>NC_086228.1:17490000-18195056 GCF_036321145.2 Pelmatolapia mariae | reverse complement strand
CTACTATGTCAGGTGCTAATACAAACTGTACTCTGTTAGAAGTCTTTGACAAAAAGCTAGTACTGATGTTATACAAAGAAAAAAAAGGAAATAAATAAATAAAGACATATACTGACTGATCTTATAAAAGAAGAATAGCCTTTTTTTAAAACATGCTCTCAGAGACCAAATCTTTTTAAATATCATTAGAGATCAAGATGGAGCAGTGGAGTATAATGGACTTTAAAAGCCAAGAATAAATGTAGTTATATAAATAAAGTTAAAAAAAAAAAACCTTCATATGAATTTGTCTTTTGTTGGTAATATGAATAACAGGGCTGCATTGATTAGAGTGAATAATTGATTCAAAAGATTTGACAAATATAAAATATGTCAAACAGGACTGACCTTAAAAATGTCATTTGAGTGGGATCTTGAACTCAAAATAATACTTTTGAACCACATTTTCAACAATTAGGTTTACATATTTTTTTCAGAACAGGTGTCATTTACACAAAAACTGTGTTCAAGCATGCTGTGCATAGATTATTTTCACATTCATGGGTTGGACTGCAACTGTAGAATGGGCCCTTGTGTTCAGTGGTGTACAATTATTTGCCTACATCCTAGCATAAAATCTATTTTCTTCACACAGACACGTGTTTCCATTACTTTCACTTCCATTATCCTAAACCTATTCTAACTTTCAAATGAAATTTCCGTGGTAAAATGTAAGTCTTATTACACAACAAGTACACACATATACACTGCTGTGAACTATACTTACAGGGTTTTCAGGCCACTGAGGCCTCTGAACATGCGTCCCTGCAATCCAGTCAGCTTGTTCCCCGTTAGCAGCAGCTCCAAAACTCCACCTGCTCCATCAAATGCCCCTTCGCGGATGTCTTTCAGTTTGTTGTTGCTCAGGTTGCTGCAGGAGAGATCACACAACATTCATAACATTTTTACTTTTGTATTTAGATATTTTACCTGTACATGTTTGCTTTAGCCATCATGCATGTTTTTCTAACACAACCGACAGGAGCAACAAGATAATGGAAATGCAGGCGCGCAGCATTTTGAAGACACAGACATGCATGCAAAGCATTCCCAGTTTAATTGCAGTAATTAATCATGTCCCTTCAACTAATAAATGTTAACCTTCTTTTCTTTCATCTTAATATCCTTCTCTTAGACATTAGATATTCAGATAACAGAGCCTGCCATCACTATATCTGATAAAAAACACAAAGCGTGTTCACATAAAACTAAAAGAACAAAGTGGTACAAATCAGCTAAAAATGGCTCCTTTCTCTCTTTCATGGACACAATAAGAGAAATGAAAAGGACGAGTGCTTGGCCTCAAAGACAATAATTGGGGATGATAGCTATCACACATACTGTAGTCTTTATTCATAGGTCAATTGTGTTTCCTGTTATCGGGTTTATTGAAGATGAGAGAAGGTGGAGGATGAGACTGGAAAGACAGGTTTAAAAAACGTATAAAATAAAAACAAAAAAGTGTGATAGCAAATGTAAGGATAAGAGAAAATGTGAGGTAAGGTGAGGAGAAGCGAGGAAAGGAGAATAGGAGGAAGGAATTGAGAGAAGGAAAATGGAAATGAGAGCTCGCCAATCTATATTGTCAGTGACACTGCTAGATGGTTAGCAATTTCCTCTCCAATAAATCAACTTCTGGTCTCTGCTCTGTCTTTCTCTATCTCTCCCTAACACACACACACACACACACACACACACACACACGAGCACAAACCTAGAGTAGTTTGTAGATAAGAACTGACTGTAAATCTGAACGAAGGCCCATCTTCTATTTCCATTTCATATTTGCTTCCTGCATACCTCCAATCCACCCTTCCCTTTTCTCCATCTCTGTGTTCCTCCCATCCTCTTGCCTGTGCTCAGTCTATCTTCTTCCGGTATCTCTTCTATTTTACTTTCCTCTTTTCCTTTGTTCTTTTTTATTCTTTCATTTTTCTCTTCAGTTTTACTTTTAGCTTCCAGTTTCATTCTCTTTCTCACATCTTTATAACACCTGCGTATTTCTGTCATGAATACTGAATCTTATTATCAAAATAAAGAGTAAAAAAAGACTAAAAAAAGAAAAAACACAGCCAAATATTCTACTGTATTCTGTTCAGATAAATAATACCTCCATTTTCTAAGCCAGGTCCACTTTACATAATTTTTAGAGGAGTAAGACATTACTGGACTTATACATAATACAATATTAAAACCTTTGAAACATATGATGGAAGTGCTTCTTTAAAAAAAAGAAAAAGAAAAAATATATATATATATTTATATATTTATATATACTTACATTTTCCTCAAATTAGGCAGCTTCTTAAAAATCCCTGTAGCCTCCAGGACAGCAATCTCATTGTCGTTTAACCGCCTACAGAGAGGAAGATGGAGAAAGGGAGTTAGATGTTTATTCTTTCATGAAACAAACTGCTTTAGTGCAAACAAGTGAATTTCCACATACACAGAGAAAAAACAGGCAGAAAATAAGGGCAGGATGGCCACATGTAAGTTGAGAGGACTTCAGAGACTTTGCAAATATGATGCAACACAAAACAACACAGGGATGAAAAAATGAAAATCAGAAGAGAAGAGAAGAGAAGAGAAGAGAAGAGAAGAGAAGAGAAGAGCAATGAATCTTTTATATGTAGTCATCAATAGCCACACTGCCCTAAGCCAAGAGAAAACAGTTTGAGAGATAGGAAGCTAGACATCTGGTTTATTGAGGTAATTTGTACTAAAAGGGTGCTGCTAAAAGGATGCACTTTGTGTACGTGTATGTGTGAAAGCAGCAGAGCAAGAAAAATCCACGAAAGAAAGTGAAAGTTCAGCTCAAGGGGACAATTTGTAATGAGATATGAGGGGGTTAAAAGATGGATTGGCCTGGATAAACACAGACTGAAATAATACACTGAAAAGCCTGAAGTAGATTCTGATGCTAGGAGAATGATGCCTCTTTTATTGCTGCGTTTATTTGCATATTTTGACAGTATCAAAAATACATCTGATCTCTTCATCATCTGATCTGGCCCCAATGTGGCCTGACAATGTACAGCACATTTAATAAAGTGCCTATAATTCTCATAAGACTGATGTCATACTTATTAAATGCTCCCAAGGCCGATGTCAATGATTTTTATGGCTAGCAGAAAGAGTCCCAAAGACAGACAGATGAGACAAAGAGAGCAAAAAGTATATAAGCCCTCAGTTGAACCACATCCTTCCCTGATTTCCCCTGATAAGGAAGGTTACAGGCCATGAACTGACAGCTTGTGTGTTTGTTTCTGTGTGCTCACGATTGTGGCCTTCGGAAAATACTGGGTGGTTGTGTTCTTAAGGAAAAGGAAGGATAGAGAGAGAAAGGGTGTAGAAAATACTAGAAACTCTGATGTGCCCTCTAACCAACCATAAAGGACAAAGTATACATTTCTGACATGACGTACCCTGGGGACGGATAGAGAGAAAAGGAGGGAGGATTGGCGAGGTTCACAGTGAGAAAAAGAACCAAAAAAAGAAAGAGAGACGGATAAATTGGGGGCTAATGGTCTGTATAGTGCTGGCATTATTAGTTATCTAAAGTGGCAGCTGTGGCTGAATTCACCATCATACAACTAACCTCCATAAGTAATACTGTGACAACCATCCTGTGTGTGCCTTAATGCTGTAGTATCCCCATCCCCTGAAGCTTTCCTACATTACTATCACACTGATAACCATAGCAGAAGCTCTCCATCCTTCTCCTACATTATAAAGCTGCAGGTGATTTAGCATTATTAGGTAAAACTTTTTTTTTCTGGCTGGATTCCAATTTCCTCTTTCCTTAACTTACTGAATATGTGATTAAGATTAGTCAAGGTGCTGAAAGTGAAATGAGCTGATTTTAGCACAACACTTTCTTCTTGTGTTCTGAATCAAAAGTCAAAGATTGGCATGTATTTTATCACTTAAAAGCTGTGTTTTTTCAAATCACATCATTATGTTTTATGTTAATTTTGCTATTTTCCCCCCGACAATCTCTATTAAATTACTTAACCTTTCTCTCTGAAGAGATAGTGCAAGCATACAACCTTCATATCATCACTTTTTTTCCTTTTTTAAAAAAATCGGGAGTGGGTTGAAGGAAATGTTTCCTTTTTTTTCCTGGTTAGTGAAAAATATAATGATATGCTGATCCAAGTTCTTTTTTTCCATTAAGCTAGCAGTAATTTTCATGCTGTAATAGCCTACTGGGACATGGTGGTAGGGCTGGGCCATATCATACCGTTCACGGTAATACCGGTATAATGTTCGGCAACGACAAGAAAATGAAATATCGCAATAGAATATGGGTAAAACGCGCATGCGCAGTGCCTTTGTTTTCATACGCACATGGCGGAAAAAGCATGGCGGCGACGGAGATTGAGAAGGGCGAAAGCTGATCGTTGAATGAAACGGAACCAGAATTGGTTTGTAAAAATGCTGCAATTTCAGTGGTGTGGAAATGGTTTAGCTTTCGTCCGTCTGATACACAACAAAGCACTATTTTTGGTAGAGCATGCTAGCGGGCCGTCGTTATTACCGTGTTTTTTGGAAAATACGGCACACTAAAATCAATCCTTTGATTTTTCTGAAAATCGACAGTGCCCCTTATAATCCCGTGTGCCTTATGTATGAATTCTGGTTGTGTTTACTGACCTCGAAACGATTTTATGTGGTAGACGGCGCTCGAAAATCTGTCAAATGTTTTAGTACGACTTTGCTAAGCTACGAACCCGCACCGCTTGATGGATTGTCGGAGCATTACGGCTATTGTAGGCAGGAGCCTCGCGGAGTAATACGTACTGTGCTTCAACATAATATTACCGTATTGTGTGTGTATACCCTCTTTTTAAGTTTTGTGGATATTATACATGGTTATGCTGAGGATATGTCGGCCAATTTCCACTGGAAATGCCTTTTGGTTAAACTGTCAGCAAGGAATTTGCATTTGCACTGTTAAATTTTTATATAACCTTAATGCACATAAAAAAACAGCTGCTTGTTTAAGTGAAAATACATTGATGGGTTTTTTTTGCACTAATAAAGTTGTGGAGTTGTAAAGTATTTTGTCTAGTGTCAATTATATCGTCAGTTATATCGTTATCGCAAATTTTCAAATGTATAACATGATAAATATTTTTGGTCATATCGCCCTGCTCTACATGGTGGCATATTGAAAAACCATGCATGAATCAAGGTAGATTTGGACCACATTCCAAAAGCAGATTGTGATGTCTTGAAATGTGTGATTTAATTCAAAAAGTGAAAAAAATAACCTTTACTAATAAGAACTTGTCATTAGGAATTGCTTTAACAATTAAGAAAAAAAAAACACTCGTAAATAACCTTTCTGGTAATTATTACAGATTAACAGTCTAACTGTTGTAAATGTTTTTTGTCTGTGTTTTAAAACCCACATGAAATCATACAGATATTACAGTATTCCTGTAGTGTTATCTGTTACTCATTTTTAAGCCGGAAAGTGAATGATCAATGGGACTATTCAGTATTCTAGTGTGAGACCCTTCACCAGACATGATGATGGCTCCTTTGGGACTTGGAGGGAGATGGAAAAGACTGCTGAGGAGCATTTTGGTCTAAGAGCTAAAAATCAAGTGACATTCATGATACTGCACTGAGAGAAGCAGAGAGAGACAAAAAGGACATGCATAGCGTATATGTGAGTTTTTGTCTTTCCATCTACACAGGTCTTAAAAACATTACTACTATTTCATGGCACATGATTGCCATATGTATAAGTGGGTGTTTTAGTCTGTGCATATGCTCCTAAAAACATGAAAAGCTTCTTTGAGATTTTGTGGTACGTGTTTTGTTTTACTGTTTCAGCTTTTTGAAGAGCTTGCACATATATGTATATCTATATAAAACAGTAAAGCCAGCTGACTTACAGGTCTGTGGTGTGTTCAGGGATGTGTGGCGGTATTCGGGTCAACTTGAGATTGGAGCAGTCAACCACTGTGCCTTCACAGCGACACTTCTCTGGACATACCAGGTCCTGGAAACATTCCCCACTCAGACGGCTGCGATAGTCCTCCTGACCTGCGGATCAGAATTTGGGGTAGAAAAGAAGAAAAAAAATTTAACTAGGAATAACAATGAAGAGGAAGACAGAAGAAAAAACAGCTAGGAAGAGAAGGGATGGAAAAAAGGAGGTAAATTATGGCAATAGCGAATAGGCACAAAGGGAGGAAAAGACAGAAGGAAAGAGGAAAAAAGCTCAAATAAGACACCATGGACACAAGACTTCAAACTTATATAAACATAATCCCATTTATATAATCATTTACATAATTTTATATTTAGAAAAACAAAAAGAAAATCAATATTTTTTGTTATTCTTCTCCCAGGCTATCTGGTTGAACTGTTTCCTGAGAAGTTTCATTGTTTGTAAAATTCTAGCACGGTCACAATTCAGCTGTGAAAAAGTTATAAAATAACCTGTCAGAATGAGCAACACCAAAACAAAACTAGTCCATCTACTTAAAACAGCAGGCTGCAGTTGTTGCTACAGCTCTGTACTGCAAGCAGGCACGGGGCTGATTCAGGGAGCAGTAATTCTGCATGGCCACTGCTGTAAATCAAATTAACGAACAGATATCCAGGTGGGTTTATGGAATCACCTTGTAGATAAATGTGGTTTAACCCCGGATGTTTTTGTTTAACAAGGTGAGCCAGAGACCACTTCTGTTATTTAGATATAATATGAGCAGATATTATTTATGACTGCGAGTGCCTGTAGAATAGACCCGGTTTGCATCATGCAGCGCGTGCGTTCATGCATCACATACTGTACTCTCATTATAGTTCACGCAGTTATCATTATCTCTTTTTCTTCCTCCTGTTCTCTTTTTGTTTATCCATCTGCTCTCTGTCAATTTAATCTTTCCTTCATTTTACTACTCTTCATTCTTGCATTGGCACAAAGTATTCTCTGCCTCCAGTCTGTTTTCATGACTCATTTGCTCATTGTTAAACAACTAAGACCACCTCTATTGAAGGTTTTTTTTTTCTTTTTTCTGCAAATGATCAGTGCCCTTCAAGTGACGTCTATCTTTTGAGAGACATGGCTAGCTTCTTTCAATGGAAAAATATTTTGCAATGATGTCTCTGGGCTGTCTCTAACCTTGTTGGTTAAGTTGGGTAAGCTGACAGAGAGCAAAGAGCAAGGGAAAGTTCGGATGAAAGGGAAAGAGAATAATAAAGGGGAATTAAGCAAAGACCGGAAGGTGGGTTTTTATCATCTTAATAACAGTAATGGCTGAATTTTTCTTAGCAGACACAAGGGTGAGAGGTGTGTAGGGCTAGAGAGGTGATGGAATATTTGTGTAATCATGTGGATTTGGAATAATTGGAAAAATTGGGAAAACTTCACATGGACGTCCTCCTCAAGTTAGAGGCAGAACATGTAAAGTCTGAGATAATTTTGTTGTAGAGCACACATACAAATGCATATCAGATAAAGTACATATCTGGCTACATATTGTATATGATTTTTTGTCTTGCATTAAATGTTTAATAAGGTTGTAAATACTTGCTGCTATCCAACTTAAGAGAGAGCTGGATAAGCTGGAAAAGGGACTAGTTCTTTTCTACTCAACTTGAGTTGTGTACTGGAAAGAGAAACCAGTGTTGTTTCTACATACTGAGAGACAAAAAAAAATTCTTGTCTGCAGCATCAGTTTTGTTTCCACATTCCAACCCAAAATCATAGAAACACATCAAAGCTGGCAGAACAAACAAAAACCAGAGGAAAATGGGGCTATCTAAGGAGCACATGAATGCACAATAAGCCATGCTAACCACTGAAACACTGACATGCGATCGGAGAATCTAAATGTGAAGAAAACAAGCATTCATTGTAATGTGCTTTGAAGCATTACAAGGAGATGTTTCCAGAGCAAAAGCACAATGACAAAAGTAGGAGCATCTGTTTAAATGCAATTTTAGAGTTCAAATTTATGCTTGCAGTTTTGCAATCAAGGTGAACTGCGAAATGTGGATGTTTCTCAATTCACTTAAATGTACCCTGTGGAGTTTTTGAGCCGGAGTGTCACCATAAAGATTTTATTTAAAAATGTATCTACTTCTGGTTTATGTTGTGCAAGTGCACAGTATCAAGAGTGCACATGGGTGCACACTGGCAATTTAGTTCAGACCTACTGACCAATTAAGTTTTGGAGCAGGCAAAAAAATAAAGAAAGACAAAAAGAAGAAAAAGACCAAGAATAAATTGAAAGCTACATACAAACAGATAATACTTGGAAATAAACACCCACTTGAATTGTGTTGGTTTACAAGAAAACTCCACAGGGCATCACAATGAGATAAGCAGGAGAAAACTAGTAGGTGTTGATAGTCAGCCCTGATTGTATTTTAATGTCAAATGTCAGTTTATGACTCATTTATTTCAACCACAGTCATACTCACATATTACAAGCCCTACAGATAAATGCAAACAAGGTTAAATGTTTGACCCAGTTTTTGCTCCAAGGTGTGTGATTGGCTGGGAGAGGCAGGTAGGTGTGTGCTAGGCGGTCCCTGGCGCTTGACGGAACCATGTGATGTTACAGTAGGCGGGGCCACATGGTTAGATCAAGCACAAGAGACAGCTGCACAAGAACCAATCAAAATGCAGGTCCACACAGGAGGAAGTTGGGGCAACAGAGAGCTGCACCAATCAGTCAGGGGGCAGGGTCCATACTGGACAGGAGAGGCAACAGACAGCCGCAGATCCACACAGGGAGGGTGGCAGGATCAGAGCACTGCCCACCAATAGCAAGAATATCCACAAAGGTCCAGAGAGGAAGAGGAGATGCAGGGAGAGGCATGGGACTGCAGAGAGGAAGGGCCAAAGCAAAGACGACAGCCATAACCAAGTTTAGGGGAATTTGTAATCTGGTTATCTTGATTACCTCAATGGGCAGAGCACAAACATTAAGAGATTGAATACCACTGAGATCTTAAGCTAAAAATATAGCATGTGTGCCCACGCCACCACAAGCACTTTGGATAAAACCTCTTGCCATTTAATGGTATTGGTTATGCTGTTAATGGTGTGTCCATTTGATCCTGGGAACACACCATTTTACAGAGCAGAAGGGGTGACTATGTTATGTCAAAAAATATCCACTCTTACAGGCACACTTTTCATGGCACATTGACAGATGCTGTGATGGTTGCAGTAAAAACAATCATTCTGGTGCTTAAAAAGTTGCTTTTTGATCAACTTTTTCAGCTCTTCTGTTTTCTGCAAATTTTAGGTTTTAGATATAAAACAAAGCATTACTAATAGGGTGTCGCCCTTGATAACAAAACGCTGGTATGCAATGCTGGTCTGCTAGAAAAAGCAAAGGAGATTCTCACTACAGTGTATATGCTTTACTTATACTGTCTAAATTGGTGATTTGCCTAAAACCAGTTTGACACAACAGAGCTTCAACAGATTGTAGAGGATTATAATTTTCCAGTACTAGTATTTATGACAGGAACAAACAGTGTGGAAAAAGCCACTACAGATAAGCAGTTTTAATGTTTAGTGTAGCCACACACAGCTAGATAGACACACTCACATAATTTCGTTCACACAAGTGAGCAATCACAGTCTATGGACAGTCCCTGCTGAGTTAGTTATTGTGCTGCGTCATACTGAATTGGTCTGTGTTGTAATTAGTGAAACCCATGGCTCCTATCAAAGGAAATAAGAGCAAGACAACACTACCACAGAGACAAGAACTGTGGGTGTGTGTCTGTTTAGTAGTCGTTTTCTGTTTTTATTTATGCACTTTTAATACTTTTAATTTGTAATGCTTCAGTTGTGAAATGTGACATTTCAAGTATAACCTGATTGATTTACATCTGTTTTTCAGGCATGCTTAACTGCATTTTTTCTTTAGCTGTGTGTTCTGCTTAGATAGATTCTGTTTACATATATACAACTAAAATCTGGGAATTCAACCCATAGCTAGGTTTGCAAAACAATTTTGTGTATACATTTTGGATACATGATTGGCTTGTGTATCAGTGTCTGTGTAAAGTCATCTCCTACCTGTGCACCTGAACTTCTTTCCCTTCACCTGGCTTATTCGTTTGTTAGCCAGCCTTCTGGGGTGGCTGCAGCGTGCTCCGCTTGTCTCAATTGGGTTGTCAAACAGGTAGTCTGCCAGCCACTTCAGGTGACAGTCACACATAAAGGGATTCTGGGCCAGATGACTGAAAAAGAAAAAGGACCAAGGATAGAGTGGAAGCTTGGATTTGTAGAAAAAAGAATCTCAAGCTTACTACAGTTGCCTGAGATTTTGGGTTTGGGTAATACTTTTAATAGTATAAATATACTGAATACTGTCTTCTACAGAAAAATTACAGTTCAACTCATCATTTGTTGCATTTCTTTTCCCATCCAAAGGCACATGTTTTCCAAGAGAGCTACTCTTGCATTAAGTGGGTTATTTTACGTTTCAAGCAGCTGAGAGCGTTATGAGAAGAATTTTATAGCTATCATTAACACTAATAACCTTCATTAATTAACCAACAGAAGACCATAGATACTTAATGAAGGCCCAGTTTTCTAAATAGATTTTTTTCAATTATCATCTCTATACATCTGTGTGTATCTTTTCGTTCAGTCACAGTAGGGGAAACAGTGGTTGGAGATCATAGAACGACCAAAGTTATCAGCAATCGTGTGCTGATAACAGGAAACAACTGCAAGTAGTTGCAGCAGTTTCCTGAATGCGAACAAATTCAGTGCAATCAGCAGACAACTGTCAATTCTTTCTAGTCAAGTAGGTTACTGCCCTGTTTTTACTTTTGCGGTGTCAACTAACCAGTGAAAATGTTATTCTTAAGTCTAAACTGATATTAGATGAAAAACGATAGATGTTGCAGTAAAAACCCTTGGTGAAAAAGTGGCTGGCTATTTCAGAAGCCCAGTGTACTGAGAATGTATTTCTGATGTAAAAATGAAAAATCACATATCAAAACACTTGCCAACGTATCAGTCCAATCTAGGTGCAGCAATTTCCAGCAACTTTCTCCAGCTATTCCTCTGGGATCTTAATGCATTCCCAGGGCTGAAGGGACATATAATCCCTCCTGTATAATCTGCATCGGCCCTGCTGTCTCCTCCATCTGAACATGCATGGAATATCTCACTAGTAAGGCATCTAAGCAGTCTATTGTCAATTCATTTATGTCAGCATATTAATTATTGATTCAACTGATTGCAGCAGCTCTATTTAAGACTCCAAAATGATGTAAAACAACATATATGAACTTACAGAGTCTTGATAGAGCGCAGAGGGGTGAAGAGTCCTTTACTGATGGTTTGCAGCTTGTTGTCATATAATGACAGGAGATTGAGGTTCTGTAGGTCTTGAAAGGTGTTGACTCTCAAACAGTTAATTTTGTTGGCATTGAGCAATCTGAAATGCAAAGAAGAGCCATTAACATTTGCTATTCATCTGCCTCTGTTTTGTTTATTTAGCTGTATTATCTGTGCTCAAGACAAACAAAAGATAAATGCACACATCGATAATGAGAATTCATTTTTCTCAGATGCATCTCAAATGCAAAACCACTATTTTCCTCTCCTGTCCTCTACTCACTATTTCATCCTCTGTCCCTTACCAAACTCACCCCTCCCTTCCCTACATACTCATGATTATATTTTTTCTGGATGTGACACATAAATTTGAAAATTGCAGTTTTATACTTTCTCTTCTGGAGCAGGAGGGGAATATCCACTGTTGGGTGTGTGAGTGTAATACCTTGTTTTGATGGGAGAGACAGATGGTGAAAGGAGGGAAAGGCAGGAGGAAGAATGGAGACAGGGTGGTGGAAATAATGGAGTGAGACAGTGAAGGGACAGGTGAAAATTTAATTTGGACTGACACAGATATATATATTTAAGCGAACGTGGCTGACAAGCAAAATGGAGGAGAGAGGCAATGGGAAATGAGAAATGTGATAGAAGGATTAAGTAAATGACAGAAAAAGTTTTCACCTCTACCTTCTCTCCATCTTGCTGTCTTTTCATATCTACACGTCATTAGCTGATATTTCCAAGTTGTCAGTTTTTCCCTGTATTTCCACCTTTCCTCTTTTCTTGCTTCGGGTCTGTCTCAGTCTCCACTTTTCCTCTTCTTTCACCCTCACCACCTCTTGTCTTTTGTTACATTCTTTGTTTCTGTGCCTCTGTCACACACTAAACAGTCTACTTTTTCCCTTTCTTTCCCTGACAGGTAACTAACTTGGTGCTTGGTAAAGCAGTTCATTCTCAAACCATTCTAACGAGTGCCTGTACTGGCACATCCAATTTATGCATATATACACACACATACACACTCACAGGTGATACATGCACACGTGCTGCTCTGCGACATATCCACGCCTCATTAGGCGGCTCACAGGGGGAACTAATTACTTGAAACTGCACCAGTAAAACAAAGCAGCCCAGAGATTATAAACAGACTAGTAGCTATATAAAGCAATAAACACATCTTTGCAGTCATAGGTTAACATGGTGCTCTATTCTATTCAAGAGTGAAAGCCGAATGTAATTTATAATTATTACACTATATGAGTGAATCTTGACATTCTTGTCAAACTGACTGACTTCAGAGACATGAGAGGTTTTTGTGTCAGTGGTGAAATATTAAAAGACATTTCTTCCATTCACCTGCTGAGTGAGTGCTAACAACCTTAGGTGGCATCTGTAGAATGTTTCAATACATGAGTATTAGCTAATCATTCAGTTTGTTATTTATTCATTAAATTAAATGCCACAAATGCACAACAATGGGACTGAATCATCCTGTAAATGGACAATGCATACATGCATGAAGAAATATAAGGAAATGCTTTTTCCAATTTGAGTTGTTCATTGATAACAATGTCATATACTGGTTGACACAAAAAGCACAAATTTTATCTCCCAGTAGTTATTTCTGCTCTTCTAATATTTCCTGCATGTATACATTTGTTCATATCTGTCTTCTTTCCAATGTCTACGTCAGTTTCACTCCTCATCCAGCCATCCATTAATTTATCTATCCATCCACATCTCCCCACCCCCTTTCCCTCTCTCTTTCTCTCTTACTATGCACCATGCATCCAAATGATCCACCTAAGCCTGTAAAAGGTGTTTGTGGGTTAGGCTCACTCGTCCTCATTCTCTTTGCTTCGCTTCACTTTACGATGGAAAAGCCCAGAACATTAGCTGTTTCTGCAGTGGACTGCGGCATTTCCGAGGACCAGATGCCACATATAGTACTTATGTAGCTGTTATAGAATTTTTTACTGCATGTTGAACCAGCAGCTGCAGTTTGAATCTGTGCCCATGAGGAATTATTCAGAATTAATAGTTTTCCCCCTACAATACGTAAGATAACAAGAACTGTGGGAGATTACAGTTCATATTGCAGCACACCAATTTATTTGTTTCATACTTAGCATTTTATACTGACATACACAGATAAATGACAGTTCAAAGGTTAATCGTGGAAGACAACATTCCTTAGTAGTTGTTACTGCACAATAGTGAATAACATTGACCCATACCATTGGCCTTAGCTGTGATAATTGTCCAGAGGTGGATATGGATTGCTGATGCCAAATTAGTAAATCACCATAACCAGGGAAAATTAAGTACACTTCATAAAAATGTAGTCATTTCTGCTTATTATGCTCCACTGAAACCAATTACTGCCAATTGGAAATGCAAAAAAAAAAATGCAGTTCCACAGATGGCCACTTCAGAAGTATGTCAACCTGAAGTGACAAACTCTGGGACCAAAACACAGCAGTTCTCCTAAAGGCCACCTGATGCTGGCATCAAAAGCATCAATACCCGCAGACTGCTGTTGTTTTATAACGCATCCTGGAGGTATTCCAATAATGCTTACAGTTAGAAGCATTGCCTCTTTAATTGCCAGGTGTGCTAAACTCGCTGTAGCAAACTACTGCTGTCTTCTAGGCCTGACTGCTGATAATTCAAATCACTGAACTGGACCCCTCATTCATGTTGGTGCATTTTGGAGTATTTTTAATTGAGTTGTCTTTTAAATTGACTGGCTGCATAGGGCTACAACGGACCTCCTTATTTATTTTTTTTTATAGTTTATTTGGCCAAATATTGTCACGTTTGGCTTCAAACAATAAAAAAAAAGAAAAGATAAAACAAGAAGAAAATAAAATTCAGACATTTTACATGTTTACTGGTTGATATTTAGTAAAAGAAACTGAAGCTGTTTGAACATTTGGCTCAAACTGTATACAATGTTTCCTCAGGAGTTCATTCTTTATTGGGGTGTTATTATGATTTCGTATTTTTATTATTTTATATACTGCCCAATGTATTTTTTGGATACCACACACATACATCCAGCCACACACAGAACAACAGACCAGACAGACAATACTTACAGTAGCTGCAGGGAAACCAGTCCATCAAATATTCCCTTGGGCAGTTCGGTGATCTTATTGCCATATAGTACCCTGAAATGGACAAAGCAACATAATTTAAATTACATGATTTTAAAGCCTTGAGACTTATGTGATGTGAAGTCCGACATGTGGCCTAATAAAATATTTTTATTGGTCTTCCAGAGTTTCCCTGCTGATTCTCTTATTTTGAGAACATTCTGGGAGTTTTGGTGATGCTACTGAAAGAAGATATCCTGTACACATTCACACCTTTCTGAGACACATCACCCTAAGTCATATCCAATTTTTAAATAGTTTATATTTTTCACTGTGTTAATGTTGTTGCTCAATGGAGAGCTACAGATTTTTGGTCTTTGTTTAGGTTAAGAATTGAAAAATTGTTTCAGCCAGTAACAGAAAAGAACACTTAGTCTACCTGAAAACGTCTAAATAATCAAATCTGCAGATACACTCATTTCGCCAACTACTTGAAATTACACTGTAAACTAAAATGCCCTCATTGTTATTATTGTATTTCTTAGCCTGACCCATCTTCCATTAAATTACAACTATTCAGCTCTCCAAAAGGCAAGAAAGACGCTCAGTGCACCTCCTCAGAATGAAAAAGTCATCATGTTCACTCAACTGGAAAAACTATTTTAGTTGGAAGAACTGAAAATATGTTGCAATCAAAGACAAAAAGCTGTCTGTTTCCAGTGGAAACCATTTTTTTTACTTTCTTCTGTCAGATGAAAACATGCACATCACAGTCACTTTGAAACTAAGGCTTTTCTCACTATGCATACTGCTTTTTACATTTTATCTCATTTATTAGTCAAAGACCGAAATTAGGTTTGAGATGTGCTTCCAGTTGCAGCTGCATAATTTAAGTCACTGGAACAGTTATATGTGTTGTAACCTTGTGCTTGAGCAGGACTCCAGTGCAGAGGTTTAGCCTCCCAGTGACATTCCTGTACAGTTGGGCTGCCTGCGTATGTGTGTGTAAGTGCGTGTGCTTGTTTGTGCATGTACATGTTCAGTCGTAACACCCAGTGGGGTTCACCTTGTCTGCCCCTTCTTGTCTGTCTGTCTGTCTCATTTTCATGCTCCAGATTGATTCAAATTAAACTGTCCTTCATGTTCTTATCACTTTCACCCTCAGAGACAGACACACACAGACATAGTGAGTGATCACAGACATGCACAATTGCACACACAAAAACATATGCACAGACGCACGTACAGCACATACACACATTCGGCTGCACTGTGTTCCACTTGTCAGCATCGACTGTGACAACATTTTTATTTGCTTAATGTCCGGAAATGCAATTACTTTTCTGTCTGGACGTGTGTTTGTGTACATGTCTGTGTCCGTTTACATGCACATGTGTCATACTTACAATGAGGTGAGTGAGCGAAGGCCACTGAAAGCATCGGCAGCAATGTCAGAAATCTGGTTCTTACTCAAGTCACTGGGGAGAAAGAGTGGGAGAGAGTGTGTGTGTGTGTGTGAGAGAGATTACTCTAATACACAGCAATGGGGTTCATTTTTGTGCGAATGTCCTAGAACTGTATGAAAAATGATTATGCGAAAGTACATCAGCAGAGGTCATGGCAAAGGGACAATAGTAAGAAAGTATAAGAGGGGACTGAATATGTAAGTAAATGAGGGCAAGCGAGAAAATGGAAGCAGTGGCATGTTAAGTGCAGTTCATGTCATTCAGTATTGACTGTTGTAAGATATATTATTAAACACTGCTGCTGAGGAGAGGTTAACACTGAGTAGGTGGGTGAATAACCTTGTAACCTTGCACGTGTTTAGCATTTTCAGGCAACTGCATGATAACAACTTTTCCAGTATTAATCTTTATATCTGTATGACTGTGTACATAGTATATTAGTTATTAGTTATATTAGTTTCTGTCACAATTTGGTAAGATAATGGTTGAGGAAAAACCTCAATCATAGGTCCTTACATTGAGGTATAATTTGAATGATGATGATGAAAAATGATTCTGGTATTTCTTAATCTTGCTCGAAAATCTAGTAGTGGGCTTTTTAAAGCCTTTGTGTATATATGCAATTTTTCCAGGCCTAGCTTCAGTGGTTAATTGGTCTTTTTTATATCTATTTACAACACTTATACCATTCAGTCATGGCATAATAACACTAAGATTAGCAATCATAAAAATATCTTAGAAAGTAGACATTTGTTTAGAATGTAGTTTGCCTAAAACTTGTTTACTATATTGAACATTATTAATTAACTATGTGGATACTTGTGTGTATTTGCATGTCTTTAGATGTATGCAGGTCGTTCCAGACAGACTCACATCCTCTTGAGTTTCTTGTAGGCAGAAAAGGCTCCAGCAGGGACACTTTTAATCAAGTTCTGCTCCAGACGACTGTAGGGAGAGAGAGAGAAAGAGAGATAGGAATAAAAATAGAGAAATGGAGAAGATATTTAAACTTTTTAATTACTGAAAAGATCATTTACGTCAACATAAAATGATGAATTAAATTAAATTAAATTATGAATTTCCAATACATCTTTACCAACAGGACACAGTAAGCTCATTTTTTTCTACTTCCAAGGTTATAATAAAGTCCTGTTTACCCCACCACCAAAGCCAAACACAAGTGCACAAAAAGTTCAAAAGGTGGCTGTTCCAATCAACATCTACAAAATATTTCTGCAGGTGAGTCAGTGCTTTATAGCAGATGGGGGCCAAGGTCGCTCAGTGTGAAATGTTGACTTGAGTTTTGCAGCTCAGCAGTAATGCGTTTACATAGAGTCATTCTGATGTGAGTGTAGAAGAAGAAAAAGGCTCTGATGAAAATCTGGACTACTGACAACAAAACTTGTACTTCTAATGAAATTAAGGCCAAAAGGGCAGTGTGTAATGAGATATACATATGTGATCAATGGCAATTGAAACATTAAAATTAATGTTAATAGGTTTTTCACAGCATCTGTCTACAAACTGTCCATGAACAGTTTTAAAGCATAGTTACATGTGGAACAGTATAATCTTTCCAAAACTATTTTAAATTTGAATCTCCAATAGATTCCTCGGACACTCTCCTCTGTAAATGCAGCGCCACTGTCTTTACAAACAGATTGAAGATTTCTCAGCGTTTTCAAAAGGACCAAAGGGAACTCCATCATTTTTTCTGGAAGGCTGCAGACATATTAGATCATACTGGTAGTAATACTCTATTATCACATAGGGAGCCATCAAAACTAGGCACACAGCCGACATTTGGGAAAATTTACTACAGTTTAGCTTCTGCTCTCCTGATGGTCAAGGAAACACATTCAACTGTTCATGTATTCTTCATGTCTCCATGGTGTTTTTATGACAAGGAGGGAAAAAATGAACAAAAAAAACCCTTAATTACCGTTTTATTAAAATGAGTATTTAATAAAAAGTCACAGGAGTAAGATAGAAAATGAGTCAAAAATTGTGGACAAAAGAGAGAAGACAAAAGGTGAAAGGGAAAATCATAGGAGAGGAGTGGGAAAGGAGGGCAATAAAAAGGAAATCAGAGGAGTGGAAAAGTGGAGACAACAGGGGAGAGGAGAGGGAAAATCAGGAGAAAAGAGAAGGATGCAGTGAGGTCCCAAGGCCATCCACAGGGTCAGCTGTCAGGATGATAAATGGAAACTAATCCACCCTTCTTCTTTTCATCCTTCTCTTCAGCCTCCCACCCAGTCATCCTCCTTACTTTAACTCACCATCCCACTCTTTCTTCCCTGATGGCAATTGTATCTGTGCATCTCTATGTTTAAAATCACTGCTTTGAACCACTGTAGTCAATTCAGAGTTCTAAATAACAAATTATAGTATGGACTCAAAGACAGGTTCTAATCTCATTTTATGTGGATAAACTTTATCTTAGTGTGCCAATTTGTGACCGCTGTGTTTTATGACAACGGAAGTTGTCCTGACTTTGAATGCAGCACAGGTCTTACACTACAGATGCCTGTTTCTTGGCTTGTGTTGCCCTTTAGATTTCATCACTTCACTCCCTGGCAGCCAACATCACTTTATTTCAACTCAGGGGTCAAAATAAATCAATGATATATGGATACTGACAAAGACAATCTGCACACACAACAAGTTACAAATTACATGTAGGGGTAGCTAAACAAGCTTTAGACAAAGACACTTAGAGGCTCAATATCAAAGGATGTATTAAAAAAGAGACATTTTAAAAAGCTATATAAAAAATCTATAAGGTTAGGAGGCAATTAAACAACAACTGGAACAGGAAATGAGTATGGCAGGTGAGCCAGTGTGTTAACAATAGGCTGATTGTGCACGTATACAGAGATGTAGAAAAGAGCACAAACATTAACGTCATATTTGTTGAGGCAAACATGACAATAAAAATTCTATTGGTTTTATATTTAACTTGAAAAGTTATGTAAAGATATTTAAAAGGTAGAGTTATATAATGTCTCTAAAAGGATTCAGACATGTAGCAGTGATCCTTGGCACTGCCACTCAGAAGGATGACTTTGTCTCCATTAAAGGAATGACAATACATCATCCTATTATACTCTATTGTTTCGTGCTGCAGCAGCAACATTCATTATCACAGATCCAATGCTAATGCTGTGCATGTGTGCGTGTATGTCTGTGTATGTGTGCATGCCCTAGAGATTTTATAAGGTGTTGTTGTACTTATGGCTCAATCCAAAAACATACCTGTATGTGTGGCTTTTTTTTTTTTTTCAAAGTACAGACTTTATTTGTGCAAACAAAACTACTGTGTCTGCATATGTGTGTGCTGGTGTGTGCGTGTCTTTGTAAGAATCTATTACTTATGCTGGGGAGGTATAACGGTATTGGTGTGCAGTTGCGGGCAAGAATTGCTCCTTTACTCACAGAGCAATCAACCAGCTGTCCTCTGTGCAAACAAACAGGGTACAGCGATCAATACGGATATCAAACACGTCCCCCTGTGGCGCGTGTGTGTGTTTAAATCGGTGTGTAAAAGAAAGGAAGAGCGTGAGAGAAAGACGAGGAAAAGTGTGGAGCTTAGGTGTAGTCTAAAACAAAATATCACAGCAAAACTCACAATGTGCCACAGCTGGGGATAGATTGGAGGCCTAATTTATCATTTTATATCTTATAAGGGTCAAAAGAGGTGGTGTAAACTTTTAAACTTACGTAAACATGACCAAATCACTGGTATGTGGCTAGAATGCAATTTCCAAAACACCCAGTAAAAGTGTAGAAATATTGAGACATATACATACATACATGTCCAGGAAACGCAAGTTATCCCCATCTGCAATAGAATGAACCCACGATACAAGACACATATACATATGAATTTGCAGAATTAGCAAGTAAAGCAGTCTTACATCTCCACAATGCCTTCAGGGAGGTTGACTGGAATTTCAGTAAGGCCTTTACGACGACAGTCCACTATGTTGTTGTTACAGCTGCAGCTGGGTGGGCAAACGGTTACCTGAGGAGCACAAGTCCTTGACTCGGTCTGGGCTGGACCTGTAGAAAGCAATATACAGATATGAGAATGGTTTCTTTATTTTTTGTTTTTTTAATTTGCAATTACAATCAGCCAAATATGAGGATGAAAAAAAGCTGATGCTGTTGTTTGGTTTCTAAAGCAACTGCAGTATATTCTTCACTAGATGCTATCTTTTCAGATGAAACGGGATTAATCGCTAAACATTACCTGGCCAAGATATGCCTACCTAATATCGCTAGAGTAAGCAGGAATACAGGATAGACATACAGAGAAGGGAAGGGGAAAGCAGGTAAATGGTGAAAAGTGGAAAGATGGGATAAAAATAGTGAACAAATAAAAAAAGAGAAAGAGCGGTCTCGTATTGACAGTAAGTGAGGAGAATGGAGAAAAGTGCAATGAGAGGTGCTTTTCTGTGTAGCTTGTAGGCAGAAAAAATGAGACTTAAGGCTAATAAAGAGAGCGGAGCCTGGCAGTCTATTAGCGCAGAAAGCTGAATCAGAAGCCTGTAAACATTGCCTATGCTATCTGCAGCTGATAACACTACTGCTCTTACTCTGGCTTTTTAGCTGATTACACGCTCTACATGCTGTAATTCTGTCAGTGTTATAAACTCAATGCTGAGCTGTCTGGAGACGATAACAACCCTGCGTATAATACCGGCCTTTAGTTTTACTATATTCTCTATATTGTATACCTCACAGCACAGAGTCAGCTGCCAACAGCTCTACAGTGAACACTGGCTCATTTCTAAATTATGTACTACCCATGCATCACTCTTCCTCAAAAATTCAGGTTAACTTCATGAGATGAATGCTATATTTATGCATCAGTATGATATAACTGCAGCCGAGCAAAGAGAAGGACCTAAAAGTGTTTTATTTCAGTGTCAATGAAAATAGACTAACCACCATTAAAAATAGTGATATCAGAGTGTAAAGATCTGTCACTGAAGCACTGTGTGTAAATTTGTTGTTGTCAACTCACCATTGCAGACAAAATCTTTCTTCTGCACATCTGGGACGTTGAGGCCCCTCATGTGGGCAGGGGCCATGCACTGGGTGAAGGGAGCCAAGCCCCGCCTGGCTCTGAGCCAATCAGAGAGCCAGGACAACTGACAGTCACAGTGGAGGTTGTTGGAGTGCAGACGGCTGAAGTGAGATGGAGGAAAGAAAGCATGATAGATTTTTGTGTTTAAATACGATTATTATCCAATCCAAAATAATATGTGACCACCTATCGTGACTTGAAAATAAATTCTTAACAACTCTGGGTACAACAGGTCAGAAGAACACATCACTAAGAGTGTTTGAGTCTGCATTCGAATAGAACAGATTGAAATTTTTTTTTTTTACACATCTTTGCCAAGGATCATAAGGCTACTTTTTAGCTGAAACACAACAACACATACTCTCAGAGTCATTTTGTCAACCCTCATTTCTCCAAGGTCTGTGAGAATATGCCTCCCTCTAGAGTGATGAAACACAACACTAAATCACAATTTCTTTAGAAATAAAAAAAATCCCTAAAACACAAGATAAGGAATTACAAAAGAAAGACGGAGACAGATTTTTTTAAAAATGAAGAAATTAAATTTGGTCAGATGGGAAACAGACCAAAAAATGTCAAACAATAATTAGAAACTATGAGTGGACAACAAGGAAAAAGCAAGAGTGAAAATCACAAAATAAATCTAAGGGTGGGGTAGGGGGGCAGGGGGGTAATTAGAAAAAGATCCTACTTATTAATACGGCATTATTTGGTTGTTTTGGCTTGTTTTATTGCCAAAAATGACAAAATGTGATTAACATGAACATGCCCTTTATAGAGGTGATTGATCTTAAAGAGCCTGGAATAAAGTCTTTTAGCAGCTATTTGGTTTTGGTGATGTTTTTGTGATGTCTTCAGGTATTGATCCTGTTTTTGTGACAGTTTTTGAGATGGCATTTAAAATATGTTTTTGTTTTTATTTCTGTAAAATCAGTGGCAACTTATTTTATGTAGCTGTAATCAAAATGCTTTTGTTGTTGGGAATTGACAGAAGACATATATAAATTAGCCATATTCCTAAAAACCATTAACAAGCAAAAAAGATACACAATGATGTTACAATGTAAAATTCTGTTGGGAAACCTTGACCCTCAATCTGATCGTGCATCAATGGTAAATTGACCTGGACCCTACTCCATAACCCACAAGACCCCAGAGGTCTTTTGTTCTAGTGACCTAGTGGGTAACAGATATACTGCAGAGGAAATGTTGTGGCTGGCTGCTTATCATAACGACTATTCAACTAACCTTTACACTTTACCTATGCTCAATTACGTGAAAGATAAGTAGAATTGTTATCAGGTGACAACACTGAGAATTAATTTCAAGTGATATTTAATGCATTTAAATTATTTAAGGAAACTTGTCACACTAATAGGCTTTTTAAAATTCACTTGTAGCATTAATTAAAAGGTTCTGCTCTCTATAGAAAGCATCAGGTGTTGTTTCACGGAGCTCACTCTCTACAGGCTGCACTGGCTGGACTGTATTGGCACCTCGAGAGAGAGAGAGTGAGCGAGAGATGAGGAGGAGGAGGAGAAGGGTGGATGAACAGCAGAATGTCTTGTCAGCGTATTATATGCCAGCCGGGATATCTGGCCTTTCAGAAGACAGGCCTCCTTTTGTAATAAAGCAGAGGACAAATCCTGTTATGGAACAGAGATGGTCTCATTGATGCTAGCAGCGGGGGCAGTGGGTTTTAATACCGCTCTCCCATTATAAATCCAGTTTATAGTTGCACCCCCGCCTGGAGATAGCCACGTCCTGGCCCACCTCCGGCTCAGCCTTAATTACTGACAAGTAGGATTAAAACACAGGGGAGAATGGGAACAGGCAGGGGGTATAGAGAGCTGTGTTTATGTGTGTGTGGACTGTTGTTTGTGTATAGCTTAAAGTCAGTTTGAATGCATCTGTTGATGTTGTTGGTTGCAAGTGACTAGAGGCATTGTGCAAGCTGGTTACACAAATGAATGTGTGTCTATATATATGTGTGTTTATTCTTAGAGTCATGCTGGGGGGTTACTGGACACATCTTGAGAACAGTTGTGCCCCAAAAAACCCACACAGTAAAGTAGCAGTAGGAGTTCTGATCTTTCCACTGGGTCAAGTTTATGAATGAAAGATACCATGATATGATACCATTACTACTAATAGGCTACATGGACACTGAAGAAAAAGAGAAAGAAATATGGATTATAGCTTCAGGGAAGGTGAACCACTTTTTCCTCAAAGACGTTTTTACGCACACAAACACATACACGCACTTCTAGAACTTCTCTGCTAATCATATCAGGGACATCTCTAAAGATTTGATTGAATGAGTCGTTTTTATAAAGGCATCAAATTCAATACTGAGATCTGAGGGTGGCAAAAGAGAACGGTTAAAAAATTTAATAGAGAGAAAGATGCAAGATGGGGGAAAAAGCAGAGAGGGATGGTTACTGGACGTAAAGGAGACGTGGTAGAGAGGTAGGGGACTAACATGAGGCATAGAAAGAAAGGGAGGGGTAGGAAAAATACAAGACAAGAAGAGTAACAGAATAAGACAAGTGCGGAAAAAAAAAGATTGAAAGGACAGAGGAAGCAATAAAATGATCCAGACTATACCAGGAGGGAGAAAACCAATGTAGATAATGAGGCGAGTAAAGACATTTTAGAGAAAAATGAAGGGAAGAAAGTGATTAAAAAAAAGACTCAGAATATGAGACATACTGTAGAAGATTGGAGGAAGATGGGACAAATATGAAGCAGAAACAGGGAACAGGAAGAACGTGGAAATCAGAGGAGACAGTCACTCAGTGTTGACAGAAAACAGAAGCGGACGAGGGTCTCTGATTAAAAGATATTGGATATTGGTAACTCTGTACTCAATCTGCTGGCAACTGTGTAGCTGTGCTGCTGCCTGAAATCCAATTTTAAAAGCCTGATTTCAAGCTGTATTGCCACTAGAGTTGCAGCAGCATGCAAGAAAAATGGAAACCCCGCTATGTGATTGGCTATTGATGGCCGTTGTCGGTCAAAAGTTGAAGCACAAAAATGGCTGTGAAAGATAAATGGATCTGTGTAAATGTTATCCTGCTTGTATTTAGCTGGGTTTTATGTTTAAAAATCCCCATTTCAAAATGTTAAGTAGAGCGGTGTGACCACACAAGAGCCTCTTAGAAAATGATGATTCGGGGAGGAAATCCCATTTGGTGCATGCCATGGTTTGGCAGAATTCAACCCCAGTGTGGCCAGAAGGAATGCAACCCACGGTCTGTCTCACAGAAAGTCCCACGAGATTACGATTAGAGACTCCCTCGAGATGTTGTGCCATCACCTTGGCAACTGAAAGATCTCTTTCACACAACTAAGCAGAAAATGCACACATACACACAAACAAATCAAAGCCCCCTTTAAATCAGTCAGAGATGATAATTTGGCTTGGGTTCATCTTGGACCACAATAGTGTGTTTGTATGTGTGTGTCTTCACATCAGTAACATCAGTAAAGGAGGTTTCTTTTAATGAATCAAAGCAGATTGAACTATAGAGCCTAAACAAGTCTTTCTTGTGGCATTAATGAGGTTACCATTACTCAAGTGTGCATGTGTGTGTCTGTGTGGTACATGCACATATTTGTATTCATCTCTGTGTATTTGTCTGAAAGTCTTTATGTGTGCCTGTGTGTACGTAATGGCCACATGATTATTCACAGTCATGAAACAATAGAAGAGTCAGTCTCTTATTATGGCAAGATTAGCCAATCACACACTCTGCCTCCATCCTTTATATGTGTGCATTTTATTATGTGGTATGCGTATGGAACTAAGCATCACCTATGTAGTGGTCAGTTGTGAGTTGAGTCATGTGTACAAGGTGCGTATTAATATGTAATAAAACAGTAACAGAGTCCTTGTGTATCAGTGTCTACAGTATATGTTTGAAGATTTCTCTTTGTGGTTGATTGTGCATGTCAGAGTGTGTAATACTCACAGTGTCCGCAGCTTTGGCATGTGGTTGAAGCTGGACAGTGGGATGAGGGTGATGTTGTTGTTGTTGAGAGTGCTGGACACACAAAAACAGAGGGAAAGGAAATCAGAGATGCAGTTTTTTTACCAAAAGCCAATCTTGGTGCAACTCACTGGTCCGATGGTTAAAACCGTCAGAATATATTTCATTGAAATAGAAGGTTTAAATCCCGTCATAGTCACTTTATTGTTAGTTCTGCAATATGTAAGCGACATAGACAGGATCAAAATATTGTTTCCCCTGGACTCAGAAGAGTGAATAAAAAATAAAAAATAAAAATAACAGAGAGCTACAAAAAATATGTGATACAGGTATTAAAATAAAGAAGTATCACAGTGTCAATACACAGTACTCCCACTACTTCTCAAAAAATTAATAAATGATAGGAGACACAGGTTTCAAACAGGTTTCAGAGCTATGAATCGAGAACCCTGAAAAGATTTCAAAGTACATCTGAGGAGTTCCAATAAAGAATAAAGAGTTCTTCCAAAAAGCGGCCTATAAGAGGGAAAACAATCTTTGTTGTTCAGCTATTATATTTAACCAAACATTACAGCTCAACATGAGTAAATTATTAAATTTACCAAGTATTTGAAATTTAACTCTGAATGGTTGTAAGAATTTACTTCTTCATCCATCTGTTTTCTACCATTTATCAGGGTCCGGGTTGTGGAGGAAGCAGTCTAAGAAGACTTTCTGAATTCCTTTTCCCCAGCGACCGCCTCAAGCTCTTATGGGGGAATACTGAGGCATTCCCAAGACAGATGAAAGATGTAATCTCTCCAGCGTGTTCTGGGTCCGCCCCACTGACTCCCCCAGTTGGACATGCTCGAAACATTTCACCTAGATAACTGAACCACAATGAATTTTGCTAGATATTTAGTCAGTTTACTAAGAAAAAACACACATACAGGATGGCTTATTGCTCTATTGTTTCTTTTGTACATAAAGAAACCTCTCAATAAAAGCTATCAATTTCATTTTAAATCTCTTCAAAAAAAATGTTTGAATTTAGACCTTTTGATTATGTGCAACGCCATCATATGCATACAGAGCATATACTGTTATCTCATTATTTATTAATACATGTACATATAAACCCACACTCTTTGTTCAATGCCTCTTCTCGTATCTCATAAGCAGGTCACCTCTGTCTCTGCCTATTAGCTGCCTCATATTCTACACTGTGTCTCATATCTAGTATCGACATAAAGCGGAATGAAAAACAAGGCTGACTGTCATTACAGCCAAACACGCACATACACACAGTGTGTTGAAGAAAAACAACACTTATTGATTCTCTGAATTTTGTGTGTAAGGATATGGACACAGAAAAATGCAGAAAATACCAGTGATCAATCAGTCTTAATCCTAGAAGGAAAGTACATGTGGTAGGCAGGATATAGATATGTGGCAATTAAAAAAAAAAGAAAACTACTGTTGTTGATATTGTGCCACCAGATTAACACTGGTGTGTCCTTCTAATGACTTTATAAGACTCTGAAACTCTACTAGCAGCAGGTGATCACTCAGAACAATTTTGTACTGATTTGCAGTGATTTCTCCTTCTAAAGGGGACAAGTAAAGCCAAATATGCCAGCAAAATGCCCTCTTAGCATAACAAAGTCATGAATGTCTTTAATGAGGTTTTAAGGGTTCAGTTTTTCCCTTTTATATGTCACCTTTCTAAAACAACTAAAGCCCTAATTATACTTTCTCTGTCCATGAGTCTTCAAGGGTCGACTTGGGTCCAAGTCAAATTTCGTCACTAGATGGAGAGCACAAGGGATGTTCAGATATCTGCTTGTTTTTCATGACCCAACAAATTTATCCACTAAGAATTTACATCACAATATACCAATTTCACTTCCCAGATGGCGACTTCAAGTGGACTTGACTACTCAAGAGCAAGAGCACATAATTAAGCTGTAAATAAGCATTCACAAGTTCATCCAAATTAAAATACATTAAAAGTAGAAGTAAAAGTAGAAGATTTTACTTTTATGTGTTTTTTATTTATAAAAAATACTCTTTTTACATTGAATTAAAAACAGATTTTGTACCACTGATTCTATATAATCAAAATAGACAGAAACTTCCAAATTGATGTGGGGAGAACATTAAAAAAAATTATGACCTCCTTCATCAGAACATGCAGGACCGTTCAAATGGCCTGAAGTCAATTTTTCACGGGACAAAGTACACAGTGAAGTCATGAGTTAATGAGTGATCCTTGTTACAATAGAATACCCGGGATTTCCAAAATTTATATTACATTATAATTTTTCTGGTGGCTTGTTGAAGCCAACATCCACACAAGCCAGTGTAACCATTTTCTTTGTTTTTTTTCCCCAAGTTTCATGGATCATTAATTTTACTGGATAGAAAATGGGCCTAGTTTACTTTACATATCACCCGAAACCTTGTGTATTCAAAGAGTCATTGTTTCGAGAAGAATGAAGACTGAGTGGTCATTTTTTATATCTGAAACCCGTTCATTTTTCATGTTTGACAGTGTGTTTTTAATGCTTTAAGACAAGGACGAGGTCAAATTTCTCTGAGAAATGGCTGAATTTCAAGATGAAAGGATTTTTCACAGCATCTGCATTATGTTTATGCTTAAACGTACAGTGTCGCCCAGGTTTGATTTCAACCACAAAAATCAAGGATGGTTTATTTTACATACTGTATTGTCGTCACCACTGGTCCAAATAGCTTCATTACAGGGGGGTTTGCTGTGTTTTTACTAACACCCACTCAGCCTTAAAATAGACTGTTTTTGCTTCACTCTGTTGATGTTACTACTTTTCTTTCTCGTTAATTCTTTCTCCTTCCGATTCTCTTTCCACATTCTCCTCCCTGCCAGTATAGCCTCAGTGGCCTTGGTAGACGGATAAAGTTTCACACTCACTCTCAAATACACACACACACACACACATATATCGGGAGCACTGCTATGGTCAGCCCTGTCAGGGGTGATTCCACCCAGTATATATAATTTAATTGTGGAATAACAATAATTTCCCCCTGCAATTTCCCTGTCAGTTATTTTCCCACTCACCCTGTTCAGCCCCCTTCACTTCTTTCTGCCTTAATAAAGTAGTGACTGAACTGACTTACGCCAAGGTAAACACTAAATACATCATTTAAAAGTCCATGACTATGTTTTATATTGTGGCCATGTTTCCCAGCGTATTTTACACGCCTTAAGCCACAACTACGCCTGCAAAAGAAAATGAGGTATTCCTTGATTTGAAGGGATCTTAAAAAATTGCAGAGAGAGGAATTGTGAGACGCTGAGTGATTGTTAGATAAGACATGAAATCATTTTTCTTACTTAAGTTACTTATGTTTGGCCAATGGTTTTGTTGCTTCCAGCTGTTTGAGGGAGGCTTTTCTTTGAGTTTATTAAATAGGTTCAGCTTAATAGGGACACTCTCTCTATATATGAGTTTGTTCAACTTCTATCATAGTGACAATTTCTTTCTTTTTGGAACAGTGCTAACTTCAGTAATATTTCATACATATGAAATATTTCCTACGAATATATAATCAGGTTGTTTGCCTTATCTTTGTTTTTAGTAAACAATCTCATTAGTTTATTTAAGTCAAAATTGCTGTGTAGTTAATTTATTTATGGTCTCCCAAAGATATTACAATTTCTGTAATAATTAAAGTAAACAAAATCTGACAACAATTAGATTTTGTTTGCTTAACAAGTTTGATATATTATAAGTTGCTGTAGTTAAACTACCATTACACTGGTGTGTTTTAAGAATCACAAATTATTAATAGTAATTAAGAAAAAGCACACTAAGCATGGCTTAGTTTGAGTTAACGTTTGAGGTATCATTGTATTCAGGGACTGGCTATTTAAAGGGCCAGTTCAATTAGGGCACCAAAATGGCTCGAGTCAGAATTGGTTGCAACCTTAAAACTACATACAGTGGAACCCCGACTTACGAAATTAATTCGTTCCCGAGGGTCTTTCGTAAGTCGAAAATTTTCGTAAGTCGAAGCACCCATCGCGCCGTTTGAGTGAACAATAGGCTATAGGCTAATTGCTAACTGCAAAAACAATACGTCGTTCAAGTGGAACAGCTAAGCGCAAGTAGGAACGCCAAGGGGGTTGTCACATGATTCGGAAGGCATTCTGGGCATTGTAGGCATTCTGGGCTCAGCCAATCAGAGCCAGCGGATTTCGTTACGTGGGCATTTTGGCGTAACACGGGCAGAAATATTGCCGTTAAGTGCCTTTGTAACTTAAATTTTTCGTTAAATGGGGTATTCGTAAGTCGGGGTTCCACTGTACTATGGTTACACCACAAAAAACACAGTGCAAACAGGAACAACGGCTACGTAATCATGCTCCCAGTTACAAATCCTTCACAAGTGATGCTATATAGTCAGGAAAAGAAAACATGTTTATGCACTGTCTATTAGCATTCTGGGTTACAACGTTTCTCCAAAGTGGGACCATGTTTGGAATAAGAAAGCATTCTTTGGATTTTCAGTGTCGTGCATTGCTATTTTTGTACAAAATCTGTGTGAGGTAAACAATTATTAGGAGGTTAACAGAGCTATTTAATATGTGTAAATCATTTCACCTGCCTTGGTAGTTCTAAGTAGTCTAAATTCCTATCTTTTTTTAATCTTGTAACTAAAAACCACCAGAAGATCATTAGTTAGTAGTCAGTTATTATTATTGTCGGTGAAATGTTTACTTTACCCTTCTACTTTTATCCTTATATTTGCCTCCTAAAGGCAAATATAAGTGACACTCTTCATATGTATCACTTTTAATTTGAAGTTTGGTTTTCCTACATTTCTGCCTTCTAGGTTAATTATACATGAAAAGCCAGTTTGGAAGAAAAATCACATTTTGTTTTTGCAGTCACAGTAAAAGAGAGCTCAAGGACTTTTCCAACAATAGTGTTTGCGACACACAATGTTTCTATTATAAAATGCCTATTCAGCTTTTTTTTTTCTTTTTAATTTGAGATAGGCTGCAGTGACCGCTGCAGTGGTATTGCAGAGTAGATCCATGATTCTTGAAAGTGTGTATGTGCGTGTGTTTGTCAGTCTTTAAGTGTTTGTATGTGTGTGTGTGCGTCCACGTGCGAGTGTTCCTTTTATGTGTGTATTCTTGAGTCAGCATGTAGTGTACATGCTTGCGTGTTTGTGCGATGCAGTGATCTCTCTGTTGCAGTAAAAGGGTTTCTGCAGTCAGTGATGGAGGAGACTCTTTAGAGGCAACCCACCAGGGAGATGCTATCGCTCGCGTTTGTATGCATCTGTGTGTGTGTGAAAGAGAGTGATGTTATCGTATGTGTCTTTGCCGCAGCCTACACACCGAGGTCAAAGCATAGCTCGTCAATCTCTTCTCCCCCATGCACGCACATTCTCAAAAACACTCACTGGACACTTTATTAGGTACACCTGTTCAACTGCTTGTTAACGGAAATATCACAAATCAAATTAGCTACCAACCACATGGTAGCAAGCCAATGTATTAAGCATGTAGACATGGTTGAGACAACTTGCTTAAGTTCAGCCTAAGAAGAATGGAAAAGAAAGGTGATTTCAGTGACTGGTTGTAAGTGCCAGATGGGCTAGTCTGAATATTTCAGAAACTGCTGATCTACTGGGGATTTCCCACACAAGGGAAAAGGCTTTATAGAGAATGCTACGAAAAAGAGAAAATACACAGTGAGCAGCAGTTGTCTGGTGAAAATGCTTTGTTGATGCCAGAGGTCAGGCGAGAATCTCCAGACTGCTTCGAGTCTCTAAATGCACAACATATCAAGCTTTGAAAAACTAAAGACGTTGTGAAGCAAAGAGAGAATCCAACCTGGTACTAGCAAGATACATACTGAACTTAACTGATATTGTTCTCCCCATTTTTCCTTAACTTTTTTATCAGGCAATATAAAAAAGATCGTTGGCTATCATTGCACAAATCAGCTACGTAAGGAATAATAGATTCATCAATCATGTTTTTTACTTCTAATTCTACATGCACACAAGCCTCTGGGACTCTTAAGAGCAATGTAATATTTTAATTTGTATGTGTTTCTAAGTCTTTTATCTGAAATTAAAACTGAATACAATGCCCTCACTCTTTAGAATGATGTAACCACAAGGTTTGTTTTGAGCACCAAGTTATTTGACCTTTTTGTGTTTTGAGTACAGTAAATGCAAAAACATTTGGGAATAACTAAAAAAAAGAATTTTTGGATATTAAACTCAGGTTTGCCTGGGTGTATTTTCATACATAATCAGTTGTACACGGGAGTCTGCCATTGTGCAAGTTTATGTATGTAATAAAGAGAACTTTCTATTAGTCTCTATTGTGTTCAATCAGCCTTAACAGACACAGATCAATACACTGTCTGAATGTCTGAATTACTACAGCCACTAAAACACAACACTGTGACTTTATGATTGTGATTACAACCAATATTGACTTCACATTTAATATGATTAGTCTCTCCTGTAATCACTGACGTTAGTGATGGTCTGTGAAAAAGAGAGGAGTGATGACTGAATCACCAAACAGGATGTGAAGTTTGCCATAAAATAGTAATTACTTTCTCCTTGTAAGTGAATTATATGAAAAAAATGTTTTAAATCTTAAAACTTTCTTTACAAACTTTAATTTTCTTAAAAAAAATAAATAAATAAATAAAAACAACATAATCTGTCAGCAATTCAAATGTAGGCAGTAAAAGATTTTTTTTTCATTAAGCTCTCGGGGAGAGCCTACTTTAGTAGTGCAATACCACAATTTATCTCAGTTCTCCAGTCTACCCTGAAATCTTAAGTCAATATTCCTTTGTTAATGGAAAGAAACCATTGACTGAAACTATAACAAAGTAACTGTATGACTCTGCTTACGATTGCTTTGTTAGTAAAGCTGATCAAACTGCCTCCGTCATTATAGAGCAGTCTCTGTCATGACAAATATATGAGAATACAAAATCCTTTTTTCTGAGTCCTATTAGATGAATGCCATTGATGTCATAGTGACAATTTGCTGAGTAAATAGTTTTTCCTCTAACATCTGTTGCATATGCTGAGATGTATCAGGGTTTTTTATTGGTTTTAGTCCAAGAACAGTATCGGAAAAGATAAGAGCATAGTATGAACGGTTTAAAAGCATGAGGTTTGATGATACCAACAATTGAAGTGGAACAATTTTGCTGCAAAATCAAATTATTTCCCTAAAAACTGCTATCAGGTGATTTGCCTGGAGGGGCATGTAAAGTTCTGATAAACTTTCTTTACTACATCACTTTAATCCATTCACTTTTACAGTTCTCCGTTTTAATATTTGCCTGGCCTTCTGGCAATTGTAGCAGAAGCACAATAAGTTCCCATGCCCCTTCTTTGGACATTAATAGGTCTGAAGGCTGTTGCCAGAGATTAAACAAACGTAAAGGATTACATACAGAGAAACAATAAGAATGATAGGAGTGGACAATTTAATTAGAGTAAGATTTAGCTATACTTTTTACCAGCTGGATACTGTCAAGTATGGTAATGTGACCTCCAACTAACCTCCTGCATTCAGCACACTATGTCTACACCTGAGTGAAATTCCATTCTATATAAATACCTAAAATAAAATGCAAAAAAAAAAAAAAGGTTATTCTGCTGTTAATGTTATCAGGTTCAATCAAGCAAACATGCCTGTTTTTAAATTGAATCTTTTCAGGATGAAATTGGAATTCCAGTGCCGTGACTGAAAAAATATTGATTGGACAGATTAAATGCAAAATGTTATTTGGCTGAAAATAAAATGAGTTGAAAAGCAAATGGGGTGGATAAGTTAAAGCAAGTACAATTTGTATCAGAGATGAATGTTGATTCTTATTCAAAGCATGTAGTAAAATTAACTGCAAAGCCAATGTAAGCATTGATTTTGCATGAGTATGGAGTGTTAAAAGGTTTAAATTCAGCCTCTGACCTGGAAGCTTCTTGTATTTACAACATATTGTTTATCTCCTGACATAAGCATTTATGTAGCTACTACATGATACCTAATTTAAATTCATCGTGTGGTGCATATGTATTATGTTTTTAAAAAACTACAGCCAGCTAGTTAGGATCACAGGGAGGAGGCCAAATAATGAGCCAAATCTGGCCAAAACCGACAGTAACCCGATCCACACTGTGCCATTAACAGACAGATTTTGTCCAGATTAAAAATGAGATGGGGGGTGGGGGGTGGGGGGCAGTGCCAGGATAACTGTGGCCTAATAGTAGCTTTTATTTATAGTTACTTAGCGTATAGTATTCCAGGACTGTAGAAGATTTACCCATTTAGATCTATTCCCACGTACAAGAGAGAATTACAAACTTTATATATATATATAAAAGCAATGTTAGTGGTTAAATTCTGACTTGAGTTTATTCCTCTCAGTGCTTTCCCACACAGACGCTGTAAAGGGGCTGACTATCGAAAGGCCTTAAAGACTCTTTGAGTTGTCTGAAGAGCCCTCAAAATCTTCCCCCAGACCTCATTACAGCTTTAAGGAGAGGAGGCAAAATGAAATGCACGGACACTTCAATGCCACATTTGCCTAACTTCTTCATACCTCACACTTTTATTACAGAGAGAGCTAAAGTAACAAGGAGGGAACTTATAATGTATGTCAATCAAATAGGTCATGTCCATTTAACCTTTTAAGGATTTACTCCTTTACCTAATGACAGACAGACAAGTGGTGGGATCTGTCTATAGGGACATCTAGAGATAAATATGTTTGTGTATGTCTGTGTGCATGGGTGTATGTTCAGGGCTGGACAGCTGAGTCAGACAATGAGACTACCGACCCTTGAAGTAATCAGTCACAGAGAGTCACGCAATGGTGCAGCCCTGTGCAATGTTTCTGCACACGTAGGTGCGCATGTGTGTACGAGTATCTGTGCTTGCAATGTTGCGTTTTGCATTTATTGCCTTGTTGTCTGTGGGTATGTTTTGTGGGCAGAGAAAGAGATTTCAAGGATGCAACTGTTTGAATGAAAACTAGAGTATCTTCATAAGTGTATGTGTTAGATTGTGTGTGTGTGGGAGGATGCTGAGAGTGTGAGCCACAGAGAAAGAAATGGAATATATCAATGAATGCTCCTGTCCTTGTATCCATGTCTTTTGATGAGGAGATTCTTACTTGTAAGTGATTTTTGACCCTTATGACTTTAACACTATAACACATCTATAAAAGGCTATGACGTCTGCAAACAGGCTTTACGGATTTTTGAAAAGAAGTAAAGCTCTTTGAGTAAGAGCTTTTAGTACTTGAATTGTCTCTTCTTTCTTTTCTTTTTTTTTAACTTTCCCACGGGATTTAATGCCTACTTTACCCTGGCAGCCTGGTGTTAAATCCTGCATGTGTGTTCTGTTTGTACCTGTCAAGTATGTGTGTGTGAGAGCTTTTGGTCCTTTGTGTATACGTGTTGTTCAATGCATATATGCGTGCATGTGCGTGTGCGAGCTAAGCGGACTGGTTTAATAAACTTTCGAGTGTTTGAACAACCAAAGTCGCTCAATTTACTCCACTCATCTCTGAGAAAATTGACATTTCCAGAGTGTTGCTGTTGGAAACCACTCTGGGAAAGCAGAACTGTTTACAACCCAACCCCAAAAAGCACTGAGAGGTTGAGAAAATTACTAGCTATTTTTTAACCAAATTTTGTTTAAGTCTAAAATTATGACAAATGAGTACACGAGTGACCACTTTTTATTTGATGTACAAAACAGTAAAGTACAAATCATTTTTGAGTGAAATGTTGACATTATAAAAATGGTCTGTTATTTTTATATAGTTGCACAAAAACAGTCTGGAAGAGGAAGAGAGGGAAGAAAAGGCTGCCGTATTGGTGCTTGAATTAACTGAATAATGATGTTTGCATTATTCCTCACTGAGACCAGTGGGTGCTGACTGCTGCAAGCTTTTCAGAAGGACGAAGGGGGAAAAAAATATGCCTGTTAGTGTACCAAATTCCTGGAAAAAAGTTATATAAATCACTGGAATAGTAAGGAAATCCTGGTGAAACATCCAGGCTTCTTGAAGTGGGGTGTAATTGAAAGCCCACATGTGGGGTAAGATTATAAAACCGTTCCCTGACACCACAAACTGATGATGTTGATTTTAATCAAATTATCTGACACTATGTAAACGGGACCACATCATGTTCATCACTGGACAATTCCATGTGGTTTGGCAGGAAGTTGTATGTGTGCGCCTGAGAGTGAGAGAGAGCAGCTCAGGGGCTTATTTGTGTGTGTATGTGAATATGTGTGTAAGAACACAATGCCAGGTTTTTGCTTTGTGATATTTCATAATCATTCAGCCCTGTATTAAAAACGAATAATGAATGCAATATAATATGGGCTTCTAAAATGAAAATCTTGGAGGAGTAGTATGAGAAAAAAGAAAGAAAAAAGAAAGGAAGAAAATTGGGTATTAGAAAGGTTGGAAGACATCTACATAAAAAGCTACTGAAGAGACCATTACACCTTAAATGACAACAAATTAGATTGCAGATTGCCTCTCTTCTTTGACTCCCCTCCTCCCTTGTTCTTTTATTTTCCTCCCATCTTTTCTCAATTGTCTTCTAGCCCTGCTTGACTTCCATCTTAAATCTCCTTTCACTCTCTCTTACTCCTCTCCCTCATCACCATCTCTCCTCCTCTTTCCTGTCCTGCCACCCAGTGGGATGTGATTAATTGTGCGTGGGTCAGGTTGCTGGCATCGAGCTCTTCCGATATCTGAAGCTAGTCCCACCTCTGCATAAGCTCTGCGTTACCCGTTCCCTCCCTCTGTGTAAATCGGCTGGTACTGACTTAATGTGTTACCTGCATGGCTGTTTAAATTTTTTACACTGCCTCACCTCCTCTCTCCTTTATTATGCAATCTTTTATTAAACAGAACCAAAACCAAAGTTAAAAATGTCTCATTTCAGCTCATTTCAGCAGCACAAATATTAAAATAATGGACATTTAAATTATGTATATTTAATTTTAGATGTCTGTATATGTAAAACAGCTGGATGGAATGAACAACAAGGTAAAAAGAAATTGTCACCAATCAAGATTTGGTAGGTTGTATTTGGCCAGCGAAAATGTTGAGCCACTGTCAGTGCTCCTTACTTGTTTTTCTTCCACCTATTCCTCTTTCCAAAATCATATCATATAAATATGTCAAATGATGTCAAGCGGCAAAGAATTGGTGTTGCCTAATTTGTTTAAATTGTGATGACATGGCCACCGGTATTACTCAGCAGATTGCACAGGAGACCCATATGCCAAAAGGCTACTGCAGGGGCCTGGGTTTGAGTCTGCCTGGAGTTATTTCCTGCTCTCTCTCTCCCTGTTTTCCTGTCTACTCTGCTTCCCGTTGGAAAAAAATGGCTAAAAAGACCCAAATAAATCTTTTTCTTTCTTTTTTTTTTTTTTAAGTAAGCTGGCACCTTTAAAGCAATGCCAAGGGAAAGTGAATTTGGAGGTCTGCTATGGGAGACACACAATTCCCCTGATGGTGATGTTGCAGCCAGCCATAAAGGCCAACAAAGTTCACGCTGGGAGGTGCTGTTAGCTTCAATCCAACACACAACCATCCCTCATGGGATCTGAGTTCAAGTCCCCTGTAGGACTAAAGGTTTTAGATAATAGGCTTGCTGTTTTTACTTTCACTGGACTGGTTAGGTTAGGATTACAAAATAATCATGGTTGCTGTGTTTTCGTGGGAATATCAACATGTAAAATCTGAATCGTTTAGACAGTTACACCCTAAATTCTGTAACATCACAAGTAATATGCTATTAAGATTTCTTTTTTTTTTTTGTCATTACATATGTTATGAATATTCGCTTTCCCCTCCTTGCTCTTAATCACATGCACCTTTTTCACTTTACCCTTTCTTTCTTTTTTAACTCCTTAAATAATTTAAAGAGTTCAGGTTTTTTTTTCCTCCCAAAGCAAATCTGGCTCCTCACAAACCCACTATTGCCATTCCAATGGAAAAATAGCCGTCACAGTGCCTCTTTCTCTCTTTTGAAGGCCTGCTTTTCATTCCCTATATCCTCCCAGCATGTTCTTCCTCTTCCACAACTTTTCACCCACCCACCCCCCAAAAAAGTCGTTATTTTGAAAACAGTAGCTACCTTGCATACTTAGCTCAGCTCCTCTCCATTGACTTTATTTCTCTCTTTTCTTTCCATACCCACCCCGTACATTTTATACAGCTGCTTCTAAACTTTTAGTTTCTGACTGCTACTGACCCTCTTTCATTTTCTCATTTTGACCCGCTGCCTTTCTTTCTTTCTCTTCCTTCCTTCCCACTGTGCCTCATCCTTCTCTTTCAGGTCAGACCCTCTGTCTTCGCCAGGGTGCTGGTTGTTGCCAGGGTGTGATGGCTCTGCTGAGCCCGCTGACTCAAAGAGAAGCCGAAAGGCCAGCCAAACCAAAATCACTGAACAGCAGAAAGCTGCACTGCTTTGTTCTCTTCTGACCCCACTGTGCATATACGCACTCACACACACACACGCGTGTGCACAAACATGGAGAAGCATTACAAAGACACTTGAAAACATGCATCCACTTATGGGGAATTTGGTTCTGAATCATCACAAGCACACACACCTACACACATCACCATTTTCTGTATTACTAAACTTTAGTTTTGAGCGAGGTTTTTTTTCGGGGGCTTCAATCCAGCACCCACGCGTCACGGATACGAGACAGATCTGGAGGCAGGAGGCAACCACAGCAATGCAATCGTTACTGGGGGCACTGAGGCTAGAGACACACCAACTGCACTGGGGATATTCTGACATGTAAGGCAAGCGCATATACACACACATGTGTGCGTGGTTTTCTGTACCCACTACACTGGAGCTGTACAAACAACTGCTTTATTTGGACAGGCATTAGGTTTAAATTACACTCACGGCAAAAGTTACTTTACCTACAGTGGACCAAACATTTTCCGTTAACTAATCTTAACAAAGAGTTGGTTTATTTTGCTTTGTGACTGCTTTCAGTTCAGCTGAAGCAACCATTAGAAAACCTGGAAGGCAGATCAAGATATTCATGCATCATGCGCCATTTAAGTCAAACCACATGGGTATTTTTATATTACAGTACTTATATAGATAAATCTATAAAATTCCCAAAGTTTGGTTGCCAAACAAAACATGGGTTAACAATTTTTTTAAACTGTTTCTTATTTTTGATGTTTTAATTGTTTTAATCGACTATAACATAACATAATATAACATAGTATAAGCCTATATGAGTGCAACACAGACAATGCCTTTTCACCTTAATGTGGCTTTGAAGTGTTAGATCAGCTCGGCCAGGACACATCATTCTCATAAAGAAAGCACAGCTCTCCTGCTGGCAGTGCAGTGCATGATATTATTTCCTTAAACAGTGCTGCTGGAAACATCACAATTCCTATTTCACCATTTCTTATGTTTTTAAGCTTGCAGCTAAACTGATTTAAGTACGGCGCCTCAATCAGTGAAGCTGATGCCAAGAGGTCAACAGCTCAGTAGGTGGAAACATAATTTATTGCCTCCTGCTTTCAAGCTAGATGTACATGTAAAGCAACAAACAAATAAAAAGTAGGAAAAATAGGTCACTTTGGTCTCTCTGATTGTAAAAATAATCACCAAACTATCGCAAATACATAATCTCACAGCTTGACTAACCATTATTTGACATTAACATGGAAATAAGTTTATTTGTATATGTTATAAACATTGATGAAAGGTTGAGTAAATGTGGTTGAAAAAGCCAAAACACTTAAATGACAGAAATTAGCAGAAGAGATGCGAGTAAATCATCTAAAAGATGAGAGGGAAGCAGGAATTAAAAGGAAGGCAAATGGACAGAGGAGGTATACATGACTGGGAAAAAGAAGAGGAAAAGTATAAAGACAAAGAGAACAGGTAATAAGACATTTAGATGAAGAAATATGTGACAGTTTGCATAACCGAGTGTGTTTGAAAAAGGGAGTTACAGGCAAAGTGAAAGTCACCTTGTGAAGTTACAGTGCACTGAGCAACTCTGTCCGTCTGCCCTTATGAATTATGACAGTCGTTGGCCAAAACATCAATGCTACACACACACATGCACTTCACTTTGCTTTTTCTCACTCTGTCCCTCTCGTTTTTCTTTCTTAGCGGTACAGAAAGTTGTGCTTCGCTGAGAAAAGTGATCATAAAATATGCAGCTGATCCACTGCTCTTCTGAGTGCTTCTCAGACCTCTTAGCTCTCTGTGTGTTTGTGATGTGCATATGGGCATGTCATGTAAATGGCAGACTCTCGCTCTCCTTTCTGATTTTTCTTTCAAACCATTTTGCCTGCCCCGCCTTCATCTGTCTGTTTTTGCACATGTCGATTTTTCTATCGGTCTTGGTTGCAATTAATAAAAACATCAGTGTTTAAAGAAATAAAATTCAGTTCAGTGGGCATCATTGCCACGACGCCTGTTCTGCTTCTCGCCATTATTAAAGCCCAGTCCTTTCTCAACCACCTCCCCCCTCTATCTGTACTTGAAAGTTTTGTGTGCAATCAACAGAAAGATGGATCACTTACACTATTTAAAAATATGCAGTTTTTGCTTCAGTTTTATTTTACATATTTGCTCTTTGTGACTGTAAATATACAAAATATATTCATTTTTAGATTTAAAAAGATGTATGCAAATGAAATGCAACATACCTTTAAACTAGCTTCATTTTAATAAAGAGGCTGTTAATTGCCTTGCAATTGATGCTGTTTGTATCACTTTGTTAACATAAACTTACCAAAACAATTACAGACAATAAGTCTGCATTTTTTAATTATTAATTCCATATTAATTTCCTCATGAGTGACCAGGCTAGACACTTCCGGAGCACTGCATGCTGATTTTGGCTTTTCACTTTACATGGGTGTAACATCCCACCCATGTTTGAATACCATAGGAATATCATATTCAACAGAGAGACTACAGTTCGGATGAACAGGCGGCTGCTGTACAGATAAAGCAGTTGTACGTGTTATTGGCCTGTGGAAATGTTAATAGTGGGGTTCTTTGTCACAAGAGCGTGTTTTTTTCCTCAAAAAGCAGCACAATTAAAATGCCAAGGTTCATTAGCGTAATTGAGTGCAGTGACTTTGTAGTGAAACACGCAACAAAGTCTCATCACCTTAAAAACTTAATTCTTTCAGATCTAAAGATAAACGATTAAGTGAAAATTCACCCTCTTAATGAAGCGATTAAATCTATTTATATCTGAAAATGATAAAGTACTTATCATTTATTTTCATTAATCTTCGTTGTCAAGAGAGGGGAAAAAAGCGAGTCAAAAGATCAGTGAACAAAAACTGCATCTAATTCAACTGGTTGAAAACTGGCCGATGAATAATTATTAATTAATCAGCTTCCTATCCGCCTGACATGGCTTCTCGCAACTACTCAATGAGTTCTCAGAAACATACATACTTAGCTTATGTGGTGTGTGTGTGGTTTTGGTGCATGTGTACATCTGTGTATGGGATGTGCTTTGCTGTCAGAACCGTTTATGAATTTATGATTGCGTATGCATGAATTTATTAAGACACTTCTGCATGTTTTTTTCCACTCTGTGTGTGTTTCGCTGCATGTGTGCATAGTTGGGTGCCCTTTCCCCATCTCATTGGGATGCAAGGCGTGAGCCTGTCGAGTGAGAGCTGTCCAGGCTAGCTTTGGAGTCATTAGTGCGCTCGTTAGTCCAGTTATGTTAAATCTAAATTACCATTCATCATCACACAGGGACCCATCATTTATTCTGATGTGGCCTGGCAGACACATGCACTAACTGGATTAACTCATTCAAAGACACGCAGACGCACTTGCCAAAACACAATGGAATTCAAAATCAGGCGTTAGCTATGTGGTAAGTGCTTTAAAATAGATTATATATTATTGATTGAGACATTGCTGACAATTAGAAATAATTGATTTGCCCTTGTGAATGTAAACCACGTAAACTGCAACCTCCTGCAAACAAATGCAACAGAGCAGTGAATAACAAATCAACATGCTACGATCTACTGTATAATTTTTTAATAGGTTAGACTAAACTGTAACCTTAAGGTTATAAAACCCTTACAGGCTGGCAACCCTAATCCCAAGACCACACTTAATATTCTACAGTAATTAATGAAGTTATAAAAAACTTCTCCATGCAGTAATAAGTAAAAACAAGTTTTAAAAAAACGTGCACGGAAGGAAATTAAAACAAGTTTTGTGGCTAACAAGAAGACATTTTTGTCTGCTACTTTGAATTCTTGGTTGGTACAAAGGAATAGAACAGTATATGGGAAAGAGTACAAGGTACAGCAGTGTGAGGCTGGCTGCATTGAGCACTGGCACTCAGCATTAAATTAGCTCTCGCTGAGTAAAAACACACTTCGTGCGCTGGCACACACAGTCATTAGCCGCTGCAGGAGGAATGCCTACCATCTGCGCTGACGTGATTGCGAGGACGAGGTATTCTCGGGAATCAAACTGACAAAGTGGATCGAGCAGCTCCTCTGCCAAATATAAAGACTGTGTTTATCACATAATTACATTTCCACTTCTGCTGTGTTTATTGGCCTTACAAGTTTGAGCACATACAGCTTTGACCATCAAAGGCTTTCAAAAAAAATACAAAAACGGTGGAATCAAAGTATTAGGAGGAAAGCAGACTGTGGGATTGCTGAATTTAATGATCACGGTGCTCTTCACAGTAATGCACTGAAGAAAAGTCATAGTTCAGTCTCCGTTGTTGTATTTGCCATTGTAGTTTGACTTTTGAGAGATAAAACAACAGCAAGTCTTCACCCCACTTAGGATGCTTATAACATACAGGTCAGAACAGGATATGCTTTAGAGCAAGTCTGATTTTTGTAAAGGATGCAAACAATCAAAAGAAGAACTCTTGAAAAATGTGTTTATCAGCATAACCAATATTAATCTGAAACCTTCAAAGCTCGCATAGAGATGAAAGGACCTGTCAAGTAATTAAGATGAATCTTTTTGTTTAATGTTTAGTGGGAAAGCAGAGTGACATGCATCCATAATGTGTGCCATTAGGAAAACCACTTGTTTAGAATTATTTCGCAGCACTAATTGATTCTGATAGGTGTTTAATGACGAATATGATAAGGCCACCCCGGTGTGCATTCTTTCTTGATTTTCAGTGAAGAACAAACAAAAGAACAAATCAAGGGTGACTCTGCCTCTGTTTTCACGTGTGATAGAAAAACGATCCCAGGCTTGTTTAGGCATTTTGCTATTCACACAGAACTGTGAAATAATTGCTATCTTTACGTAACACAATCGCCGCTACCCCTGGCACGGGATTAGAATCTTCTCTTAAATGGGACCATGCCCTAATCCAACAACTTTAACCCAGTGTTGTAGTTGTCTAAGCTTAGCAATGACTTTCTGCTTCTCTACAAATAAGGTACACTGTAACACAAACTGTGCTTGGGAGAATCCTCCAATAAAGGTTTATCACTGTCCCAGAACTGGAAAGCTGATCACTCATACCTTTCAGCCGAGTCTCCCTGGAGCACAGGTACCTTTCTAAAGGGCATCTCTTGCCTGATAGAGAGATATACTGCATGATGTGTTTTCTGTATTTCGACAACCAATGTGTGGTTTTTAATTACCCAACATGGTTTGAAATTGAACAGTAAATTCAAAATGATCATATAATTTACCAGTTCACTGGTTTATGTTTTAAATTTTTTTAACACCTTAATAACAAGTCTTTGGTGGTGCTCTTTGAAACTTTAAAGGTAAAAGTGGCTTTGAAAGCACATTTGTTTCTATGCTCCACAAGAGCATTTTTTAATCAAAAATGCAGGCACTAAAGAACAGAGAGTATAGTATTGTGGCTTCATTGTACTGCGTCTCTTCCAGAAACATGTTGGTTGATGGAGTCTTCCACTTCAGCTGGCTTGGAGCGCCTGGGCCAGTGATGCCAGTCACTATAAAAGCTGTCTACTTTCAGAGAGACTCTCGTTATGCACTTACTTTGAGTTCACTATCATTTTCCCACTAACATCCACACACTCACTCACATAGACCTTTACTGCCATGCACACCACATCTCCTTTTTGCAACTGATTTTATGCGGTGTAAATAAACCGGTTATTCAAGGTGCAGTTTTTTGTTGCCTCTGCCTCCACTTGCCGTGGCCCTTTGAGCTGTCATTATTTTGGTCATGAATAGTGAGTCCTCTCAGGCAATGTTTTATTAGTATACCAGCCATTGCAGACAAGCTAAAAAGTTAATTTCAGATATTTGTTTGCAGCATCCCAGCCTAAAGACTCTTCTAATTTTCTAGCAGAGAAAGCTCACCTAAAATGACTGCAAAATGCTAATTTTCCAAGATGGCAGTATCAGAGTGGGTCTTCATTACTTGGCAGTGGAAAATGACTATCCGGATATTAACAAGAATGTGCAGATGCCCTACAGCACAGGTCAATCTCAAAACAGCACCAATGCAATAACGCATTAGGACAGCGGTTTAGATTGGCCATTCACAATACACATATTTGGCATTCTTATTAACAGATAATAAATGCATGTATATAACATCTTTGTGTTATGTTTATCTAAGCAATGGAGGCAACACGTATTACTTGATTAAAATTAAGCCATATTGCCAACCAATCTTGATAAAAGCTAAAAACCGGAAAATCAAAACATCAGCCACCCAGTGGGGTCTCCGTCCTTACTTTGAGAAACCCTGTTCTGAGTCTATCTGACAGCCTTGGTGGTCTGGAAACAACAAAGGGCCAAATTGAGTCAGTCAGTCAGACATTTGTTCCATCAATAATTAATGCCTCCCTGCTCTCCTCCCTCTGATCCTTTCAATCTATTTTCTATCAGAGTTTCTTCTACTCGCTAATGTCACATCAGTGTTTCTTCCTTCTTTTCTGTCTCCCATTTCATCTCCCTTTCACTCTGATGTCTTTTATACCGCTCTGTCCTACATCTCTTTCTTCTGGTCTTGTTTATCTGCAACAAATGGACAAGGTTTCACCTGCCTTCCTTTTTCTGCTTCTTGTTTGTTTTTGTCCTGCATCAGTTTTACAGTATGTATCTGTCTATTGTTCTTATGTCTGCCTTCTCTGATTCTTTCTCTCCCTGCATTTTATCGCTCCTTTTCTTTGCACACTGCATATCTTTTTGGTCTTCCTCTGCATCTATGGATTTCTCCACTTTCCTTTCTACCTTCTTTTCTGTATTGCCTTGTTTCTCCCTCTCTCCTCAACAGTAGATAAATAAATTATATCCAGGAAACTGGCTGTTTTTACAGCACCAGTATTACATGCCTTCTTTTCTTCTTCTTTCCTCAAATTTTTCCTTCTGTCCCTTTTTTCCCCCCATTCTGCTAACACCCCCCTACCCATTCAACCTCCCCAAATCTCTCGTCTCTTGTCTCTCCTGGCAAAAAGGATGGGATAGGATAGTAACCACAGTCCTTTTGGGTCTAAATAAATCATAGCCCAGCACTGCCTTGCTTTTACAACACCGATCCTCCACTTTCATCCTGGCAACCATGAAAGAGAGAGCAGAGAGAAGAGGAAGCAAGAGCGAAAGAGACTATCTAAGGACATATGAGTAAAGGGAAAGGATATCAGAGGAAATGGTGAATTTAAAGACTCTTTAGTCACATCTGTCTTTCTTTCTAAGCTTCTTCAGAAAGTAAAACTCTTCTGTCAAAGCCAGAGAGAAAGAAGCAGCATTCAAACCCTTAACATCATAGAAACTCTTCTTTTCTTAGAGTACAGAAATTGGCTCTTTGTTGTGAATTGCTGAGATCACTCTAGTGTGTTTTACTTCCCTTCGACTAGTACAGTATGCTTTTTTGTTTGTGTTTTTATTTCCTGTAGGATTCTTCAGGAGGTGAACGTGAATCAAACTGTGATGCTTAAGAACAGTACGTGGCAAAAATTACAGAAAGTGTTAAAGGGGGGAAAAAAAACTTGAAAAATGCAATGATTAAAAGTACACTCCTATTATTAAAAATGAGGAATTCATTCTTTTTTTTTTTTTTGCAAAGAGAAATGATTACAGCTTTTAGTCAATGCATACACAAATTTTTCAATTTGTGACAGGTCAAATATTTTATCTTAAATGTGTCTGAATTTTTAACACGTTGTCTAACTTTATTAAAAAAAAAAAAGCCCCATCACTCCTTTTCATTTCCGGAGAACAATTATAACAAGATTAATGAAACTAACAAACTAAAATCCATTTAGCTTTTACAAAATGAGCCAGACACCCAAATATTCAGCTTTGACGAGTCAAAGCAGCTCCTGTGAAACATATTAAGCTCAGATAAAGCCTAGTCTACCAAGAAACATTGGCTAATTAAAAATGACTAGATTAATTAAAGTGGAGATTCATTAGTGCCACAGAGAGAGAGAGAGAGAGAGAGAGAGAGAGAGCTCCACTTCTTTCAATTAGCATGATGCGCGCACACAGAAATTACTGAAACACACACACATATCTATTTGCCTGCAACCTATGTACTTTCTTATATCTTATGGTTGGTTTATGTGAAAAACATACATTATTATTATAATATTAAATTCCTACGGAAAGTAATGACTGTATTTTATATTTATTACACCAATAATTCATATGCAAGCATTTTGGCCAGCTGTGGCTCAGGCGGGTTGGTGGTTTGATCCTCAGCTCCTCCAACCTGCCATTTTCACCCCCAATGCATCCATCAGTGTGTGTGTATGTGTGTGTGTGAGAGAGATAAAAGTGCTTAGGTGTTTAAAAAAAAAAGTGCTTGTGTCAGTATGTGTGAGGCTTGTAGTAGAAAGCGCTTGGGCTGCTCAATTAGCGTAGAAGAGCGCTATATAGTAAAATATCTGCCCATTTACCATTTTTACCATTTTTGCAGCGCAAAGATACCCAAAGATAATTTAAAAAGTGCTTCAAAGGGAATACCTACATTTAAGAGTAGTCTCCGAACGGTTGGATTTATCTGAATGTCACACATAAAAAACAGCGGGGATAATGAAATTTGTAAGAGGAAAAACTAAGTAAAGCTAGAACTAACTCTCCACCTAAAGAAAAGAGTAGAAAAAAAATCTGGCACTAGAAGTATCACATATAAGCTGGACAAGGACGCCAACAACCCATCAGCCTTGAGTGTTTCATCTGTCGAGAAAAGTTGGCTAATGCTAACATAGTGTCAAGCAAGCCGAAGCGGCACTTGGAAACCAAACAGCCCTTCCGAGGGAAATTTGGCCCTCTTCAGAAGATTTCTGGATCGGAACCAGAGGCAGCAATTTAGTGGATCAAACAAATTGAAAGTGCGACTCAAGCAAGCTGAGAGTCATTTATTGCAAAGAACAGAGAAAAAGCTTCTCATGTAATAGCAAAAGAATTATTGCATAGACATGAAGGTGTAATGTTACATGCAGATGCCAGAAATATACAAGAATGCCTATATCTAAGTGTACAATCAAAATAACTCATATAACGGCGGTGAAGTAGAGGCTAGTTGGCGCAAATATGAATACAGGTGGTTGAGCAGGTAAAGAAAAATATAGAAAACTCCTGACCAAGTGGATCGCAGATGCTACTCCAACTAGGACTTGATTAAAGTTTAAAAAAATGTTTTCTTTATAATTTCGATCTATCTTCTTGACTGACTAATACCCTTTAACATGTCTAAAAACACGTAAAATATTATTTGCAATTTCCCAGAGAACAACATGACATTTTCAAATTGTCAAGTCCCCAGGCTGGAGATATTTCTGCTTGATAAACAACCTAACCTCTGTTTGATGGATAAACGAATTTGTAATAGAAACACTGCACTAAACTTTAATCTAAACCTAATCATCCTAACCTCAGTGCTACTCAGCCATTTCAACAGCCGATGGCTTAAAACTTAAACCGATCCTTGAAAAGACAAAAGCACAAGAAGATACTCACACAGACACGCATAGGTGTGAACAATCAAAAATACATACACCTACCTGATGGTGCAGTCACATGACCTCCAGTCACCGTTATCTCTATCATCCATTTTGTACTACGATCACGGAATCAACCCCAAGAACTGAACAGATGGGACTGCGTCTGTGTTTGTGTGTGCGCAGATATGTGTGAATGCGCATACATCTGTTTGTGTGGCGAATGTGTGTGTTTGTCTGTGCGTGTGTGTTAAGATGCTTGAAATGAAGATCAGTCCAGCAGCAGAATTGCTTACTGTCATTCATGCCCTTTGCACATGAACACAAACACTTCAACGCACACACACACACACACACGCGCACGCGCACACACACACACACACACCTGCCTTTATTAAAACGTCACATTCAGTGAATATACTGTGTGCTGTCATGCTGTCTGCTGTGAATGGAACGGCTGCGTATTTACAGTGAATTGTAAATCCTGCCGAGCACTCAGCTGTCAGAGTCTTATGAATTGCTAATATGTTGTATCTCGCACTGCCGATCCCCCTCTATCTGGCCCCTATCACTTTCATTGTGCGCTGAGCAAAAGTGAGGCCAGGGAATGAAAAAAAAAATCTAACTTATAAAAGGAAATAAAACGTGGAGATAAAGGATACGATGGCTTTAATGAAAACCTACAATACTGTCATTTATAATGAACACGTGCATTGATTTTATTACTTATAGTAGTGGCGATTACATTTTATTTTGATTTGGATGAGGACTACACTGCCACACATTGAACCATTTACCACAGTATCCTCTGCTCTATTTAATCATTTATGTGAGCACATTAGCAGCACCAGACTGCACCAAGAACAATCACACCTACTTCAGCAGGATACTAATCAAGATGTGTCTGATACTGCTGGGAATCTCTCTGAGCTTTTGCATCACATACCTGCTTTCTGCTGTATATCATCTTTATGATTATTGAATTTGATCACATTTTTGATCCCACGATTCTTAAATGGGCCATTTAAAGTAAAAAATACACTGCAGACAAAGGTGGAATCAGCATTACGGAGAAAATTCCTTTAAAATTCTAAATTCTGCCAACTTCCCATGCTTCTTTGGCTTCTCATCCTTATCACAGAATATGTATACTTGGTAGCTTTGCCCTTAATAGTCTCTTTGTGAATATTATTCATGATATAGTAGACATTTATGTGACAATAAGACTTTATCTCAGACTTTCAAGCTGATGACTATAATACCTAATTATTGTCAGAATGTGCTGGAAACCCTAAAAACCATAAGAAAAATCACATTCTTGTCTTGTTCTTTTCCAACATTTAACTCAACTATCACTATCTCTGGGAAACCAAACAATTTCTAGTAGTTCTAATAATTTGCCGGCATATTTTCCAAGTCATATGCAGCCAAAGATGGACAGACAGGTTGGAAAAAGTGGAATCACCTTTTCTTCTTTTGCTTATTCTTCTCATCCCATCCTTACCTTAACTGCCCCCCCCCCCCCCCCTTTTCTCTCTTCTTTTTGCCTGTATTTTTTAGGCTAATCTTTCTTTCACTTCGCCTGTGCCTGATTTCCTATATGATTACTCCTCATTAAGATAATCAGAAACAGTACCACTGACCTTATTAGCTATCAGCAATGCCACTATCACAGAACAAACTTCTTTCCAGCTGCTTTTTCCTAATATCAAGATCTTACACTATAACCTTTATATTCTTTATTTTAGCACAAAATATAGGGAACAGAGGAAAAAAAATAATAACCTGATTCTGTACTAATGGTAAAGTCTTGCAACAGACACACATAGAAACCCATTCATGCACAATTACATGCATTTGTACACACACACAGGTGCGGAAAAAGTGGACACCTTTTTACTAATATAGCTTTCATTGCACAGTGGCCGGTCACACCTCTGAGTATAGTGACAAATGAGTAGCTCTGGAAATGTAGACAGATCAGACGCACACAATTTCTCCTCACACACTCGCGCAGACACACACATACAGACTCAATAACTCACACAGCTGGAAGCAAACACGTTAGAACATTAATGTATCCCCATATACAGGAGGAATCACCCACATATGCTAACACACATGGAGCGCAGAAATGCAGAGCACAGCAGGTGGCAGATACAATGTTTCCCATCCCATTGTTTGTGGTTGTATTTGGGTGTGTATCAATTTAATGTGAGTCAGTGACTACACAATTTCAGGCTGATGAACAGGTAGGTTTCATCTTTGCAAGCAATGCGTACAAGTACTTATACAGCCACCTCTGCAGTCTTTCAAGGATATAACTGAGGATAATTCACACGCAGAAGCATTTAAGAAACTGTCATCTTTAAACAAAATCATCTTCAAGTTACAGCTTTTCTTATACTAAAGACACAAAGCAGACATAGAAAAGTATATGAAGGGGAAAGAGGGACGATACAGAACTGAGAGGGAAGTGTATTCCTTTTAAATGAAAGGAAAAAAAAGGAAAGGGTGAGGAAACTGAATAAGACATAAAGCAAAGCTTATAATGAGAAGAGGAGAGTGCAGGACATATCCTTGTTTCACAGACAAAACATGAAAAGGGGAAGAGAGGAGAAGAGGAAACTGATGAGAGAAGGAGGAGGCAAAGGAGGAGAGAGATGGAGGACCAGGGTTTTTCTCTACTTACAGAATCTCCAGATCGCGCAGCGCTCGGAAAGCTCCATCTTCGATGCAGCTGATGTGGTTGCTGTCCAGTTGCCTGCACCACGCACACAAACACACACACACACACACAGACACACACACACACAGATGAGACAGAGATGGGAGAGAGTCAGGCGCAAGTCTGCAAGGTCCGCTCAGATGGGGGAGGGACTAACAAAAGATGGGTTGCTTGAATGAGAGTGTGTGCATGTGGATATGTGTGTAAGGTGATACCCAAGTAGTGGGCTTAAGGTAGCAGGTAGGAGACACCGGAGTTAACTCTCTCTCTCGCACATGCACTCACTCACACACACTCTAGGAATATCTAGTCCAGATGATAGCACGAAAGCTAAGGTTAAGTCTCTCACCTCAGTGCTGATATGGCCAGCCCTAAGGAGAAGAGGAGAGGAAAAGGAAAGCGCGAGAGAAGAGACCGGTGCGCCGAAGTGGCCTGCCTGGCATCAGCCTATCACCTCCTTCCCCTGCCGCACGCCCAGCGCACACTGGCCACCGGGAGAGAGAGGGGTGAGAGAGATAGGCACAATAAAGAAGAGAGCGAGCGAGCCATTGCTACTAAAGCCCACCCTGCTTGTCTGTTCTGTAAATATTAATTGCATCTCTCCTCTCCCATCCTCCTCCTCTCCCTCCCCCCATGTCCTCTTTTATTCTTTTTTCCTCTCTCTATAGTGAAAGAGGGAGTAATTTCATTACATTAGGCCAGCCAATCCATTAAGGGCCTTTTACCGGCTCTGTCACTGAAACAATTTCATTAAAAGGAAAGCCTCCGTAAATCAACCTACAGTCACGACTCTGCCTCTTGTTCCCATTCTCCTTCCTTCCTCCCTCTCTCTCACTAACTCCTCCATTTCCAGGCTTGCTCAACGACTTGCTTGCTGGACTACCAGATGCACCCTGTACCCCACTGCCATCCATCCTTTGCTTTTACTTTAATTTGCTCGGCTCTAGGTATTCAGCTCCCCTCCCCACCAACATCATCCACCCCTCATGAACCCAGCAACCCTGAAAAGTCCACTTCCTCCCTTCCTTCCTTCCTTACTTCCTTCCATTCCTCCAACCCATTCATCCCTCTGTCCCTCCTACCTCATCTTCTTCATCTACAGGAGAGTATGGATGGACTGCAGATGAAAATACACAAAGGGCAGACATTTAGAAGTGTCCTCATGTCCCTTGTAAGTGGCATTTAACCTATTACACACACAAACACACTCAGACAGGTGGACACAGGTAGATTAATAGGGTAAACACAGCACAGAAAGATTAAAATACATACAAACTGACAGAAACACTATGAAACTATTTATTGTCTGCTCTTGAGCCACTACACCTTAATCTTTTGTCTTCTTCTCTTCCCCCAATCTCCCTTCCGCTGGATTCCTCCATTGCTAATCACTTTTTCTTTGACTTCGACCATCTTATATTCGTTTCTCTCCTCTTGTTTTGGATCAGTCTTCTCCACTTTTCATCTCTCCCAATTCACAATCCATGTTTTTCTCTCATCTTGTCTTTTATTCCCCCTTCACTTTTTCCCTTTCGCTCTTCATCTACCCATCTCTAATCAATTTCGTCTCCCTGTTTTCCTTCATCAAGCTTTTTAATTTATTTTTTTCCCTTCTGTGTTTACCCTGGTGTCTGCATGGCACACTGCAACACCTGTTAAATCAGTCATGTCAGCTTTTAACCCTGAGGAAGGTGCATCCCAAAAAGGCAGCTATAGCTTTCTCTCTCTCTGTAGGGCAGCAGAAATCACATCAGAACTTCAGGGGCAGTGCATTTTTGCTTGTTTTTGTATATACATGTCCACAGTGCAAGTCTGTGTAAAAAATCTTAGAGACATATAAGTCCTCGGAGTATCTGAAAATTGTATTTACTACAGTGCACCACAGGTACACCTCAATATTCTGTATGTCCGCTTATCAACAACAGGCAGCTGGCCAGAGAAGGCCCCAGATGCACCATCTTCAGGCAAGATAAATGTACAAACTAAATGTTTTTAGAGCACATAGCAGTACTAGAGAGTCATTATCTTATCACAGCTCTTTATACAAGAACATGCAAAGCAAACTCAGAAATATTTCTATTGAGACAAGGCTTCAGCAAAGCTACCATACAAAGTTCACTGTAATTTTTCATTGTTTGATCATTATACTCTCTGAGGCGGTGCTGACATGTGCAGCAGGGTCACAGAAATGAGTTCACGGCACAGTGTAGTAAAAAGTGTTTTTCAAGTATTTCTACCTGGTATTGACCAGCTGCTAGTGGTTAACAATTGGCATGGTTTTGGTTTGGAGTAAATAGAGAAAATATCAAACCAATCCATACCCACAGGCCAGGTTTGGATCACAGCATAATTATTTTCAACCCTCCAAAGGCTTCCATAGAGTGATGAGATGCCTGGATTTTCTTTGAAGCAATGCAATTATATCTTAAAGGTGATTTAGTGTTAAGTTCTAGCTCCTAGCCATTGTGGCACTTCATTAACTGAGCACGATCTGTAAAGATTGGACAGGATCAACAATATGGAGCACTAAACAATGATGGTATATGAAAGTGTACATAAAAGAATAGTCTGGGTTTGTGCTCTTGTCATAAGTCATGTCTTGAAGCTATTTTTTTTCTTTGTTGCCCACTTGTTGGATGAGAGCCGTCAGTGTAAGCATCTGTTAAATGACTGAGTCTAAAATATAGTGAGTCTGGGGATCATCAGCATATGGTTGTGCCATGTTTTCTGTTTTATGTAATTAAAAGGCATGTATTTTGGGGGAAGGAAGAATGGCGCACAGCCTAAACAGCCATATGGAGATGCATGGCACTGCTAAAGTTGACTAGTTATTACAGGCTTTTTATTCATGGCACTGTTCTTTTAATGTCGAGGAATAAAGTGTAGAGACAGACAACCAACAACAAATTAAGGTCTTTGTCATTCTATTCATACATCAGAATCTATGTGTGAAGAATGGCAATTCATGTGGTGTCACGTGTCTGAAGGAACTTTCCATCCCACACCTGCTGTTCTAACCTGGGCTCCTGTAACTTAACAAAGGTTACCAGTTATATTAAGCTATAGCTTAATTTAACTGGAATCATTTGTTTATATTTTACAAATAATGTAAAATATAAACAAATGAAGATAATTTGGAACCTAGGTGAATCAGCCAATATTGGTGTCTTGTTAGCCTGACATCACAGTACAGGGGTCCAGTTCAGCCTTCACCTTAAAGTGCAAATATGTCTAGCTGCTAAACGTCATCTTTCCAAAGTTACCTTTTCATTTAAATGAAAAGAATACCCATGAAACATTTTGTAAAAACACTTCACTTCTAAATGTAACAGTTCTTGGTTGCTGGTTAAATTTTAAGCTGTTAGTTTGCTTTTACCCCAAAGAGAGTGCTAATTCTACAGTCTAGAACAGGGGTGTCGAACTCTAGGCCTCGAGGGCCGGTGTCCTGGAGTTCGACACCTGTGGTCTAGAATAACACAAATAAATGTTGTGTAAGGATCTGGGCTAGTGGAACTTTAACCTCCTAAGACCCGAACTCTTCCATGGCATGCATTATTAATTTCTCTTTGATATTTGGTCTGATTGGGACCTCATGAATGTAAAAACAAAGAATTACCAGATTTTTTTTTTTACCTAATTTTTGTTTCTAAGAAAAATCAGAGCCACATATGAGGATATTCATTTAAAATTTTGATAGAACAGTAATAGTATAGTGTCCTCGTAAGCTGATATCAGGCCCTTGTAGAGCAAGATTTAGTATTTTGGTCTAAATAACCCAAAATGTGATGTCCACATATGTGGACGCCAGGTCCTAGGAGGTTAAAGCAACCTCGGTGGAAACTTTAACTATAGATTATGTGCTTTGTTTAATATTTGCAAAACCTAAAAGCAATAATTTAACAAAGCCTTATTCCAGGCGTGCCCAACTCCAGGCCTCAAGGGCCGGTGTCCGGCAGGTTTTAGATGTGTCCTTGATCCAACACAGCTGATTTAAATGGCTAAATGACCTCAACATGTCTTGAAGTTCTCCAGAGGCCTGGTAATAAACTAATCATTTGATTCAGGTGTGTTGACCCAGGGTGAGATCTAAAACCTGCAGGACACCGGCCCTTGAGGCCTAGAGTTGGACAACCCTTGGCTTACTCAGTTATTCTAACTGCAAAATTAATCAAAGATTTGTATTCTTGCACTTGACCTCTTCTATGACAGAATTAAAGACAAGTCCAGAAATCTATGGAATAAAAGAAAAGTTGTTATTATCTTCAGTAGATTTTCCATGCAAGACGAAAACATACTTTTCTGAGCCTTCAGACTGTCTCAAAGAGATATAAAAATTAGTTTAATGATTGTATATTCTAAGTATCAAAAGGAAGGAGCTTGATATTGTTACAGTATTTCTAACCCTCAATCCTAACCATATACTTCCCAAATAATTAGTTTTGGTTGCCCTAAATTTCACCAAACCTGTTGGCTTAATCCTCAACTGTTCCCACGATCCCCCTTCCTCCAAATTCTTCTCCTATCTTTTGCCATCCTGGCCTCCATCACTCCATCCACTTGGGCAAAATACCCACATTTTGGAAAAGCAAATGTGTTTGGCACAACAAAGCATTTATCCACGATTCTGCTTGCTGGACTGGACAGGACATGTTACTTAGAGAAATTGTATTATGCAATATGCCCTTCAAGGAATTTATTTTTATCTGGCATTGACCTGAGCTGTATGTTAGGCTACTCCCCATGTCAGATTAATCACTTTTACATTGGAAATGACAGTTAACCACAATTTGCATTTTCAGGTAGTGTCAATCATACAGTCGTCTTTGGTGTCTTGAACTGAATACCCAGTGGCTACACTAGAAGCCAAAAAATAAGTAAGTAAATAAATAAATACATAAATACATACATAAAATGGCTCACAAGCATTATGGGTAGGGGATTCTCATCCCTTAATAGAGCTGACAAAGACTCTTAGACACTTGCTGAAATATCTTCAGGTATTTATTTCTCTTTTTGATTACTTTTTCAATCATATCACCGCTCTCCTCCAGAAACTTTACTACTCTGCCTTTCCGCAAAACGGAGAAAAGATACTTGTTTCTACACTGGCAGCTACGCTTGAGCTTCCATCTTCATCCACAAAAAACAATTTCATCATCTATAATGTAATTGGATTCCTCTGACAGCTTTTTACACCAAGCACCTTGATTAATGGTGACATGATTGGTATCAGTCCAGGGTAAGGGCAAGTTTGTGTATCCATGTGCGCGCTCTATATCTGTACCTTTGTGTTGTATTCTGAAACCCTGTGTGTTCCAGTCATGGATGTTTGTTACAGGAGATAGAACAGGGGTCCAAAATTTAATTTCCTTCCATATAATTAGTTAGTGTGTTTAATCATGTCTATCATAAGGCCTATTGGCAGACTGATTCAAAGCTTCCCTCTGCTACCATCTGGAGCAGAGGTAAGCACACATGGACATACACAGACATGCTGTCTCTGCATGAAATCATCAGTGAGCAACCACTACTAACTGAGTAATTAATAAAAGATAGGAAGGAAGGAGGACCATAACTGTGTTTTCACCCCCATGAATTTTAAGAAATAATGTGTCACCAAAACTTTAAATTATTGGCAATCAAAAACTTCAAACATTTGTTGTCTTTGTTGGTAAAGGAAGTAGACAATGAATAGTGATGGACACAAATAGCAGACAATGGAAAAGAAAGATTAATTTGTTATTGCTTTCTATTATAAGACACTTTAAACAATCACTTTGAGTGTTCTGATTTAGGTTTCACTGGTTGATCTGTAAGCAGATATACATGGCACCGATCTACCAATAAGGTTTTTGTATATACTCCCAAGTGTTGCTGGAATTTTGACTACTGGTTCCTGCATCTATTTTTCCTCCCTCATTAAGTGAATAAAAAAGGAATGATTGAACTTCTTAAAAGCTTTCATCCAACCATTTTCCTAACTGCTTGCCCAATCAAAGGGTATGGACAGGGGCAAGAGGCATTTCATCGCAGCACTAACGCAGACAATCATTCACTAAGGAAACTAAGGATTACATTTACTTTTAGTTACCTTTCTCTGACTCGCAGGGACTTCATATAGATTAGGCTGTGTATTGGAAACACCTGTAGGTGAACAAAAATCTAATTTAAAATGGTGAAAAAAAGCTATTTTAGAGGAGTGTGTGTTTGTAACGACTAATAGTTGGTTATTAGGTTGGTTGGACTTACAGTCGGTCTTTCACATAGGTACCAACGCTGGTGGACATCTTTTGAAACAGGTAATTAAAAGCCTTTTGTATCATTTAAAGTGAATGATATTTGCATTTAATGTCCATTTAGATTTGAACAATACAGGGTAGGATTTGACTTGCTAATGATAAGTCTGCTTTTAGTAATGTTCAAGGGTACAGGAATAAATTATGGTTTTATTGTCCACCTTTTTCCACAAAAAGATGCAATCAAGGACATCAACGAGCTTCCATTAAAGTCTCTTTATTGTTGTTGTTGTTGTTGTTGCATATTAATATAGATTAACTGAATATAAAATAAAAATAGCTTGAAGTGCATTTTATACCAACTTTAGCAAAGAACAATGAAAAGAGCTGGACATGACAGAGTTCCAGTAAAAAAGAAAAAAAAATATTCCGGAAAGCCGGAAATCTAATTTCTTGATGTATTTTAAAACTGATCGTACTTTATTGTGTTTTCTTGTATGTGATTTTAGGTCAATTTACCATCAAAACTAAATTACAAATCCTATCATTAAAATGAAAAAAAAAAAAAAAAAAATAGGACTTTTAGGTGAATGCAGTCTAGCCATGTAAATCCTTTTGCATTCAGACAAAACAATTGACATTTTCTACCTCATCCCTCCATCTACCTACTGTCTCTGCTGATCATGACCTTTAATGAATTAGCCACATCCTGCCATTTAAGGACATGTGTAGTGGGGGCTGGGTTCAAGCCAAGAATCATGGGAATCTGAGTAAACCCTGTCAGAAAGCTGGCTGTCGTGTCTCCATCCTACTTTCTCTTGCGGCACTTTGATTTAAGGACGTTCTGCTTTCAAAAGGAAGACCATTATTAGTCTTTTTTTTGTATATTTTCATGCCTGGCTCCAGCTGTCCATTGTTGGAAATGTGGTAAACATAAAATCAGTTGAAAGTAAACATCTGCACTGGCGGAGACACACTATGATACTGGTGTGTGTGCACATGCACGTAAACGACACAATGTTCTCACCTCTCTCCAAGGCAGTGTAGTCATAATTCAAACAAACGGCTATCTTGCACTGCATTGTGGGTAGGGAAGCATGAAGCATGGAGATGTTTTACAGGGGAAAAAAAGAAAGGAGGCCATGAAAGGACTTCTTTTTTTTTTATTCTTACACTGAAATACTGTATACTTTTGTATTTTGCTGAAAAATTGCATATTCTACTCTCTGAATACCTTCTTCGAAAGCACCTGGTGGTACTATGAATGTGTAGATAGTGAGCATAGGTGGACCCAGCGGGTAAAATGAATTAAATTTTATCACAATAAAAAAACGGGTAGGATAGTGAGAAAGCAGGCAGATGGAAAACAAGGTACAATATGAGGACTTGATGGCTGCAAAAGATAAAGAGGCATGTCTGTGTGGGCACTGAGGTGTAATGTCAGGGCATATGAAACAGCTGTATTTTATCTGATGGTCTATGTGTCTTTGTAATCTAAACTACAGTGGAATGCCTCCCAACAAAAGTAGGGCACATACACTCTGATTTAGGCATGATCAGAACTAAATGTATACAGAACAGAGTTAATAAGCATTACAGTAGCTGATTGTACATATGAAGGCGCAAATGTTCAGTGCCAAAGATGCTCATGAACAGGTGTGGTTAACATGACAAGAATTAATTTAAACAAAATCTTTAGATATGATAGTATATTACTACATACAAATACTGCCATAAACCCAGGACGCAATACACAAATTTTGACACAGTGTTCAGACCTTTATCATTTCTAGTTTGACTGACAGGTAGGATTTAAGGGAATGACAAGACTCTCTGTCAGCACAAAGTATAGGAGCGATCACACATATACACTCAAACGTCTATACACAGAGGTCTAGCATAGAGCCTGTCTCCTTAGGTTAGCGTAAGACTGTAGTAATCACATTTGCCCGGTTCTTGGCTGTTTCAGCAAATCAGTCATGTGATAGTGGGGTCGAAAGGGCTGTTGTGTCTATGTGTGCATGGTATACGTGCTTGTGTATGTGTGTGTTGTGCCTGTATGTAAAGGAAACAGTTCAATAAATGACAATGCTACGGTTGCCACTGGGCTGCTTGAAAGAGAAGAACCAGAAGAGAAACATAGAGACCCTACCCTCTGAGAAACAGAGTGAGACAAAAAAGATGGGAAGACATGGACTGAGATTGAAAGAGGCAGAGGATAGGGTGAGAGCAAGGGAGAGATGGCTACAAAGTGAGAGGGGGAGAGAGAGACATGAGAAAATCAATGCTGTGTCCACCAGGGACAGAATGTCATGAAGGTTTTTTTACTTCGTGGTATAATGGAGGGCTGCAGCCTTTTACTGCAGGAGTCACCTTGTCTAATGGAGGGAGGGATGGAAGGATAGAAGGGAGAGTAGAGAGGGAAACACTGTAAAAGAGGGAGGGAGGGAATTTAGGGAGGTGACTAATTGGAATAAGTTGGAGACTGAAAACTTTTGGAGAAAGCGAAGAGGATAGAATGACGATGGGAAGCGCTGCAGCTGAAGAGTAGAATAAATGAAAATAAAGAATGATAGTGAAAAGAGAAAAAGGATAGAAAGATAGAGAAAAGGGGGAAATTATGAGAGGGGGAGAAGGAAATTGTGGACTGAGCATAGAAAGAGGTGGCAGCGATGGGAGGATAAACTAGAGAAAGAAAGATTAAAAAAAACAGGGAGGAGGAGGTGTTATAAGATGTCAAAAAAAAAAAGGAGATGGAAGAAATGAATGATCCTGGCACAGCTGAGTCGGCCATAAGTTTGACTGAAGAAAAAGAATAAAAAAAGGATTCCCCTTGTAGGTCAAAGCTATTTAGTTAAAAACATTTTAAAAGGGGCTGACGCAATTTATAATCCATTGTGATTTATGTGACATTATAGCTTTGGTAGAAAATGAAGCTCCAAATGTAAAAGGAGCATGTACGGCTTCTCTATTTTCAAAGTCTGGAAACTGGAAAGATTGGATTGCAACTTGCTCCAGTGGGACAGACTGTGGCTATACTGGGGAGCACTCAGGTGCAAGTGTGAGATGCCAGGAAAGAGCTTTCCCCTTTTTCAGCACATCTTTGGTGGATATGAAGTCCAGCTTAAAAACATTAATATAAAAATGCCCATAAGTTCCCATAAGGTCACAGCTAAGGGATGATAGTCTAGGAGTTGTTTTCTTTCTGCCACTGATCTTCAAATGGTTGTGAAATTCTTGAGTGAGTCTAAGGTGAAAGAGGTAAGGTGGTGTGTAACGTTTAGCTTGGATTGAGAAGCGAGAGTGGATTAGACGATCAGAGGCCAACCTGAACTCAAAGGTTTGGAGCTAAGCCATGGGAACTGACACTTGCTCACTTACATGCTCACACACACACACACACACACACTGCAGAGTACAGAGTACAGAGTATAGACAGTTTCAGGCCCATTTAACTTAAGAGTAATAATCTCCTGTGGACTTTGGCGGCCACATTGAACTTACATCACACTTGGGAGAGGAAACTAAGTAGAGGAGCACATTTGCCTGTAGCCTAACTTTGAATTACCGATCTATGGCAAGATGCATATTAATCAACTCACAGATTGCCCACTGAAAGAGTACAAAAAGCGCATAACTTAGATCTTAATTCACGGATGCGCGCATTCCCATTTTGGGATGGCAGATTCATATTTGGTCTGTTATACAGAGCTACTGAAAAAAATTCAAACACTTGTAATTCTCTCTGCTCTCCAAGCCTCGCTAACTTGTGATTTTACTCATGGGTTGAAATGCTTTGATGAATATAACAGCCCACAACTATACATTAGTTTGACGTACAAAAGGACAGCTAAAGCGATAGCTGAAGGTATCTGCTAAGATATCAGTGTAAATGTGGGTTTTAAATGTTTGAATGTCGATTAGCAGCACTTGTTAATGATCTAATGAAACAGCATGTTTATGGTTAAGAAAACAGTTTCACCAGTAAGGTTCATTTAGTAGCTGTTTTAGGGTGTTTGATAATGTTTTCATCTGTAATTGTCCTATTAATGTTCATCTTGTCTGAGTTGAGTTAAAACAGAACTTCAAAGTTCATTCGCGAAATTTCAGCAGCAGTGGAGAAAATAAATCTCACTTCAAGGTCCATTGAGCAGCTGTTGTGGGGCTTTAGAGCCCATAATATGCCCGTCATCAGAAGAATGAAATGAAATAATTGAACCACGTGGTGATCTGTTTTCACTTATCTTCATTAGCGGTAGTTCAGAGGATATATATGAGAGATACAACTGGCAAGCAATCAAATATGATCCACCTTTGCATCAATGAAGCGATTATGGTTCATTACTTTCAAGTTAAAATCTGTTTCGGAAACATTTGCATCTTTTTCATTTACCCACTTTACCTGCACTATTTACACAACTGAAATATGCAGAGAAAACATGTGGTTATTTATATTTAATTCTTTCCATCTCATTAGCCCCAGGAATACACTTTTCCTTTCGTCTGTCAGTCAGCATCTATGGTAGCGAAATAAGAATTGCCAAAGAATGGGTTTTTATCTTTTCATATCTTGTAGTTATTATGTGTTGCTATGTGTTTCCGTCTCTTCCTCTCTTCATCTCCTCTGTCATGTCAGATGTGTGATGAAACATGGCAGCAAACTTCAATTTACACAGAGAAGATTTGTTGGCCTAATCTAATGATTTCCACAGCAACATCAACTTTTATTGTCGCCTGTTTTTCATAAAGCTGAAGTGTCCTGATGAACGAAATTTCTATTTTTTTTCTATCTAATGTTTTCCGAATCCTTTCTCATTTAGAACATCTTCACAAGAGCCTGTCTGGTAGTTTAGAGGCAGCATTGATCAGCTATTATTGATGGGAAGCATTGATTGGGAAGCGTATTGATCTCACTATTGGTGATTAGGAGATCGTGAATATTTGACAGGGGGATATTGAGCATTTGATTTGAGGACAAAACCTTTGTGGACAGGAAGAGTGGTAAGGGAGACAAGCTGAATTAACAGGGAGAGTAAGAAAAGTAGGAATATGGAACCAGGCAAGAAAAAAAAGAGAATGAAGGAGAGAGGAAGGGCAGCAGAGAAGCAGGTTGTAGAAGGTGTACGGAGTAGGAGGTACAAGTTTCTGATTCTGTTTGAAATATAAAAAACACACACATAGAATGTAATGCTTTGGACTGCATTTCTCAACATAAAATTGCAAAGAAATTGGGGATTTAAAGCTAAGGTAAATATTATTATTATAAGAAATCTCTGTACACAAGGGAAAGTGTGAAAACCAATATAGAACAGTTGTACCCTGGGACCCTCGATTTGCAATCCACTCAAAACAGACTTGATTCTGTAGTGAAACTAAATGCAGACTTCTAAAAACTACTGTCAGGGAATTCAGTGTGTTGATGCATCACCAAATGTAAGTTTAAGCTCTTGCTGAAGAGGAGATATGGAAGTTTCATCAACAAGGCTAAAGCGGAGGGGAAATCTGGCCTTTTATCAGCCCACAGTTTAACCTGCATCCCTGATAGAGTGACAGGCCATTACACAAGGCATGGATGACTAGCACATCTGTGCCAAAATATACACTGTTTTTACAGTAATAAAAACACCCATGCATATGACATAATTTACAGAAAAGCCATTGCTTATATCAGCAAGACATTGCCAAAGATAGAGTGCACAAGTGGCCTGTCTACAGTGCTGAGCTGTCATCGTTAGAAACATTTAAAAGATTACAAACTGAAAAATATGAAAAAGGAGATCCTAAAAGGTGAAGCAGCTAAAATTCTATCAAGCACTTATCAAAGAGTTAAAGGAGGTGATAAACCATCCTTAAGGAATAACTATTTTTAATTATTAGCTCTTTTAGGAATGACATTGTTTTATTGTAGCTATGCACAGAGCTGGACTGGCCATCGGGCATACCGGGCACTTGCCCGGTGGGCCAGTGGTGATTTTTTGTTTTTATGGGCCGACGGGTGTTTTTTTGTTTTTTTTGTAATGGTATAAACAATGAAAGCTGGTGGATTGGCCAGATGCTGGCCGATATGTAAAAATAACGGGTGGTGGCTATGGCGGAGCTTCCACAGAGGCCAGCAGGTGGATGAGGGAAAGGAGAGGCAGGAGGAGGAGAGAGTTGCTACTTCAATCATGAAACTGAACAATGATCAGCTGATCGGCTTTTCTGACGCAAGTCCCGTCTTTCTTGCTTGTTCATCTCCCACTTTGCGCTGGAAAGAAGAAACCAGCGGATGTCGCGCTAAACAACAGCAGCACGTTTAAGCTTGATCAGCTGTTGTTAGAATTTACTTAATATTAATTTCTAGTATCAGCTGATGTTTGCTGGAGCCCCAGCCGTAAAAGCTGCTGGTCATGATATTGGTTTGTATATGTGGTGAGAGGGAAACATGAAGATGAAACCAGGAGATGTCCTTACTGAATCATCAGAGCTGAACAGGTGATGGAGAAACAGGTTTACCTTTTAGGTGACATGAATGAGTTGAAGTGAAGTTATGAACTGTTTCTGAGAGACAAATAACACCAGGATCCTTTTTTAAGTAGCTGACAGCTGGTAACTGTGCAGGGGCGGGTCTAGCAAAGTTTTGCCAGGGGGCAGGTAGAGCATTAACAGGGAAAGGGGGGCACAAAGAAATACTTTTCTTTCTTATTCTCATTTAAAATGTCTAGTTTTTAATAAATAATTATCTGAATCTTACAACCAAAGTTTGTATCTGATGTAAAATCTATAGAAATCATACATATACCAACAAGACAGTGTACATCACTGTCACAACAGCGTTCGTTTTCATTCAAAGGCTTTATGGTTTTTCCTATAATACCTGGTGGGCCGGTCTCTAGTCAAAATGCCCAGGCCGATTTTTTGTCCCAGTCCAGCCCTGGCTATGCAGTAAAATTCAAACACCATACACATCTTCATTATAGTACAAGGGATTTAAAAAGAAATCCATTTATGCAGCTTACTGGATTTAACTTAAAGTCATCTGATGCTAGCATATAGTATACACAAATAATCTATTATATGAACTATATCATACTGTTTTTATTAAAGTTGTATTTTGTTCACATTTAATGAAGTTGAATATATAAACACAGGAGCAATTAAATGGATGAAGTCTAAATGTGATTTTGTGCTTCATGATTGTGTAATACTCTCCGATGGGTAATAATCCCAGAGAAAATGCAAAAATGTTTAGGTATTTATGAACATTTTCTGATGCAGTAATATACGATACACATGTGATAGGTAGTGGAGAGGAGAAGATGAAAAAGAGAATTATAATAATTGTGCTTACAGGTTCTTGACACCGGTGATCCCTCTGAAAGCCTTTCTTGGAACTGCCTGAATCTGGTTTTCACTGAGGTCTCTGGAGAGAGGGAAGAGAAAGACAAGAGGATGAGAGACAGACAGGGAGAACGGGAAAAAGAGAGAGAGAGAGACCGAAGAAGTGGCATTAGTTGAGGTATACAGGGCACTTAAGATATATAGGAGTCAAATGATAAACAAAGCCACAACCATTTGATCTAACGCACATACAGCTACACACACACACACACACACACACACATATATATACAGCCAATTACAGAACAAAGGCACAGAAGGAGAAAGAGATGGAGAGAGAGGGGGAGAGTGAGAGAAAGAGAAAGGATGATATGACATTTATGATCAGTGGAACAATTTGGTCCAAAGAGCTTCAAAGACAAAAGGAACTATAAGAAATATGGCTGGCACGAGTCCATCTGCTGCCTTGAAGAATGCGTGTGTGTCTGTGTGTGCGTGTGTGTGTGTGAGATTAATGGAGAGGCAATGCAAGGAAAGAATGAGAAACTATGAAGAGAGAATCAGAGTAAAAGACGCGTGCGTGTGTGTGTTGCATCTGTGTGTTTCACATGTTTTTAATGTAGAACTTTTTTTTTCTTTCTTTCTTTTTTTTTCTCCATTACTGGAGCCCTCCAACAGCGCCTCATTGCTCTGGCATTAAAATGAAGCAATCATATCTTTTCTGAGAAACAGAAGAACACACACACATTTTATTACCGTCATTAAGCGATTTATTTATTTTTTCTCCCCTTTAAGGATTTCTCTCTTCCTCATTCTCCCAACACACAGTGAACATGGGATTACATACAACACCCTCGTCAATTCTTGATTTTTTTTCTCTTCCTGCTCAACAGAGCCAAATGATTTTTGACATGACTCAGCGGCCTTAAATCTATTAGTTTTGTTTGCGGGGAAGAAGGCCTGGCAGGTAATCAGAATCCAGAAAGCACAGCGTAATTACAGGGAGAAAAGGAAAGGTATGAAATATCGCACGGCTGATCGCCTTATATTGCTGCGAGCTAGGCCTGCGTTGAACAATCATATACTACACAAAGCCAATCAGCACATTAATACACGGCTGTGAATTTTAGATAGTCGACATACACTTAGAAAATCACAACAAAGCAGCACAAAAGAGCAGCACAACTCTGGACCTTTATGTTTGATTTAGACATAAATACATGCATACAGATAAGTACTCAGCGTGAAAAAAGGAACGTGACAAACACATTCATAATGTTTTCTTGTCACACAATTAAGGAACACTGCTTCGTACTTGTCAGTTTTCACACAGACAATAAAACATGTGTGCCCACACACGCACGCACATCTTGGAAGAAATATGCCACGCTCACATACATGCCGTATATGCTTAAGATATCCAATTTACACTCACACTTGCATTCATGTAGCCTACACAGGAAGAAAATTGGCTGTGCATTATTCCAGAGCCAATCAACTTTTATTAGTGCCGTGAATGTTAATTGGCGAGCCGTGCTCAGAAAACAGAAAACTCATTTCCTCAAACTAACAAGGTTTCATCGTTTTGGATGTTTCCCTTTCAGCCTTGTGTTTTCTGGCTCATTCCTTTTGTTTGACAAGAGATGAGTGTTCCCTGTTTTGTCTCTGCAGGCCTTGATGGGAAAAGTATGTGCCTGGCATTGTGTAGTCTTTAGGCAAAGAAAATGTGTGCTTTTATGTGCAATTTTGCTCAGCACTTGTGGTAACGAAGAGCAGGGGGGGAAAAAAAGGCACACATTTGACAGACAGGAATGGTATTATGATATTTTAATGTGCAGCACAGCCGGAAAATATTCCTTGTGTTTACACTTCTTGTTTTGAAGGTTTTGACACTTTTTGGGTATAGCCATGTTTTGTTTTCTTCCTTTTTACTGAAAAGAGATTTTCTTCTTCTTCTTTTCCATCTTTGGTGTTTCCATACTGACATTGACAGAGCAAATAGGAAGCAGAATGCAAAGCTGTTATCAGTCTTGCTTTCTATTGCACATTCACATTCTCTATCATTCTCTAGTATCTATCACTCTCTCCATCCATCTACCTATCTAACAATATCCATAAATCTATCTTGTTTATCTCTTTAATTTGCATCTCTCTCATATGGCCCTGCGCTCTGTGGACTGCTGACAAACAGAGCAAAGAATAAAAACAAAAAGAAAGCAGGAGAATGAGAACAAGATAAAGGAGGAAAAAGCATTAAAAAGTCATATATCAGATGAGTTCCATGGCTAATAAATCTTTTATCGTTTTGTTTACCCACCATGATATTTATTTGTTATTTCTTCTAACAGAAGGAAAACCATCCAAGTCAAATAAAACCTATTATGAGACTGTGTGTCTCTCTGTCGGCCTTTATGACTCCAGCTGAGTGACTGACACCAGCTCCAGCAGTCCACAGTTTAGGCCCAAATAATAAAACTCATATGTGACAAGACCGTGAATGAAGTTTTCGTTATATGGATGAGTTCTGGTCATCTGTTTGTGAAAATTATTTTAGGGGTCGCTTTTTTTTTTTTTTTTTTTTTTTTAACTAGCCATGCTGCTTCCAGAAGCATCACTGCTTTGGTGACATTTTGGGAATTGAAAATAAAAGACAGACACCTCATCAACATTTTATTGGAAAGAAGAAAAATACGACGTTTTATGTTAGCAAGTAAATCAGGATTCAGTGTGTGACGTGCAAATTTTAATGGGTTTTTACACTGCTCAGAATTGACATATTCAGATATTTAAGAATGAAATATGCAAATTGACAGTTCTTGCTGAGACACATTGTGTAGTTTGTTGAAAACACAATGACGTAACAAACTTCACAATGTATGTCAGTCAGTGGAAACCATCGATCCTTTGAGGGCTGGATTCAAACTCACACCAAAAGTCAAAGTAAAAAAAATGAAATCACAGTCTGCTCCAACTTGTGTCATAATGCGGCTCTCTGGTGTGTGCGACCCTCCAACGTGATTTCTCCAGACCATCACTGACCCATTGCCAAACTGGTCACGGTAGATGATCTTGCAAGCAGCATAGAGAAGAAGAACATCCAATCCAGAATCTCAAATTGGGGGTTCTGTCATTATAAATATGCTGGGTTTCAAATTCTTACTGTTCTGATATTGGCAGGCAGTGATGAACAATATGATTTTAGCAACCACAAAGCTATTCAAGCGGTAACAAAACGGGAACTGTGTGTTGCATGGTTAAGATATGCTGTGGTTGGACAAACTGAAATCTGATAATAGGCTTGATCACTGGCATGACTGGCAAAAAAACCCCTAAATTACATTATACTGATTGACAGTATAATGTAATTTAGGGAATATTTCAAAGCTTAATTGTGAAAATGTGTTATTTAAAATAAAGTTAACACATTGGAAAAAATCTGCAACACTGAAAACAAAAGCAAAAAAAATAACGATAGTCATCAGATTGGAATTAAAATGTTTCTAGACCTGGACAGAGCAGAGGAATTCAACAGTAAAAAAACTCAAAAATTAAATATACGTCAATATTTCTAAATGAAACCCCCCCTACACCCCCAGCAGATTTCACCAACAGGTCTATATGTATTATTCCTTGTTGTGGAAATAAATGAGAGTATAGAAAACACGATGAAGAAGTAACTCACAGAGCTTATTAATGAACTGACACTATGCTGAAATACTGATAATACAATCGTACACACAAACTGACGCCACAATTCAGTGAATAAACATAATGTCTGCTATTACCTTTTAAATGAGGTTTTGTATTTGCTGGTAGCACAGATATTGTGATGATCATAGACGATCATCTCGGAGTGTAAGTGTTGCAGCATTGCAGAATTGTGATGCTATCCTTTACATTTACATACTATTTTTCAAACCTTTAAAAAGACTAAACAAAATGTTAAATAACTTAACAAAACTAATGCATTTAAAACCATTCAAATCAATGCAAAATCTACTTAAAATCAAGCATTCACATCGGACCCCGATAACTTATAGTAAGACACCTAGTTTAAAAAGAAAAAAAAGAGTTCTGCAGTAATAAAGCAGATGCCTCTTTCTGCCATTTCACACAGCTTATACTGAGAGTTATTAAAAATTACCCATAATGTTCTAATAATGCATTCCTAAAATCTGAAGCCATTCACGATCCACAGCTCTGTTATGCCATCATGTAGACTGTTGTCCTCCTCTCATCTCTCTGTGAGTCATACCTGCCAACCTTTGAGTAGAGCATGGCTATCATCAACAGAAGATTGGCCTATGACCCTTGAAAAGGACACTCACTGATTGGCCAGCTACAAAGGCACAAACTCACAAAGCCCAAGCATATACCGGCCTCATTTGGAAAGTGGAATGGTTTGGACAACATTTAAATTATTGGATTTAGCCTTTTTTTTTGGTCCTTCTCCAATACCACAGCATTTGAGGGAGGGAGCGATTAATCTCCTAAGAATTCTATTAAAGAGACGGATGGCTGTTTGAATTATGCATCAGTTTCATTAAGATGACAAATTCTGTAAATTATATCAGTGATACTGATTATGAAAACAACTGCATATCTTTGAGGAGGAGAAGGATTTGAAGAACTGGATAGAGATAAGACAAACAATACAAAGTTCACCAAAGTTCACGCATGTTGACTTTAGCATCTGCACCCACAGATACTAAAGATGTGTGGCGAAGTAGACTACAAAGAAAGAAAACAAAAGAATAACAACAAAGGGCATCAGCAGAAGAAACATAGTCTTCCATTATCCATTCTGTGTTTGCTATGGCGCTTGACGTACTGTATAATTGATAGAATTTTGACCAAATGTTTCCAGACCTCCTTTCTTTCACTACACAGACCCCCCACTCTCAGTTAGCATTTTCCAGCCAAGACCTCCCCTCTCTGGGCATGGTGACTCTCTGTGGCCCCTCAAAGTCTGGAGGGATTGAGAATGACACCAAGATCCTCCTGGGGTAGAAGTGTGAGTGTGTGTGCATGTGAGTGTGTGTGCATGTGCGCGTGCGTGTGTATGCTCCAAGCCATCACCTCCTCCATATTAAGTTCCATTATTCATGTGAGAAGAAACACTCACCAGGTCACCCTTTACCACTTCGGATATTACTCTTAACCCTTTGATGCACACAGAGAGCCACACACACACACAATAGTCTACATTACTGGCATTAACAACAGTATTTCCATCTTTTGTTCCCATACACAAAAATCAAAAAGTGTTCTTTTTCTTGAGCTATTTCCCCCTGCACTGCTCTGTGTAACAGAAGTCACCAGATATTAGATGGATCCACCCTCAGGCTCGTCCAGATATGAGTGAGGGCCACTCAGCCCTGAACTATTGACCTATAACATGGGAGTAGAAGCAGACTTGTTTGATTTCATGTGGCTTTGTGTCAGATGGCATCACAGGAGGTCTTAGTTAGACAGAGATGACAAGAAGGGCAGCAAAGGTGTGTGTCTGTGTGTCAGCTAGAATTTGTGAGCCCCTGTGTGAATGAAACAGCAGGCAAGTGAGAGTGGATGGGCAACAATGTATATGCATCTGTGTGTGTCTTTTATTAAAAGATGAAGGAGTGTAGCGGACAAAAAGAAAGAGGACTGACCCTTGGCTTGGCTCCAGGGGACGGATGAAAAAAAGATGGGGGAAGAATAGGTAGAAAATTGAGGGAGAGGAAGAAAAGGAGAGAGTAGCAGGACAGAAGTGGCACAATTTATTTTTTGAAACCTGAGACTTTCAATGGTTAGCGCAAGCCTCTTCGCTTCTCCCTTTGCTTCTTCCTCTTCTCTCACTTTCTTTTTCACCTCTTCCAGCTATATCACTTTCTCTCTCTCTCTCTCTCTTTTTCTCTCCCTTGGGGGCTGTAACTGCATTTAATATTGTTCCATAAAGAGAGTAATAAATATCGACTGCTGGCTAGCTCATATTCCCCTTGTTTTTTAAGGCACTCTACTGTAGGGTAAGACCAAAGTCATGCAGCAGGTATTCCAGTGCTTACCGTGTTTACTGCACATGTGATTTAATATCGTATGCTATCTGTAAACATTTGAATTACTAAGGTGTCCTTTATACCATTTAACTTAGTCACAGTTCATATATGTTAAGGTTTCGATGCCACAGATTGTGAGCTAGAAAGTTCAACCATATTCCTGTGGCTGCAAAAAAAATGTTTAAATTGATATTATAATGTTAAATGATCAGCATTTGTTTTTATTTTATGTCACACTGTGTATGTTTATATAGCTTCAGCCTGTATATATGATATTCTCAACACTGACGTATTGGGTGAGGTTAAAAGCATCTTTTTTTGTATGCTGGGAGAACTTGCTGGCTATAAGCACTGCATATTGGCAGTGCCACAAACATATATCTGGGTGCATTCAAAACTGGACTTAAGCCCGTGGTTATAATGGGAACCTTCCCATTATAACCACGGTCTTCAAGTCGCGACTGCCAAGCGGCTTTAGTTGAATGATTCTGACTTGCAGCAACAAACAGGGGGGATATATTATTCAACGCGTTGGCAGTGTGCTGGAGACAGCAGGACTGCAGCATGGGAATGCATGGTGGAGGTTTTATTTTTTTCATATTTTGAAATCTTAAAATAAACCAAAATGAATTTTCTCATTGTCAAGCTGTGTAATTCATGTCAAATGGAAAATGATTATGGTGAATGAAATTAAATGATCTGTTTTCATTTTTTCCAAGTTTGCACGTTTTTGCTTCGTTCTTTGTATTCATATTCCTTCTTTCTTTTTCTCTTCAACAAACTGGCTACACACTTTAGACTGATATGACAGTTGTATTGCTTGTCTTGTCCAGCTCCTGGCAAGAGATGTATGAAGTATACTTTCCAAAATGCAGAATTATCCATAGTGTACATTTCTTCTAGATTGCGAGTGTTCCCTGAAAGCCTTGTATTTACATAATAGAATAAATGTCAGTTTTAGGCAACTGGGAAATGCTGCTGCAAAGATAAATAAAACTACTTCCCATCAGACACATATGACCGTAAAATCTGTCTTCAGTATTCTGGCATTTTATAAATGGACAACACTAAATGGTTTTTCATTCCATCCCTCCCTCCTTTTTGCCTTTCTCCTTCCATTCTTTGTAATTCTTCATCAGTCTTTTGACTCTGTGCCCTTGCTACGGCGCCCCATCCCTCCTCCCCGATTCAACTACCCTCCCCAACTCCACTCCCAGTGATTTAATTAAGTGGACCCTTTATGAATAAAAATATTGCCCCCATCTATTGATCATGGCGGATGGGAGGCTGACAGCCCTGGCTGGCTGTAACGGGACAGGACAGCCACTCTTCTTATTCACTCCATTCCCTGGATCTAAGTAAGTATGTGTATGTGTGTGTTTCAGTGTGTGTGTGTGTGGATTTTATAGGTGTGTGTGTGTGTGTGTGTGTGTGTGTGTGTGTGTGTGTGTGTGTGTGTGTGTGTATGAACAGGTGAGTGAGTGACATGGCGTATAATTATGAGTGGGTGTGTATCCTGACTGTTAAGTGTCTGTGTGCTTGTGTGTCCGTGGGCACATTTGTTGGAGAACCAGCCTTCGGGGAGCTGTAGCATCTAAATCAAACTAAGCGTTCTCAAAAGCTCTCAGGGGCCCTTGCAAATCCTTCGTTAGAGACACACACCTACGTAGACACACACACGTGCACACATTCCTCAAACGCCTCCTTTGATACATACACTGCATCAGCATTATAAATGGACATTGTCTGCACTTTTCGTTTCTCTCACTCTCTCCCCTCTGTTCTTTCCCTTCCTCTATCCATCGCTCTCCGTATGGCTGTAAGTATCTATTATGTTTTGTCGATACTGTAATTAAATTGGACAGCTTAATGCAATTCTCTGTGATCCATAGGCCTTTATGGATATAAAAGCTTTTCTGGCCCCATGCCCATAAGACGTCCAGCAAATTTAGATGAGTTACTATCGGCAAAAAAAAAAAAAAAAAAAATAGTTGTAGAGGTTAAGGCAGCAGGGCGCACACATGGTCATTTGTTATTGGCTAATTCACTTTAATGTCCCTGACGCCATTTTGTTTTAATACATTTTCTTATTTGAATTGTCATCCACAGGACTAAGCAATATCACTACTCTGCCTCCTTTTCTTTTTTTTCCCTTCTTAGTTCTTCCTTTTCTTCTTCCTTTAGCTAAGCGATATTGCAGGCTCTTAGGGACATTTATGGAGCTAATAAAAGTTAGAGCAGCAAAGGATCAAGAGAGGACATTAGAATGGATGCAGGCAGGAAAGATAAATGGAGGGAAAAGAGGATGGATTAACGGGCTGGTGAGAAAAGATAGAAACAGACTATAAGTGCGATAGATGAAGGGATGGGGGGGCTAGGTAAATTATAGAAAGACGCAATCCCACATTAGTATACAGAGAGCTAAGCCGAACCACTTAAACGCTGAGCAATCCTGACCAAACCACCAATTTATATATAACAAAACCTAAACAGGAGCAAAATTGAGACTTTGGTAAAATAATGTTTTTACTTCTTCAAAAAGGTAAACAAAAATGCTGCTAAACCTATAAATTATAGAAATAAACCAAAAAAATAGTTTTAATATCAGTCAGTTGTTTTCATTACTGACATGACAACAGCTGTATAGGAGAGATGATTTCACTCTTTATCAAGTGCTGTTGTTCTTGGCGTATTCAGTGCACTCTGAAAGGCAAAGAGGCTGAGTATGTTTTTTCCAACTCAGAGGATTAGTAATCCTTCAATTAAAATGGAAACACGATAATTAGAAAAAGTGGGTTTTACCAGAGGGGCAGGGATGTTTTATCTACTCACATCAAGCAGCAATTTTATCTACTGTAGTAATCAGGGAGTTGTGTGATTATAATCTTTTATAAAAAGAAAGAAAAAAGAAAGAAAAATATATTATATTGGTAACAGGTAGCCCAGCTATGGTCAACAAGCATTGTTGGGTCTCAAGGAGTCATTGAATGTTAGGGTTCAATGGAATGTTAATGGGTTATTTTTTCATTACAGGTAAAAGGATTTACTTGGTCAGCTGTTCTTAACAGTTGTTATTAAATACAATAAATATTGATCAAATTTACATGATATTGGGTTAGCGCCATCACACCACATCAAGTGGGGCCTCTCTTTTTTTGTTTGCATGTTTCCCTCAGTGTCTGCGTGGCTTCTGTCTGGGTATTCTAGCTTCCTCCCTCAGTCCAAAGCCAAGCATGGGGTTGAGCTAAGTGATGATTCTAATCTGGCCATAGGTGTGACTGGTGACCTGTCCAGGTTACACCCTCTCTCTTGTGCTGTGACAGCTGCGATAAGGTCTAGTCCAACGATGGATGGATGGATGGAGTATTGACTAATGTACTCTGTGAGTAACAGTCACTGGGAATTGCTAGGCCATAAATTGGCATCAGTATAATAAGCAGGCAAAGGACTACTTCATATTAAAATAAATGAATGAAAAACTGAGCAAGAATCTGCAGAAAGAAATAGTTTTAAGAATAATAGGGGTGAAGTATTAGGGCTGAAAATTCTCATTTTTAGAACGGACAAAGTGCCTTGACTAAATGGATTTTGTCTTTGGAAAACTGTTCATCCAACATAAGGCTGTTAGAGATCCCCTTAATCCCAGACCCCTGTCAAAACTTTTGACTTGATATGCTCATTCTACCATATCTGCAAGGTTTACCAAGTATTAAAATAATAGGATAAATGGTTAAACTCCTTATTGTGTCTATTAAATGGCTGGGTGAAAATGATTGATGGTGGAATATAATATAGGTGCAGCATTGAACAAAGAATAAGGGAATCTCTCTAAAATCTCCAATGGACTCTTTACTGAATGGCTAAAACAGCTACACGGAAAAACAGATGGATATGCTTTGAAGAAGATGGGTTGTTAGGTCCACTAAAAGGAAGAAGAAACCACAAAGAGAGACGAGACAAGTGTTGACAGGAGGCAACTTGAAGCAATGAGAACAGGGGATTTTAAAGCTGGCAGGTGATGGAAGAAAAATGGATGACAGGTGAAATAAATGTGAAGGATAAAGGCAACAGCGAAGGGCAGAAGGAAACATCGAAGGGAGCAGAGAAGTCCGGAAATAGGTGAGGGGTGGGAGAAAGTCATGGTGGTAGGAAAGGAAGAAAGGAGAGAGAAAGAGGTGTGAATAACTAAGCTGACTGTGTCGTTTTGCCTTTACAAGCATCTTGGGAGCACCTCAGCACCCATAAATAATACACAGCAAATTAGCAGATTGGACAGAAAAGGGGTTAGGGTTGCTGAATGCTGAAAAGGTGTGTGTGAGCATGCTGCAGAGAGTGAATGCTTCGATGAAACACACGTGTGGAAGTGAAAATGCACTACAGTGCATGTGCATTGTGCAAATGTCCAGATATTAAATATTTTGTTATGCACGTTCAGCCTCGTACCATGTGTGTCCTCGGAGCTGTCTGCGTTCATGGCTTCTGTATGTTGCCTGTGTATACGTAAAGCATTTCTCTGGGCTCCGATCTGTCTCTCAGCAGGTCAGCGTTGTCAAGGTTACTGCAGGCCATTTTGCCAGTGGGCCAATTAACTTTTAGCACAGAAACAGAACAAAAAAAGTGTAGCGTCTCAGTAGTGCTGAAGTTAGAGCAAGAAAGTGCACATATGCCTATGTTTTCTTTCCCAAATCAACAAGCAGAGAGAGATATGAAACAAAATTAGACCGTATACATTTATGAAAGTAAGAAAGAGAGAGAAATGAATTACTCAGTTATTGTTGTCTCTGTGTTTGGCACACAGCTGCACAGCTCTTTATTATGCCAAGAAAAAGAGGTTGAGTCTGTGACCTGAGCACAGCAATGGTGAAGTGAGTAAGAGCTCCTGTGTGTGTGATGATAATGACATAATGTGTTCCCTTGTAAAGGTTGACACAGTTCCTGTGTGAGAAGCAAGTAAGTGCCAAACTCTTATTAAATCACATTAGAATGTCTGAAACTTTATAAGAAAATTACCAGATGTCAAATATGTAATTACTGTTTAGCAATATTTTGTTAGGTATTACATTTGGTACCACAGCTGTACAACTTTCTCGCATCACCTCTAATCAGCTGTGGCAGTTGGCTGCCCCTCCACGAGTCTGAATCTGCTGGAGGTTTCTTATTATCAAAGGGAGTTTTTCCTTTCCACTGTCACCAAGTGTTTGCTACAACGGGGTTGTTTGATTGTCTGGGTTTTCTATTTGTTATTGTATTATTTAGATTTTCATTAATTTAGATTTAAAATATGATGAAAGTTCATCCCAGCTATAAGAGAAATATAAAGACATTTTGGGTCTTGAAGCAATGACAAATGAAATATCGGTGTGTGACATGATGAGAGCAAAGGATACTGTTGATTGACATAGGACAGGATGGAAAATATGTTAAAGGGTAACCCACGCGGCCAGAGCCTGAAATGTCAACTATTGATTAACTGTCAGCTTCAAATGAATGACTGTTTTAGACTTCTGTTTGTTTGGCCAAATTTTAGCAAGAACATTATTCTAGGCTTCATCCTTCAGGCCACATATTTCTGAGAGTATTTGCTAACAGTTTACAGGTGGTAAATGCAGAAAAAATGTTTCAAAGAGGTCACTTTACATCTGAATTTTCCTAAAACTCTTTTTTTGGGGGGGTCTTTCGTAACACAGTACTGGACAAATGCAAGAGAAAGAAAGAGGCTTTTACAATGCTTGTATCTGTCTGAGTGTTCTTGGTGAAATAAATTGATTGTGATGGCAAACAGAGAAGACTGTCATCCTCCCTTCCCATGCAGTGGTAGGCTAATTCCTCTGACAGACTGTCTTCCACAATGGCTGCTGGCTGCTGTCTTCTTAGCCTGAGGGCCTGTCTAGTGTGTGTGTGTGTGTGTGTGTGTGTGTGTGTGTGTGTGTGTGTGTGTGTGTGTGTGTGTGTGTGTGTGCGTGTTTGAGAGAAAGGAGGAGATACATAAAAAGAGAAAAAAGGGGAAATGGAGAGAAGGAAAGAAATAAAAGACAAAATTAGAGGAAAGAAAGCACTTTTGTGTACCTATGTATGTCTGTGAGAGAGTGTGTGTGGTTGCTATGCTGTCTCTAGGCCCTAATCTCTTTAGTAAGCCCCATGATCCAGTTAGAAACAGCAAGTGGCTAATGTCAGGGCTAACTGGAAGAGAGGGATCTATGCGGGTGTGTGCGTTTGCAGTAGTTTGTGTGTGTCTCTCTTCGACTGTATCCATACGCCTGTTAAGACTATCTACCTGAAAACACAAGTGTTTGTGCAATGGTTGAACAAATGTTGTTGTATGTGCGAGCATATCTACTTGTTGTATTATTTTCTGAGTGTGTGTGGTTTATGTGTGTGCCTTGCAGGGTGTGTCTAAAAAGCAGCAGTGCCCATTAAGGCTGAGAGATTAGATTGAGTGGATCCAGATTCTGCGCTATTGTTCCTCTTCAGCAGGCTTTCTCTGTGGACTAGTGAAAAAAAAGAAAAAGAAAAAAAGAACAGGACAGGTGCAGGAAATGGATTTTAGTTAATTTGACTGCTTGGCTCGATACTGTAATAGACAAGAAAAAAAGTAAATTGTGTTTAACATCTGGTCGCTGGTGAGGAATTATAACATTTAACAGGTATTCTCAGTATTTAAGATGTAGAAAAATATGGTTTTAAGCTACAAAACCCTGCTGCTCTTTTTAATACTTCAAAGACTTTTGTGTTACAGTTTAAACACAAGCTTAAATGGTACATAGGGTGTAGCTGATTTTTTTTTTCTTTTTGGGAGATATTCATTTTCTTGAAAAAAGGATATAGACAGGATAGTAAAAATGATCTGGCAAGAAGTCATGTTGGATATTTGTTTCACTTAACACATGGCATATAGTTTATTCTAGGCCAATATGGTTCCAAGGCTGTGCATTACCTTGGTAAGTGATTTCATTCCACACACGAGGCATTCCCTGCAACATGACAAATGTTGTAAATGTGCTTGAGAGTGTTGTGACATGATTAAAATGAACGTGGTGATCAGTGGTTTTGTCACAGAGGGTAAAACTGCAGCTAACTCACCTTCTGCCACAATAAACGATAAGATGCTGACACTTCAAAAATGATGAACACTCGCATGCATGCATAATTGTAATGACTCTTTTTTGTTTTTTCTCAGCTTGTCTGTCGTTACACCTGCATTTCACATCGGTCTCTTCAGCTCCACTAAGTTACTGTACAAGAGAAAAAAGAAAAAACCTGTCCTTCTCAAATTGCATTATGCCAATCCTTCATTCCAGAATATTCAGCTCCAAAAACACCTCATATAACAGCATGCAGCAAATGTAGTCCACCTCAAACGTTGAGATATGAAAATCATTCATGTCCCTAGGGAATATATAGAGGAGAATAAAGGATGGATGCAGACAGACAGAAATTGAACCAAATTCTCCCCTCCCACCCAATCACACTCCAACACAAATCACTGGCCTTGCCGCTAATTCACGGGGGAATATGGTGCACAGCGCAGGCCTTGGCATATGGCATAGGGTGTGTGCGGATCTGTGCAGAAGTGTGTGTTAGCATACTGGGAGATGAGAGTGCGGGGAAGAGAGAAAGAGAGAGAGAGAGAGAAGGAAAAGATGATTTAGGAGTAATGAGAGCTGGTAAAATCATAGTGCCCAGCGGCATTATGGGACTAAATCTAATCTGCTAATGGAGAGGGGAGGTGTGGGTAGGGTGGGGTGGGAGGGTGATGGAGGGGGAAGGAAGGGAAAGAGTAGGAGGGGAAGATGATGAAGAAGTAAAAGGACAGCGAATTCGGAGGTGAAGGTAGGAGAGAGAGCAATGGATGGAGGGCAGGAAGGACAATAAAGAACAAAGGGATAAAAAGGAATGAATATGAGTGCAAGAAGAAGAGAACATTAGTAAGAATGGCAAAGTAGGAGGGAACAGTCTAAGTAGAGTAACATGAGCGATGAAAAAAGGAAACGTGGATGGAAATGAAATCAGAAACTAAAGGACAGTTAAAGAAACCAAGGTGAAAGAATGCAGATGATTACCATTATCCAGAAAAAAGGGGAGTTAAATGTGGGAAGAAAGCGGTGGGAAAACAGGAAGTACACAAAATATAACCAGAATAAACAGTAAGCAAAAAGAAAGGCAATATTTTTTTTTTTAAGAGTCAAGAACATACTGAAATGATAAAAAGGGCTGCATATGTATGCGTCAGAGAAATAACCTCGGGCGGAGGCATTAGGAGGGCAGGACCCAGGAGAGGACAATCGCCACACATCGATATCACACGGTCTACATAATCGTCACTCTGTCCTGTCCATGCGCAGACTGGCAAAGTTTGAACACACTCCTCCTTACAAGACGTATGTGCAACAACATAAACAGCCCAGACCAGGCTCATTGTCACTTTCTCTGCCTCACACACACACGCACACACACACACACACACACGTTCTTATAGACTCACACATTCAGCAGAAGGCAGCTATTGAGAGGTAATTGCCCCAGACTGTTAATGCTTTCCAGGATAAAACTACACCAGCCTTTACAAGGCCGTGATAATCTCACGACTTTACGTCTTTACCTCAGCAAATGGGCTGACAACCACATCACAGCCATCCCAAATGCATATACACACACAAGATACAAGAAGTGAAGCTAGAACGAGATTTAATGTGTCCAATATTGTTTGAGCTACTGGAGTTGTCGTACTTAAAAATTTGGAATTGCATAAATAATGTATAAAGCAGCAAACCAATCTCTGCCCGACAACATTCAGAACTTGTTCTAAATAAGATCAAAACATTATGACCTGAGATTAATCCTTAGACCCAGCAAGCTGATAGTAAGGACTAATGTAAAATATCACAGTATTACAGTCACAGGAGTTAATATATGGAACAATTGTACAGATGAAGTGAAAAACAGAAAGTACATCAATACATAACTTCACGTTTGTTCAAAAACAACAAATTGCATGAATACAGGAAATGTTTCTCTTAGGCTACGTTCACACTGCAGGTGAAAGCGCATCAAATCCGACTTTTTTGACCCTATGCGACCCATATCCGATCATGGTATGACAGTGTGAACAGCACAAATCCAATATTTTCAAATCCGATCTGGGTCACTTTTGTATGTGGTACTGAATCCGATACATATCTGATGTTTTAGAAAGCGACTGCTGTTTGAATGGTCATGTCACATTATATCTGACTTTTACATCACTGACACAAGACAGACGCCAATTCTCAGCGCCGGAGAAGACATTGTGAACGCTTCCTGGCCATCCAGTGTAGATGTCAGTGAAACTGTTGGGAAGACAACGTTGGAGAAACGTGAACATTTTATTTGTACTGTATAATCTGCAGATTCTGACAGAAATCTGCAACTATCCTTTGAAGCACCGCTCCTCTAAAACAGCAATAAGGATAATTATTAGGCCATATGTAAATAACAAAATAACTTTATAACTTAAAGCAAAATTGGGAAACGCAAAGTCTGAAACAGTCAAACAATACTGTTTGCTCTGGGTCTAAACAGAGCGCGTTGTGTGTGACGTCTTCTTTTGCGCATGCGGGCCGCTTTGAGGGTTCACACTAGAGCGCGTTTGCTGTCACATTTTATTTGTAGTGTGAACAAGCAGACAAAAAAAAAAAAATCGGATTTGATCAAAAAATCGGAATTAAGCATTAAGACCTGCAGTGTGAACGTAGCCTTAGTGATCCATTCGTCTCATTGTGTTCTATTGAAGCCGTGCCCTAATTTTTACTGATCATTGCTACAGTAACACAAGCTGAATGTATTCATTGAAGTTCTTCTTTTTTTGTGTGAAAAAGATGTATGTTTTGATAAGTGTTAAACTTCTGCCTGCTCTCATTTAGTATGTACGTAATATGTAAAATTTAAGGTTATTTCATATTGTTTTTTTATAAATCGTAGACGGAGTTTAAGGATTTCCATGGGTGGTATTTACATTTACAATATTTTTCTTTGTGCTTTACCTTTTGTTTTTGTCTTCTTGATATGACAGCATCCAGCTGTGCATACTATATGCACTATATATAATTTCTTTTCCAAATTATCTTTCCAGTGAGACATGATGGCTGCAGAGATATTGTTTAAAAATTACCCCTTCTGTTTTTCCTAATCATTTTTCCTTGAACACGATGGAAAGCACCGTGGCTTCATGAAGAAGAATTCATAAGAACTTGGGACCTGTATGTTAATAATGTCGGTTCTGCTGAACAGAGGAGCTCTTGGGTTTTTTGTGAATTAAATAATTTAATAGTAATCCTAAATGTGCACAAGATTGCTCAGATTTGAATAGTACTACTGTACAGTACTGCTTATCTGTTTGATATTTTTCCTAGAAAAAACGAATCAGTGAAACAGAAAATACATTAATTACAACATATATACAGCAATACATATGTCTGAAACAAATAAAGATTTTGTTATGGCAATGTTAAACAAATATAGTCTTACAGTTTTAAGGATATTACTGCTGTTTTAAGAGTGTGCTGCACGGATCTGAAAGGGTGTACGTGTGTGCTTACAAAGCCTGTCATCGATTTTTTTCTTAATTTAAAACCTTTTCCTGACAACAGTTCCCCCCCCCCCCAAAAAAAAAATAACACCACCATCCCTTTTTGGTTTTGCTTAAAACATTTTAAGCACTATATAGATCCTCTGCTGGGAGAATACATTTTGTATGTGCAGTTTTCTAAGCCGTACAATCCTAAAACCACTGAATGAAGCACACTATCAATTGCATTGTCACATGAGTGTCCATGTATTTATTTGGTGCTTTAGAAAATGTATGAAATGTTGTTATACTTGATTCAGATGTCTATTTCTAAGTCTATTTTGCATTGCTGGAATTGCAACTACTAGAAGAGAGAACACACGCAAAGAGCCCTGTTCAATCAAAATTAATTTCGCTTTGATCTATTGAAAAACTAAAGCGATATTTTGAGTTTTTTTTAATGCTATTGGGTAGTAACCTTAAATGTTTAAATGTTTTCAGTTTATAATATCAGAGCTCTAATGTGCAGCTGTCACAATAAAGAAATAGACAGAAGCAATCAGAGTGCAATAACTGAAATGAATATGTTTATTTGACTGCTCTGTGCACTAAAATCACCAAATTAATAATTTGCTATAGTATTCATCTTTTGTCCTTTTTACAAGTGTTACATTTTACTGATACATGTTTTTATGTGCCTTTTAATCACGATTTTATAGTATCTCTGGAGTAGGATTAGGTGGCACTCATACAGATAGTTTTCTGTGGGAAAAAAGTTCTGTGATCTCTAAAAACTACTTTTAGATTGGTTAGATGCCATCAATACCACCCTTTTCATGCGAACGTGCACAGGAAACCTTGGGTTAACTTAGCAAGATGATAACCATCTTTGTGTGACTGCTTAAATTGATCCCCAGTGCTAGGATAAGTGAATCCAGATAATGGAAAGATACCCTGGGTATGTTGAACTCACTTTATAGAACAGATCCCCTGACAGTTGAATACTGTGCACTTCTCTATCATCTAAATATGATGGACTTTCATTCAATGTTTCAACTGATTAATGCCTCTGCCTTGACAAAGACCCGTTGCACTTGTAGCTAACAGCACTGCAAACATCGACTCAAGCAAAGTGCAACCACACTTTGAGCGTTTAATACTGTGCCCCATCATGACTAACTAGGGTTTGGGTCTGTGTCTCTTGAATGAGAGATGCTGCTTCTCACCCCACCTCTTCGCACGCAGGCTCTGAAAAAGATATAGGAAGTTCTCTTCTGGATAGTGAAAACGGCATCATAGATTAATGTCTTAATCAGTGAGGGAGCTGGTCAGATAAAATGTGAAAGAGTAGTACCAAAGTAGTACCGATAACGTCAGAGCTTATCGATACTTCGGTCTTAAATAATTTAGTCCCAGGGCCTGTTTAAAACCAGGTTTCAGTACCCATACCTAGATGCAACCCTTAATTTGACAAGTGGTTAAGAAAGTGATGAATAACTCTAACACGTATCCTGAGGGCATGAATAATATCTGAATAATGGTAAACCTAAAATTCACTTTGATCATTTTAATACAGCTCATAATCCTAATTTAAAGACCTTTTAAAAAAAAAAAAAAAAAAAAAAGGATTAAATGTTCATTTTACATGCAAAGCAACAACTTCATGAGATGCAGATTTTATCACTTAATGTTTATAGTTAGTTTGTGGGTTAGCCTGCTGTTGAAGGTTAAGAACATATAAGCAGTTTACAGCATCGAATGGAAAAAGCACTATTAACTGGCATTTATTACATCACTTGTCAGTTATAGTGATTGCTTGTATCCCAAGCTTTTCCCCCCAAATGTTGTTTTATAACCCACGCTTCACATTCAGACAAAACTGCACAATGGAGGGTTAAATCACCCTATTCAGGCTGGGTGGGTGGCCTGCTATTCAACAAGGTAAGATACGGTCAGCCAGGCAGCTTTTATTCTATTGTAGGATATCATATCATAATTGTTTTTATGAGTCGTGTATGTGTGTTCATTTGAGTTTATAAATACAATCTGTAGTTGGAAATTGAACCTTGGGCCAACTCGTGCATGGGTCTGAAATCCAGACACCCTGTGAAATCTCACCAAAAACCTCAACAATCTGCTATGAGCAACACAAACAGAGCAGAGACGCATGGCAACTCCATTATCTTGATAGTAAACAGGACCCCAGCTCTGCAAATTGCGGTATCTAAGCTACAGCATCAACACACAACAACTACCTAAGGGGTCCAAAACATAACACACATGGTATTGTATTAGTGCAATACTGTAACACCGTAAAATTGTCCAATAATTCTTTTTCTTAACAGCAATTTACCTCAGAGAAATTTAAAGGCATAAAATGCAACTTTAACCATTAAATTACTTTCTTCATAGCCACTGATGATAAGACATAGCTTCCCCAAAAGTGCTTTCAATCAGCCCTTAAGAGTGTAGGAAAATAAGTCCAAATTCCCTGTAAATCAAAGTTAGATGACAGCTAGCCATTATGTCGGCCATGATACTGAGCAGCAGCAAGATACAATGTCAAGGTATAACATCTTGTGCTTACCCATTTGATTCACAGGTCAGTAAAAGAAAACACAAATGCAACATTACACTGCAGCTGACAATTACACCAAATTAGACTGAAACTCTGCAGTGGCTCATGTGTTTATGAGGTAATGTACAGTTTGACTACATGCAACCATAACTGTGCTCCCCGACTCATTTAAGCTATAGATGTACTGCTGCAATCAAAGAGCCATTACAGTGCTGAAAGTTACAGCTGAGGCAAAGCAGATGAGGGGAAAAGATGTCGTTAAAAGCACATTCACTGAATAAATCAAAACAAAAATCTGCTTCTCATGTTCAAATAGTCCTGAATAAAAACATAGAAAGGAAGAAAATGGGGTGCCCTCCAGTGAAGTTCAAACCCCACCCTGCAGGGAGGCTGATTGTATCAAAGCAACACCTTACCTAGTACAAAAAACAGGAGGGGTTTCCAGACAGTAGATGGTGCTGTGATGCTTCTCTGTTTGGCCTCTCCGCACAATCAGTGCATGCAGATCACTATCAAATACCCTGCTCGTGCGTAAATATCAGTACCTGCAGACCACTGGCACGAAGCACTGGTATTTCCCCCTTTTTAAGGAATAAATCTTAAACACTTGTCTTTGCAAGAGTGATTTTCAAACATGATTAATCGCCGTTCCTCTCCTTGGTGAACTTCCAAAGCAACACACATGCATTTTAAATGTACTCATAAGCATACACAAAGTGTTTTAAGAGTTGATGTGAGTACGAATGACACCAGTAAAGACTCTTCTGGCTGCATAAATTTGAAATTAAGGCATGACAGAGAGAGTCTATCTTGTGTCTTAACATTTAAAGCTATTGTCATCTGTATTAGATGTTTCATTAGTTTAGGTACAGGGAAACATATTGAATGCAGCACTGCATAATTTCCCTATTTCCCACTAAATGCCTTCCAAATTTGTCATAGCCAGACATGAATCAAACTGACAAGTCATTCATTAAGCGGACTGATGAAAGGCAGACTTGGCACAGTGCGGGGAAACAAAGAAAGAAAAGGGACGTCTGCCTTTTTCTTTTTCCACACCTGTTGTGTGTCCGCTCACTCTATCCTCTTTTCTTCTTGTCTGTCAGTCCATCTGCATCTGTCTTTCTACAAAGAAAGACAGAGATTGGAGGGATCTGTGAATCATTATCCTCTGCTCACCTTGTGACACAGAGAAGCTAACAGGCTCCCAAAGGGGAAGGTGGGTGTGTTTGTGTGTGTGAGAGAGAAAGGACTTGAAAAATACATCTTTATACATGTATCGCTACATTTATATTTCTAGTGAATGCTTCAGTGCCAGCTTCTCGTTTCTGGGCCCTGACTCGAAACACACATATTAAACAGTATGTACTAGCGTCTCTGTTTTTTTGTGTGCATCTACTGCATACTGTATGTGTGTTTTGTGCACACCTGCGTGTATTTTGACAGACACTCAAGAGGGTGTTTCAGTGTGTGTATGTGTTTCTCATTTCCTCTTTGTAGAGATTAGAGGCAGAAGAAGAGCAGCATTATCAGGCAGCTGGAAATGAAATCTCAGTAGGGGGACTTTGCCTTTCTTTTCACCCCTTCTTCCACACCTTCCTCTGGACCTATTACTGATCTTTCTCCTCTCCTTTTAATCCCTCCTTTGCTTTCTTTTTATATGTCTATTAATTTATCCCTTCCTGTATTGCTCCCTTACCGCCATCTGGTAAAAAAAAAAAATAGGTACTTACCTAATTTTGTTCTGTATTACACTGCTGTGTTACGCTATCTCACTGTACCTTTGTTCATTAATCTCGTCTACCCATCTATTGGCACAGAGGGGGATCCTCAATGTTTCAGCTGCAATCCATCTTCACAGTAACAGATATATAATGCATCAAATGCAAAACATTAAAGCAGGGGTGTCAAACATATGGCTTGTGGGCTGAAACCAATCCGCCAAAGGGATCTTAGTATTTTGCACCAGGAGGTTTTGCAAGCTGTTAATCTGCAATGAGTGAACTGGTAGTTTTATCCAACTCAGAGATCTGAATCATGGCAGATTAACAGTCTTCCTGCATGAGACATTACCCATGCCCTGCCAGCCCACATCAAAATAAGATGGTTAAGCCAATGGGCTGTGTTGATGTGCCTATTTTATGACACTACAGTTTCATTGTAATAAAAAGTAGACGTATTGTTTAAAATGTGATGACTTGTCTGCAGACATCCCAAGCTGATCATTATTTGTTTTGTAAAAGGATGGCTCATTAAATGTGAAAACATTTAGTGTCTTGACTTGTCTGGATGTTGTGAAGGGTGTTTTCTTAACAAAGGAAAGGATTCTATAATGATCCATTTTATTTGTCCTTTGTGTTTTTTGAGGTCTTTTGCATTGCTGAGTTTATTTTTCTTTTTTGATAGCCTGGTGATAGTCAAGCCAAGCCAACTTTATTTTTAAAGCACTTTAGAAATAGCTAGCACTGACCAAAGTGCTGAACATAAAATAAGAAAAAGTATGAATAAAAATACTAAAAATAAAAATACAACAGCATAGCTGACATTGCTTTTGAACTCATATAGATAATTCCAGTGAAAAGATACCAAGTTTAGCACTAGGAATCAGCTCTTTTATTTTCCTAATTTGTCATGGAATAATGAGGGAAGAGGCCGTGTGAGCTTCTACAGTTGAGGGAATGTCTTTATTTCCTAAGGAGTTAAAGCAATACTTTTGTTAAACCCCTTGAATTGAAGCTGAAAGTCTGCAAATTTACAATAACACTTTGACATTTTTACTTCAAATACTTGTAGACGTCAGTGCAAAAAGAGTTTGGCATCCCTGAGTTTAAGTAATTTATGCTATTGCCCAGTTTTTAAACACAAAGCAACATACTAATGGGATCTGTTTCAAATCTGCTTACCAAACATTTTCAATCACTGGTTACACATGGTGTGGTCACAACTTTCATTTGGTTTGTATATTTATTTTTGTCAAAACTGCTACTAGCCAAAATGGTAACTAGCCAGTTTAGCTAGTATATCTGTCCATTGCGTACACCAGTTCTCAGCATATGATTGTTGGGGTTAGCTCCTACCCCCCTGTGTGAGACGGATGGATCTGTTGTTTTTTCTGAAAACATTAAATGTGTTACTTTTGTTTACAGGAAGGACTAACTTATGTGAGCAGATTTTGACTTTCCAAATATCAAAAGTAGAAACTACAATGCACTACTTACAAGACAGTAAATTAGAAACAGACAAATGCATGACAGGCTAAGGCAATAGTGAACAATAATGTCAATAAGAAACCGCCCAGGCACTGTGATGAAAAACTGTTTAGGATAAGCGACATCTGTGTACGGCCATTTCCCTGCACCATTCTTTTCATCTTTTCCTCTCTCTTTTCATGTCACCATGACGACAACAAAATAAACGCGGCACAAATCGCAGCTATATAGATAAACACTTCATTATCTTGTCATAGAAAACTTATGAAACAAATAAATCTATCTTTAACAATCTGCTGGATTTAATGTCTAGTTCCACTGGAAGCATGTGGCATCACATCACTGTGGCTGTGGCATGTGGATTGTGTGAGAAAGAATGTACACTTACAAAATACATTTTCATATCGGCCTTAATTACAAAGAAAATGTGGTATGAGAGAAGTACAAAAGGCAAACAATTGTATATAACAAGTATACAATGCAAGGGAGTCTCCACAGCATCTAAGGAAATGAATTCTCTCTTGGATGCTTTATATATGTGCATGCACATTAGTTGTAGAGTGTATTGGGTACTTTCATGACGTGAGGAAGGTTAGTGTCATATTTTGAGAACTGGGCTGGCACAAAAAAATACTGTACATGAAGTAGAATATTTAAATCAAGCATACAAAGTCACTGCATAATGTTTGTCGCACACAATTTACTGCTAATTGTGACATTATTTAACAAAAAAAACAAAGATAAGATCTTTTTTATTCTTAGCATTATTCTTCACGATTCAAGACTGGTAATATAGTGAAAAAGAAATATGTCTGTATTTTTCTATTCTGTAGGTTTTATAGGTTTGTCTTTTTGTGCACACAGTATCCACCTGCATTTCTTTGTCTCTATATGAGCTTGAATGTTAATGTTTTTTTGTCGTAGACAGGCTGAGGGCATAAAGCCACTAAGAATACATGTGGCGCCGTTGGCAACAGTCGCTAATCAGATATACAATCCTTGAGACAGTTCTCAGTAGGCTGGTAAAGAATGAGAAAGAGAAGGGGTGGCAAGCAACACAAATGCATGGAACAGAGCTGACCAGGCTTGCTTGACCTGCAAAATGTGGGAGGATGGAGAGAGCGAGCAGGAGATGGAAACGGGGAGGACATCGGGGAGTTAAGATTATGAAAAACACACACAAAAGGCATGCATAAATCACTCCATCTAAATGTTAATTGGTGCCAAATGGCACGTTTGAATAGGTTAAGTGGACCCTCTGAATTAGACGTAGGTGGTTCAATAAAAGCCCATTTCTAAACCCATAACTCCCCAAATATCATTTGTGTCAAACAGCCAAGCTCTTGATTGCTTACTCTGAGACATACTGTGCCGTTTCAGGGACAACTGATGGATTGGGTAATTTAATTCAATGAGGAACTGTTTTCTTAAAGGGTCGGTTCACCAAATAAAGCAAGAAACTAGCCTACCAGTGGTCCAGAATGTGGCCCACCACAATGCTAAGCAGCACCAAGGGAGAAGATGTGACGTTTAAGCAGATCAGATGAAATTTACCCGATGAAAAATAAAAATTTCCTGCATTGTAGATATAGTTCTCTTTCTTTAAACAGCCAAATATCCTCTGGGGCCGATTAAACACTCAGTGTCACTTACAGAGAGGTTAGAAGGGCTAAGTGAACCAGCTGATTATGAGACAGGCAGAGTTATGCCGCTAAAATGACAAACTATTGCACTACTTCCACGAGTCCCTCCGTGGCCCCTGTCTGCTCACATATAGAAATCTGCATAGTTAGAACACACATGGTGAAAAAAGTACCACTTTGAGGGTGAGGAGGCCTCAGCAGCCCGTCTCAGTGTGAGGTCACCTCAGTCAAGTCAGTGATCACGACATCATGAGGCAGGCTTGATTTATATGCATGCTGTGCCAAGGATCATACTCAAACAAACTTCAAGCCATTTGGGCAGGAAAAGGAAGTAGCCATGGCAGGAGGAGAAGGGAGGAGGTCGGTGTATGTTGGGAGAGGAGAAGGGACAAGTTTTAAAAAAAAAAAAAGGGGGGGGGGGGGGGGGGGGCGCTTTATAAAATAAGCACGTATGTTGAAGAAAAGAAAACCATGGAGAAAGAATAATGGCAGAAGAGAAAATTAAAGAAGAGGAGAAAGGAAGTCACAAGATAATAGAGTATGTTTATAGAAAATGAATGTATGACCTCCAGCTTGCTCGTGTCCTATAGGTGGCACACACACCCATGCAAAGTATGTCCTACTGTTAAGTGTATGATTAACTGTAAGGCTATGAGATCCATTTATATCATAACCAGGTGCATTGTACTGGATTATCAACTAAGGTCACCCCTCCTCCTCTATTCTCACTTCACTGATCTTGCTTGTATGTGTGTGTGTGTGTGTGTTCATGTTTGAGAACACTCTAATGCATTATGTCTACGCATATGAGTATAACATAGAAGAGCAGCAGTATCAGTAAGACACAGAGAAATTTGCTGCAGTAGTTTTAGATTGGGTGCATATTTTTATATATCCATTTTAGATCTAGATCAGTTATTCAGCATCTGTGCTGTCAATTGGTTGTAAGTATCCCAGCTCACACCAGACAAAACGTCCCCAACAAAATACATTTAGGTAAACAAATACCTGTATGTAACATATTTATTGTCATTCTCATATTTTGCAAACCATTTTCAGATTTGGTAGATAGACTTTTTCGCCAAGATGAAAGATTCACTACCAGGAAGTCAAAGTAATTTTCTCTGTAACTTTATTTCACTCAGAGAAAGCAGCAATTCTTCTTTAAAAAGCATTTGTCCACATAAATTAGGTCCATGCAACCACTTTGCCACTCCTAATTTAACTCCTTTTAACTTCTGGGAGCTGCACTGAAAATAAGTCTTAAGTTTCTGCCTGCTTTTGTGACGCATTGCTGAGTTATATTTCAAGTCTTGGTCTTGGCCACTATTAGAGAGCTTTTATCATTTTTATAGAAATTATACTTCCCTGCTTTGGTTGCCATCAGATTCGTAATTGGTAAAAGGTTTCTTTTCATATTTGAAGTGAAGTTGGCTGTTCGCTTCATAATAGAGTCAGAGAAAAGTGGCGAAATAATTCTTTAAGACTGTTTAAATCATCATATCTTCAGTTTTGTAAATGTTCATTATTCTTTACTCGTAATTTTACAAGTCTGGCATTCGTCTCACAATGAGCCAGTAACACAGCACTCGAAGCGTAAATGCTGCTGGAGTGTTCATGTACATTCACAAACTCTTCTGCACAGACTTATTTGATGTTTGAAAAGTGTGTGTCTGTCTGTGTGTACAGGCATGGGACACACAGCTACTCATGCTGAGCCATGTGGGCCTTAGGACACATTCTCACACACACATATGCAGGCACAGCTACAGTAACTAACTCATTAAAACGGCTCATTTCATCCTAACCTCAGCCAACACACACACACTGTTCTATGATCCAAGGACTAAAGACACACACACTCACACACACACACACACACACACACACACGGACCACAGTCTTAGCCACAATTGTACAAACACCAACACAAACATGCAACATGCATTCATCCATTCATCCCTGTGCTACTAACTGCGTAACAATCAGATCTGATTCTGTCAAATTTTTGTCTTTTCATCGTTAAAAAGGAGAAATTGCCAAAGGAGAGGAGAAAAGAGCTGAAAGCTCACATTTTGAAAAACATCAACATAAAACAGCTTCGAAATGGACTAACTTTGTGAAGTACAGATTAACCTTGGAAATTGATGAATAAAACATTGGGATCACTAAATGTACTTATTTGGGTTGATTAACTTTTTTATAATGTAGCTAAAACATTTTGGAGTTTTCCATTTACCATGTCCTCACTGGATCTTTGCTGCATATTCTAAAGTTCATTTTTGTTTTCTCCTCATTTTTAAAATAATTATAATCAAAATTATATTCCTTTTTTCAAGGTTCACTTACCTGCTGTTGTTGGATAAGAGCAGTAATTAGATTATATATTGCATTATGTATATTCAAATCAATCAACCGAATGAGCCTTAGAAAATTTGACAGCATCTGTTAATCATTTAAACGCTAAATGGTAACCCTTTCAACATTTGCACACACATACAAAATGCGATGAAAGCTTTCCAGACTGAATCTGAGCTTTGATAAACAATCACTGCTGTAGGGATTTTTTGCCTTCTGCTACCTGCTACATGTAACTCAAATCCTCGAGGCATAACACAAACTGCTGTTCCAAAATAAATCCAGAAACCAATGTAAAAGTGTTTTCTGGATCTATGTATCACAGTAGTTTTAGCATTTCTGGGGAGCACTTCTGTACTGGACTGGAGCTGTGTTAGATCAATCAACAACATATAGCAGGAACAAAGATCTGCTGATACACTAAAGAGCAAGACAACCGATCGAGGAAAACAAAGGACGGAAATTTGTTGGAGGAGAAAGAGAAACATGAGAAGAAAAGAAAAGCCTCTTCTTTTGTCACTGCCGACTGAAGAAGGGGTGATTTTAAGCCTCTCTCCCTTACTGCTTCCACTTAAACCACACTGGAGTTCACTGGTGTCAGACTGAGCCAACAGAATTTCACTAACTCTTCCACACAGGACAGTCAGTTCCACGAGAAAACCTCTCAAGTCCTCTGAGCTGCAGTTCTGTTCTCAAACATACTGTATGTCACGGTGTTATAACATAATTAAGTGAAAGGCATATTTATTTTTACACTTACTGCTTATGAGGTAAGCCAGCGTAGGCTCAAAATGTTCCCCTTTTTCAAATATAATTATAAAGAAAACGTAATAGAAGCATGTTGTGACTCCTTGTTTTTAGTATTTTAGTTCATAGTTCTTTTTTGGTTATATGACCTAAGCCCAGTCCTTTCTTGTTTAACCTCATACCCATACCCTTAAATATTCTTCTTGTCCTTGTTGCCCATCACACCAATTGTATTTTCATAATGCCCTCCATTTTTTTGCTCTGACACAATCTGTCTTCCTCTCCCATGTCATGTGTCTACGTCACTGCCCCTTTTCCATAAAGTGATTCATGATGAATACATAACCAGTAGTGTTGCATGTGTAATTCTTGGGATCAATGCTCTACATGCTAGCCAGTGTACTGATTGATGTGATTTGTCACAGATGTGCCACAGATTCTCTTGAGAAACACTTTTAATCTCCCATACACTACCATGTACATTTGTCTGTTTGTCACTTAAAGATAAGAGAACAGGCCAGTGTATGCTTGTGTGTGTGTGTCTGTGTAGGCCTTTATTACAACACACTTGCTGCAGTTTTACTAACTCACCAAAACCAAAACCAACCAAAAAGGAAGAAAACTGAAACTTGTGCTGAGGTAACTCATACAATAGCTTCTCATTCTCATACTTCTTTTAAAACAGTCACAACAACTTAAAAGAGCTCTGTCATTATTCTATAGTAAACCCTAGAGCACAGCGGTGCTTATGTAAATAGCACTTCAGTTCTTAAGTAACACTTAAATGCTATTAAATAAGTCCAGCTATAATATGTTAGTGGAACATCTGAAAATTAAACCCTTACATGTTTACTGTACCTGGCAAATAAAATAATTCAACTCCTGAAAATAGTGCCTTTACTTCATTGCTTCATAAAAACGACTAAAAGACGGAGACTCTAAACCCCACTCTCTGTCAGTCAAACTTTGGCCTTCAGCAGAAAAAAAGAAACCCGAAGCATAAAATCTCCCTCTTCTTGATCCAATCTTTCCTTTAGGACCCACGAAAAAAACATCCACCACCTCCCAGCCCCTCAGAAATCTGGTTCCAGTTTGGGGCAGCACACTTTGAGGGTGGGGATGACTCCAAGGCAGCTGACGCTTATAAATAAATAACGAGAAAGAATGCAACATATCCACAATCTCTCCACATCTTTATGATTTTTTTATGTGGCTTCTTTACCCATTTTTAGGAACATTTCTATTCAGTATTTCCCCTGCTATTCCTTCAGCTTTGACCTTCTATTTCTGCATTTTACTTAAAGATTGTTAGTGGGTTTTATTGTTGCTGTTGTTGCTGTTGTTACTTTTTAAATAGCCTATTTTTTTTTATTACAGAGCTGGCTGGTAATAATGTTTAGAATATGGAGATTAACAAAGCATAGGTGCACAGTAAACCAACAAATCTGCACACTTTCTGTTTATTGTCCTTTTTTAGCTCTGAAGCCTTATGAAACGACTTGAGTTGGTTTTGCTGCTCTTGTCTGTTCTTTTTAACTTTAACTTAATACACACCTGACCTTGCATGCACCATTTGCTCGCTTTGCCAGAGGAATGTGTTTGTGGATCTTTTGTGCCCTGAATCTTCTTCAAAACCTCTTCTACTAAAACTTGAACAGGATTTTAAAAAGGAAAAAAACCCCAATGAGGATTAATTTAATCAACTGTAAGAAATGAACTTCAGTGGAACATGCTACAAAAAAAATGGAATTATTTAGCATATCCAAAGAAAGGAAAATACTCAAAATCCAAAAGCTAACCAGTCTTGTGAATAAAAGTCCTCCGCAAGTGATTTACAGATTTCACAGCAGTGGCTAAACATAGGCTGCCATGTGTTGCATTGGACCTGACACCTTTATGGAACACATATGGCCACACAGACATACCGCACTAGAGGCGTAGCAGTGCAGAAACCACGTCCAGCAGCATCAACATAACCACTAATCACCTCAAGCTTTGGACACTTAACCTCTACTATCAAAGATTGTATGTTTGCATGTAAAGTACCATGTAATAAAACAACACTGCACTTGAATATTTTGCATGACATTACATACATTTTAGACTGCTTCATGTATGTGTTCTACTCTGTATTTTCCTCTTTTATGTCATGGCAAGCAAGCATCAACGGGATGCTCAAACATTAAGGATTCAAGCAGCCTTTGGGAAATGCATCAATGTGCTGCTTTATTGTAAAGAACCCACCCCCCCACCCCCTCAAAAAAAAACCCAACAACAACTGTGAAAAGAATACTGAGCTGTTGTCCACTCTTTGGTTGCCACAATCAAAAATAAAAGAGACAAAGTATACAACCCGATCGTGTGTCTTTCTAATGTTTTTAATAGCCTGAAGAAGAGTTCAGGTGAGCTTCATATGGCGTGATTTCACACACAGCTAGCAGGTGGCTCAAAACAATGTGCCAAAATGGAATGATTCATTTTTATGCTTTTCAGATACAGATGAAACATTTTAATGCACCTTTATTATTTCAGCTGTCTGCTACTGATTTTTTCACGCCTGCACTCCATACATATGGCTTTCACTATTGCGCCTGGCCTGTATGAATGACACCTGTGAGAAATAAGGAATATGGTGGTAGTGAAGGTCAGATTACCATGTGTAGTACGTTGGTCTTGACACCTTAGCAGGACCCACGCGGGGCTTGTATAGAGTCATATAGATTGGAGCTGAAGTACAGTAGTTTTCACAGCTAGCTATGGCTCCCCCATCTGGAAGTCATATGGAGAGAGAAGCACTGCAAAGAACAATAGCAGTAGTTAAAACAGCAGGGGGGGACCTGTGCATTTGCGTGTACGTGTTAAGATGGAGAGCACGCATATCAGTTTGTACGTGTGAGAATGCTGCTGTGTCTTCATGTGTGTCTGGAGGATAGGATGGAGCTGCAAGCCTTTCATCTGTGAGTGAACTCGAGGGGCAATGTGGCTTACAATTCAGGCAAGGAGATGACAGGATCCCAATCCATTCTTCTTTAACCTTAACCCCACACTTGGCTGGAATTTTTCCTCTGCCCTCCATCTTTTGTCCATCTATCCTATGTTCTTTTCATCTTGACCTCTGTTCTTCGACTAACACTCAGTTTTTCTTCCTCTCACAAGCCATGTCTCTACACCACCGCTCCTTTTCTTTCATGTGATCTACAATGAATGGACAAGCAGCAGTGTGGTGTACGTAATTCTTGGGGGTACCCTCCATCTGTGCTCTACAAATGACAGGTAGCCAATGGCTCCAAGATGTACTCATGAAGTTGATCTCTCATCTCAGTGCCACAAATTCTCCTGGAAGACACTTCTGACCTCACCAACACCACCATGTAGGTCTGCGGGTTGAGCAAGATAAACGTGTGTGTGTACACGTGTGTTTATGAGGAAATTAATGCGACTGAGAGGAAGCCAGAGTAGACTTTTTTGTAGCCTTGTGACCTTTAAAAACAACTTTAATTCATAGTTTACCCAAATATAATTTATTGCATGTGACTATCAGGATCTTTCTGTCTCACAGGCACAAGCTTATTTTCCTTTTATATTTATAAGACAAGTAAAGGAAGTGAATGACCAAACAATTTACAGGCCAGGAGAGAGACTTGAAAGCTGGGATTATACTGTAGCTCACTCGTCCAAAAACTCTGTGACCCTGTAGGTTCCATACTGTTTTGTCATCTTTGAGGTCTAAACATGACTTTAGGTTTGTCTCCTGTTCAAATTTTTAAATATGTGTTTAGCCATCAGAAAACATGCGGGGGAATAATTATTACTATTTGTCAACAAATTACTCAAGTTGCATTACTGAACATCACTGAAAACAATCTTCCTTTTTCTACCAGTCAGCTTAGGATGACGCACACTGCTTCAGCTAGGCACTCAAACTAACATGTACCCGCTGTCTTGCAATTGAACGCCAACATTAAGATTACATCTTCTGTTGCTGACTAATTTTGGAGCTCTTCCAAAAATATATCAATGCTTTTGTCCACTTTACCTGACATATGACTAATCTGGACATGCAGATCAGTAAATATGTCTTATTTCTAGTTTGAGCAGGTTTATTTCGGTTGCAGATATAAACAAAATTTTGAGTAATTTTGTTCTGACTGCTGTTTTTATTTAACTCACTTAATTTGCTTTTTTTCATCTCTGTGCCCTTTGTATCTGACTCGCTTGCTCCCCCTTGTATTTTAAAGAATCTTTCTTTTTAGCATGACATTCTGGCGCGACCGCTTTAGTGTCTGCGTTACACACATAGTCTTCTTTTGATAAAGCTTGGAAATGTCTCATTTCTGTCAAGCACTGTCAAGTTTTCACATTCCTCTACAGTTTCTGAGAAATGTTTAGCTTTTGGAAGGAAACCTACATGTTGTCAGTTTGTTGAAGACAGAAGCCACATATCTCTAATTTCACAATTGATTACTAAAATTCAGAGCAGCACTTGATGAGACAAGGTCAAACCAGTAAAAAGTGGGTCACTGAAACTGTACCTACATTAAAAAAGTATATTAATGAATTTAAAAAAAACTATGTCTGCATTTCTGTATATTATAAATAGGAAAAATTATTTCTTAATCAACATATTTTAATGTCTACAACATTAACACTACAACTTAAAGCAACCCTACATCTAATCACACTAAAGCTACACCTACATATAGAGCGGTTTGCTCAGTGACTGTCACTCTGTAGCACACTGTTGGTCTCTAGTGGGGACTCCAAGCCATAGTTGCACATGTAACCCTCTTGTAGATGTCATAGGTATATGTAAAATTGCTCCCACTGGCAGTTAAAAGTTAAAGCTGAAATTAGCGTAACTTGGTACCTGCCAGATTCATGTCAACAGTGGTTTTTTCACCTGTCATGGGTAAAGATTTCTCAACAACTTTGTGTAAAAACAGTATCTTATTATTTCAAGTCCCACACTGATTGCTTGTTTTAGAGTACGTTACAGAAACTGGGAAACAGCTGATGGTGACGAGTGCTATTTGGAAGTCATTGTTTCTCTCTGTTTTTCTATAGAGCGCTGAACTGCTGCTAGGGATGCATATTGAAATTGGAGTTCTATGGCTCACATACAGTCACCTCAACTCCTCTTGCCAAAGTTTGAAGGACTAAAATGTCTATCATTCAGCAGGTGTCCCCCCCTCCCCCCTGCACACACACACAGATACGCATATTGATTCTGGCTTATGCACAAACACACAAACACACACAACCCCGTCCGATTTCCTAACGTCTTGTTTCTAAAACCCATCCATCTTCCTCAACTGTCAATCTATTGTCAAAACCCTTTTGAAACCATTCAGTCACACTGAGCCCTCACACCCACAGTGGTCTCAACACCCTTGCATAAACAAACCAAATCATAAAAACACACACGTAAAGAATTACTTGCATGCATAAAAACCATTTACTGAGGAACCTACAGTCGCACACATGCAAGAGCTCTCCCTCAGAAGTCCTGCCTGTGAGTGTTCATGTGTGTAAGTGACTATGGTCTTGCCAAACTCTGCAGGAGAAGTCCAAGGATGTGCATGGACGGATTAACACTGCACGGTACATGGGTATCATATGGGCACACCAAGCATTTTCCATCCTTCATTTTCTCTCTCTCTCTGTCTCTCCAGTGTGTCTGTCTTTGTCTCTCGCTCATTTTCCCAACCAGGTATTGAAAAGGAACATAAAACATTTCTATTCCACCATACCACCGCTTTTAAATTGAGGCAGCGTGTGTGCATGGTGTTTATGACCCGAAGCCTTTCGAAGTTTTGATCTTTCCGTGTGTTTCTCAGTGTTTGCGACCACCTACAGTACAACAGCCACATAATGCTCCCTTCTCTTGCAACCTCTACCTAGGGTAAACTCAAATGCAACCCTGCATCAATCATCTGACCCAAACCAGGGCAAATCAGGGCATCTTATTCTGGCATTTTTGTACCACATTTCCCAGAGAACATTTGTCCATCAAACAGTGTGATGTCTTTTTCCTTGCCTTTTGTGTTAACCAAGTCTGAATTTTTAACAGTTTGCACTTTTTTCAGTTGGTTGAACCATGGTTTTTCTTTAGTTGAATTCCAGCTCCCCACTACTTTTTAAAACAAAACATGTGCATCAGCTAGAAATATGCTGCCTACTGTGTGCCAGTAGATTTTGGATGCACTAGAATCTGGTCCTCATAACACAGATTGAGCAGTAAAATTGTGGTCAATGAGCAGGTGTTTGTGTTACTCCAGAAGGGGGTTCAGAGGTACACGTGAAGTCATGGTAACAAAATTGTAATGCGATGCAAGCATCCTCCAATCAAAATGGTAAATGGACTGGTTCTTATATAACACCTTTCTACTCTACCCAAGAACTCAAAGCTCTTTACACAACAGATACATCTAAGACATATTACTTAAGGAAAATTTGTGTCCTTGTTGTGCTACCTGACTGTGCCATGAGACTGGGCTGTGTGTCAGTAGACATGTATGGCCAAATTTAGGTGAGGAAATTAGGAAACTTTATCTTAGATCTTTTGTGTCAGAACATACACAGTTTTAATTCTGGACCTCTTGATTTCAATATATTACACAATGATCTAACGCATAAATCGTTCATAAACTGGCTCAAATATTGTTTTTGTAAACCAGATGTTGATGGCAAGAAGCAGAAATAGAAATTTATTCTCACTACCATGTCACAGAGTATTGCTTTACTTATTTTTTCTGCCAATGACCACCAGCAAAGCCAGCAAACTCCAACTTGTCTGAGAAACCACTTAAAAACACAGTAAGAGCTATCTCCTCTGGAAGCATGTTGAGCTTGCAGTGGTCATTTCTGTTTCACACACAGATACACACACAAAAAGACACACTCTAATTTACTACTGTCATATCCACGCATGGCCATCCTACATACAGCACTTCTGCAGCAGTCCCCTGAGTAATCCATCACTGTGTGTGCCTCTGCGTGTGTGTGCATACGTGTGACAGTGTTAAATTACTGCTATGGCACATTGAGCCCCAGCCATTAGTCTAGCAGGTGACACCCATTAAAAAAGGTGGCGACACTGACACAGGAGAGAGAAACAGAGAGAGAGGGAGAGAGAAGAGGTTTGGAAAAAAGGAGGAAGACAGAAACAGTTGAGAAGACATAAGAAATGCATGTGATGTTAGAGAAAAATAAGAGAAAAACATGTTGAAAAAGAGGAATTCATTTTGAAATTATAAAAAAGAAAGCATAAAGAACGCATATAGCATTAAACAGAGGGATGAAAACATGTAAAGACTTAAAAACATCCACAGGCACATGGCAGAGTAAGTAAATAAAGTGGAAGATGAGAAAAGGATTGAAAAGGTGCTGGCAGAGAGTAGAAACAGAGAAAACCACCCACTGCTCTCAAGTCTGAGCCAAGAAGGGTAAAACACACTCACGCACTCGCACACACACTCTCTGAGCCAAGAAAGGTAAAATAGTTAGAGAGGACTCGAGCCTGGCTGACCTCCAGAAGTTGTTATCAGCCTCTCCATCTGAAACTAAAATACTAGGCTAACAGCACAGACACACGTTTACATACAGTCCCCCACACACAACACAAAAAGCTAAGAAAAACCAGAACGCAAACAAAGAAGCAAACTTTTAAAGGTAAAACTTACATATAGAAATCACATGAAAAACATATGTACACATTAATACATGAAGGTTTATTTTGATGTATGTGGAGACAATTGTTCCATAGCCAAATGTGATAACTTCTCTTGTAATACCAGCATGAGTGAGTCATTTCCACTGATACGTATGTGTCCATGAGGCCCATTATTACGCAAACTAGGATTCATTTTCCAGCAGCACCTCCTCCATCTTAACCACAGATACTGTTACTGTTGGTGGGTGGTAGACCAAGGTCATGTAATAATAGGGAATCATAACTTAAATGAGTTCATAACAGAGTCAGCACGCACACTTACGAAGTCAGGGTACTTCAAACCAAAGACTGATTAAGCAGGGGAGGATATCTGGTATCTGCACTGGCATATCTATGTCTCTCTGTGTGTGAAAGACAAAAGGAGGAAACACTTGAGAAGTGTTTGCATCCAAGGTGGTGTACTACCTTTATTCACACACAAACCAATGAACAACAAAAAGGAGGAGACGTGCGCAGGAGATGCAGAAGCAAAGATATGGACACACACCTACATTGGCATGGACTAAACAGAACAACTTTTAACTCTATTTCATATGTTAGCGTAACATCCCGCCTTTAGGATATGGCTGGCTGGGCACACCTACTTCCTAAAAGGAGAGTGAAGGAACCATGAAGGCACACTTCCATTCCCCACACAGACACTTGCTGAGGTGGAAGTTACCTGAGAAGCATCGAGTGGTGTGATAATAAAAATAATGTATATGCGAATGATAATTTCTGAACACTTCTACACTAACCAAGAGAGGGGAAGTGAAAGAAAGTGAAAGATAGAGAGAGGAAGATAAAGAAAGACAGAAAGAACGACAGGGAGACTTGGAACAAAAGACTAATTAAATCCAATCATCATTCAGCTTAATCCTCAGAGCTAATTAGTTGGCTGCATACCTGTCTTCACCCAGTATGACCACACTCTCCCACACATGCATGCACGCACACACACACACACACACACACACACACACACACACACACACACACACACACACACGCAATTGTTTCTCCTGACTGCAGCTATTCAGTGCTCCATCTCCAAGCCCCACTTCTATGTCATCGCAAAGGCTAGAAAAGCTCAAAAAGTAGAAATAGATCAAAGGACATAAACAAACTGATGTAACAAAGCAGCAGCTTTTGTGGGAAGCAATGAAACTTGAATCTACACACTGAAAAACTTCAGTGAAACACATCCCAATTAGTTGATTTTATTTTTGCAGAAATTTCAGATTAGTTACAACAAGGGTAGGATGGTTCTTTTATCCAGGAATCTGCAGTGTTTACTCATGTGTCTGTCTATCCCTCTCTGCCCACATGTCAGCCTTTTTTGCTTCGCCTCTGTCTGAAGTTGTGCTAATGTGGTGTTATTTGTGGGGCAAAAAGAACTTTGATCTGGGCTGGCATGACGTTCACTCACAACAACTTTATGATGTGTGAGGTCCAAAACTCAGTCAGACATGTATTTGAGGGACCTCAGCTGAGGGCATTGTGACAGAGGGAGACAAATGCAGGAAAGAAAGCGAGAGAAAGAGTGAGAAAAAAGCACTGAGAAAGAAACATTAAATAAATATTGAGAAAGAATTTAGTGGCTTTCTGACTTTAATGGAAAAACCCTTTAATCATCGTCAGACTATTAAGTTCAAATCAAAATCGTTGGTACTGTTGAGTTTTAATTAGATTAATTACTTCTAATCAAACTTTTAGACCGAATAGCATTAAGTGCTATTCCTGTCATTATTTTGGTTCATTCCTTTATTACAATTCATTTCATTTGCTTTTCTCTCCAGGTGGTCCTATCTATCTATCAATCAATCTATCTACCTACCTATCGTGTGCTCACTCTTGATATATATATATAGATATATATATATATATAGATATATATATAGATATATATAGATATATATATAGATATATATAGATATATATATAGATATATAGATATATATATATATATATATATATATATATATATATATATATATATATATATATATTGAGAGAGAAAGGTAGGCAGGCTTACAGCAGGTTTTGTCTTAGTATGTGGAAAATATCATTCCAAGCCTTAACATGAAATGAATATCTTGAAACCATAACAGTGAAGTGTTTTGATGATCAAAACAAAGTGCACTGATTGAAAGTAAATGAGATGAATGAAGGAGAAGGGGAAACATATGGTGATCCAGCAGAAACGCTGTGATGGTTATTGACATGGGCAAAATACACTTTTATGCTTCTAACATTTCAATACATTTAAGAAAATTTATAGCATTTTCAGTTTTGTAGTACAAATTCTTGTTTAACTGCATTTTTTTCCCAGTTACGCAAATGCTTGACTTTAAGTTGATCACCTAGATGCTGTTAAAGGAACAGTTTACACCAAAATCAATCTGTCATTCTTGGAATGTAATTCTATTTATTCATCTAAATACTACACCAAATTGTTTCACATATGCTGGCTTTTCTTAAACACCAACACTAAAGCCAACTTCCTTGTGGTCCTGAAAATGCCACAAATAAATAAATAAGTGTGTCTCTTTTGTGGAAGTAATGACCCTGTTTCTCAAAACAACCTTGCAAAACAAATGAAAGGTTCAGCTACTTAACATTACAGCTGAGAGGGGACACCATTAATTAACTATTGCATCCTGTCATCCTGTCCATAGCAGTTCAGTAAACTAGAACTAATAGAACTAGAAGCCTGGGTGGAAATATATAAATATATAACATCGGATTCTGGGATAAACTGTCCCACAGCAGTTTTAGTGGCACTTCATTTATAGTCATTACAGTCTTGGCAAAGAAGCATTGACATTCAGTCAGTTTTCCTTAATATTCATTATTCAATTCAGTTTCTATGTTTTTCTGAGGCCTTTTTTGACCACTTCTTCTGATTTCCTTCCCAGTAGCAACTGTGAAACAATAAAGTTGAATAGCTCAACAGCAGCAGTAAATAAACAGCAAAACTGTGCAGCCGGGATTAGTTTTATTTTAAATCGTGCATCACAACATGCACTTCTTTTCCAATCCCAGAAACAAGGGGGTGGTCTCACTGAAACTGGAACTCTGTGCATTGCAGTGCTTCAAATGTTTGGGTACTCTCTTTTTGGGGTTTTTCATGTAGAGCACAGTGTACATAATTGTCCACTGAATAAAATGTGTAGGTGTCATGAGAGAAAGATGAAAGGGGAAGAAGAGAGCAAAATAATGGGAGAAAGTCTGATTCAGATTCAACTGAATAAAAAAAATAAGCCACCATCAAAACTGGAAAAAAAAAATGGGTGATGTTTTTCCTTTTGCCAACAGCTGAGCACATTCACCTTGAATCAATCAATTTTATTTAACTTCAAATTCCTTGTAGACTACGGGAATCCATACTGAGTTTCCTGGAAATCCCCAGCTCTTCTCCTCTCCCCTTTGTCTTTTTATGTCTCCTTTTTATCTTTTACGTCATTTCTCTCTTTTTGTGTCTCATTTCCTTTCACTATAATTTAGAACTGCTGTGTGGAAGCTATCACTCTCTGTCACCCTGTCTGCCTGCCTACCAATTTGTCCATCTGTTCATCTTCTCCTTCCCCAGTCTCAGTTGGAGTGTGCCTTTCAGGAAATGTCTGATAGCAAGTTTTGTTATTCCCATAAAAATATCATCTAATGCTCGTGGTGAAAGCGTGTCACAAGCACTCACGAGGCAACAGAAATCCCTGTTTCTACAAAGATGTTCTTGAATGCTGCACCATTAAAAGCACACATCTTTTCATGGGTTGAAAAATATAGATCTGGACTTTGCCCAGTACACAAAATATGCGCAATATATAAGATTTAAAGTGTGCTGTCAATATGTTGTATGACAACACCAAACGAAGTAGAGGAATCATGGATAGGGTAGGGGTGTGAAATAAGGACCAAAGAACAAAGAAGGAAGAGAAAAAAGCGTAAGAGACACAAATGGATTTTGGGGAAGAGTAAGGCCATTTTAAGTTCAGAGCTCATAATGTGCTTCAAAGATGTGCTCAGCAGAGAAATGGACTTTATACAAGCATATAATGTCCCGTTTAAAGACGCATTTTGCCTGAGCTAACTCAATTGACTGCTTGCACAGAGAAACACTGAGTTTTAGGCCTAGGTCTGTAAGATATTAGACAACTGAGCTTGACAAATATTTCCATGAGTTCATGCACACCCATTCATATTAAAATACCTACACATGTTCAGAGAGAAATGAAGGTATGACGAGAAGGGTAAATCCCAGAAATCCACATATCCAAACATAGAAAAACAAACATGAAGCACCAAAGGAAAATGCCTTGTTTCGATTAATGCTGGCTTCTTTAAGGCTCACTGGAATTAGGTATTAGTATAATTGTGTTTCATATTTACATACGGATTACATGACGTGGCATTAACCAGGCTTAAGGTCCTGCAGTTTGCCAGAAGAAGAAAAAGAGCAAAAGAGGCAAAACAACAGAGAGTAGAGAAACAATAAAAAACAACTCAGTAACAGCAAGAGCGACAGGGTCATGTGGTTTTCCATGCAGGCTTAGGGAGCAGACCAGCACTAGAGCTTCTGCATCTGTTTGCTGTTTAGTTCTCTTCAGTGTTTCAGCCACAATCAACAACCTGGAGATCTTTTAAAGTGAATATGACTGACTGCAGTGAGGTTTGCAGTGGGAACACCTCTATATTCACTGACAGCTGTTTAACTCCAGGGATGTGAGATAAAGCACATCTCACACTGTCTTATTGCTGCATAATCTCTGCCCTACCTGTACCCCCCACATCAGAGAGGCTGGAAACACTACAGCAGTGCGCCACCTGGTGGGAAAATAAGTGTAGCACAATGACAATTGTTGGCTTCTGCTCTCATAAGCACTCACGGGAGATCTGTTTTTATATTTATGTGATTTTATACTGTCAACACGGCTTGGCTGGACAAACAACCACCAATACGCTTTCCGAGCTATGAAGCTGCCTGGTCTAATACCATAAAAGGTGGCTTTTAATCATATAACTGGCTGTCAAAGTTCAGCACTTTGCACTGACTCGAATAAGGCGAGAACTCGGTTAAGCCATCAGGTTATTATGTTAACCTTGTGGTTTCTTAATGGAACAGTTAGACCATCTAACCATCTAGACCATCTAGAAAAGCTGTGGGTTTAAAAGACTTTTGCCAAATGTTTTCAAACAGCCAGTCATGTAAAGCAATTCTTTTGCTTTCAGCATATGGGTTTTATATAAATGACTGACAGTACATATGATAAAAAGTATAACAGAGGAGAGAGAGAAGTCTAAACCAAGATGAGAGGAAGCATTACATTTTCATTTGTTTGTTGACACCTCAATTACAATCACAGTATGTTTGGACAAACTTGATGGTGTTTGCATTAATGATTGCTGATGGCCAATGTTTACTCCTGCTTAGAGGATGTAAAGATGGGGCAATGGCATTTGTAAACAAAACAAATTGCTGCTATGAGGGGCGGAAGCGAAAGGGTTAGAGAGTTATACAGCTTTAAAGTCATGACACTTCTCCAGATGTGCCTTCAATGACTCTTCCACATTTCCACACACACATACACACAAGCACACAGCAACTATACAACCACGCATACGCAGGTATACACATACACAGAGTTGTGTACCTGCACTGACCTTGAGAACTACAATAACTGTGTTTATCTGAAGCAGAGTCTGTTTTCTATCTCGCTTTGCTGTCCCTGTGGGCGCTTTCTCTCGTCATGACCCAAACTGACACAAACGCTCCCAAAAGACACCCTCAGAGAGAGGTTGTGCGTAGATCATGTCATCACCACGCAAACTTGTGAGCTCACCTCTGGCTTTAAATTCAAGGTGACTCGCCTCATGAATATGGTGCATAAATCGAGTTCTAAATCTGTGGTTTACATATATATGAGGAATAAATCTCTTGTTTTAGTTTCGGTATCTACTGCCGACTGCTAAAGTCGAAACTGAAATAAGGTAGACATATATATCTTAAAAAGAAATTAAAAGACTTTGTAAGAAGCCAATCTAAGCCTTTTCATTGCATAACTAAAACTTTGAGCAGAGCTCCATGTATAATAAATCAGTTCTGATCATTCCAAACAACACTAGCCAGTCAAAACCAAGTTCTTACCCATGATGTGTGATAAACCGGTGACCATTTAAAGATAATTTGAAGAGGGAAAAACAATTTTTGCAAACGCTCATTAAAATAATAGTTCTCTGACTTAAAACTAAGTGTGTTTTGGATAATTAAACAATGAGCCTAATGTAGTCTGGAAGGGGTTTTACAAACATGAAAAAAACACAATGTGTGTAGCAGCTACTACCCTAGCAACCTGCCGTAATTAAGGAAAACTGATAGTGCTTATGTGTGTGTCCTGCTTTTTGTCAGGGTGAAGCTAATTGATTGGACCGCCATGGTGGAGGTGAAGGAAGGGAGGCAATGGAGCTATTAACTATTCCAACAGCCATCAAACTGTCCCTATACAGACTTATCACACACACACACACACACACACACACACACACACACACACACACACACACACATCCTTGCACACACAGAAAGAAACACATGGGGGATCGAACAGGCTTCTGCTTTTCATCAAGATAACCCTCCTTTTCTCCAGGTCTATCCTGTCTATCCGCACCACATTGGTTCTCTTTCTCAATCTCTGCGATTTCTGCTTTTCTCTCTGTCTCTTAGTCCTTTTAAATTATGTTCTTCAATCCTTCCCATCATAAACTATTAAAACAGCCCCTTCATAACTCTGACAGGGCCTTCTGTTGATCAGATCAGACACTGCAATGCCAGTAAAAAATGTATCCTGATTGGCCCAAAACACCAGGAAGTAATCAAATAAAAGCTCCCATCATGCTCCACTGATTACACAGCCTGACAATTTGGTCTAGATTCATTTACTTTCTATTGTTCCCACTGGAAGCCTTTATGCAGCTTGTCAGTGAGATAACAGCACAGAGAACAGAGGGGAAGCTGTGGTAGTGACACTGTAAATCCTCACACAATTAATACTGGCTTCCATATGGTGACTTTTCATGGCAGCCGCTGTGTGGATTTCCAGTCCGTCTTATTCCCATTGAGGGCATGCTAAGCTTTAATCACACTCACGATGGAAACTGAACCTGAAGTAGTCGTGCTAGATTTCTTAAATGTACAACCTGTGAAAGCTGACAAGAAAAAGAAGGTGTTGTGTAAGAACTGTGTGTAGGGTTCAGTGTGTCCACAACAAAGTGCAAGGACATAAAGAACCTGTATGAGAACCTGCCTATGTGCACATGTGCATGTGGAGGAGGTAGTGCATCTTAATGTCCTTGTGTCAGGGTTGGCAGCAGTGGTACCATCTGTTTGTCATTATAATGTTGACAGAACTGTTGCCCAGGTTAATTACCATGATAACAGGTTAATTATACCAATTAAACAATACTGGGCATACTGGTGACACTGGCTTCTCTCAGCAAGCACACATGAATGCATCCACAGACTGTGTGTAGTAGCAGATGATGAAAGACACCAAAAAAGGACAGAAAAAAAGCATTATATCAGGAAGCTCCTATTGGAATGAATGGTAATGGCGACGAATGAATAGTACGTCTATGTGCAAAAGAAGGCCTCTGTGGTGCATCTGACAGAAACAGGAAGTGGACAGGAAGCTTCTGACAGGTGGAGGTGGGATTTAGGACTGACAGGCAGTTTAGTAAATGACCCACAGTGGACTGGAAGGGTTAGTGACTGTTTGTGTGTATCCACGCAAGACTCATGGGGATAATCCCAAGTAGGACCTCTTGCTGTGTGGCTCGTGGAAGGATAGGCAAAGTGCCAAATAATACACACACCAAGACACACATGACCCAGAAGTCCAACTGGTATTCCAGATTTTTCCTCCCTATTGGACCGTCACGCAGATGATTAACTATCTGGAGGAATACGTGTGTGTGCATGTCCCAGTACGGGACTATTAATCTGCTTCAGCTGAATATGGAAAGGCTAAACCTGATGGATTTATCTTTGCTTTTTGAGTGTAGTGGGCAGATAGGGCGTCAAATTCTACTGATGGTATTCAGTGAGAATTTATAGTGAATATAGAATATGCTTCACTGCAAAAACAACACATTCACTAAGGGAAATAAATACTTCCTGAAATATGTTCTTAAATCCTTCCAGTGCTCTGAACCTCTGGTCCAGCAGATGGATTGATTGGATCATTGAGTTGATGCTAAAAGTCATCCACCCATTTTCTTTCAATTACCAGGGTTGTGGTGGCAGCCGTTTAAGCAGAGAATCCCAGACCTCAGTTTCTCCGGCCACCTCCTCCAGCTCATCCTGGGGGATACTCAAAGACTTCCAAGCCAGTTTAAAGATTTAATCTCTCCAATGTGTCCTGAATCTGCCCCAGAGCTACCTCCAAGTAGAATATGCAAAGAACATCTTACCCAGGAGGCATACTAGTCAGAAATACCTGAGCTTGTTCCTTTTGATGTGAGGGGGGGTAGTGATTCTACTCTGTGTAGAAACTGAGAACAGACTCCTCATCCTATCACTAAGGGAAAGCCTAGCCACACTTCGGAGGAAGCTCATTTTCACCCCTTGTAACCTTGATCTTCTTGCTTCGGTCACAACTCACAGCTCGTAGCCAGGATAGTTATGCAGATCAACCATATCGACCAGCTCTCTCTTCACCACAACAGACCAGTACAGCATCCTCACCACTGCTAACACCGCCCGATCCCACTGTCTATATTCTGCTGCACTCTCATTTGTGTGAGATATTTAAACTCCTCCACTTAGGGCAACAACTCATCCCTGACCCAGAGTGGACACTCCACCCTTTTCCAGCCGAGAACCATGGCCATCAAATTAATCCTGTATTTTTCACGCCCAGCTTAGAAAATATGACTATAAATACAAACTTGCTCCTTTTAATTTACCATCTAAAAAATTCCTATCAATATGACCGTAGCTTAGCATTTAATAGGCAACAGACTTCAAATATAGCAGCCACTAATATATACTTTTCTGAAATGATTTATGAGGTCAGATGATTTAATTTTCATAAAAATTGGCTAGACATGACTTCGCTTTTGCAAGTGGTGGAAATCTCATTTAAAGGCTTCACTGTACATTTACTCTACAAATCTGATGCTGCTGGTATCCAAATTGGCAAACACACACACACCCTTTAAAATGTTATTAGGCTAATTTTGATGCTTTCGTCAAACTGTGTAAGTTGGGGTTATGTGTTACCTTGGAAAACTTGTTAAACAGAAAATGTGATATCTCTAATGTGGTATTAAACTAGTCGCCATTCCTTTCTTTTCTTTTCTTTTTTAACTTGCACAGACTTTTGCTTTTTTCTTCCTTTTTCTTTCTCTCTTATACAGTAAATAGTACTTGTCAAGAAAAGACACAGTCATATGGCCAGGGATAGATATACTGGTGTCTGAAAAGATAGAGCATATAAATTGATAGGGATTAAAATATTAGAAAAGGTGCAACTCTCTGTTTTTTACCCATTCCTTGACACACTGTGGAAACTAAATGGGTGCATTCAGTTTTGTAGGAAACATGCTGAAGATGTGGTGTCATGCCCGAAAAAACAAAACAAAACCAAAAAAAAAAATTCTTATCTGATGATGTCATTTACACAGTGAATACTGTTACCATGAATCAGTGTGGAAAAAACAGAGGTGGGTGGCAGAGAAAAAAATAAATACATTTGTAATATCACAATGAACTTGAGAAACGGAACACTTTTCAAAATAACCTTGTTTACAGTTTCAAATTCAGGAAATGATCAAGATATTAAAGGCAATTTCCATGTTTCCTCTTTCTTCATCTCTTCTACTTATCTTACGATACTAAATGGCACAATGTTTATCATTTCCTCTACTTTCTTTACTTTGCTTTCTTCCTCAGACTTCAAAGCTTTCTTCTTCTCCACCACCTTGCCAATCCCACATAGCTGAATACCAACCATCCATAAAGCCCTGCTCACTTTAGCACCAAACAAACCGCCTGCCTCATTACACACGCTAATTGTTAAGTTTCCACTCTTTTCCACTTTCTTCCCCCTTTACTGTTTTCTTTGTTTCTCTCTCCCTTTCTTTTTCCAAAAAAACAGCACACCTACACAATTTGGCACACAGCATTTAATTTATGAGAACTGAAGGCTATTAATCTTATTTACGCAATGATTTTATATTTAGTTTCTTTTAAGCCTTTTAATGTGCATTAATGACATTTTATACACTGATTTGTACACAGAAAATCTAAAAAAAGGGTTGATTGCAACAATATTCCTTGCACTGACTCTACCTCAGGCCACCTGTTTATGCTAACCATGAGAACCCAAATTATTCTAGCCTTTCAATATGTAGACGTACAAAATAATTAGCTTAGACATCACTGCATTTATATTTAAGCATCAAGCTAAATTTTATAAGTACAGCCTCCACGCAGTCCTGCGAAAAACTAAGGACACCTCACGATTTAGTAGCCATCTTTAGAAGCAATAATTGAAAATAGTTTTCTCAATAACTTCATCCTTCTCTCACATAGTTGTGGAAGATTTTGGCGCTCTTGTCTTTAAACGTTGCTTCAGTTATTTGAGGTTTGTGGGCATTCATTTATGCAGAGCTGTTAAGTTACTTATCATTTCTTGTCATTTCTTCTAAATTTGATTTTTCACAGCCAAAATGTCAGTGTTGCAAAACTGTACTTCATAACCATATCATTTGTCAGTTTTTTTTTTAAAGACTATTACCTCCTTTTTAACCCTCCTTTCTAGTTTAACTCTCTCTACTCTAGTCATTCTTCATTTTAATGATTGATTTAGCAATATGTGCTAAATGTGACAATCCATTAAAGATATACTGGCTCTTTAGCAATGATGGATAGATATCATTACTTTGAAGATATTTGTTTAAAATGTAAATAATTTGTGATACGCCATGGCTCATTAAAAATAGACAATGATAGTTAATCAAGTCGAAGCATAAATATTGTTTTACCTCATTAACATATACACAGCTGACCTTTTAGAAAGCAGTTTTTGTTATTATGTGTGTGGTAAGTAAACACACACATAACCTTAAGCTTAGCTTCTTCTTGGGTCATTTCACATAAAATCATTAAAATTTACAGACGGTCCCACCCGACCACCTCAGAATGAGCTGAAAACTAATTTGAGGATGTTTAATGAAGCCTCGCAAAGTTCTACCTTCACACCATGTAAAATGCAAGAGTAGAAATTTTTGATCCCTCGATGCTTCTTAAGTACAGAAGCTAACAATGTAAAACTTCCAGGGCTGAAAACACGTTTAAGCTGTAAAAAAATGTACACCCACTCTATCTGAAACAGTTTAAAGACAAAATCATGTTTTCTGCTCTGGGTTTTTCTTTACTGTGGACAACTTTTAGCATCAATATTATGGGATATAGCATAGCTCTATGGCAAAAAGTCATCATATCTACAGTATAATGCAAAGTAACAGCACTGGACAAGCATTGGTGCCCTGGATGGTTTACATGTATAAATCATGTAAACCACAATCTCTAAAGCATCCTATCATAGGTGGCTGCTCAGAGCAAGTTAAATTGTATGTCAGGTCTCCCTTTTAAACCACATTTTCATTCAAGACTTGTGTTCTGTGATTCCTTCTGTTTTTTTGTTGGCTTTTTTTGGTTTGTTTTTATTTGTTTCTAATATTACACTAAATTAGGCTTCGCTCTTGAGCTTAATCTATAAATTGTCACCAATGCCATGGTAACTCATATCTTGTACTTTCATATCAAGGTAATTTATGCTAAAATTGTTCAACAGAAACAAAAAATAATCATAAAGTGGAGTTGTTCTACTGCACTGACTGAATACTAAAGCATGTGTGTGGTACATTGCATGAATATTTTTTTTCCATGCAGCGTGACTGTTTTTGTTGTGCATTGTCTTTCAAAATTCATAATAAAGGAATTAATAAACATATTTTATTGATGAACGAAACAGATACAGAACACTGGAATAGAAATATAGAAAACAAAACAGGGGGGAAAAATGAGACACAAATTAGTAGGAAGGAAAAAATTCAAACTTCAGCCTCAAACTGTGCTGTTCTGAATCCTGTGGAGAGCCACGGATAAACAGAGGCAGCAGGTAACAAGAAGATACAGAAGCAGGAAAACAGACAAACTGAGCAGAGTTTGCATGTGTAGAAAGTCGGGACAAAGAGAATTGGAGAGTAGTTTGATGTCTATGGGGAGTAATTAGTACTGACAGTAGTACTAATGGTCTGTCTGTAGCTCGGCAGACTGGAACTCACTGAAAGGACTCCAGGGTTTAACTCTCTTTCTTTTTATGTTTTCTTTCTCTCCCTATAAGTATGCTTGCATTCAAGTGTTAAGAAATGCTCTGAAGTGCTGCGCAACATCAAATGCAAATTAGTTAGATGAAAATTAATTCGTTTTGCTAATCTCAGAAAAAAAAATCACCAACACATTGAGGTATTATCTTAATTAATATTGAACAATTTGTTTTAGTTCACACTGCAGTCTGATTCGTTGATGCCTTGTGTTAGTCTGAGTTACTTTGGCCAGAGTAAAAGATTTACTATTAGCATGATGTTGCTATTGCAAAAGTGGACCAGCGGAAGTGGAAAAATTGGCTGGTGATCCACTAACAAGCCATGAATTTATATACAAAGATGCAAACAGTTTATTTGAATACGAACCCTCTTTCTACTAAGAGTAATACAAATTAGCGGGCAAAAACAAAGAAGCCTGTAATCTGCTAACTACAACAAAACTGTTGCGTCTATGCAGACTTCACAAATATGTTTCTTGCTGGAAGCAGCATTGTACTTCCGATCACCGAGATGGAGCTAAAGCAGGATCGATATGTTTTTGATGTGAGTTTTTCCAGTCATGAGTTGATCTGTTTGGGATGGTTGGGGCCTGTGTGTGATCAGTAGATAAATATGACAAACTATTGCTGAAATCTGTTGATCTGCAGGATGCACAGAAGAACAGAAAATATATTTACCGTCACACCCTAACCTGTGTACATATTAATGAAGTAATTACTACTGTGCTCTCTACAAACCGATTACTCACTGTAAAACCTAATTTGCCTGTCTGTATTAACCAATCCCCACCTTCTTACCACTGATAACTCTCATTGAGTTCGGTTTAGTTTAGTGCAGCTGTCTCAAAAATACCAGAACAACTTGGGAGCAGTGCTTAGACTTCTGAGCACACTTGTTCTGATAAACTCTCCACCTCTCATTACAAATAAATCAACAGTCATACTGACAATAAGACCAGTTCCAAAAATACTACGCCTTTCAGTTTTATACCAACAACACATTTTTCAAGAGCCAGATTTAGTAAAAATGTGCAGATTGTGCAGATTGTTACTAAATCTGGCTCTTGATATGTTTACTTACTGACCCTGTCTAGCTGAAAAGCGGTTTTGTTTTTACTAAGGTCTTTGTTGAGCACAACAGAATGCCGTCTTCTGAGACTAAGTACGTTTATGCCTGCAGTCAGGCAGAAAACAAAAGCTACAGAGAGTCAAATATTATTCAGCAAACTTTCCAAAGATGCTACTAAATTTTTGTCATTCTCATTCAATGTTGTAACAAGCTGTTACAGACATACATTAGCCTTAAGTCAACAGACAGAGGTGTCTGAGTGTTTATTTAAATATTCAAAAATAGAAAGAAGAATTTCTAAAAGAAATCGATTGAGGTAAAATGTATTAATTTCTACCTCTTTCCCTGATAGACCTTCTAATTAAACCATTCAACGACAAAATAAGAAGTGTGAAAATGTATTCAGTGACAAGAAATGACAGAACAAAATAGAATAAAAACATTACAAGTGGTATTGATCTGTAACATTGATGAGAACTGTTTTTAGAGATTTCATAACAGCCCAAGTCACTTGTACTCTTGCACAACAAGGCTCAACAAGCCTACATCCGTATTCATTCATACAGTGACAGACAATGTGTTAAAGCACGGGTGAATAAAGCACTCTCGTAAAGTACTTCACCACGATCATTGATACTATTCGGGGAATTCTCCTCACTAGACTTCTTTGTATTAAATCATGCCATACATGAGCACATTATGGGCAATTTTGGTCTCTTTTCCAACTGTCTGAAGATTAAAGGATTAATGATCCTGCCACAAGCCATTTTCTGAAAGTGAGTTTGGCTCTAAAATATGTCTGCTCAGTCCAGGAATGCTATTTCAGGTGCCTTAACGGGCCAGAAAAGTTGCAGTGAAGGGCCAGTATCTCCTGAAGATGAATAAGCGTAGTTTCCATGAGGACTGTTTTCATCACAAGACCTTTAATGTCTGATCTCACCTCTGGACTGAAAGGAGCCAGCTATGTCAGACAAAAATGCACCATGTACATGTATGTATCCATCTGTGTTTATGCCATATGTGTGCATTACATGCATGTGCATGTTCTGTATGTTATCTTCGAGGGCGAGACCATGTTGTTCCAGCAACCCAGGGGTCTCAGTCCCATAAATCACACCTATCATGTACAAGTATAAGTGTGTGTGCGTGTGTCTGTGTGTGACTCTGTAAGTGTTTTTGAATTGAGAGCCAACACCTGCTACTAATCACCATCAATGTACAGGAGTGAGGGGAGTGTGGTGACGTGTTAATATTTTTACACATCCATATACCTACATACGCACCTATGAACATGCACATGCACACACAAAAGAGGTCAGGTTAAAAGGACGAGAACAAAGCCAGGATGATTGATATGTCAATGGTCATTAGGCTGACACTCCAAAGGAAAAGACCAAAAACGGGAGAACTAAGATCAAGAAGGCAAGGCAAGAATAGTTCTAGAAAGTAAAAATAAAGAAAACAGTACAGATAGGCAGACAAAATGAACAGAAATAGGGTTTTCTTTCATGTCAGTATAACATTATTAAATTGAATTCACAACTGAAACAAAGCAGAGGCTGATACATAAAGCAAGACAGATATGTGGCAAGTAAAGAATGCAGAAATGAATGAAAACCTGCCCTTCTGGTATGCATAACTGACTTTTTACAACAGTGAAACTATTTCTACAGCAAGGCAATATGAACGAGTGATATCATCTTTCAACATCTCGCCATCTCTTTGAATCTGATCATTGTCTCATCCTCCCTTTCTGACTCTTCTTCTTTACTGCCTGATAAGAATCTTGACTTTACTCTTCCTTCACTTTCCACCTCTTTCCCTTTTTCTTTCTGACTCTCCCCAGTCTTTGTCAACATGTGCTAGTCATTGTCCTATTGTATTACCTTTGCTAAAAGCCAAGAGAGTCAGGCCTCACCACTTTATCACAGCAACTCTAATGGAAAACAGCTAGATATTAATACATGAAGAAGAAAAAGGAGAATGCCTGGAAATAGGTCCAGGGGGGAAAAGGACACAGCTGATTTTAGATGATTATTGTCAAACGGATTATCTAACAGTAGATAGAAGTGGTAGTACAGAGAGAGGCACAGAAATATATCAGCAGAATTCTTACTACATGTCATTTTGTTCACATTCCAACATTAAAACTGCCAATTCTAAAATGGCACTAAAATTTACAGTCATTTATGTAACATTTCCTCAGTAGAATTTTTAGTTTATTTTCATAATAATATAACCTTAACATTTTCTTTCAAACTGCTAAAACTGCACCTGGGAATAGGACCTTTAAAAGCTCTCACTCAAACAGAAGTCAAAGCACATTATCTGGACAGAGCTTTTTGTAGAAGTTAAATCAAACTGAAAATGCTTTTTCAAGATCAAAATTCAACAAAGATGTTTTTCATATTTGTTATGTTATTCATAACACCCCCCCCAAAAAAAAAAAAAAAATGCTAGCTAACAGTAGAAGTACTGTTGCTCTGTACTCATCTTCTTCATGGACTTGAAATGCCACCAACTGAACTGTGCAAATTGTGTCAGAGTTGGAGGAGACAGCTGGTGGGCAACAGCTACTATTTTTGAACTTATTTTAGAACTGTTTGAGGTGATACACATACTTGGCAAAGCTATTAAAATGAGGAAACTGCAACTCAGATTATATGCTATTGTGTTAGCATTAAGAAAATGCTTTGTTTACACTGTGTATCCTTTCTTTATACGGATTTCTTATTTTACATTTTGTTATCAAGTATCACTGTTTTTGTGGTCTGCGTAGCCAGATTTCAGGAGAGGTGAAGCCTGCAGTGAATCAACGAGGTATACTTCCCTGATTAATAGTATTCCAACACTAAATCTCGGTTTTAAAAGGTTTTGAGGTGTTCTGACACAAACACAACTGGAAGACATCAGAGAGAACAGAGAGAAAAATGTAGGAAGATAAAAAGACTTTTGAATGGGCAGATAAATGAGTATCAGGAGGAAAACAAGAAACGTATGTGGAGGATATGATAAATGAAGACTGGTTTAGCTGTGTGGTGTGTTTTGCGGATGGGATGATGATAGAGGAGTGAATGATTGAGAGATAATGCATATCAACTCCCCTGCAGAATACAAATGGTTGAAAAAGATGACTAACAGCTGGAAGAGTGAGTGAATGGATGGAGTAAGATGTCGAATTTAACAGAGAAGCAATTCACAGCAACGGTACATTAGAGCATGTTTTATCATAATGTTGATAAATGGACAAAGAAAAGGCTCTGTAGTTGTTTTACGGATAGACATTAGCGTACAGCTCGGTCCCATCTGTTGTCTGGCACATGAAATAAAAACCCAATGGTCCACTTATAGTGCAACAATCACACTTGCTCAACCTTTTCCTCCAAGCGGACAAATATTTGGATTATTACAGTCATTGTTTTATTATTTCCTTTGTAACACCCGCCTGTTTTCTCTAGGCAATGAATTACCTCAACACACAATCTCTCTCAAATTTTCCTGTATCCTGCTTTCTCTGTTATTAACTCCCTGTCTTTGACTCTTTCGGTCTCTGTGTTTTTTTTTCCTCTATCGACATCACAGCTCTTGTTCTGCTATGCATTAGTTCTGCTGGTTTTGAAACGATCAGCATGTATGATCACTACCAGACGAGAAAGTTGCCTTAGAGAGAAAGACAGATGAAGACAAAGTGACTCAGAAGAAACAGGGAAAGAGATGAAGTTGGGGGCTTGTGAAAACAAAAACATATATGTTGCAAATATTAATGTACTGGATAAGGCATGAAACCAGAACAAGACCTTTACTATCTTGATAAATAACCCAATTGACAATTAAAAACAATACAAACACACTTGTCAAGAAAAGAAAGGGCTTGGCATGAAAACTCAATGGATGGTACACAAATAATGCATGATTAACAGATAGCGCTCAACATATTTCTGACCATTGTGGATACTACTGAAGCTGTTGAATTACAAAATGCCAACAGCATTTCTGTTTCTTTTCTTCTTATTCAAATGAAATAGTAACAGTTGCCACTTCACTTCACTTAGATATCCTTACTGACAACGCTTTCCTAGAGATATCTATCTGCTTCAAGTCTTGAACCAGGGATCCTTTGCACCGCTACACTATGGAGCAACTATCAAAAGCATTAACAACTTGCCACATGCTTAAAACATTGGTTTATGACAAATGGGAACCTTATTTGCCTTATATATACACATACATACACCACTGAAAGATGGTGCTTTAGTATGGGTATTAAAGTGAATTGTGTGTGTGTGTCATTTCTGTGCAATCACACGCTAATGGTATCTTGTGGAGTCTTTTTCTAACTGTGACACAGCATGAAGGAAAGTCGGTATTTAACATCCTACGCAAGACATTGATTCTGGGCCATTTCACACTGGTCCGTGTGCTCAGTATACCAGTCAGACATAGCGTGAAGCAGCTTAATTTGGGCCGTATTGGTTTTTAACTGCCTACACAAAACAGATGGGTGTTAGGTTACATACAGCTCAATCAGTCAGATAAAGAGAGAAAATTGGGGGGAAAGACAGATGGATAGGTGGAGAGACAGACGGGTTCAACGGGTGGGCCAGTGCTCTACTAGAGCAGAAGACTGACCTCTAAAAGAACCTTGTGACCCATCATATCATCCCTGTGCATGACAGCTAAATTCACTCTCAGAAGGCTGGAAATTTTTTAAAGACATTTATTCTGTGCTGTAATAATACACACGTACATAAACCAATTTATTTATGCGCATTCTAGATGCACTATGATTTCTGCAGATGTGGATTTCCCCTAATCAGCAGATGGTGACCCTACAGCACTGTGAAATGTAATGGCTCAGTCGTAATAGAGGAAACACAGCAAAGCAATCTCCTTGCAACTAGAAAAACTGGTGGCTGCCTGTGCCTTTTTGCTGTGAGTGACCAATCAAGCTGTTTCAGCCTACTGGTCGCCCAGAAGCATGTGACACCTTCAGCCTGTAGGTGGCCTTTTGCACAACTGCACAGGTGGGGGGTGGCCTGTCTCTGAACTATCACTGTCTGGTGACCGCAACCAATCTCTGGCAGATTGGAGAAGGTTTGCAAATAATTTCCATCTAATTTATAAACACAGACAGATTACCAACACATTATAATCAATCTGTCATCAGTTAGTCTGTGTACATGAGAGCAATTTGTCTGTGGCATGTACTGATGCAATAGAGGACTCAACTCGGGTAGATGGCAACTAGTTGGATTCTTGTTAGATTACAAACAGAATGCATTGCCACTTGAGCCCATTCAGTCCAAATACAACACTGGCAGAGTTGTCATAGACCCGGTCCTTGAATTCAAAGCAACCATTTGAAAGGTTACTACAATACAAGTTTACTGCACACAGTTGCAGTAAACTTGGTTGTTCCACATTCTGACTGTGACTGTAGCACAGACAGACTGTGTAAGACATTCAGGGACAAAGAAAACTACTGCAGCAGATGTAAATATGGTTGTAATTTATGTAGGTGGATGTCTGACAAAAAATGTCTTTGATTATTTTCTTGAGGAATAAAATGCACTTGGTATGCACACTGCACACCTACTATAAACAGAAATATGGTTGTTTTGTTTGGGGTGTGTGTGTGTGTGTGTGTGTGTGTGTGTGTGTGTGTGTGTGTGTGTGTGTGTGTGTGTGTGTGGTAACACCACAGTTAAAAGCAGATGCCATTAATCCATTGGCATAAACAGCTCTATCTATAGTAAAAAAATTAATAAAATACTGCACTTTATTGCACTTATAGGCAAAAAGTGTCATTTGAAAACATCTTTATGACTTATAGATTTTGACAAATCAGTTTTTAAAGGTGAAAGGTATTCCTTCTGAGCTTTTACAACCCTTTTGTTGTGTATTAATCGGCTATAGATGGCATGGTCTTCACTTTGATTGATCAGAAGACAAACTGAGGGGTCGGGGAGTCCACTGGGGAGTCCACTGGTCAGCAGTGTTGGATGAGACGGGTGCTGATGTTCACCATCCGTAAAGACAACAAATGGGAGTCAGACGTGACTCTGCAGAGTACATCTGGAGCACAGCTGTGTACACTGTGTGTGTCATCAAAAGTTCTCCACCCTCTACCCCATACACCTCCACGGACAGAACACACACACACACGAAAAAAATATGTACCAAATATGGAAGAACATATCCACAGACACACATGAGCATGCTGTCCTCACATGTATCTTAATTTTAGGGACACATTAGCGGCATAAAAAAGGACTGTCAATGTTATTTTTATGGGTATTTATATTCATCCCTCAACATAAAATAAAATGACATCAGCCCATGGCAACATAAACTTTGGTAAAGTTGTGCTCTCATAGTAAATTAATAGATTCCACCAACTACTGACCAAAGCTTCCTAGCCAAATACGCACCCAAGCCGCACACAGCCACAGTTAGCACAGACTGGGGCAGCATGTTGTCATGGAAATTTTATTTTCCTTGGCATCCAGCCCAAACACATGTTTCTGATGGTCTAACATAGAGCTAATAATAATAATAATAATAATAATGATGGCCAGCTTGCTTTAAGTCAGTGGTATGATTCATACAGAAATCCCTCCCAAAATATATTGTAATTAACTTGGTGAAGATACACACTCACACCCATTCAAGCTCATGTTTCTATGTGTGTGCATCTGTGTGTGTGTGTGTGTGTCTCAACCATTAGGCAGCAGAGGGACACGTTCAGCTAGAGCTTGATAGCATCTTGTAATAGGACTCACGAGAGGCAGACAAGGAGAGACTTCAGAAAAAGTCTGTGTGACATGGCAGAGAACAAGTCCGAAGTATTAGAGAGTGAGTGAAAGGGCACGAGTGACTGACAGCGAAGACCGAGTGAGGGAGAATAGGGTTTAGTGTTTCAAGACAATTAACACTGCCCTGCTGTGTTTTAATAGTACACTCCTATGGGTATTTTTAGTCAAACATTAGCAAAATGACACTAATAACAGAGTATGGAGAGAGTTTGACTGTAAAAACCTAATCAGACTCGCCTTGCTGCAGGGCAGGGCTGCTGAAAGACGTGCACACTTACTGACACACGTACTGTGCTAAGATTACACCAACATGTAGTCTGAGTTTCTGAGTCCACATTGGATTTAAGTAGAGAGTTTAACCACAGATAAAGGACTGTAAACTCGCTGATGGAGAGAACAGTAAAAGACCTTTTCTTTTTGTAGCGAGTGTAATTTCGAAAGTTTGAACATCCAGAGGTAGAGCAGCAGGAGAAACCTGAATTCATTGTCAAAGCAAAGTTTGTAGGAACATCTGTATTGTTTAGTCACGGTAAATGGCAAATGAACAGGCATGAAAGGGTAAACCACAATAGTTTTTTTTTAATTTAGAAAATTTTAGCTTCATTTAACATGAAAAGTAAATCTGTGTTCTTTTGGATTTCTACATAAATCAAACTCTTAATGAAGACAGAGCTTAGGGGTGGCTGATGCTGCTCTGGTCACAGCTGCAGTAAGTTAGAGGATCCCTCCATCAGTAACACATAGTCACACAGACAGCAACTCATCTTAGTCCAGACAGCTTCGTCTGTCTGTCGGGTCACGCCGTGGGTCGTAAAGTCACCTCCGTTTCCGTTTGATGTTGGCTACTTATCGAAATGGAGAGGGATGAAAAGAGGCGCTCAACTTTTATAAGAAGAGTTTAATGGGCCTCTGCTGGTAAACAACAGCCATGTGCAGCTCGTAGAGGAGTTGGTCCATGGACATGACACACCTTCTGAATCAGATCCGGGTGAAGGTATAAAAACAGCTTTTATAAGGGCAGGCAGTAAACTGTGGCGTGTGTTTGTGTATACGTGTCAAGGAAAGGGTGAATACTTTGCATATTTAACAAGAATGAGCATATTTTTTCAATCACTTCACAAGATGAGATTGTTCTTGTCAGCAAGGGAGAAAACTTCAAATCATTTCCTTGCCTTCTGCCTGTTCTCAGTATTTTCTGAAACACACAGTTTGTATTCATTTCAGAAACATATGTGTAAGAATATTCAACATCATTTTCACCCATTGTTTTTGAATACCTTGGACTCATTTAAATTTAAAACCAGTTCAGTGCCTTGATCCAATCAAATCAATGGCTTACGGATCTTTTCCTGAGAAGAAAATCTTTCTCATGGAAGCAATTAATTTAAAGGTTTAAGCAAGACTGACGAGATGGTGTTCCACCAGTCTCTCTTCTTGTGCGTTTCTGGTTTTAAACCATAACAATCACTGGTTTAAAAACAGTTTCCTGCTTTTCATACTTAAAGTCAGCAAAATTCTGGTTCAGCTGCTTCTGTTCTGATTGGTTTTTTTGTCGTCAATCAAACTTTATGGACTTGCTATATTAGCATCAATACCATTTTCTACTAGACTGATAAAAATCAGCTTACTCTTTATGAGGACCACTCGATAGCAGTCATTTTCTGTATTGTTCCCTATGGTGTTGAATAAATATGTTAAATGTAAGAAAATACCTCAAGCTATTCAGATTTCTAACAGAAATCCTGTTACAAACTGGAGGACATGGACTGTGAAAAAGTAGCTAATGAGTTTTTAATGAAGAGATATATAGCAATCATTAGAAGGCAGGAAATGGATGATCTAGAGTCATGGGAGCTTGGTACGTATTCAAGACTAAAAGTTTAATTTCTCCCACTACTGCTCCTTTAATTTTGCAAATTTGCTTGAATTTCTTGCTTCAAGCCAAAAAGTCAACTAGTAGGAAAATCCCAGTGGTACCTATTAAACCTTTTAATGAGAATACTTTAAGCTGTTCTTCTGAAAACGACACTACTAATAAATGTGTTTTTCCTGTTACAAGTTTGACCAGTCTTCAATGCCAGACAACTTGGTCCATGATTCACATTATTACGTTTAACTGTTGTGATCAGCCAATGATAGATTGTGACAGTTGCATTCTCCCTATCTCTACATCAAAGTGAAAACAGCTGGTAGTGACCCTCACCTCCACACGGTAGGCAGCTAAACTTTCCTGCAAAATACTGAAGGGTGTGTGTGTGTAAAAAAGAGAGTTTGTATATATGTGTATCTGCACAAAAGTGTGTTTATGTATGTGTGTGTGTTTGTCTTTCTCAGCCCTTTTGGTACCTTTTCACCTTGAGGTCAAAGGTCAACAGAGCAATCAAAGCCGGCTTCCATCTGCTCTGCTCCCCGCCTAGACATGTCCCGTGTGTGTCTCAGTGTTTCCCTGTATGTGTCGTGCCCCTAGAGCTATCCATTTCTAAGTGCGTCCATGACTGTGGTGCAAAGGCATGTATGTGTTTAAATTTGTCTTCCTGCATGTGTGTTCTCCCCTTGAGCAATAGTTGCCCTGATGTCCACAGGAATCCCTCATCAAAGAGGGAGAATGCTCAAGGTGTCAGGATCATCAGAACCTGCCGGAAACCACTAAAGCAACCAATGCTGGGTGTAAAGTAATACTAATGCTTTTTCCTCCTCAAGTTCTGAAACTAAAACACACAGAGAGCACAGTCAATGAACTGTCTCCCTTTTCACATCGTTTTATACATTTAAACTGTATATATTAAATGTAGATTGCAGGAAGTTTAGGTGTTAATGTGGATGTGAATTTTTTCCAATCACTTTTAAAAACGTGCCATTTTTGGAAAAAATGGAATATGACACAGAGCTGGTGTTTGTTTGCGAGACTGAGTATAAAGCCCATCTATAGCAAGCACATTTGTAGCTGATGATAAATAGACCTGAAAAGTTAAATAGATGTTAATGTTCTTATTCTATGTGTGTATGTGTAGAAGAGACTCAGCACTGACACACCCACTGGACTACACCCCACAGTTCATAATCACATGGATCCAAGGCGAACTGGATGAGAGACAAAATAATGTTTTAAAGGATTTGAGCCTAAGTGCAAAGGATTAAAGGATCCCCCTCCACAATCCAGGATCATCTTCCTTTTGTTTATTTCCTTATCTCCTTGGATTAACGTTTGACTTGATATGGCAAAACGTTGTCTCCTTTCATTTGTTGCTGGTGGGCTAAGACGGATTAAATCCCTCATTAGGAATGGCATGAAGCAGAGCAAGTATAGCGGTATTATTGTCAAATCCATGGATTTCGCTATGCTGTATGAGGAACAAGTTTAAATGTGAGCTCTGAACTGAGGTCACTGTAGCGCTCAAGAGAAGAGTGAAGCCAAAGGAGTTGCAAAGGTCTCTGATCCTGTACAAGGTCAGAGGTCAATAATGGCTGCTGACTCCTGCAAGAAGGAGTGTTAATATCCACTCATAAAAAAAGGCTACATGCAGATTGATTTTATAGGTTTTCTGATGCATTTTGTAATACATTTGTATATACTTTGAATCCCTGGACCCTTATCGCCAGACATAAGTATTTTTAAAAAGCTAATAATAAGGTCCTCACTTGTGCAATAAAACCGGATACGTACACTCATACGCACACTCACGTGTTTCATGATACTCTCTGTAGGTGCTAAGGTGATATTTATGTTAAAACACAGCACATATATTAGCACCTTAACTCATATTACTGCACAACTTATGGGACTATAAAACACTGCGTGACTGTGTGTGCGCGCTTGTGCATTCATTTGTGTTTGTTACTATAATAGTCAAAACTTTTCATTTTTAAAAAGAGTGTGTGTAATGTAAGCAGATGCAATACTGCGTATATACTAGGGTATATACTGTATAGACTACGCATATATTCCTTGTGTGTGCCCAAGTATGTCAGTGGGTACTGGTGTGGGTCTGTGAGTATGTGTTACACCCTAAAGCCAACATTTGCGTTCAGTGGGGAGGTGGTTGAGTTTCTCTAAAGAAGCCATATGTTTCTCATTTTTCCATACACATTCATGAGGCATTTCTACATTTTTACAGAAGGAAATTTGAGAGAAAGCCGATGGAGGGGATGGAGAGACGAGAGATAAAAAGAAAGAGCGTATTCCCCAAAGAGATGTCAGATTAGTGAACTGGCTTGTTTCACAACCAGACCGGTTAGTGGGACTAATATGGAAGACCTCACAGAGCTTACCTCTCTTTATCTTTTTCTTTCTCCCATTTCCTCGCTCTTTCTTAATCAAACACATCCACAATATTTCTTTCAAACAGGAAGTAAATGTCTCACTTGCATGCAAACATGGAGATATACACACACAGACGCAATTCTTGAAAACAGACCGCACAAAAAGTTTGGGCAGCTTGCATGCCCCAAGGAGAAGGGAGATGAAAACTAAAACCATACGCAAAAAGAGAGAGGGCGAGAGAGAGAGCGGGATGAGTGTAAAGAAAAGAGAGATGGAGAGATGGAGAGGGAGGAAATGAGAGCAGCCATTATCCAGCAAAATGTCCCAGCAGCCTTTTTACCAAATCCAAACCAAAGGAAATACGTGATTGGCTCTGGACCAACAGTCGAAAATGAGTGTGTGCACGGGTGTGTGTGTGTGAGATCATATGGTTCTATATATGTACAAGTCTTTCAAATCTGTCCATATGAGTATAAGCATGTGTACAATGGATGTTGTGTGGATGTGTACAGCAAAGAGAGCTGTCTCTGTTTTAGACCCTAACAGGCTACAAATCAGCCAGCAGCCATGTCTATATGCTCTGTATAAGCTTCCCCGTACTACATCAGTGTAGATACGTGCACGTGTCTGCATACATCTGTGTGTGTGAGTGTGTCAGCAGCACAGAGGATCAGAGTGTGAACAAGTAGCAGCTGGTGAGAAGTGAGGGAATGACAAGGTGTTTAGAGGTGGCAGTGGGTAGAGAAGAAGAGAAAGAGAGATGAGGAGGAGGAGGAGGATCAGAAGATGGGAGGAAAAAGGTACGAGAAGCATGAAAAGACGCCAAGGTGTTTTGGCCTGTATTGCCAGCCTACTACACAATCATACTCTTTCACACACACAAATAGGCAGACACAAAAACATGGCTGAAATTATATCCTTCATTCCATACCACCCAAAGACAAAAATCGCATATAAAGAGGATGTCGTTATTTAAAATATGCTGAACAAAAAGCAAATACACACTAATATACACCCTGATGCAAATTCCTCTGCTAACCAACACAAGCTTTAATGGGTGGCTGGAATGTGTATGCGTTTGTGTGAGTGCGTGCATGTTCGAGGCCGTATCATATTTGCATTCTTTTGCAAATATGAACATTAGAACAATCCAAATTATGTGGGTGTGGTTTGTGTGTTTCTGCATCGCTGCTGGTGTATCTGTTTACACACATGCATTTACGCTCATGAATATAAACAGAGCAGATTAAGTTGCAACTTTGTTAAACGCTGCATATTCGCACTACCGTTTGTGTGTTCGTGTGTTGAAGCTTGTTGTAGCTCACTAAGATTTGATCTTTTCGTGTGACTGTGTGCTGTGATAGCTTTTTAGATAGCTTTCTTCAGTAATTGAGCCTCTCGCCTAAAGTTGAGCTCTTTTAATTAAAGATACAATAAAGTGCAATGGTGGTAAAGTGAGTGGTTTTATTAGTCTCTTCATCTCTGTCCGTGTTTCTTTATTGGTTGAGACACTGGATGAGTGTTATCATCAAGCGGAAATTGTCCTGGGTGTGAATTAAAGTGGTAATCTATGAAATCGCTCTCTTCCTCACACTTTCTACCTCTCTTTCTCATTCTTGACTATATTGAATGTGTGATGACAACCGGTGGGAGTAATTACATCAACATCATTAATCTGTTTCAATATTCATGCCACAGCGGAAGTGGATCTGTCTTCTCTGCCTGAAGTAGACTGTTAAAACACTAGTCAGGAGTTAGAAAGAAATGAGTGGATATGATTTTCCTGTAACACATCTGAAAACGTCAGCAGTAAAAGCTGCAAATGGGAAACACACATGTTCACTGCATTATTAGATCCACTGTGTAATAGCCACAGAGTTACTTACTACTAAAATGATATCTCTGCTGACCAGAACCTTTGGTTCTAAGAAACACAATTACATTTGTCATAATTTGTTCCAACAGTGTCAACATCATCTAGATATCTATTACATCATAGCAATCACTTATATACACTTTAAGAGGTTACCCTTTATAATAACATATTAGTGTATAACTCTGGACATGATCTAAAATTTAAACTGCACTATGTCAATTTCTGTGGGGCAGTTTGAAACTGGTTGTTCTTTAGTTATAGACAGACCTGCCTTAAATCATAAATAAACTTGATAATTTTGCATTTTTTTGCTAAAATAATTTCATGAATTTTGTAAAGCAATGTCTGTATAGAACATTTCAAAACTATAATTTATACTTCCTACGAGAAAAGCCCGGACACCCAGGCATATTTCTGGCGAAGGCGCCCTGTTGGATTTCAAAAATAGTTTGATCTCCTATGTTAAAAAACAAAATACTAGCTAAAAGTCTGAGTTGAGAAAAACTGTGGGGAAAAACTGTATATAATGGAAGACAAAAAAGGTAAAAAGTAAAAAGTTTTTAGGAAATTTAATTTCTAAATTAGAACTCATTAAGCTCATTTTGTGTTTGCATGCGTTTGATTGTGTGACATATATTGTGTGTCATATGCTACATGCATATGACGGACACACACACCTGAATATTGACAGTGCATTAGGGCATTCAGGTGCAAATGTTTTCTTGCTGACATGTTGAGAAGAATGAGAAGAAAGAAAAAAAAGAGAGTTTAACAGTGAAATAGAAACAAAAAGCGGAACACAGTTAGAGGAAGAGCAAGTGAAGGGCTAGGCCAGAAACCAGCATGACAAGGGTGAAAGTTTTCCAGTTGGGCCAAATATCCAATATATCCAAGATATCCCAGAGACACATCTGTTGTGGTGATTATGGAAGCCTACCTGTCATTCTTTGTACTTAGTGTGTGTGTGCTTGTATCTGTGTGCATACGTGTGCTTGTTTTTAATGTAGCACTGGGGAATGCTAAGAATTCGCCTGTCTAGAAGTGTCCCCACCAAGTCAGGTAGTTTTATCTAGCTGATCTCATCCTCCCTTTTAACCCTGCCTCTTCCTCCAACAACCCCTTCAACTTCTAAACCTGAGGAATCATAACAAATGAGTCAGAGGTCAAACTTCTTGCCATCATATAATCAGGAGACAAAAAGGAGAAAAACATGCATCTACAGACTGCATACACATAACAGGTTCAGTTTCAGTAAAAGTGAACATGATTAAGACAGGAAAGGTCCGAACATGACTTTAACAATTAAAATAATAATCCTGGTTTTCAACTTTTCACACACCCTGTGACCCTGAAACGGCTAAGTGGTCAGCAAGCGAGTGAGAGAACCACCAAAACACAACGTTCTAGTAGATTGATAGCATTACAAAGCTTTCCTTGTTTTATTAAACAGGAAATTATACTGTATACATCTTTACTCAATTCTGACATTTTCAAATGTAACTAAGTGACCTACAGTGGTGGTCCATCTATTGTGAAGGTCAATAGCCGGTAACGGCTGAATGTTTAAAAGTTGGCCTTGATTCGTGCCTTGGCTGTGTTCCGATTGGTGCAATAATGGGTACGATGATGACATTTGCCTTCAGACTCTTTGCCAACATAAGTAATTGCTTGAACCTTGCCACGCCAACAAAAGTGACAGAGTGATACTATTAATGCATGTTTGCCTGAAAAGTGAAAAGAAGCATTACACACAGTCATTTGTCATCCACTGACAAGCTGTGCAACAGAAGTGCGCGAGGCCCAACATCAACAATGTTTGCGCTGAGGGAAAGGCGGAGAAGTGAAATCTTACACAGAGAAATCCAAGAAAGAAGTGACAGAACAGAGAGTGGGGTTGAAGGAAGGTTTGATCATTAAACAAATCTTTAAAAGGAAAGCCCAGAAAGGCAGATAAAAATGTAAGATTAAAAAGAAAGAGTGTGAAATCATTAGAGGAAAGGAAGGAAAAGGAAAAAATGATAGATTAACTGCACAGGAGCAACAGAAGGCGACATAGTGATAAAGAGATGTGATTAAGAAGGACATGAAAGAGGAGAGGACTTTATCTTGGTGAGAGTCTCTAAATCCTACTGTTGACTGACATTTCCTCTTCCTTTAAATACCTTCATCTGAGTTGCTTGAGTTGTCATCCTGTGTGTGTGTGTGTGTGTGTGTGTGTGTGTGTGTGTGTGTGTGTGTGTGTGTGTGTGTGTGTGTGTGTGTGTGTGTGTCTTGCAGTAATCTAAGGAGGCATTGTGCTGCCATACCTAAGTTCAGTCTTTCAAACCTGTATTAAATCCACTTGTTGAACACAATGATCTGCAAGTGGCTCCTCTGAATGCAGCAGTAACAGTTCTTGCAAAATTCTGGGAAAGGAAGGCCTGAAAAATATTTTAAATCAAGGCTCTTTTCCTTCCTTCCACCCTACTCTTTGTTTCTGTTTTTCCTGCCACACACTCTGCCACATGTTTCTTAAAGCTGTGAGCCCATATTGTGTTAAAATAAAAAACTATAAACCTGCCATGTCTTACGGCAACTGCAAAAGCAAGGAAAATACCACCTTTAAGTGACTTGACAATTGTTCTATTGCTGGTTCGCTTCAGTATCTTGACGCAGTTCAGCTGAAATTACAAGTTTTCACAAAAGCGGACGAAGTAAACCCGACATGAGATTCAAAACCTGTCAGAGGGGACGAGGAGTTGGAGCGAAAAACAACGTAGGGCTTTGTGACAGGCAAGTCTGGTTTATGCACCAGCAAGCTCGTAAAGGACTCGTACCGCATTTCTGTCCACTTTTCCTGACAGAAAATCTATCAAAAAGCAATCAGTATATGGTACACGAGAGATAACAGTGTCTTCTGGCGTAATGTCTGCAAGCTTTCAAGATAGAATTTTGGAAGTGCTAAAGAAATCAATTAAGGATTAAATCACTTCCAAACCTATAATTTTAAGTATAACCACATAATCGGGAAAGTAGAAAACAGGCATTTAAAAGGACAGAGACATTGACGGAGGCTGTTCAGCTAGAAAACTGCCAAACTAAAAACTTTTCTGGCAACAGATATTCTTAAAGACCTTCATAATAGACTTATTTAAAATTATTTAGAACAGAAGACTGATTAAATGATGATGAAGAGCTTTCTACAGTGACACAAAAACTATACAATAAAAAAAAAAAAAAAAATCAGCTGTCGTTCCTGGCAGCAGAACTTAATGCGTCTTATGGGAAGAGACAAAAAGCAGTTTGGAACGATGGATAGATCAGTTGACCCAGTGCGTCAGCTCTATCCGAGCCCCAGCGGTCCAATCAACCAATCATAAATTAGCTGGGCAGGCTGTTATTACAGGGTTTAAACATCCGTCTTGAGTGGAATCCTACTCTGAGCTGTGATTGGTGCACCGCCCAGGGCACTGTGGTAACGACGGGTCATCTCTGTGACACCGAGGTATGCTGGTGTCGGCATCAGTTCAGGTGAAAGGTCAAAGGAGAGAGAAAGACCACTGCCGAGAAGTGTGTGGGTTTGTGAGCGAGTCTCAGCTGTCACACTCAGCCATTCTCATTAACCGAGAAGCAGATTTATTACCAGTTTAATTACAGAGCTGCGGATGCTAATCAATTAAAATGCTAACCTACAACCTCCGTCAGCCTTACACAGGTTAAGATGTGTGTGTGGGTGCGTGTGTGCCTTAAATCAGGAAGTGTAGTAGACAAAAGCTCCCAACTAATCCTGCTTCCAATAACAAACCTTTATTTCCTAGACAATTTATGAAGTGGCACTGGACTTCACAGTCAATACTAATGTGGTTGCTGGCCTAAGAAACCAATTCATATACTGGGATTACAGTAATCTCTGTCCTAGTGTTTGTAGCTGGAAATGTAAACCTGGCCATACTGATAATGAATGTGTAATACATTTTATAGAAATGCTTGTACCTGATATGTTGTTGTTTTCTGAAACTTGAGTACTATTTTGTACGTTGTTATGCCTAAATGAAAAATAATAAGTTTTGGTGATTTCTAATATGTTTGAGCAAAGAAATTGCACTGAAGTAGCCAAAAGGCTACTTTTCATCTGAATTTTCATCTGAAATTTAAAGAAAAAAACAGAATAACAAATAAATATAAAAAACATTGCGTATTAAAGATAACAAAAGAAAAAGAAGTTATTAATTTCCCCAAACTGTCACCTTTTTAATCAGCTTTTTTCAGACAGATGCTTTAATTTAAAGCATACTATTCTTATTTTCTATTTGTTGTGATTTTTGGCTTGAATTTTTAAAAAGATTAGTCTATCAGAAGGCTTTGCTATTATCTGTGTACCTAGAGGCTAAAATTGCCCTGGGAGTTGGTGTTTACCCCAACATCTGTACCTTAGCCTTCCATTCTAACTAAGTAACTTGGGATATGTTTTTTCCTCATCTACCAGTTAATTCCCATGCCAAAGATTTGCAGTTTAGCTGCAATTTTGTTTAAGAATTGGCTGTCATACACCATCCACCTTCCAACTGTTGGACCTTGACAGTCCTGGATCTGAGAGCAACAAATCATTACTAATCTAATGGGAGCAGGTCTGCCAGTAGTTAGGTCAGCGTGTGCGTGTGTGTGTGTGTGGGAAGGAGAAAAAAAAAAAGAGGAAGCAGGAAACAAAACCAGTAGAAAGAAAATAGCACTTGTCTCATGTGGCTATTCAGCATGTGTGAGGTGAATTCCCCTCCCAGTTTTATCACCTTTATTTCTGAATATCATGCACTGCCCTTTCCTGACTGCCAGATGATTTTAAAGTTTAAAACCCCTGCATTGGCTTAACATGATTCCCCATACAACTACTTTGATCAGGTCTCTTCAGAAAGACATGAAAGCCTCCAAACTCATCCAATAACAAAACTAATGGTCCGGAACGCAAATTTGCAAGGCAATCTGGTTAAATTAAGTTTTCTTAGAGCTACTGATTTAGTTATGCATTTATCAGATACCTATACATCACCTGGGTGTTAATGCGTCTAGTTAACAGTAATAAGCTATCTATATGCACATACTATTAAAAAGGCTGTCCTTAGTTACAAAATAAAGACAATTACAGTAAGAAAGTGAGATAAAAACTGAGAAAATTAAATGAGTGTGGAAATAAGAGAGAAGGGAGAGGAGAAAGAAATGGATGTGTAAAAAAAATCAAATATGGTTAAGAGTAGGACTGAAAAATGAAGTGATAATTTGGTTTGTGAATTCAGTACAGTTTACTTTAATTGCATACTGGCTAGAAGACATAAATTGGCTATTTGGTTTTAAGAAATGTAGTATTATGGTATCAATTAGTCTCAAGAGGGTCCAAAATTTACAAGTATGTTATGCAATTTCAAAGCTTACACAAAGCTTGTAAGAAAACGTACCCAAGCTATTCCAAGTTTTGAGTGTATTCTCCACAGGTAACTGTTTCGATGATAGTGGCTTAGTTGAACAAGGTAATATGCCAACAGTGCAACTTTCATTATAATCTACCAGCAAAGACCTCTAACCTCTACTAAAATGAATCACCAGGGACAAATATATTGATACACATGGTCATATTTACATTTCTGTTATTTCTGTTCAGCTATGGATAAAATTATTATACACACTGATACAAACAGATATCCAAGTCCTAGCAACAGTAAACTGTAGTGAAAGTAAACTACGCCACAGCCTCCCACATCATCACGCTTCCTCTGGCCTGTTTCTGTCCGACAGATTTATATCAAAGCCCCTTTTGGGGCCACAAAGTACGGGAAAGTTAAACATGCAAGCATGCTCACAATCACACACAACACCTTCCTATTCTTGCTCACATACTCACACATGCACATACACAGAAGACAGTGTGGCACTAAGTAAATACAACTCTTCTCAGAGGTTGGAATGTGTGAAGCTTTGGCTATCCATATATCTGAGCGTGTGTGTGTGCATGTGTCATGTATGTGCAAACCCTCACTTCCAGTGCTATGGAGATGCGCTGACACCTAGCCTTCAGAGATGGCCTGGTGCAGGTGTATCCCTGAATGCGTGATACATACAAAAGAGCCCGCACAACAGCAGAATAACAAAGTCTCTTTCTGCCCTCTTCACCATGCAAGAGTGAAAGATAAGCTGTGGGCTTCTTTGTGAGCAGAAGCAAACTCAGGGTGATGTGTCCAAGTAAAAATTCACTTTCAGATGGTTCAGGTTTCAGTTCGGCTGTTAACTGACGATTATTTATTTTCATGAATATACAGGATTCCCACATGAATCTGCAATGTAGCACTCATTTAGTGTAAATAATTAAGCTTTGAGCAGCTAAAGATCCAACATAAGAGCAAAAAACAAATAAATACCAAGATAATTCACCAAGCGGAGAGAAACAAATGGTTTATGAAGAAACAGTGGATATGTTACAACCAAACAACTGCTTGGTAAAAAGGTTTTTATAGCAAATAGAGTAATATAGTAAGTTCATATATATATATATATATATATATATATATTTTTTTTTTTTTTATGGTATGTTTCATACAGTTAAGTAGTTAATTATAGTCTATTTCATTTACCAAAAGTATAAATAAAAAGCCTGTTCAGTGGAACATTCAGTCTCTTGCATGAAATTCACTTGACAGCTAGATGGAAATGTAGCCAAAGAGACACAAAGGAAGACAGAGAGATATAGCAGAAGGGGTTACAAAGGGTAACATGATTGGCATTTCTGAGATGCCTTTGAAGTCTTTAGCTTTTTGTGGCCATATGCATGTGCATGTGTGCGCATTTTGCTGTGACTGTGTATGAGAAAGGGTCACACATCTCACACGAAAGCGAAATTTAACAAGCTCAAACTTCTCTAATGACTTTAGGTTCCCTGTACAACACCCAGACAAAAATGTGGAAAAACAGAAACCATAGGTGGGCATATTTCCTCACTTTCAGTCTCTAATAGTTCTACATAAATAAAATAAAAAAAAACAAGAAAACACCTTAAATGTTACTTCTATTCCTGATTATAAATTGCATATTTAGTGTTGCATTTAGTGCTGATTATCTTAAATGTAACAATAAAAAAAAAAAGAAAGGGTAGACTTTTCCATCTCTCTATTCTACTTCCTTTCAATTAAAGCAGTTTTACATTTTAGTTGTACAGTACGTTGCCTCCTTTGTTTGCCAATCTTGTTCTCATCGTTTCTCCTTTCGTGTATGGATATACTGACACAACAAGCATGTGTACATAGTTCTGCAGACATGAAGACCCACAGAATGGAAGAGTGAGCTTATACAAAACACACACTTGCACATACTCATGCAGAGAGACTTTCAGACAGAGCGCATTTATTGAAAGATGGCACCTGTTAGCTCTTAATGAAAAGGCTGACAGACAGAACGGGGAACCATGAGGAAGGAAGCGGAAATAAGCAGCACTCATCCCCCTTTCAATTGATTCTCTCATTTCCCCTCCATTTCACTCCCTGTTGAGTTTTCTTGTACTTCTTTCCTACTCACTCATCCACATCTTTACTCTTTTTTCTGCAAGTTTTCTCACATGCTTTAAATGTTTCTAGTAATTAAACTACAGATTTCACGAGTAAAAAAAACAGAATTTTTGAGCGTTTGTGAAAGACCATCATGAAAAGTGGGGAACATTCAAGAATAATTTAAGTTTTTGCATCCTTTTTGAAAGCCAACTTGTTTAACACCATCATAAAACAAATATCTGTGCTGTATCTGTCCACCTATTTCAGTGCATCACAAGGTCCTTCTTTCTCTTAAACCTTCTCTCCATCTTTTACAGACCACTTCTTTATCCACTATTCTCCCTCCCCCCGCCAAAGCAGCAAGGAATGCAGCTGATGAGGATTTCTCAGAGTGTGTGTGAGTGCGTGTGTGTCTAAAACATTCCTGCCCCCTGTTACGCAGAAGCACACACCTGCAGGGCACCTGAGGTCACAGGGTCTCCGAAATACACACATGCATACACACACACACACACACACACACACACACTTTGTGGGACATGCATGACTGGGCACCAACTACCTGCTGTGCTATCTTTTTCTCTCTACCTGCTCTGTGCAAAAAAAAAAAAAAAAAAGCTCTCCTTTTCCACACACTGTTCAACTGTATCAAATGAAAAGCTTGTCCATTCTCTTTCATTCTGTCTTTGTCTTCCTTTCTGTCTTTCTTGCATCCTTGCCACCCATAGTGCATACAGTGAGAAACTCATTAGCGATAGTAGTTTGTACTGAGATTAGGAGACTAAGCTGGTAAATACAGTAAAGCTTTCAGCTGGCAGCCACAAACGGAAGGGAGAAGAACAAACAAAGAAACGGTGGATAGATAACAAGAGTGAGCAAAGAGGCAGAGATGGAAGGAAAGAGAAATGTGGTGAATGAAGGTGAAAGTAAGACAGACGAACGGAAAGTAGTATAGGGGCGAGTCAGTAAAAAAAAGAAAAAGAAAGAAAGCAGCTTCCCTCGTTGCTCATTAAAAGTTGAGGGAACTCAAACAGAGCTGGTGGCAGCTTGCAGTCCTTCTGCTGAAAACCAAACACTGCGACAGAGGGAATGGGAGGCGAAGAGAAAAGAAGAATGACAGAGAATGGAGGTACTTAGTTTTCCCAGTCGTTTAGCAGTCGTGTTGTTGTCAGTCTTTAGAGAAGCTTAAAGAGGACACCCATTCACTCTAGGCCAGGCGGACACAGCTGCTACCCACGCACACGCACACGCACACACACACACACATACACGAGTACACACACCCAGAAACAAACACAGAAACCTTCACTCACACACACATATATACAGACAGAGCAATCAAACAAAGTTGGTTTTTCATGAGTTGCATTTCTTTAAACTGTTTAATATTTAATCTGGAAAGATTTAAAACTTGTTATCACTCTAAAAGATGATTTTTTTAAATAAACATTTTATTAATTGAATACATCTTGCTCTTTATTACCATATTTAGATAATATATTAGGATTTAAGCCTAACATAACAAGATACACAACATAAAATATGCAGAAATATAGATAAAATAAGCCATGCAAGCTGTCATCACTGTGTAGAAAACACTGTGTGGTTGAGTTGATGTCAAATGCATGACAAAATATGCTCATGAAATTCTCTAATTGTATTTATATTATACATGTAAACACCATTTGGTTTAAACACATGCATACACTCACATATTCTCTAAAATAATACCAACCCTTCCATGTGTACTATATTAAAACACACACATACAGTGAGAAATTGTTCGAGTTGAGAAATTGTTATTGTGGGACCTTAGCTCTTTAGTTACCAACAAATGAAATGAAATCGGTTGGTGAAAAAGGGCCGTCTACGGACAGAAGGGAGCCGTGTGGGTTGGATGGTGTGAAAGAAACAACAAAAAGAAAAAGAGTCAAATGAAAGTGAGTGTGTGTACACGGACGAACAGAGGCCCTCCAGGCTAAATGAAATAAACTCTCTATGTGAGGGGCTGAAAGCTTTTAAACAAACTGAAGAACAAGACATTTCTAAGGAGGGTTAGACCCAATAACTAGACAGAGACAGACAGACAGAATTCAGATAACGTCCAAAAGATCTTTTCTTTTTAATTCTCTGGAGAAGTACAGGACTCAGACATTTTATTTTCCCAGCACTGTAACATCAGTCTCATCAGTTTTGATTTATTAACTTTAAAAATAGCAGCAAAATGGACATGATGAAATGCATTTAACTCTGATGTCACAGACTAGAAAGTACAGCCTGGCCAAACAGTCCTATCCATTATGATGAGAAAATTTGCCCAATTATGTTCATTAGCAATAAAAACAGACATACAGACCAAGACAGGCAGGTTTAATGACTAAAAACTATTTGTTGTGCCAAATGGAGTGAAACTGAAAGCAAAGTTTGTTTTATTCTAACTTTATTATCAAGCTTCAAAGTAGCATTACTGATCATACTGACTTACTGGGAAATACAGGCATCTTTAACAGACTTTGATGCATCGAGGGAGTGATAAAACCAGAATGGGATATGTGCATCACTCTGGGGTTTTTCTGCAGTGTGTGAAACCGGATTGGAGTACACCGGGACTGCTGTCTGACTTGCCATTAGACAGGCTATACAGACACTGATGCAGTCAGTGAGGGTGCTTCTGAAGAAATGGTGCAGGTTTGTGGATGCAGTGGCATGAATAAAGAGGAACGGCCACACTCCTAAGTAAGATCAGCTCTAACCCCATCATTCACTCCATCTGTCACAATTAAAACGTACATTCACTGATGCTGTAAAACTTCTGACAGAGCTGAATCATTTTCACATATTTATTCATTCTCAAGCTCAGAAGGTTTGCTGTTGATCTCAGTAAATGAAGCCGTGTGCCTTCTTCCCTGTATGGTATTTACAGAGGTTTGAGTGTGACGTTTGTTCACTGAACGCAGCTTACACGTTTTCACTGAGTGTTTTTGTTTGCAACTATGGACTGAATGTAACTTTACCCATTCCAGCATCTTTGTAATCGTGACACACACAAAAAATATCCAGCATCAGACCACACAAAGATGCTTAAATTATTAATGTACAAGTTTACCACAACCAGTGGGAAGTGGAACTAATTGAGGGCTGTAGATTGATGGCTAGGAGCAGCTTTTAGTAAAACGCACACCAGGAGCATCAACTTTTTCTTCCTTTTACTGCACTGATTTGTGTGTGCTGCATTTTCAGATTTTAGTTAGAGGTTGAACAATTCTGTGTCATTAATATATTCACCAAAAGGAGAAAGTTCTCCTGCTGCCAGGTGTCTCAAATTCTATATTTTTGTAAATAATTACATCAGACATAGACATGAAACATTACATCTACAGACTACAAATCTTAGATCCACTGTTACCCCCCTTTTTTTTCTCTCAAAATCCCAGTTGCCTGTGCAGAATCTATGTGTATGTGTGTAATTTCAGTTTAGTGGATAGTAAAAAGAGGAAGCTGTGGGTGATCGGCTCCTCTCTGTACTCTCTATGTGGTTTGAGTCTGTGTGAGTGTGTGTCTTGCTCTGATCATGGGTGAGTAAAAGGCCAAGCGTATGATGAGCCGACTCTATGAGTGTGTGCGTTTTGAGTATGTGCATGCTTTGCCTTCACATTATATGAGCGTGGGAGGTTGAGAAATGCTACATGAAGCCAGCAGCAATGGCCAGCAATGTGTGTGTGTGCGTGTGTGTGTGCGCGTGTGTGTGTGTGTGTGCGCGTGTGTGTGCGTGTGTGCATATAGATTTCCCAACCTGCCTATTTACAGCTAAAGGAAAACTATGATTAGAGAGAAAGGAGAAAGAGCAAGAAAGAAAGAGACACTGGGAGAGAGAGGGCAGACAGAAAACTCTCTCCATCTGGCCCAGTGGTGAGCCTGCCAGAAAATACACACAAACGCGCACACACAGAGGCACAAACACACTGATGCAAACTGTGTTATTTTCTTGTTTTGTTCTATTCTCATTCCACAGTCATAAACAATACCTCACGAACCAACTTCCTGTCAACATCAGTGCACACACACAGATGTGCATTTAGGCACACACATGCAAGAAGATCACATGTGAAAGTGTGAGACATCTACTGAATAGATGGTCAGATACCCGAAAAAAACAACAAACAGACAGATATACAGATCGTCTTCCCTTAAAACGACCAGAGTGGGTTTTTGTTTTTTTGTTTTTTTAAATAAGGCCTCTAACTAGAAATTCCATCTCCACACCCACCCTCAAAAAATGCATTGTTGGTGGGTTTAAGGATTGGGTAGCACACACACACACACACACACACACACACACACACACTTTCATGGTCCTATTACAAACTTAATACCAACTTAATCACTGCAGAGGGTTCTAAACCCCTTTTCTTGGCCACAACAAGTCTTTTCCTTTGCTCCAATAAAGAATCCGCTGCTTTAATCACACAGACAGACACTGGCTCTGCAAAGAGTCGGCTCATTAGTCCTTTATTGAATTAAACAGAACATTTACCTGAATGAAGGGAAACTGCCCCTAAATAAGAACAGAAATGTAGACACTTGATGATCAAGGTGGAAACTCTTAAGTTTACCCTTATTAACTTGGAAAAATTCCTTTTTTATTAAGCACCCCAAGCTTGAAATAACCAAAAGCATATCACATTTAAGAAATGCTTTGTGGGAGATTTCAAATTAGATAAGAGATGAAAAGTCTATTATTACTAGATGTGTCTGCTTAGTTTGGTGTGTAATGTATAATGTAGTCCAATGAATAAATGGTATGACATAGCCATTGCTCTACCTGGAATTTTAGGACTGTGACTTGATTTTCCTTCTGATTTCAAAATCGACAAAGATAAGTGAACTACCGGTTTCCTAGGAAAAGAAGAGCCAGGAAAAAAAATCCATTTAACTTTTAATAATAGTTAAACACTTTACAATAAAATCATTCCAAGAATAGGGTTTTGACATCAGTCTCCGTGTCTGGTTTATTACTCAATCAACTGCTTGCATATGCTAATAGCAGCTCTGCAAATGAGCTTACCAGACGTGTTGTGTTAGAGGGGGCTAAGAGTCTCCTGCTGTGCTGTTAATGTGCTGGTCAGCCACAGGGAAAAGTGCTCATTTCTTTCTAACGGTTTTAAATGACTTAAAGAAATGACACATTAATCTATGATGGCAGGATCAAACTGGAAAAAAATATAAATAGACAGAGCTTGTTCTAAATTAAATACATGTAGACGACGCATGCACAGACACATTTGCTGACACACAAATGTGCATTCACAAACACACAAAAAAAGACCTCAATGTGAAGCTGAGTACAAATACAGGCGGACATGTACGCAGGCAAATACATACACGTACACAGCGACCGCAACGCTGCTCTGTCAGGCACCGCAGAAATGAGAGAGGTCATCTGATGAAAGGCTGGAGGATAATTGATGATATTTCTGTGCTGGAACCTCTTCCAAGATAAAACAGATTTCACATCTGCTATGTCGATGAACTTGGACAGTTGACTTGAGATTTGGAAACAGGAACTTAAAGGTGATGGGAAGAGAAGCCACACTCACAACGTTACAAGCTGGAGCCACTTTATGAGCAACCAGTGAGTGACAGAGTGATTATAGAGCAAAGGTATAAGAACTGTAAGTCCCATTTTTGAACTGGATAATGAAATACAACTTTAAAGAAAAAAAAACGACTGATTGAAATCTATGTTTTAAAAAAAGAGAACACAAAACGCCAAGAGTTATCCCATTCTTCATAAAGATGGCATGTCACTGCTGAAATACCTTAAGAGGTACATGAAAATGCTCAAATTAGCATCTTCTGCACACACCCAAGAAAAGACAAAGGGGAAAGGTCAGAGGCAGATTGAAGAGAGGTGGAAATACAAAAGATAAAAGTGAAGGAAGATCTAAAAGTCGTGTCTTTTTCTTTTAATACTGAAGGCTCATCAGAGGGGCAGCAGCAGTAGATGGGGGAAAAAAATCAAAGGCATTTTTTCAAGGATGAAAGTACAACTTCCACAAAGTTTAAAATTATGCAATAAATATAACTAGCAGCCATTCAATACTGGATGCATTTTACATTACAGCTTAATGTCAGCAATGATGTTATTTTATCGATACAGGATCAATTAAAGCTAGAAAAACTCAACCACTTATTTTAGTAATAATCACTTATTTTATGTCCTTGATTTATTAAATGAGATTCATCAGCAGCGTTAAAAACTGCCTAATAAATTGAAGTGAGAAACAGAGAGAAATAACCCATGAGCTAGACCAAGAAGAGGAGCACTGGCAAGGACAGGAAGATAGAAAACCGACAGAGGGATATTCTCTTGTGGTCTACTCCTGCACATAGGTTAATTCTATTATTACAGGTCCACAGAGTGGAAAAGTAAGGACGGTGCTTTAGATTGAAAACAAATGTCAGAAGAAATGAGTTTCTGGCTGTCTGTGGAGACTGGATGAGGGGAGAAAGAGGAAAGAATACATAATTAATGGAAAAGACATGAAGCGACTATAGATTTAGAAGACGTGTTCAGGTAAAGCTATCATTGAGTGATTTCAGCAGTTGTTTCTAACATAATTTAAGCTGCACAATGCAAAACTATCTCTATGACCATAATGAGGTCACATCTTAACGAACTAATAAGCATGGATAAGTCAGTGCATGTTAGCCTTTGCGATACACTAACAAAGCAAACTAGATACTTATGTTTGAGATGCATTCATAATTGTTTATTGGAGAAACTATAACCTTCGCAGAGAATATATTCTAGTGCAAAAAAAAGTGGGAAAACATTTCCAGGTTATGATGGAAGTTGAAGAAAGGAATGCGTAAGGGAGGATAACGAATGAAGGGGGAAGAGAGGGGGGGGAAAGAACTGACGAAATGAGATGACAAGCTGTTTCAGGGTTCAGAAATTAAGCAATAACCCTTGTCTCAGTGCCCAGACCTGTAAGTGCAGTCAACTCCATTATAGACTCAGGTATACACATATGTGCACATGCATGTTAAAGTTAAATAACCTTATAGGTCTGGAGGAGCGCTTAGACACAATAGCTGAACAGCCCCAGCTTACTGAAAACTTGACCCATCACATACACACACACTCCTGTGTCTGTCACCCCTGTCAGGTAAGTAGGCAAACACCACTTAATAGCTTTTTGGGTCAGTCTTGGAACCAGGGAGTCATATGTTACCTTCCTGCCATCTGCACTGCTGCCTGTTCTTGACCTTTAACCACTCGCCATTTCTACCCCCCAACCGAGACCATGACCAGTTTTCATGAACACCTTACCCTCTTTTGCTCTGTTAGGTTTAGTCAAGGAAACCACATGAGGCTGTGAGGAAACAGCAGGATGTTTTTGCAAAGTTCTCTCATAGAAAGCAATGCTGGAACGCATGTGTATGAGCGAGAAGATCAGTTTTCTGACCTTTCTTCCACCACCAGGAAAGAATTAAATGTGTCAGAATCTCACACAGAAATCTACTACGATTTAAAATCCAAAACTGCTTGCTGAAAAGGTCAAACCCAAGTGCTGGAAAATAACAGCAGTCCACAGAGAACACTGAGAGAAAATGACAGAACACCCGCACTGATCCATTTATGGTTGACCTAAACCTTTAAAAGCAATGCTCAAAAACGATAACCCCGCAAATATCAGTGTACCTGTTTAGGAACCACGGGGAGATTATTTTAGGTAAATTATAGTTTTAGTAAGGAAAACAGCCGGAAATGATTGGGCAAGTACTCTTGCATAGTATACAATTAGTGGTGGAATCTGATTCTTCAATAATACACAACTACAACTACAGAAGAAACATGACACAAGTGTTTAAACAAAAGAGAACGCAATGCCGTCTGTGTTTTTAAGGTTGAAGTAGCCCTTGTGGATAAACATATTTCTGCAACCTAAACTTTTATGTGAATTTTCCTAATTTTCAGGGAAATGCCGTGCCATTTTTCCTTTGAGTTTTCTTAGTGAAGTAAACAAATAAAACACCAGATACTGTATCTGGCAGTGTTGACTGCGCTGCCATGGCAACTGTTGCCACAGCTGAAGTTGTGAGAGTTGTGATTAGGCCAATTAGGCTGAAGGCTAATTAAGGGATGCATTTAAAGCTCTGTTAATGAGTGACTACACTAACTGCACACACACACACACACACATGTTTCCATCATTTTGGAGAACAGTATATTGACTTACATATATTTCAGGCGAATATGATACCAAGTCTTCACTCACAAATGATCGAACTTATGGAGTCTCAACAAAAAAAGGCAGGTCTCGAGGGACTGTTTTAACAATGTCTGCCTAAACACACTCAGCAGAAAGGACTGGGAGCCTATACCTGTCTTTGCATGGCTAGTGTTCAGTGACCCATTGAAGACACTGAGTGAGGGAACTCCCTCAACCCTACAGTCAGGTGTGTCTGTGTGTGCATACATGCGTGTCACGATATATCTGAATGAAAACCTATGTTCTGTGTGTACATCTGCATGCCTGCTTACCTACAAGGATCTTACTTCCATGTGTATGTGTGTGCGTACGTGCCTGTGTGTGTGCGTTTTCAGGTACAGGGCCTTTCCTCCCAGTTCAGTTTTCACTCAGCAAATTTCATTAACGTGGCTCCTCAAGGAGTCTTTCATCTCGAAGGCTTTTCCGGAAAGGCAGAATGGTCTATTTACCAGCGGAGCACAGCCAAAAAGCTGAAACTGCTATTATTACTACATCTACCTCCAGAATTAGACTGGTGATTAATAGAAGGTCTGTAACTGTGTGCATAGTGTGTCTGCAGAGTGTGTGTGTGTGGTAGAAATGATTTAAAGTAGAAGAAAGAAAAGGAAACACTTTAGAGAAAAAGAGGGATTATCAGCGGGGAAGAGAACCATTCCTTTTATTGCCCATTAAGTGTATTAAACCTCAAAGTGAACCATTTAGTGGCAAGGCCTTTTTTGTATAAATCCAAAGATTTCTTTTTTTTTTAAGAATTTGCTACTACAGTTATCTTCAAACAGAAAGCATGATTAACAGAGTAACTCAAGGCTAGTGCCACTAATGGTCATATTCAGAATCTAAACAAACAGCCAGTTTACCAGATCTAAACTTTAGATTATATTTATTCAAGGGATACATGAAAAGAACTGGTATTTGTGATAAGTGGCATTCCAAGCTCTCTTTTATTCCATTGATTAAAAAACAACATGAAAACGCATGTCCTTGTTTACAATAGTCACTAATAGTCTCTCTAGACAAATGAACGGTGCTCAGCAGTGACAGTCAAACTGCTTACAATTAGGAAGTCATTAGAGCAAAGGAGCAGTGGTGGTAATATTTTTCAGTCTGACACAAGCATGCATGGTTTTTATACCTCTGATTAAAATTTGTAGTAGTCACAGAGGAATGGGAGCCGGACTTGGAACAAGACAAGCACTCATAAAAGCTCATTGACAGAGCTGTACTGCTGTCGGACACAAAGACTCAACCTCTTGAACTGGACAGACAGACAATTGACTGGAAGGAACTCCAATTATCCCAAAAATCTCAGAGGAGACAACCGAAAGGATTGTATCTGTGCTGGGGTGTAGAACAAGTGCTGAAAAAAAATAAAGTTTTTCAGAGCTGTCAGCATTCAGGCTGATGGCAAAGCAGTATGTGCACGTAATAATACTCGGATCTCAAGTAAAAGCCTCCTTCATGACCCATGATGAATCACCTCCTGTTTTAAGGTAATATATTTCAAACGACATGCTTTTGTGAGTGTGACTGTATTTCCAGCATGATCTATAACTCTGGAAATGTCAGGACAACATAGTTTAGGAGGTGACCAGCGCCTCCACAGGATGTCGGATTTTGACAGCAGATATCTGCGAGGAAAGGAAAGGGAGTAGAAAAAGAAGAGTAGGATGTGATTTATGTTAGTGTTGATTGTCGACTTACTTTCTCTGTCTCTCACACTCATTTCTCTATTCCCTCACCACATTCTGCCATTTGTCTTTCGGCCCTCTGTTTTCTCTTGTCTCTCATTTTCTGGTGCTCTCGTTTTGGTTTTCGTCTTCACACACGCACTCAAACATCCCCCTGTAAATTAAGTTTGTCACACTGCAAATAGGAAAAGGTTACAGGGACATTAAGACGACACTGCAGTAATTAAATCAGCATACTGTTTTCTTTCATATCTTACTATTACATTATATACAGAAAACAAATACCATTTTGCAAAGTCAGAATAGAAAAGCACCCATCTCAAACAGAAGACCCTAAGTATATAATCGTCAAGCTTGATGTTCTTTTATTAATCTTCTGTCCACCCAGTCCAGCAGACTAAGACAAAAATTTATGTTCATATCCACACCATAGGCTTATCATCCTAACAAGCATGTCTCTTGACTGTGGGAGGACACTTGAAGCACCTCCTGAGAAAACACATGACCACACTCAGCTTGAACCCAGAAAACCTGTGAGGTAACAAATCCTGAGTCGTAATCTATAAGCAGCTAGCAGATTTTAGCTAAAAAAGCAGAAGACAAATTAGCTTAAGGGAAAGGAAACAACGAAACTAAACTAAAGGGGGTGAAGTAAAACACTGATGATCGTGACTTCTGTGCTAAAGCACACTGTTTGGTTTTCTAAATTGGGTACTTAGACACTGCAGTTGGCTCCAGAAGATGTTATTGGTCGACTACAAGCCTGTAATTAGACACCCTGATATGTTTTAGATGATGAGAATGGAACACACATATAAAAACCATTGCATACACACACACACGGATACATACAGTACGTGTACATCTGCCACTATAGAACTGGGAACACTTTCAAAGAAAGCGGGCATCGGGACCCCCAAGTGTGCATCTGTGTGTGTGTTCAAAGCCTCATTCCCGTCATTTAAAACATAATCCATATATGAGTGTGGTAGGTCTGCAGTGTTCCAGGAAGAAGTGTGTAACTGTGTGTGCGCACGAGTCTGTGTGTTAACGAGACAGCGCTAATTAAAATCAGAACAGCTTCAGAGCATAGCTATGTTCGCCTTTCATGACATTATTGCATGTCATCAGATTTGCACATAAAATGTTGAACACAAGCAAAGAAAGTGCGCACACACAAACGGCACAATATATGATGCACACAAATATTTACACACAAATCTCTGGCATCTTTGTGGGCTCTCGCAGACGACAATGTTCCCTCCTCTGTGCTTCCCACAATCCTTTGTGTTTGAGAGTCGGTGACGTCAGTGACGCCTCTTGATTTTCTGCCCTTGTCTGGTTATCACTGTTGACTTTATCAAACAACAATGACAATCTGTGCTGCAGTCTGGTGATTTTAGGCGTGTGTGATTTGATTGTATGATTGGGTCAAGGTAAGGTCAGTGTTGGTGCACACTGACCGTGATATGAGCCTGACAAAAGTGGAAAAGCCACTAACAAAACATTTTCGTCTCAGTTCCCAATCAGTAGCCACTCTACAGCTGCTGAAATTGACAAATGGAGTCTGCAAAGTTTTCATGAAATGATGCAGAAATTTAAAAAATGGGAGTTAGCCTCTAGCCAGAGCAACGCAGTGGGTGGTGGTTACAAATGTTGGATCCTAGAAAGAAGTTCCTGAGTTTTAAACCTCTATCCGACTGGGCCCTGTCTGTGTGGAGTTTGCATGTTCATGGGTTCTCTCATGGATACTCTGACTTCTTTCCACAGTCTCATGTGGTTTAGGTTAATTAGTGATTCTAAATTGGCCATAGGTGTGAATGTTGTCTGTCTCTCTGTTTTGCACTGTGACACACTGGTGCCCTGGGTGTACCATGCTTTTTGCCCTAAGACAGCTGGCGTTTGGGTGGATGGGCTTTAGCCATTATAAACAAGACCGTTTAAAGTTTTCACACTGATGCAACAGTCTGATTCCTCCTTTCATCTATTTTTTTCTCCAATTACTACTTATGAATTAAAGGGAGGAAACATAACCAACAAACAATAAAATAAATTCAAATAAATTCAGCTACCATAAACAATAAATTAGTACACTACTAAGATTCGAAAAACTCCCAAAAGAGGAGTTTTAGCCATCTTTACAGATTTATGAGATCATCAACAAATATCTAAAGATTTCGCCTTCTAGGTCCATTTTATATTATTCTGCTTTTGTAAGAAAACAGAAAATCAAGTAAAACTAATCAAGCAGAAAGCTTACTGCCTGCACAATTATGTCTTTTCCCTATTTATATATTGCTTGCTCAATGACGAGAACATAACTTAACATAACACACACACATTAAAGTTTATCCTGACAACAGTGTCTGAAGCTCCTTTATAAAACTATGACGACGTGCACTACAGACTCCAAAGGATGTACGTCCATATGTTCCCATGTCTGTGTATTTGTGGGCACGTGTCCACGTATGTGCGTCTGGTCATCTTAATAACACTACAAAGACAGTCTAATGAAAGCCACATGTCTGTGTGACTCAGACTTGATTCACTCACAGCAAATATGAAAGAAATGCCAGATATGTCAGAGAGAGGGAAAAATAAGAGACAAGAAAGAGCGAAACCGACTACCAGTGACAATAATTATATATAAAAACTTAATTGCAGACATTACAGTTTTAGATCTCGAGTGCATAAGTAGACCAATAAAACAAAGTTAAGCTCAAGACTGCTGTAAAATTTTACGCATTAAACAATGGCCATTTTTATTAACATGGCTGTTGAGTACGGTTGCCGTCAGTAAACATGATGTAAACTGACTTTGTGGAGTGATTTCAGTGGCTATGAATGCATGCGTAATCTCCCAGACAAACTAACACATGGTTCGTTTTCGGCTGGCACGGGGCATTGTGGAGCAACACGATCAAACACATGCATAAAAGACAGCAGGATCAGTGAGCACCTTGTCAGTGAGGTGACATGAACGCGTTTATATGCACGTGTGTATTTATGTGTGTGTTTATACAGACATGTTCATGCACTTGTCAGCCAACAGTTCATCAGCAGCGTCCGACAGCTTGTAAAGAACAGATGCTGTGTCTGCACACAAAGTGTCAGAAGATTTTTGCTTCCCAAATAGTGTCATAAAACTGGCATGTGACTGACAACTGGATGACCACGACAGTTGTTTAGGTTGATCAGTTGTCTGCTTACGAAATTTTTATCATGTAACATGCAACTTATGCCTCCATTTTCAGCATCTCAATATAGCAACAATATTAAAGATCCAAAATCACAAGATATATATGGAGGAAAATGCCAGCTTTGCACTTTGATGGTCACATGGGTTTATGTTACATACCACTAATTGATGCTAAAGACACATAGCACCTTCGGGTTCTTTTATAAAGCCAGAAGAGTGAAGAGCTGAGAATGTTGCAGCAGGGCAGTGCACAGCCAAGGAGCTGCCGGGTGACATCATCTTTAAGTGACCACATGAAAGTGACCACCAGGCAGTGGGTAGTGTGGACTTCAGTAGCGCTCGGCACCACTTGATGCCTGTGGCCATTTATTTAGCTCTCTGATACTAACTGATGCCGTCTCATATTTTCTCTCTTGGGTTCCTCTCTATCTCAGTATCGTTCCTCACAAGCTCACTCTATCACTTCTATGCCCCACAACAGCATGTGTATCTTCTCAGCATGATTATTCCTTTTGGTCTGTGTGTTTTTGGCTATCACGTGCTCTTATTCAGTTTTTTTTAAGTCACTTGGTTCTTTTTCCTCCTGTTGTGTTTTTGTTGTGTGTGTGTATTTAATTATGAATGCTTTATGTCCTCTGTATTACTTGGCATCATATACAAATTACTTTTGTTCAAAGTCAGATTAAAAGGGGGACATCACCTGCTATGTGGGGTTTGTTTAGGAAATTATAAAGCATTTGAAAGAGAAGGAAAATCTTATGAATGCCCCCAATAGTTTTTTTTTAAGTTCTAAATAAGCAGCACAGTACATTAACGCTATACACAAAGGACAAGGCATAAATTTAAAGTCATGTATAGGTTTCCAAGACTGACTATAAACTTGCAACATGCAACTTTTAAACATTAAATGAGTTTTGATGTGTTTTATCTGAGTTTAGGATATGTTACATAGCATGGTTTTTGAATGTAAATGTCTCCCTTTCTCGCTGCCTGGCTCGAGCCTCTCCCTCTTTCATCTCGCCTCTCCTTTCTTGTCATTTTCTTCTCATCTTTCTCTCCCTCTTTTTTTGCTGCCCTTCTCCCCTCCCTTTCTTTTCCCTCCCTGTCTTTGTTTCTGTTCCGTTAATTTTGTTCCCCCTCTTCCTCCCTCTCTCGGAATGTGTCTCTATCGCCACAGTTTATTTCTCTTTTGTCAGTATTGGTTACTGCAGACGGCAGTTTATTGATGTTCAGCGGCGGAGACAAACTTTTCCATACATCAAACATCCTTCTGTCATCAGTATCATCTCCTGCTGGCATTTGAAATTTATTTTTCTTTCTCTCCTACAGATTCTGTCTCCATTCGTTTTTGATTCAGCTGTGTTCCCAACAGACAGAGGTGTGTGCGCATATGGTAATCCACTGCACAACCTGTTTGATTCCTGTTCTTCTTTTCTCCTTTTTCTTGTGATGCTAGCAGTCTTGTATACAGCAGTTTTAGACTTTGGTTTGCTTGTTTTGCAAGCTAGATATTTCTTTTCAGTTACTTGCCTCCTGGATCCATGAATTAGACCTCCTCCAATCAGCTCCTCCAACTTTCTCAATTTGAACTCCTTCAGTCTGGGCAGAGAACAAGCTTTATCTCTGCATGGATAGGCTGGCTACTGGCTAAGCTGCTCTTTGGTCATCAACAACTGCTCAGTGGCTGGAGTATATCTTACAGCCAAATGCTGACAGCTGTGTCTTATTCTGTGGCACTTGTTTGATCTAAGCTGTGTTAGCTTAGTTGTCATCGCTCGAGGTTTTGATCTTAAGCAGAGTCAATTCATTTCAGCAGAGGTTAAGCCTCTTGTTATACATTTTGATGAAAAGAGATAGCATCTTCTCAAGCTGTAACACTTTGCCTCAACACTTATATGTTTTCAACTGTTTTAAGTATTAGTTTGGTGTGGGGAAGTACAACTTTCTTTGATTTGCTTCCACATCCTAATGGTACAAACTTTGCTAACATTGTGTTTTTTGTTTTGTTTTTTAATGTAACCCTGGATTGCCAGCTGTGGAGCATTTGATGATTATGATGATTAATTGTGTGTTCCAGTAAACTTCACCACTCTAGGTTAACGGCTCATCAGAAATGAATGCACAGGAATCCTGCAATTACCAATTGTTGCCACAGAAGTCAGTGTTTCCCCTGATCATCAATTTCTACACATTTTATTAACAGGGAACTACACTTGTGCTTGATTCAAGCTTGGGTAATGCCTGTAGAAGGTTTTTATTTAATCCACAATATAACGAACAGTCTGGTCTGTGCTTGGGGTGAGCAGAATAATTGACTGAGTTAAACAAAGAAAGAAAGAACCCATCTGTGGCACCAAAACCCTCTGTCACACATTATTTGATTATATAAAATGTATTCATTGTTTTATGTATCCACCTCTTGACCATGTGCTTTTACCTAATCAGCAACTCAACTTTTGCAAAACTTGGTACATGATGTATCTCAGTACCATGGTGTAGCATGTCCAGAGTGTACAATTTACCCCAAGGGTGATGCTATAATTATAGCTAACATCATGCTGATATTTGCTTAGAGTTTTAGTCTAACTTTGTGTAAATGCATGCAAGATTATACAATTTACCCGAAGCGTGATGCTATAATTATAGCTAACAGCATGCTGATATTTGAGTTTTAGCCTAACTTTGTGTAAATGCATGCGACATCACTGAATCTAAACTTGAGAAAAATTGTCCTTTTCTCTTTGTTTTCCCTGCAGGATTTCAAAAGCTTATAGAGCTGGAGCAGCTTTGCAAAAGTAGTATAAAAGCAGTGTAATCAACAGCTAATCTATGCTGGATGTGAAGCAGGTCTATTGTTTCATACTGGAGGGGATGTGGTGGCTCGGTGGCCTTATAAAGCGAAGCTACAAATTTGCGGGCAAGCCACTGGAGCCTATTGTCTTTGATTGAAACAGAAACGTATCACAGGCATTCTGAAACACACACAAGGCCATGGGGCTACACCACGAGCGTGACGCTGTGCTTGTAAAAGTGACCAAAATTCAGGATGACAATTTTACAGAGAACGATGTGTGCGGCAGAGCATACATTCTCTTTCTTTGCCTCTAAGAAAAAAGTGCTTGTTTTTACTTTAATTTGTAAGGATTTATTTTATTTCTATTACCTTTCCCATCTCTCAGATACCCACTTTTCATTTGTCAGCTGACTATGTTTAACATTTCAGTTCATATTGAGCTTCCTTGAAGAAGCTTGAAAAGATATTTAAAAGTAACAAGAAAACTTCTGATACCTGAGGAAGACACATTCCTGTTTGGATCCTGGTGATAGTTAAAAAATGCTCTGACAAATACTCACTAAAAAAGGCACACCTATACATAAATTCCACACATACAAAAAAAGCAAATGCCCCTCAGACGAGCAAACACCTGACAGGTTATCCAAAGTCTGCAAAGTATTAGCCTCTCTCTGATGTCAAATGTTAAAACCAAGGGTGAATGTGAAAGCGTAAAAAGGCAAAACAAAGCAAAGAAGAAAAGGGAGGAAAAGACATGAAAAGAAAGGAAGACTGCTTGGACTTTTTTGGTTTCATATTTCTATGTTTAAACACAAAAATGCACATTCCTGTTCCCTTTGTTTAGCTGATACAGGCATAAACAAACACCTAATATCTTTCTTTCAAAGAAAGATGTGCTCCTCCTTCCTTTCCTAATCTTTTTCTGTCTTACACATGCACACACTGACAACACACGATGACGTCTGTAAGCGTTTTAAGCCGTGAGAAGAATGTTCAACACAAACAAGATAAGCCCTGCTGTTTGTAACATGATTTGAGCAACATACACAAACTGTCATGGCCTTTTTAGGATCTTTAATTATCTTTCTAAACCTAAAAATAAGCACTTCTTACATGCTCCCACTGAACTGGCTTTTCATTCATTGTCCTGTTGAAGTATGCCTTTGTTTAGGCGTAACTGTAGATTTGGATACAGATTTAGCTATAAACATGGCTTCAAATGCATCACTGCTAACATGAGTTGAGGCGCAATTATAATATTTGTAAACAATGTAAATGCAGGAGTAAATGTTTAAGGTAAAAGTAAATCGAACAAATCAAGGTCCATTTTAAAGTTCCATAATGACACCTGAAAAACCATGTTTGAACCCGACTAAAGGGGCTGTCTATCCCGTGTGCTATCTGCTCATAATGTCAGTGTGTTTTCAAGTCCACAGTGTTTGCTGTGAGCGTTTGTATGTGATGTATAAATATATCTGTACAGGTTTTAAAGTGGCTTTGCGGTGTTCTGCATTTAGACGAGGTCTGGTTAAATCTCCACTTACCCCATTCATGTGGTTGTCTCTCTCTCTCTCTCATTCTCTCTCACTCACTCTCTCGCTCTCTTTCTATCTCTGTTTCTGCTGAGTCGTTCATTTCCTATATCTTCATTTCCCTCTCCTCTGTCTCACAGTCAGGCTGTTCGTAGCTCTGGTGCTCTTCCATGTAATCCAAATCTCAAATGTTGTGTCATTCATTATCTAAGCTTTCTCCCTCTTCCCTGTTTTTTTTTCAAAAAATCTGCACAAAAACTGTACAAAACAGCTTTCAAAAGCATCTTATTTTTCCTTATTGTAATTACTATGAATGATATAAAACATAGAGATGACCCCTTGGAGTACAGCAGTAAAACCGTACATACGTAATCCGCAGTGTAAGACCTAGGTCACAGAAGCCTAAAGTACTGTTACCAGGGAAAACCGCTGAATACTGAACTACTTGGCTTGTGGTTGCTGGGGGCTGCTGTGGCCAGTGCAGCCCGGAAATGGAGACCATTCGCCTTCAAAGTAAAAGTTGTGCCTTACCAGATATGGGCAGCAATGCATTACAAGTAATATGTTACTGTAATCCGTTTACTATTTTCAAGTAATGAGTAAAGTAAGGGATTACTATTGAAAGAAAGTAATTAGATTACTGTTACTTTCCCATAAGCATGCTGCGTTACTGCGTTACTAAACCGTGATTTTGTTTGTGAGAGTGTCTCATGACAATGACGTATGAGTGTGCAATGTCCGTGGTAGCAACAGACGTGTGTAGATCAACAATGGATAATAGAGTGCAGGAGAGAGTACGACCATGTAGCGTTCAAAGCGTGGAAGTACTGACATTACTTTGAGTTTAATTCCTTAAAAAGTGACAAAAACATTAGCGTCCACGGTACACTCTGCATGAGAAGAAAGAAGAAAACTCCTTTCTACAACTTCACATCTGAGCAAGCACCTAGCATGCTGAAGGCAGTTCCCTTTTCCAGTTGCAATTCCAAACAAACTTTTCAGAGTTTCAATCCTCCTCAGCCAGTAGTTGGAGACTGTTTGCAGACAAGTTGTGTCTTTCATGCAAACTAGCTAGTTGCAAGCAACCAAATCAATCACAAGGAGGTTTTCAGTACAGCACCCTCTTTGCAAGAGGCTGCCAGCTACAACCAGCATGCACTCATCAACCTGTTGGGGAATACACATCTGTAAAAGAATATGCTTCACTATTGCTGTGTAGAAATATCAGCAAAATCAAGGCAACGGGTAACCCAAACTGTTAAAGGCTGTACCATAATTTCTATGTAACTGCAGTACAAGGTTAAAATTGAAATGTCCACATAAAACATTTTCTATAATGCCATATGTTGAAATGTCTTTGTATAGCCACCATGGAAATGTAAACAAATGGTAATATTTAAAGGGGTGAAAGTGATTTATCAAACTCAATGTATTCAGAAGTGCTGAAAACTTTAATCTGCAGTGAAGGGCAGCAGCACCATGTTCTAGTTCTGTATAATAAAGCAATTTAACACATCTCTAACAAAATCAAAAAGGTGGCAAACAATTCAGTTCTGAGGATGGGTTGTGGCTGCCAATCGTCTTGGCAGGATTCTTGTTTGCTGTGTTTATTCAAATGTTTCAGCCTCAGTATGGTTAAGATTTACTGATGACAAAATGTTGCATGTAGCAGCTTATGTTTGTTATTTTTGCTATTGAATCATCTGCAGTCATACATGGATGATGTTAAACCTTCCAGAGTTATTTAGCTCACTATAGCCAGCATGTTACGACACAATAACATAATGACAACCAGACAAACCTTGAGTTAATCATACAACGCAGGTCACTGTATGACACCGTGGTTAAGTAATTACTTCCAAAATGTTTCTCTGGCTTTAGTTACTCTGTGTATGGTTTTCTTGTAGATAAAATCTGCAACAGAAGGACTTCACAGGAATGTATACCAATTTGTAAATACATTGTAAATGCTGATCTTTATTCATTTTTTATTTTGCTGAGCAAATTTGCTTAATTTGGTGATTTTTTTCATACTCTAAATACTGTTCTGGAATTTACATTAGGACAATTTTTTTTCCTCTTTTGGCATTCAGTTGTGAAACACCACCTTACAAAGCTCTTAGTCACTGAATGACCATGTTTGTGTGACAGCAAGACAGATGAAGAGATGTGTGTTTACTCGCGTCTCCAAAGTGTGTGGGTCAATGTGTATATCTCCAGTGTTTCTGGGCCATTCTGTGCATATGTGTGCGTGTGTATAACTCTGATTATACCAGAGCAATACTAACAGTTTTGGCTCATTTGTAACAATCAGACCTCACTTAAACAGAATAAATCACAAGTCTAACTAAAAGACACACGTGTTCAAACATTCATTTGTGAGCCCATATACAGAAAGCATAACTCTCGAGATACATCCATGTGTCTGCAGGTGTGTGTGTGTGTGTGTGTGTGTGTGTGTGTGTGTGTGTGTGTGAGAGACATTAGCCAGTTCCACATATAGTTCTACATATGTAGCCATAAAAATGATCAACAAAGAAAGCAAGAGCTATGCAGACCTCCCACAAAGTGAAATGTTACACACGCGCGCACAAACTGAGACGTTCTCACCGACTCCGATTCACAAAATCCTGACGTTAATCACTTTGCACATTGTGTTTGCAGTATGTCAAGGTGTCTGAAGAGGTTTAATAGCGCAAAGTATCAATTTTTAACTCACGTGGGATTAACATTCAAGAAAACTGAGCAGGCTGAATTTCCATATATTGAATTCTCATTTTGCTGCTATTAGTTAGACCGGCAAACAGTGACATGAGGGAAGACTTCCAGAAATCCGATCAAAAATAATGACGTCAATATTTATTCATTTCTTATAATGAAACACTCTTAGGTTCTATAATATGAACTAAAATGTAAAGCCTTATGACCAGAGTGATTTAATAATTTGGTTGTTTTGTTGACAGCTGCATGTTTTCAGACAGCACAACTGCAAGCCAGGAGACAGTAGATTATACTATTTTCTTATTTTTATTTAACGTTCACAACAAAGATTTTGTTTTCTGCAACATTTGTGCATGGCAAATATAGTACATTTATTATTAGGTAAAGCTTGTGGTTGAGGAAACCATTATTCCCAGATCTGTGACAGGCCATAAACTCAAGTGACCTGCTTTAAAGTCAAGCAGGCCCACACAGCCATCCATCAGATGATTGCTTTCTACCTCACTTCATAAAAGTCACATCACGTTCTATATTATTATTGATTACTGGAAGTGGGCATAAATTAAAAATCCTATTTGCATCTCGTTGCTTACCAGCTTTAAACCTGTAGCACAGAATTCAGCCCACAAAGCAGTGGTGAATCTTAAGTTGCTTAGTATCTTTTTGCAGGCACGTGTAATCACACACTGAGATATTTCATCACTTTTTTGGGCCCCACACTAAGGCTGGAGCTTCAATTTACACCGACTAACTCCCCCCACCTGTCAGATTACAGTAAATAACCTGGAAACAGTTTTTCCCAGAATTTAGGAGAAGATTAAAGACAGACACCCTCAGATGACATCACCATAACTCTACAACAACAGTTAGTCTGCAGGTCAGGTTTCAGCTGCTATAACACTTTGCGAGATTTATTTTGAAATCAGATAGTTACAATGAGATGTTCGTATGACATGATTAATAGCGTAACATTAACTCGAACCACGACATCTCTACAACACAGGCTAACACCAAGAAACCTGTTCAAAAATGTGAAAGAAATCTTTCATGGGATAATCGTACTCTAAACTACGAGAAGATTATTTATTACTCCTGCACTTTTTATTTCCTCTGTAGTAATCATCACAGAATTTCAGTTTGACCTTTACAGCATGAGCCTCTCTTTTTACCCATTTATATTACTGTGTTGCCCTGGAAGCCATGTAAAAATGTTTGAAAAAAAAAAAAAAAAAAAAAGAAGTCTTGAGTTTCACTAAGAAAAAAAAAAATGCAGCAGTGAACAGTGTTGAGGAAAGAATCTGTCCTTTTTATCAGCTCATACACATGAATGTAATTATGGGAGGGAATTATATTTGTTTAGTGGTTTGTCTTTTGTCAGTAATGAAGTGCCGGGTGTATACAACTCCATTGTGCTTTTACTACAAAAACCCACCCTATCACACACAAACACACACACACACACACAGTCATACACAGAGAGAGAGAGAGAGAAAAGGCCAGAAGTTAGTTGCCAGGTTTTTAAAATATCCTTTAGGAAAAATAAAGCATCTCAAATCAGAGCCAGATCATTAGTCCTTGCTGTAAGAAGGGGGGAAAAAGCAGGTCAACAATCAACAAAAGCTTCTATTTTCTTAAAGCTCCTATTCAGAGAGAGTATCTACAGCCCTATTTTCTCCTCCAGCTAACCTAATCTCTGTCTCATTCCATTTTTACTTTCCTCAACCTTGCTATGTCTCACTCGACCATCTTCACCTGTTACCCAGTCCTGTGTTTTTTCCCCTAAACATATAATTCCTGTTCTCTATCATGTGCCCCTGCTGCTCTTCCTATCTTCTCCCCTTCTTCCTTCATCTCCTTGTCATCCTCCTCCATCGTTCCAGTGAGCCAAGTCTGTTTTAGATTAGTGCTGTCATGTAAACCTAAATTAGGATAAAACAAACACTGTGTGAGTGTATTTGGGCCTATATCAAGTTTGTCTCTTCTTAAATGCAAGTACAGATTGACAGACCAACACACACACGCACACACACACACACACGCACACACACGGGAAAATAGGACATATACGAACATATAAGCAAATATGCAGTTACACAAATTACTATCCTGTGTTGCAATATTTAGCTCATTTTGACTTTTACAGGTCAAGTTGATTCCGATTCCATTATGGACATCACTCATTGATTCGATTACTTATGGACTGTCACTGGATTCTCATTGGCTCTGTCTTGAGAGTCACCACCGTTGCTAAGCAGCAATAAAGAAATTACATTAATGCAAATTAATTCCCTGCTGTGCGTCACATGTTTGTGCATGTTTGCTGAGGTATTTCCCCTCTTTGTTGTGGTCAGTGTTGGAGTCATTAAACAAAAAAGTCATTATTATACAGAACACTTTTCTTAAAAGTAATGCAGAAAAGTAATGCAGTATGCTACTTAATTACTCACAGGAAAAAGTAATTTGTTATACTACTCTTTACATTACTTTCATGTTACTCTGTAAAATAGCTAAAAGACACTTCTCATAGTCACCATTCAACAATATAGACCTGGGGCCACAACCTCACACACCAACTCAAATCTCCAATGAAGGCACACGTCTCTAAGATCTTTCCATTAGCAGGAAACAAAGCTGACCACACAAAGCAAAGATGAAAACCAGCACAAAAAAGTGATCCCCACAGTGATTCTGCTTTAGAAACATGAACAGGTGGAAAAGGAGGCAGCCTGACTGCATCTGCTTGTTACCTGTTCAAGTTGAGGGTCTGGCTGCTGGGGTCGGCAGCTGTCACTCTGGATTCTTGGCTAGCTTAGCGTTAGCAAGCTGTCTTGGCAGATGCTGGCAAAGAACCGAAGTTGTTGTTGGCGGCATATTGTGGTTGTTTCTTTCTTGGATGCAGTTTTCCACTTTGCCATTTATCTCTCCTTTTGTGCAATAAAAATAAATGTCCATATCTATGCTTTAGTACCCGTCGCTATTTTCCTCCTCTGACACGGGAACTGAAATCGGCTGATTGTAGTGCGAGTGCATGAAGCGGGATCGAGACTAATAAATCCAAGGAACTGGATTACTGGGACCCAGTTTCTACAAGAACCGGTTCTCCATTCCCATCCCTACATGCATATGAATTAACACCTAGACTGTAAACACGAGCATATGCTTTACCCTACACGCTGACATACAAGACAAATGAGCTCAACTGAAAATGTAGTATGTGTCTGCATACCATTCCTCTGTAAGAGTAAGGAGGTCAAAGGGAAAACCAGATATCTTTATCCAAGTTTACTAGCTGCTCCACTGTTACATCCCCCATCAAATCATCTTCATTTGCGTGGTGAAATTACTACCACATGCAGTCCCTGTGCTATTTTAGTACAAACATATAAAATCTGTTGCTATGTAAAAACTTAAAGAAAGAAAAAAGTCAACAACCACACAACCTCCCACGAACTTTTCATAGGTTCTGGCCCTGCAGCATGCTAGCTAACTGGCAAGCTGCTGAAGTAGGCAGCTACAAGGGAAAGGTGTTGCTGCTGTGAACTTTAAGACCGCCTGGATGGTGCATTCTGCCCCACTAAGACACACTCTGGCTTATTTTATTCACACGTCTGCAAAGGAAAATACACATAGGCTTAGACACACACACACACACACTTTATGACTTGGCCTTTCCAGCGCTTTCACAGCAAGAGAACCAAACTTAAACACTTTATGCATTTGAACTGCATGTTTAAGAATTGGTGTCAGAGACTTTATATGAATATAAACACTTGTACAATGGAGTGAAATATTATGAACAAAAAAATTAATTTGGAGATCAAAATCATTCTTCTATTTTTATTTTTTTTAAGTAGTTTTTGTTCAATTTAGGAAAAGTTTAGAAATACAAACAATATAAAGATGTTCATATGTTCATTCTCTATGTAGGAAATCCTAAAGACTGACGGTTCTCAACATAAGGTAGCATGAGCATGAAGATGAAACAAAGATTAAACACATACAAGAAATGACAGACCCAGCCATGTGTATGAGTATGTGCACCAGAAATGGTGAACCAAAAACAAAAATATAATTTCCTGCTGAGATTTTATTTAAAGCAGTTTGCTACAATAAGCCAACAGTAACACAACCACTTACTTAGCTACATGCAAACACGCTGAGTGCAACAAATTAGAAAGTATTGTTAACAGAGATAGGATGAAAGAATTATCGGAAATTCTCCTCATGTAACCAAATCTCCCAAATTATCCCACTATCATTCCCCCTCTCTCTCTCACTCTCTCATGCTTTCTGTCTCTCTCTCTCTCTCTCTCTCTCTCATGCTCTCTCTCTCTCTCTCGGTTTTCAATATCACAGCAGTGTGTATTTATCTAAATATGTCTTGGGACAAAATCGCACTGCCGTCTGGGCTGTGGGAAACACACACACACAGACACAAGCCACTAAAAGCAGACCTATTTTAGAAGAGCTCTGGTCAGGTTCCCTCAGTAAAAGCCTTTCCTTCCCTGAATACCAGTGAATACCAGCATGAGCCCAGTGGTGCAGCTCTTTCCTGGGGCCTATGAGCCTCTAGGTGCTGCTTTATCCAAGAACATCCTCTGCTTTTCTGCTTTTGTGCCAATTGCTTCAAAAAGGATTTCATCAAAATATAAAGGTAGATTGATGTACATGTTAGAAATGCACATGCATTTTATTGGTGAATATTGCCCTTGGTGTTTAGTTGTGTATAAGGTCCTACAAACTTTGTGGTCCAGCTACATACCGCGGTTTGTACATCTGGGTCATGTTTAATTATTAGGAAGTTCTGTCATGGGTCTGTGGTTCAGTATAAAGTCTGACACACACAGAATGACCAGAGTGCATACTTCTACGTCCAGCGCTTGTACTTCTAAATCAGCAGGAGAGGTGGCGTGAGAGAGATGTATTTGTGTGTGCGTCTATGTGTTTATATATCTGAGACTTATTTGTTTCTCACCAGCACACAGTGGCGTGAAAACCAAACAAAAGGCCTGGAGCCTAGTGACACGAAAACAATCTTATACTCCCAGAGAGCAAAAGAAACATCAAAGCTGTTTGTTCAGTTTGTGCAGGGCAGTATTTCTAACCCTAACCCCAACAGCAACAGAGCACACAAAAAAGAAAGAGGAATAAAGTCAATAAGTGAATGAGATAATAACCAAAAAGAGGAGACACATGTAAGTACAGACTGTTTATATTCACCTCTCACCCTTCCAAATCGTTCCAACCAATCACCAGTGAGGCCCAGTCTGTCGTAACCAATCACTGGACACACAAAGTTCATCCACTTCCTGTAACACTAACCATAACATTCCAGCAGGTAAACTATGGCAGTCGCCTCTAAATGGACAATTAGCCAAGATTAAAGGCAGGCTCCTCGTCTTTCTCCATTAACTTAATTAGGAGGAAAAGACATCTCGAATGACCCCCTGCTCTTTCCAGCCTTCCCTCCCGTTCTCATTCTTCTCTCTCTGCAGTGTCTTTTCCCCTGGCTTAACTCGTATATTGTATTTACAGTAACTGTGGAGAGTTAAGACCACACTTTCACATCTGGGAGAATCACTGAAGCATTTGGAGGTAAACTGCTTCACACAAGAGTAACCTAATGGTGCTGAAGAAAATATCTCATTACCATCCAGTCATCAGTGCAGGGATTTAAAGTGGGAACCTTCCATGCCATGATTTGTTGATCATTAGAGTCATCCGGGCGATTTTTCTCTCTTTTAACCTTGCTTCATTGAATTTTACTCTTCCACAGCTCTGGTTTTCCCCCTCTTGTTTAGCTAAACCTCTATAGGTATTTTTGTAATGCAAATTGGTAAACACCCAGTGACCATGTAGGGATGAAGCATTCTGAAGGACAAGTGGATTGGATAAAATTCCTTACCGGCCTCCCTCTGGACATAAACTAAATTTCCTTCTTTCTATTAAGCCTCCAAAAGATCCTTTTAGTCTGAATGTTTGGCTGCTGATATCCTGCTGTAATGCAGTTTATGCGGTGCAGTAAGGAGAATGACGGAGCCCAGCAGCAGTGCTCCGTCAGCAGAGAGCAGAATGAAGCTGCTTAACACTGCAGCTGGGATTTTACTTGGATGTGTAGTGTGTTACTATATTTATCTGCTTTTGTTTAGGTGTATTGTAAACAAATGCAAACAATCTATAACACTGGAATGAAAGATAATCATTACAAGCTTCATACTGACACATGTTAACCAACTATAATCTGACAGCTAGATTCTATCCCCAGCTAAATCTTTAGTTTATTTCTTGCTTGATTCATTTTTGTTTTATTGCAGACATAAATTTAATGCAATCTTGTCTTTGTAAATTTGCAGTGAACATTCATTTTACAGCACATCTTTTCTGGTTGCTTATGTGATAAAGTGATGTAATTTATGTACTTTAGCTTTGCCACACTGTGTCCAAAAATACTGTTTAGAAATAGCACAAGCAGAAGAGATTTATAGTCTGCTGACTAACTCTGTAATATCCATTATATGGCAGGAGCTACATTAAAATTTGCAAAGCTTCTACAGTATTTCACAGTCCATAAGTGTTGAAACATGGTCAAAGATCACCTTCAACACTGTGAAATACTCAGCATCTGAAGCTCTAGGGATTTATTCATGAAGAAAACGGGAAAAATCTCTTTAGTATAACATTACTCTCATTTTTCATCTTCTGCCTTATGCAAACCAATCAAGTGTAACCTGAGCTGCTTAAATGGCGGGGGGGTGGGATCCTGTTGCTTCATGAGTAACATGGGCTGTGAGCCAGAGCTAATTCAAGTCCTTTTTATGCGCTAAACAAGCATGCAGACACACACACAAACTCCCAGAGGAGAAAGCGAAGATAACAGGATGAGGCTCAGTCTGGGTCAGCATTATTAGACAGGAGACCAACAGCCATCAAGTCACTTAACAAAGTAAACCTCCCTGACTCAGTGCAATGTGCACTGAGGCACAAAAGCCCTGTAACCAGTAGCTTTCACTTTTCCATTTGAGATATCATCAATACGTTATATTTCAAACCAAAAATTCATTACACTCTTCGCAAATGTATTTTACTCAAAGCTCGAGCTTACTATGTGCAACCGTGTGTGTCTGTGTGCATGTGCTGTGAGACCGCAGTCTCTGCAAACTGTGGGGGGAAACAACCACAGACTGCACACACTGAAACCCACAGACTCCAGTCCACGATCCATCTCAACCTTCCCATTTATGTTTTCTCTCCCCTCTACCAAGCACCTAGAGGGACCACAGGCTCCACTTCCTTCATCCATCTACAAGAAACCTTTATCTTCCACCAGCATCCCTTCATCCATCCATCTCCCTCCTTTCTCATGACCTCCGTTATATGTGTTGTCCATCCGTCTTTGTCAGGCACTCAGCAACAGCACTTAAGGCTAAATTAGAAAAGTTTCCATTAAGAGACAACCTCTTCGATTGATTCATAGTCCTGCAGGATTAAAGACTAGACTAAAAACTATTATCCAGTCTGATACCTCTTATCCGAACCCCTGCACCCTCCTCAAGAGTAAAACGTCTAACCCATGGCTATTTTCACTTAATGCTAGTCCAGCTCCTTCCAACTCCTCCCTTTTCCAAACCTCAGACCACAGAGCTTTAATAGGAGGGTTAAGAGGTAATTCCTATCACACTGCCATCATTTAATATCTAACCAAGGCTGACAGAGAGGAAGGTTACGAACCCAAACCAGAAAGCCACCAGCAAACCTCCTTGTCTCCTCCTCCTTACTCTCCTGCTGTTACTTTCTCTGCAAGTCTCCCACCATCTGACTTTCTCTCTATCCCATAATTCTACCTACATTTCTTCCTCTTTTTGCCCTTCCCTCTTATACACACGCTCTCGTCTACATACCTTGGTGCTTACATTACCACCACTTCCTTAGAAAACACAGCGAGGATGGGAGAAAAAGCACTAAAAAAAGAGGAAAAGTGGAAAGAAAAAAAGTGCCGGAGGAAACTCCAGACACTGTAATTTAGATTGTGCTGATGGCAAAGTAGGGACATAAAGAACATGAGATTTATAATGTTAAGTTTGGAACACTTTCACCCTTTCCACTCTCCTGAGTTGTCTGAGAGCTCTATAGGGATCCATATTCGACCGGTGATAAATAATAGCTTTCGAGAGCAATTAGGGGTTTTATACAGTTGTAAGCCAGGAGGTGGAGGAAATAAGGCTGTCATTCACAAAGAAAAAGGGAAAAGGGTTGAAAAAAAATGCCATGTGAAAATGTGCGTGTGATGGAATATTTGTATTCGTCTCCATTTGCATCTGTCACTGTGTGTGTCCCTGGCGTTTATGAGGACTTTTAACTGTGTGTGATCCTGAAAGCCACAGCTGACGTAGATGACAATTTAGCAGTCTACTCTGCCTCAGCAATATATCACACATCACCACAAAAATATGAAACACAAAATATGTCCGTCCAACAAAATATATCATGGTGAGAAAGTAAGGAGGAAAACTGAAACTGACAACATTATCAATCACTTTTATTCTGAAACAAGGTAGTACAGAACAAACGTTCTAATGATAAATAAGCATTGATTTAAGCTGAATAGATAGCAGTATATTAATTAATACCTGTGTTAACAGTGGCAGAAGCCTGCAGTGGACAAAAGTCATGATGTACTGTGCACGTAATGTTTATTCCAGTCTTTCAGATTGTAAACAGCAAGTAAATCTCCTTACAAAGCTCAACTTTCAGGAATCCATTTTTGAGTATTAAATAGTTGCTGCCTGTAGGTTGATAGGTTGCTGCAAAAGCTTGTAACATTTCTTTGAGTCACAGCGGTTATGGAAGAAAGGGTTTGAATAGTGGACCAACAAATCAAAATGTCATAAAATGTCCACAGAAACTTTCCTGCAACACAATCCACTTCTCCGGTGCCAGCCCAAAATACTTTCAGCAAAGCTTTGGAAGTATGAGGATGTGAATATATGCACTGGAAAAGTACATTTAATTTATTTTGTGGAAAAAAAAAATTTAATTTTTGACATTTCTTTGGACATGTTGATGTTGCGACACTGGAATGGCTCTGGCTCGCTGCTCAAATCCGATTTAAGTGTTGCAAACCTAAGCTGACTATAGCTGTCATTCTCCGTGAAGGAGGGAGCTCAAAACTTTTCAATCAACATGTTAGTTCTCGCCAGCGAATTTGTCATTTTGGAGTAACCGGAGTATTCCTTTAATTTCTGCTTTTTGGTCAACCTACACTTCAAAAAGGTGAAAAAACATGGAAAGAAAACGCTCAAGAACAAAGAACTGTTACAGTAGCTTCCAATGGGTTCTGCCTCATGGAAACATTATAAAAGAGAATGAGAGAAGTGAGAAGATTAATGTCCTAGCGCTGGTATTTGTTATCCTAACACCTCTCACCATAGGCATGCACACACATGCTGAACACACATAAACTTGATATGTTGAAACGCAGCATCAATATGACACATGTAACACAAATAAATATCCAGTAGGGTATACAAACTTATAGACGCACCCAATAATACTTATACACACAATTAAATTCAGGCATGCACCCACACACACACACACACACACTCTAACTCCAAGTTCTCTTGAAAGAAGCCCAATGTAAACAGCTATAAAGTTTAGAAGGTGTTTCAACCTTCAACCTAAGCTGTCTATCCTCTCTGAGGATAAAACAAATAGAGAACCTGACAACCTGAGTGGAAAGAAAGAGCACAGATGGGGAGACGGCATGGATGCACCAATGGGACTAAAACAAAGAGAGAGAGTATGTCTGGGAATGTGAGATGAAAACGAGAGAGGAGGAGGACAAGTGGGAGGCTTTGCTGCATCAGTATGACCTGCTCTTACACTCTGAAACTCTGGGAAAACTCAATATTCCTGAATAAAAATTCCACACGAGTCCAAGCAAAACATTCACTGCAGGCACACTTTCACCTCTTAAAATCAAGCATACTCACACAAACGCACACATCTGACACTCACTGCCTTTTTCAACTCTCGACAGGAGCACAGAGCGGCACTGTGTCACCTGGCGCGAGACCTGAACCCTCAACCAGGATAAAACTCCTGACACCATGGTCGTGTTTTCAAATGGATCACGTAACACATCAAAAGCGGCACAAAAGGGGAAACAGAATGACGGAGGAGAGTCAGAGAGAGATCGTGAATGGGGAGAAGATGAAAAAAAAAAAAAGAAAATCAAAGTGTACTCACAGTCGTCCTAGTTTGGGATTGGACTGGAAGAGAAGCTCTGGAAGAAACTGGAGCTTGTTTCTGTTCAGACGACTGCAGGGAGAAATAGAAGAAGGAAAATGAAGGAAAACATGTCATTGGGAAGAGAAAAAGGGCAAAAACAATGTCTAATAAATCAGTCGCATCCGTGCTTTTGTGTTGACTGAACAATCACCACACAGCTGACTGAATGACCTTAAAGGTCAGCAAGTTTAAACTCATGGAAAAGCCTCTGACTTCCTGTGATCGTGGCCTAGAGGTTATCACACTATGGTTTGTGTATACAGGTCATCAGTTTCTAGACTCCTTAAAGTCCATTAGCAATATATCATCACTGCATATGCTTTAACCTGATAGTGTGAGATGGACCAATTTTGGGCTACAAGCATGTTTTAGTGTTTCATAAAGTTACAAACTTACAGAGGATTTATACCGCTGTGTTAAATCTACGCTAGGTGGGTACTTCAGAACTGCAAACTGCTCTGAAATCCTACAAACTATTGTGTCCTACACTATTGTGACTGGTCTGTTCAGTACCGTCGATTTCTCCTGTGCATTTCTGGCTACTTTTTTGCTGCAGTTTATGAATTTATCAGTAAGAGAAATAACAGTCATTTTCTCAATATAAGGACTCACAGATGTTATAACATTTCTGGAGTGGGATTGCCAAAACTAATCCATCGGAATGGATGCGAGGGAATGCAAAGAAAATGAGACAAATATGTTTGCCTCTGAAAAAAACAAAAACATGACCGCAACAAAGAGTGGGGAGGCAAGAGGGGAAAGAAATCCTAGCATTTTATTCATTTTTATCGTGTCTGGCACCTCATATTAAACACCGGGATGCAACCACAAGGTAATTAAAACGCTATACATATTTGTTTAAAATATAATAAATGTGACCAAAGGCTTCAACATATGCATTTACACAGAAACATTTACCTCTACAGAGATTTATGACCAAGGGAAAAGTAATAACAAGTAATAAAAACAAGTTAAAGGCACCCACATAATTATGACAATCTATATGTGTTGCTCTCGCATACAGAATGTTTTTACATTCCAATTTTAACCACATCGTTGCTCATATGTTTGATTATTGCCACCTGTGGATGGTTTTATAATCTCGGCAATCTTTTGCAAAACTCTCTGATGCGTCTTCTCGACTATTGTGGGATAAAAATCTTTTTAGTCACACTTTCTATGCAAAATAGCATTCCTTATTTTAGTATTTTCATTGGAAAATTAGATAAACACATGACTTTAAATTACAAAGGCCAAAAAGAAGAGAGTGGAAGAATTCAGGTTGATGAACAGAAAGACAGTAGCAGAACGAGGCGTTTTAGGATAAAAGATGTTGCCTTGTGTATGCATGTGTGCAACGAAAGGTGGGGTTGGCTAAAGTAGAGATAAATGAAGACAGTGTAAGCTGAGGGAGTGAAAGTGTTATCAGGCTACCAAAGCATTAGACTGAGAAACAAGGCGTGGAAGGGAAAAAGGAAAGAAAAGAAGGGTGGAGGGTCGCAGGGTCACAAAGTAGGATCTGTGCTGGAGAAGACACAGACACCAACCTTTTAACCCTGTGATAATGATAATAAGATAGTGGCTTTCACTCCTGTGTACACCAATGGAAAGAATAATTGAGTCCAAAAAAAGAAGATGCCCACCACCTGAAATAAATAAGATAGAAAATACCTGCTAGTATGTGAGTACAGCACAGCTACTATTACAGCTACGAGTCATTAAAGGACATTTGCTCAGAGCACAGATATAGTTTCAAGAGAATAATTCTTTGTGTATTTTTAAGCATTAATGATGAGGTTTTCTTCCTGCTTAGAACCTTTGAAATGACACCAAACCACATGTCTGTGGCATTCATATTTTATGTTTTGGCAAATTATTCCTATTACTCAGAATCACAGAAAAAATGAAAGAGTTTGGAGACTAAACCTTACTAATCATAATGAGTAGGGCTTTTTTTCTCAAATAAAGAACAAAAGAAATAATTTGAAATGACACCTTTTAACAAATGCCGTTTATTTTGCAAAATATCCTTCATTTATAACTGAGTAAAGCACAAATGGCTATGAATTCTGGCATTTCAGTCTTTATGAATGCTCTGACCCAAGGGGATGACAAAATAAGCCCCATGTTTTTCACATTGTGACTCCATAAATCACATGGACTCAGCGTCAGGGCCTCTCACCCCTGACCTTTCACCCTGGCAGACACAACATCAGAGACCCTGTCAAGTAAGCATTTTAAAAACCATTTTACTATCAGTAAAGTAAAAAATGCAGGCCCTTGTTATTACCGTTTTTTCCCCTCTTTAGAAAGATTCATTTTGGAGAGCAAATGTCATCCTCAAACAAGCATAGATATTTAATTTTATCATTTATTTCAATAGGTTCTGATTTAATAAATTGACTAAAATGGCATAAAAACATATGTTGAAATTACTCGGATAAATTAAATGCTGTCTATGTGAGTTCTGGCACACAACTGTTAAGACTCCCAACATCCTCCCTCCCCCTCATCTGTAACCTCTCACCCTTCCTGACACTGCATTAAAGAGCCTTTTAACATTAAAGTGGGCAGTGACCTTCTGCTTTCACATATATGTGTGATCTCCATTTAGAGGAAAGATATACACGTCTCTGTCGCTCAGCATATCTGGATTTTAGGAGAGCTCTGCTGACAGCTGCAGTGATCTAACGGTTTTATCTCTCTTCTCCACTCTGCAGCATGTATACCGAAAAATGCCATCCATGTGTTAAGTAAATTTTGGTTGTTCAAACAGACTTCCTTCCCATTCTTACTCTCATGAATGGTTTTACAACAGACACACATTTGTTAATCAAAATAAATAATGTGGTGGCATTCTTTTTCAGACTGCAAAAGCAATTTGAAAGAAGATAATGACAAATTAACAGTGTTCAGATAGCAAATAAAATTGCATCGATGGTGATATAAATTGAATGAAGAAATATTCAGCTTATGAATTCAACATTCATTACAAAGCCCGTTCTTGGGTTTAGAATTGCTGTACACAATATTTTTTAATGAGGATGCTGCTCCTAAAAAAAACCATCTAACACTCAAATTGTGTCATTCTGTCTTTGTCTCACATAAAGGAATCCTCTTTCTGGAACCTGTCTTCCCATCATCACTCTAACGAGGACTCATAAACATGCAGGTGTGTATGTGTGGGAAGTGTTGTGTTGTACACTAACACCCTGATTCTGTTTACTAAAGCCTTGGTGTGAGTTGACAGATACACACATTCCTAGGCAGTGTGTGAAGTGGACTTGGATATCAATCAGGTGAAGTCTCTGTCAGTGAATATGCTGCACAGAACAGCAAGGAAGGAGCAGTAAATCAAAGGTGTGTACAATTTTGTCAAAGTGGAAAAACAGCAAAAAAGTTTTGTGACAGATCACATTATTATCATGGGGCTCTTTGCATGCATAAAATTCTTATTTTACCTTGCAGTATGGTACCTCTATTCACATATGTACTATAGGAACCAGTGTATAATGGCACACTTACAGTCTCTCAAGCAGTCTTAGGTCTTGAAAGGCTCCTCTCTCGATAACAGTGATTTGGTTGTCCTCAAGATGACTGTGGCGATAGGCAAGGAAACAGAAAGAAAATATGTTGTAGTTATTACGGTAACTTTAAAAATGCAAAAGCAACACAAGCAAATATACTCTGATCATGACAAGGCAGGAAAAATCCCAAGTGCCGATCTTTACGTCAGTAACTTTACACAGTTTCATTAGACATGTCTTTTAAAATGATTCAATTTAAATATCAAATTGTGAGGCACTCGTGGAATTGGGAATGTCCATCTCCAGCCAGAAACAGCAGATAAATGTATTTTTCTGGCCAGTGCAAACAACTTGAGAGACACTTGCACTTTTAAAAAAGCGGTTACATAAACAAGTAATCAGTGCACTGAACACATGAATCTGGCATGAAACAAACATTTTGTGACACAAAGTATTTCACCAATGTTACAACCTACCACTCCAAAATAAACAATTAACAAACTATCTCTTTCCCATTCTTCTGTTGATATCTTCTCCATTTCGCTTCAGTCGTTTCTGCGGTGCTCTCAGTGTAACCCATATCTCCCCTTCATTGCTTTCTCAGTGTTGTCATGTTTTGGGGGCAAACTAAGGTTTTCCAGATGGGATAGAGAAATGGAGAGAAAACATCTCAACTGATATGTGTGTTTATAGTTTGTGTCTGAGGATGTTAGGAGTGACATGTCCTGAGAGGAAGACAGGGAGGAAGAAGCTGAAGGGGGAAAAAAAGTGGATGATGTGAGGAAGAAAAAAAAAAAACAAGGGGGGGAAAAACATCGAAAAGCAAAGGTGGAGAAAAGTGAAAGGAAGATACAAGCCAGATATAAACAGCAAGATGTAGAATGACAAGCTGGATCAAGTGAGAGACAACCAAAGACAAAAGAAGTCATCTCAAAAAGAGTCCTGTCTGGAACTAACATGTGGACTTTGAATTGATTTGGCACGCTTCTTCTTTAAATATTCTTTCAAACAAAACGTTTACATATCCAGGCATTAATCCATGGCCTGTCATACTGACTCTACACAGAGACACACAGATATGTTGGACTTGGATGAAAGATAACAGACTCAGACAAACGCGCTCGCACATTCATATATATAAAGTATGTAAACATATAAATAAAAAAGTTAGAGCATCTTGAAACACTTTCGAAGCACTGGCACACCAAGAGATGGTAATTGGCTTATTCTCACAATATTGTTCATTTTGTATAACAAAACATTTTCCAGGAAAAATAACTCTTGATTACAGGGAGCATTTTTTGATTTATATAAATGTTTTCCAAAAAATCATCAGTAATATTTGCTGTTAACTGAAATAAATAAAAAAAAATAGCTCAAGCTACGGAGCATTCTGAATCAGTTTCTAAACAGAAACACCCCAAACACATACGATAAGGTATGTGTGGAATCGTTTAACGCAGGTAGGGAGTTATGCGCTGGTAGCAAGAATTCCCAAACACACATAAGCATGTGCACATTTCTGACTCCGGCATCAATCATAATTTACAATCAAGCCAAGATTAATCCAGCATGTTCATTCCAGCATAGCAGCATTTTTTTTTTTTTTGGGGGGGGGGGGGGGGGGGGGGGGGTTTGTTTCTGTCCTTATAGAAAAGCATTTCCTGTGTACTCCAGGGAAAACTAAATCAAGGCATAACTCTGAATAACTATCAAAGTTTATTTATCCAAATGAGAGATCAACCGCACGCTGATTTATTGAATGAAGTTTAGAAAGGCCGTGGATGTTAAGCCAAACACATGGTGCGGGGAGTCAATGCTGGCATATCGCTCAGATGAGGTATTGTTTTTATATTGGTCTGTATCAAGCATTAGTCATCCACAGAGACATTGGAGAAAGATGGGGGGAAAAAAGAGAGCAAACAAGAATTGAACAATGATGTCACGCTACCTTATAGCACACTGCGAGAACTCAGCCTCTGAAGGAAATAAGGAAATACTTCAGGGGATATTAACTTCACTTATTATTTACACACACAATGGGTGAAACCGCACTGAATTTCCCCGGCCAAGCGTTCAATATCAAGTACAAGTTTTCACCTACATCTAAATTTGTTTGGAATTACTCAATTTCACCACAATCTGGAAGAAATCTTGCAAAGTGAGGTTGCCAAAGATATTAGGCTAAGTGTTGTTCACGTAGCGTGCATGCAGAGGCAAGCTGTGTTGTGCAAATTTAGAGAATATCCAAACCCCTGAATCAAATTCGATGTTTTCGTATGAACAGAAAACAATATTACATGTTTAATCAGAAAACAGCGCGCCATGTGATCGATTGATTTGGAAGGTTTGAAGCGTCAGAAATCAGTCTAATTACGAGATTTTTATTTTACGCACCCTGTGGTCTTTGGTGGTGCAAATGCAAAACCAGATCGCTTAGCTGTTTGGATGTTTTTAAACAGAAGTGAGATTACATGAGGGCAGACAAGTCCTTCTGCAGGACAAATTATCGGTAATTACAGCTCAGATATAAGCAGGGGTATTTAGGAGTTATACTGGGTTTTTTCTGTAACCTACCCTGGGAAAAATGTTAGCGGCTTTAAACAAATTCTCCCATAGGAGGCACATATGGCTGAAATGACTGGAATCTCAGAACTAGGCACTTATGTTTGTCTGTGAGAGAGAATGAATGAGATAGAGTTCTGGTATATAACAGCGATACCTATTAAAGCAAAGATAAGACAATTTTTGGTGACCATGTGTGCTGTAGGAGCCAAAATACTAGAATATGTATGTCTCTGAAAGTGTGCTTTCTCCCGACCATCTCCTCTTTCCCAAGCCGTCTCCTCCCAATTTCTTTCAGAGATTTAGAGAGGAGAAATGTCACAGCAGTTTATCACAAACCACATGAAACGACTTGCTGGCTTGCCACACTCAACTCACACACATATACACTGCCTTTTTCTGTGGGTCCATCTCACCCTGTTTCATGCATGCAGAATGCAAACACTTACATTTTTTATTTTTCTGTGTTTTACTTAAGAAACTCAAGCACAGATGAATCCTGACCCAATGACTGACATACGTTCCAAACTCCACTTCGGTCCTATATTTAGGAATATGAATAAACAGACGCCAATACAAGCGCAAACACTCACACATGTAGAAACTCGTTTCCATTCCTTACCGGATTTGTACTGGGAGTGTATTTTTATCTGCTGGTTTGGTTAAAACAGAGTGTGGAGGGAAGCTGCATGCAGCCAGCGGTGATTATAGTTATTAAAGTTCTCACATACACACTGATTTTAGCCGCTTATGGAAAAGGAGTGAGGGAGCCCTTGAACTTAATTAGGACAGCTGAGAGGACGTGAGCAGTCAAGTGTAGTTATTTAGATATGATAAGCCAGAAAGGTAAAAAATACAATATATACACTTTATACTTTATACCAACAGGGACCTGTTCAGTGTTTGGTAATTGTAATGGTGGCCAGAGTGATTTAGCTCCCTTTTTCATGCCCCAGAAACAAGATCATTTCTGAATAGATAAAATATCAGAACGGTTGAAATCTCCAGTGATGCACATGAAATTGGTTCAGGCTGCACATCCCTAATGCTCTACAGGCAATCTTGTTTTTAGTCAGTGTGTACATAACAAAAAACTTCTGTTACACATGAGTGAGTATTGTTTCAAGACCAGCGGTATTTTTGAAGCATTTTTTGGGCTTCAGTTTAATAGATATGATTCAAATTCGCCTGTTTGCCTATCTCTAAGCAATCATGCTACTGCTTTGAAATTTCAGCTTTGGTTTTCCCAGAATTGCAAAAGTCAGCATTCCCCAGCATTATTCAGAAAGACTTGAGAGTCTAATTTGAAATCTCTCTTTTTTTCATAGGAACAGTGACTAACTCTTTCAGTATGAGTTGCTTTACTTAGTTTCCCATCATCGTATCCGTACCAGGTCAACATCTCGCTGTTGTGCTGCTTGTATAGTAAATGGAAGTCGTGCTGCTTGTTGCTGGCATGTCAGCTCACCATTACTCTATTATTTAACCTTGTAAATATCCAGTAATTGCAAAATTCAACTCCTTGGATAGTACACTTGCATTCTCTCTTGTTCTAAGTGCCCTCATTAGGATGGGAAACTTTATTTTATAGAGATTTGTTTCCCCCTATAGCCATATACGGGCCCATTAGGTAAATATACCATTTGCTTAATTGCTACAGCATGGAACTTTTTTGTTAATGGGATTCCTTGTAAAGAAACAAATACAAGTCACAATTAGGTATTAAAGAGAGGACAGATTAAAAGACCTGATGGTACTGTATCTGGCAGTGGTAGATTCAACTTAATATTAGCCAACTTAGTACCTAAGAAGGAAAAAGTAAAGTGACTTAATGATGGCAACTATCTGGAAGTGCTGGTTCCTCGCATGCAGCACATAAGAGGAGATAGTCAGCTTCACAGGGTTCTGCTAGAAAAATTTAGGTTAGTTTAGGCAAGCGGCTGCCTGGGTAAGGTATACAGAAGTCAGGATGCATAATTCCCACTGGACCGCTCTAAGTTCACTAGACAATTACCTGCTCTGTTCTCGCATGGGTGCAATCAGACATTATACAGACTGTGTACTGGGGAAGTAGTGGCACAGCTAGCCAGTACAAAGGCACTGTTTAATGTGTAATCAGACATTTGTATTCTCACATACAGCTCAAAGAAGCAACATCAAGAAGATTTCAGCACATAACAAAATACTTCAGGTAACTGCAGTCTGAATAATACATTTTCATACATCCTGATTGATTTAAAATAAGTTAAAGTCCACAAATAAATTGGAGGGAATGTGAGCAAAGCCTAATGTTTTACTGACTAAAAATTTAATTGAAAAAAGGAAAGAAACTTACAGAATCCTGAGGTTCTTGAGGCCAGAAAAGTCCACTTTAGTGATTCTGGTGATGTTGTTTTTGTTCAAATCCCTAGAAAGAGAAAAACAGGATAAAAATGACTTATTCAGTCAAAAATACATTCAGTTGTGAGTATAATGTAACTTTAACACAACTGTGAAAGCAAACAAGCGCTCACCAAGTGGCAGGACAGGGCATGAGAATGCTCCACAGCATATAGGCCCACACACATGCATACAAGTACAAACACAAGCAAACCAAGCACCGAGAAACTTCTGTTCTGATGCACAATTGCTTACTGGAAAACAAATTTTTCAATTAAAAAAATTTTTTTTTCCTCTTTCCATTGTCACAGTTTAAAAGCTTATCATGTTTCCTGACTGTCATTCAATTAGTTTTAACTACGGGCGCACAATGTATACATACTGCAATATGAACTGACTGTTTGAGAGTGTGTGTGTGTGTGTGTGTGTGTGTGTGTGTGTGTGTGTGTGTGTGTGTGTGTGTGTGTATAGACTGGTTCCCTTTATACGGGTTTGATGTTTATTGAAACGCTGTCACACTCTATGAATTAGGGCAAGGAAAAAAAAAAAAAAAAAAAAAAAACATAGACACACATAGAAAGAAAGGGCACAGACAAACAACACACACAATTTTCTCTCTTATTTCACATACAGAACTCCTCCAAAGCTTTCACTCGCTCTCAGAACCATAGACACGCACACACACACAAACAGAACTAGGTTTTGCCAACGCAGGCAGCGTGTGTGTTTTTCATAATACACCTAAACATTTATAAATCTGATTTAAGACGATATTAGGTTTCAAAAGGCTTCCCCAAGCTGACATAGCAAGGGCCACTAATAAGAGCCATTCCCCAGCTTGTGACAGGGAGGGTTGCTATAGGCCAGACCAGTCCTCCAAAGCACAAAATGGGGTCCTTGGTCCAACAGGGTGTTCTTGAAAGGGCTCCAGAGTAATGAATAACTACAATATCTCATATGTAGCAGTGGGATGTCACAAAAAATGACTGATCCAACCCGGCACGTCAGATGAAGTATAGGAAAGCTGGCTTAAATCATAAGCAACAAGAAATGAGATCCCTGTCACGTACTTGTGTTTACATTCAAAAATATGAAACCCTAAAAAGGGTTTGAATGTGAATACTTTATCCAAACAATAGATCAGATGGCAATATCGCACATGATCACACAATATTTTCACACAAGGAACTTCAAATATTTTCCACAGATATTCTTTCTCATAAATGGCACACAGCAGGAAAATGTCCATTCATACTACTAGAAAAAGGTTTGTGTGGTTTAGGCGGGGGAGCATTTTTAATGAAAAGTTAAAAACTCCTTCTGCAGAGAATTGTAGAAACTCTCAACTCAGTGGATTTGATTTACAACCGCAAACGTTTCAGTTCATTCTCACCCCTGCCATCCGCCTCTTTTCCAAACACGCCTTTTTTTCCACAATAATGTGTTTATAAAATACGTCAACACTTAATGGCATAAAATGAAAAGCAAAAAAGACAAAGTAGATGTTTAGGTGATGAATGCTTAAGAACATTTAGCACAGAAGCAACTAAATTGTTTTACTCAGGTGTTGGTGAAGACCAAAATGTTACTGTGGCAATGTTGTTCATGACTACTGGAACAAAACGGCCACCACATGATCAGGAAAACAAATAATAAATAATAGTTTTGTGGGACGATATAACACTGCATGTTTAAAATAGATTTTAAATCTGTCATCGTCTGTCAGATGCCCAGGGGTTTGGAAGCAACCGCTATTTTATTCACAACGTCTCTGGTTTGAGTGCAGCCCACATTTCTAGCTGAAATTAACTTTTGCTTTCCGACAATAAACTGACATATTGAGAAATGAGCTTGACATAAACAATCAAGATTCCTCTGCTTAGGTATAATACTTTTGCATTAATGTATAGCTCACTAAAGCAATGAACTGAGAAAGACAAAGAAACCAGAATGAAGTTTCACGTTGATGCCGAGTCTCATCCATCTTAACATTTCATTTGAGACGTTCAAGACACCAGATAACATTTTGACAGTGAGCTGCTTCACTATCCAGACTATATGCTGCTGGTTCTTGTCACAAGCTTTCCAAGTTTTTGGCTTTGCCAGTTCCTTGAAATGGAAGGCACTGACAATTACTTGATAAGCCTTCTTGGAAGTGGAGAAAAACTCAATAGAGGTTTGATTTATTAATTTGAACATGAGGAAAGAGTTGATTTGCTTCAGAAATAAACTGTTTTTCTTGTTCATGTTTGTTGCTCCACCACACTTATAGTCTGGCTGTACAGAAGGTGAGAGGTTTTCACCCTACCCCTGCGAAGTCCTCCAAGATATTGACTGCGCATCATTGGAAGCGGATGACATAAATATCTGACAAATGTTTACTGGTTGACAAGTGGGCTGGAATAGAGAAGAGGGTAACAGTGAGGTTCACTGGGAATGGGAGAGCAGTAAAAAAAAAAAAAAAAAAAAAAAAAAAAAAAAAAAAACCTTAAAAGAAGCTTAAAAAAAACCTCTTCTCGACAGCCGGCTGATGGACCAACAACAGCACAAGTAAGAGTAGCCTACAGACTGGGTGTACCACATGCTTTTTACACTGCCTCCATCTGACAAGAGCTAACTGTAGGCAGATGGGCATCCCTTGAGTGGAAAGGACAGCGAATGCGCTACCACTGTTTGACCATAAATCTGGCTGTACCCTCTGCTATCTCCCCTTATCTTCCAGACAGTAAGATAACACCAGCCTAAGTGACAAGTGGCATGGGTTGATGGACCACACTAGTTGCCACTTTCCTGTCACCTGAGAACAGGAAACCGTGACTAAAATTCTCACACGGGTTAATCTTATTCTACTAATGGTTCGGACTGCTGATGGTTGTGTAATGATATGGGAGTAATGTGGTTGACCATTCCTGTCCCTCCCTTTATGATCTCTGATGGCTGATTCCAGCATGTCAAAAAGGTGCACAAACATGTTCTTGTCAGTAAAACTGTTTCTCTTGAATCATCTCAAACTAGTTTCTTGAACATGACAATAAGTTCACCGTACACAAATGGACTCCACACTCACCCGCACCTTGTTGAATGTATGGCATGAAGAGCAAAGGCAGCTCGGAAGGCAAAAAGAGATCCACCACAGTAATGAAAAAGCATACCTAATGAAGTGTTTAGTGGATGTATAGCTTACCCTTGGTTACAATCTTTCAGTTTTCTATTTACGCTCCATCCTCCTCCTCATCTATCTCAAATCTCTCTTCGATCATTGCTCTCTAGTGTCCGTCTGTCAGTCCCTCACAGCCAGCTTTACCCAGCGTTCCCAGCCTTACTCTCCACTTTTCTCTTTCTCAGTAATCTCCCTCTCGTCTCTTCCCGTCTCAATCTTTCACATCTTATCTTTCACTGTTTCACAGTTGACTAAACACTTTTTCTTCACCTTCATCTGTTTTTCCTCTCCATCCCTAATCTCTCCTCTTTCATCTCAATCTCTCACTGTTTTACACTTGGCTACAATTTTCCTACCCTTATTTTCTTTTCTCTCTCTCTCTCTCTCTCTCTAATCTCTCAGTCCTTATCTCCATCTTTCTTATGTTCACAGTGGAAACTTCTGCTCTTACTAAGGAGATTGCTTTGCAGTTAAGCAATTATTGAGTATACAGTTCCAGGTACAGCACAATGGCAGAATCCCATCAAACCTCACTGCCTAAAATCTGTGGAGCTACACCGCTGCCATAAAAACACACAGACATGTGGCATGAAATTAAATGAAAATCTTGGATGCACAGCACACTGCTTGGCAGTGATGTCATCGGAAAAAGCTGTGAAAAAAAGCACAGCATTGTTAGGAGGTAAGAAAACCAGTCATACCTAGCATAATATTACATAAACAATAATTCCCTCTTTCATAAAAGAATTCTGTTCATTATAATTAAATGGTGCTACTGGTACACTTCAAAAATTTAAAGAAATAGTAAATAAAATGCACTACCCACAGTATTTTTACATGAGTTAGTAAATCTATTCACTTAACTCCTTGGAATCAGTAAATGTGTGCACAGAGAACTCATTACGAACAAAGCAAAGACAAAGAAACTGTGACGAAAGCTGATGAGGCTGCCATTCTCATGCACCTGGTCTGTTAAAGCTTAGGTGTACAGCCCACCTGGCAGTACAGCTTAACTTAGCATCAAAAGTTAACTGACCAGCATTCAGACTACTAATGAAATACGTTAGCACAAAAGCCCTAACCGCTGTTTCCATTACAGGCAGAAGTAAGCCGTGCAAGCATGTGTGTGTTTGCGACTAGGGGATAAGACAAGAATGCAAACAGCAGGTGTCCAGGGAATTAATATCCCATTCAACAAAGACATGCACACACAGGCAGAGACAGCCCCCACCACATCTCACTCTAGACCACTGAGAAGTGAACTTTACAGTCTGGCTGCCTTAGGGTGACACACGGGTTGACTTTACGGTGACAAATGCATAGTGTGTGTGAGGTGGAGGTGGCAGCAGGACTGATTTGCCTTCAGGACAATGCTATTGGTTGACTACACCATTGGCAATGAGAAAAATGTTTTGACGTGTCTGGTTGTTGGCTAATTAGCTGTGCTTCATTTTCTCACCTTGACCCTGTATCTCTGTCTGTCTTGTTTTTGTTTTCTTGAACTCTGTCCTCTTTTTCCCCCTCTATCTGGGACAATAGGGAATAAAGATAAAGCACTGAAGTTTCCTCTCTCTGTTTTATCAGTCTCGGACACTGTGACATTTCCTCTTTCCCCTTTTTTCCTCTCCCTCCATAAAGCATTACATGTTTGTTGTGCTTACCATAGTTATCGTTCTCTCCCTTCATTCTTTCACTCACTTTCATCCTTTGTTGACCTCTGTCCCACACCTCATTTCCAAATGCATTCACTTCCTGTGCTAATCTCATGTTATTTTCCAAAAGCTCTTGTGCCGCTTCACTTTCTCATTCCTCCATTTTTACTCTCCGTCCTTCTCACTCATAGATAGATATGCTCAATTTCATTCTCTAAATCTACCACTTACACAAGGAATCCTAATTGCTCTCTTCCTTTTCCTCTAAGCTCTGTGCTCGCCACACTCAGGCCAGGTGTCATGCTGCTTTGAAATTGGCTCTGCTATAGCTGAAATCCATCCACTTCAAATGTTTAGATATTACATTTGGCCAATGCAAACTAAGGCAACTTTAAGTGCTCTCTTCTGCTCTCACTTTTAAGGAGCACATCTATGTAGCAAGTGAAACGTACACCAAATAAAGGGGGAAGATTAATTGGCCTATGCAGACTTTACTAGAAGCCTTTGTGGAACTGTGAAAACAGTAGTGAAAAATAAATTCAGTGGTAGCATATGAGGAAAAACCTTAGATGTCATAAATACATTTAGACCAAAAATAAGGTATAATCTTTGCGTATAATAGGAAACTGGATCAACACACATAGACTGGTGCATGTGCCAGTAGGGAGAAGTATGGGCAAATTAAACACATCAAATACAGTCAAGAGTATATAATTAACAAGAATGAGAAACAGACTTAGCCCAACAGTAATCAAGAGAGTAACAGGGATCATGGTAAATGGCCTGTATTTGTATAGCGCTTTACTAGTCCCTAAGGACCCCAAAGCGCTTTACACACTCAGTCATCCACCCATTCACACACTGGTGATGGCAAGCTACATTGTAGCCACAGCCGCCCTGGGGCGCACTGACAGAGGCAAGGCTGCCGGACACTGGCGCCACCGGGCTCTCTGACCACCACCAGTAGGCAACCGGTGAAGTGTCTTGCCCAAGGACACAACGACCGAGACTGTCGGAGCCGGGGCTCGAACCGGCAACCTTCCGATTACAAGACGAACTGCCAACTCCTGAGCCACGATCACCCCATATCATGTAATATCTTAGATAATAAAGGAAAAAAATCAACTATCATGCAGCAGCTAATTGGAGCACCTACAAATAATGGTCCAGATCTTCAATATGCTTGGCAAAATGATAGATGCTTATGTGCTGTTTAACTGTTTCATTTATGCAGTGTTCTCACTATGAGGAATTCCTCTTTAAGTTGTTTCATGTACAACATAGAGTCAGTAACACAATTGAGAGATCTAGCCATGGCAAGCTTTCAAAAGAAAAACCTGATCAACACCAGCCTACACTTGGAGTCTGTATATTACCTACAACAGTTTGCAAAAAACTCAGTTTTGGAAATCTTGGGGAGTTTGTGGAACATTTGGTCTCCTGTGCAACCACTTACTGCTGTTTTGAATCTTTGTCATAGTGATGATAATAGGCAATGAACTGTCTCCTGTTACAAAGCTGCTCTCTGGGATATACAACAATCATCACTCAAGAGTTTTCTGGGCATTCACATATTCTTCATTCTCATATACACACAATTAAAAAAAAAAAAAAGTAAGTAATGAGTGCAAACAAAAGCTACAGTACCTTTGAGAGCGCTGAGATCAGGTTCTTTTTATATTACACAAGGCAGGTTATTTAAAGGCTGTGCTTTCAGGCAAACAAAGAAATAAAAAGATTCAATATGTCAGCATGAGCGTTGTTTCATATCTGTCAGCAAAAGTGCTGAAGCCTAATTTATCTGTTTAAAAACGCTGTAAATTTAAAAAATTAATAGAAAAATAACAGAGCAGGCTAATTAGTATTTAATTCCTTTACTTTCTAAAAATTCTGGCTCTGCTTTGAAACCTTTTTTTAACTTATGATCAAATGCCTGTACTGTACATCTGTAAGTGTATCTCATTGGTTCGCTCCATTTGTCCCAAGTACAAACGAAGCGAACCATTTGTACTTGTGACAAGTACAAAATGGTTCGCTCATGATGTATGATTAAGGCATTCCATCTGCCTTAATCATTCATCTCTATATATATTTCACATCTTTTCTATGTGTCTCTTTGTTAAATCTGTAACTACAGTCGTTGCATCAAGTGTTTGTTGTTTGGTTGTCCAAGAAGTCAAAAGTTTGTCTGCTACAATAGGTTTCCTGCAGCTAGAGCACGACATCACTATAGCCCCTTTTCCATTAGAACCTACTCGGATCGACTCAACACGGTTCGCCAAGGTTTTCAGGGTTTTCCATTAGGTCATAGTACCTGGTACTTTTTTAGTACCTGCTCACTTAGGGTTCCAAACAATCCGAGCAGGTACTAAAATGTGACGTCGTCTGACTGCATGCCACCCATTGGCTGGTCAGTGGCGTCACTCGATGATTCATGAGAGCATCTCATTCACGAAAATTAAAACCGCCATTTTTAAAACCCAGGGAACGAGGGAAATGGCTACAAAAACAATGCCATGTTCCCTGAGTCTGATGAAAAGCCAGAGACCGAGCAGCAGGTATATTCTTTCTTCGACATCCACCTTTCTTGTAGGGTATTAATTACATCACGGGACACTCGGATGCGTTATGAGGACAACCACAAATGTAAGTCGAGTCGTGGCGATCCGTGACGAGTCGATCTGAGTAGGTACTACTCATTAGTGCGCATGCGCCAACCAGCGTGCAGCCTGTTACAGTCGCTCCAGCCTTTTCTCTTAGTTTAGCTCTTTTCTTACGTATTCTTTTTTTTTTTCCTGACTTGTATTTTTTTTATGGAGCACTGTAACAAAGAAAGAATTTCCCCCAGGGATCAATAAAGTATTCTGATTCTGATACTAATGGAAAAGGGGCTTATTAGACTCTGCTGGCTGTGTATACTTCTCAGAAGTATGGGGAAATTTTGATAGCAGTTTTGAGTTATGCTTGCTAACCCATATTTGGGTAATCCTTCTCTGTACAAATAAATAAGCTTGTTTTAGAGCTGTGCAATCTGCTGAATTCTAGGAATGCCAAGTGAAACTAAATGATGAAAGAAGAACACCAGAAAAGAGAACAAAGGTACAAACAAGGGCAGAGAGACCGGAGATAAAAGAGCCATTAGTCAGTTAAATATTTCCTTTACTGAAGGACACTCGCTTTCACTCCATAAAGGGGAATCCTGTTCGAATGATGCAAAATACATCTACCTCCTATCTAATCTGTGCTTTCATTTTTTGGGTTTTTCTTTTTTAACACTGCTTCATTCTGATTTAGCTTTATTGGATTTGTTTTCCCCCTTAAAGTCATCTTCATCTCTTACACCACATTTCTCTCCTATTCATGTCTCAGTCTTTTAAATTGTTTGTTATGCAGCTTTCACATTTAATACCGCGGACTGATTAGATTTTGTTGAAATCTGAGAGAGTAATGCATCTCCTTGTGTGTTCCATCATCAGTTGGTTTGTTTTCTGTCAGTCCCAATTTATTTCCCCTTCCTTCATAGTCTATATTCTATCTTAATACTGATCCACCTCGAGAAATTTCATAGTTTGGTGTCGCTGTTAACCACACAGGCTTGACCACATTAGGGAGACGCCTGAAAGCATCCCTTTCTTTTAGAGTCACAAGCCAAAGGGGCTGTAAACCAGCCCTGTATTTGGTTAGCTCTTTTCTTTGCAAGAGTTTATAGGGTTGCATTGCTTTTGTCTAGATTTACTACTGCTGTACTGTAAGTGAATGGGTTGGGGTGCGGGTGGAGGGGTAATTTGGCTGCAGAGAGACCACTTGACAAGAACAAGCCCTGCTGCTTCCTCAATGGGGCCCAAGTCAGGAAAAAAATGAGAATGAGTGAACAAGAGGATAAGAAAATGAGATTAGGGTGAATGAGAGATTGAAAGAGGACATGAATGACAGAGACAGAGAGACACAGAAACAACCTTGATGCATGCATGCACAGTGCAGTGACCTGTTTCTCCATAAGCTTCCAGACTCACATAAATAGTCTGAGCAGTGGCCTGCAAACTGAACACTGTGGTGGAAGTCACTCTATTACTCTGCCACATACCCACAAATAACTACATAAAAATGTATATACACAGGTGTAGTGAAGGAGTACACACAGAAACCCACACTGAGAAAATAAAGTCCCTGCAGAAAGGAAATAATATGTTGCTTTGGTGACAGTGGCCTAACAAAACAGTGGCATAGCTTGTTAACATCAAACAACTCCAAGCTCACTGCATAGACACACACACACACACACACACACACACACACACACACACAAATCTATACTAGTGTTATAGTATGACACACACTCTGAAGTCCTTCAAGTTGAGGACTTCTCATTCAGCAGAAAGTCACAGAAGGTCATTCGTGACTCTGGGCTGTTTCTATGTGACACAAATTCTCTCTCTCTCTCATTATATGTCAAAGTTTCCATCTAACCAGTTTCATGTTATTTCTGGTGAATGCATGAGAGTGAACTGTGTGAGCTTGTGCCTGCCTAATGATGAGTGTGCACTGTATGTGTGGGACTGCAGGCTAGATTTTTATGTGCTTCATGAATATGCATTTCATTTAAATTATGTACCTTTTCATGCCTGCATGTTCTCTTGCACTAAGTTTGTGAGGACCCGTTTTGGGACTTTAACACCGAGCACATTTCGGCTGCTTCTTACTGCATCAAATAGATGTTTGAAGATTAAAAGAAAATCACATACACCCTATTTTTTTCAGTCACCATCAAATCAGGATTCTTCTGTAATCGTACCAGAAGTTAATTACTGAGGTCACCTAAGACATTAGTACCGCAAAAAGAAGAAGAAAATACAAGCTGTCAATTAATCACACGGGTGTTAAAGCAACCCCAGGTTAACAAAACTTGCTTTCAAGTGGAAATGAAAGCAAACTGTGAAATAAACACCCACGCTGTTCACATCCATCACAGTTAACAGACCTTTTCTGGTCCAGCTTGGTTAAGAAGGATTTTCAGGCATGTTCTCTTCCATTTTATACTCCAAATGAAATGTGTTAGTTATTGATGGCTTGTCCGGGGGTAGGTAATTAATTTTCCCAAAGGGTCACATGAGAAACTGGGACTGTTTCAACAAGTGGAACTCAAGTCTGCTTAATATTAATTTTATCTCCTTATAAGCTTCTTGGCTCTGTCCTTCATATCAGTACCAGTTTCTCACGTGAAAGAAAATGGACTGACCACCCCTGAGTCATTATAGAAGCTTTTTTATATTCCCAGGAAACAATGTTCATCCGTCTCAGCAATCACTTTGGCATAATTTGATACAATATGTAATGTGCTGAGAATAGACCAAAAAAAGAAAAAACCAACGCACATTTCAACAATAAGGCTTCAGGATTAACTGTGTGTTCAAAACTGGATTTTCTAGTATTGTTGATTAAGGTTAGAGTAAGAGCCTATTGTATATAGTAAGAGCCCTCACAAGTGCAGTACACTCCAGTACATGCACCTCCATGTGTTTTGTTTGTTCGTTACATTTGAATATGTCTGTATGTTTTAATGTAGCATCCGGCTTGATCCATTTCCCAGAAGGGCAGTGCCCACTATCAACGCCAGCTGGCTCCCTCTTTGACAGGCTTAAAGTAATTATATAGAAAGGTCATGTGCCCGCATGCTGGAGAAACTTGAGGAAAAGAATATCACCCACTGACCTAGAAATGGAGCCTAAATGTTGGTTAGCCTCACTTGTGCCATTTGGCATACCATAACTGAATCAAACATAGTTAGAAGGGCACAAAGTGATTACCACAAGATGGCCATGGATGATAGGCGTGACATTAAGAGGCTGTTGGAAAACAGCAAGCTCACTGTGGTTTTTACTTCTGAGTTTAGCCCTGTCTGCTATTGCAATAACACTCGGCTGCTCTTCAGACAAATTACATCATCATCATACCCACGATAACAGTAAAGAACGGTCTCCACTTAACGATGGCTTTTGTTCAACAGTTACCAAAGGCTGTGTTCATTGATATGCAGAAATATTGCACAAACATCATAATTAGTTTCCTGGTTCCCATAAAACAAAGCAGTACAACTAAAGATTCATGGAACACATCAAAACTGTTGGAACACATTTTGAACTTAACATTATCAGACTCTTTGGGTGGGGCTAGCAGCTGTATACAAAACACTGTTATTTGCAATGATGTCAGATAAATATTCAAGACAGAGCCAAAAGTAGCTGGGAAGTCTACACCACAGTACTTTAGTCATTGCAGATTGATCCAATCAAATTACTCTAAATTTAGAGAACTAGAACTATGTCAGCACAAATTAGCTGGTCTGCTCCATGCGCAGGATAGAACCAAAGTATTCAGAGATCTCGCACACACACACAAAATTCCAACCCCACCATGAAATGCCATTTCATAGCCGAGGGTGTGGTGGTTAGAGCGTCCACTGGCCAATCAACACTAAGCTTTGATAAGAGCCAGAAGCAGCGGCTAAAGTGTGTGTGTCCACACAAACACACGCAGCAGCAGCAGCAGCAGCAGCAGGGATCCTACTGTTATGCGCTCTGTGGTACAGTAGGTTGGCACGTTGAGGGGAAATGGGGGTTGTGAAAACTCTATTGGAGAGATGCTGCTGGCAAACTGATGGTGTGTGTGAGTGCGTGTGTCGGAGGGGGAGGTGGAGGTCAGAAAAAAAGCGGTGGAACTGAGGAGTGAAGCAAAGGAAAAGTAGAGAAGAAAAGAAGTTGGGCAGAAAGAGCGAGAGATGTAGGAGAAAAAACAAAGGTGGGATAAAGATAAAAAGCTTGGAGGGGAAGGGAAATTAAAGAGCAGAAGGGGAGAAAGAGCTAGCTGAGAAGAGAGAAAGCACAGAAGGTGTTGCCTGTACAAATCTTGCCAAAATTTACTTAAAGTGGTGTTAGCGAGGGAACAGAAAACTAGACTGTTAAACTCAAATTTAGCTTGTGCAAAGCTGGCTGAGGAAACTTGCTGCCAGTCAACTACAAACACAGTGCATATATGAGGATGCAATCATGCACACATGCACATTGTGACAAAATTAAAACATGCAAAGCTTGCACAAACACATGCAAAAAAACAAACAAACTGCAGCTCAAGCGATTGGAAGCTCCCTTTGGAGTTTACGGCATTTGATTCTCCCACATTTCACAGCAGTTGAGGCAACAGTTTGGAATTTGAATCTCAAGAAAAAAAAGTGTTTGTGCTTTTTTGTATGTGTGTCTATGCAGACCCTGTAGGGCAGGTGTGAACTGAACCCGGGAGAGAAAAGCCGTTCTTATGTTTCAATTCACTTTACCCAACCTCGTTAAGCCTGTTAAGCCACCCCCAAAAACCCTCCACTCAAATTAGATGCAAATGAGGCCTCAAGTGGCTTTCCAAGTAGAACATTACGGAATTGACTGGCCCGAGGTAATCTTTGAGGCTGGCAGCATGTGAGTGTGTCTGTTAAGTGAACAGTTGGGGCCACCACAGTTTTTCTCTCGTTAACCTTTCCAAATGTTTACAATAGTGAGGAAGACTAGGCTTTTAAAGAGATTGATTCTGTGGTTATGACAGGTGGACTGTGGCGCTTGCTTACTCGTTTTCACATGTAGCAGAAAGAAACTAGATTCAAACTTTTGCACTGTGTGTAATAAAAAGGCTAAGTGGGGGCATATTGTGAAAGCTACATGAGCGTTACAGTGCTTTCATGCTTTACAGTGCATCTTGACTGATTCTCTTCACTCCAGGCACCCACCGTTCCTCAGGAAATTTACCACTGTGAAATGTTTCAGTGTTATATAATGTGGCAGTATATCATGAAATCCTCTTAACTCCATGTGTCACGTACTTCTGCTTTACTCTGCTGTGAATTTCTACATTTGGTTTCATAAACCTTCGAACAATCTTTCTAAATTACTTTGATTCGATACATGTGTCTATAGAGGGTGCGGCAATGTAGAAGTTGAAAAACATTTTCCTGGAAAGATAAGGTGAAAGCCTCGCCTTAATTAAATGCTACATGTTTTGCGGCCTTGACGCATGTTCTAGTGTTGTGAGGTATCAGATACACATTATATTTTCTAATATTTCAGCGAGAGAGACAAGAAAACTTTTAAATCAGAAAAAAGTTGGAGGATTTCCATGCTACAATATTTAACCTCCTAAGACCCAAACTCTTCCACGGCATGCATTTTTAATTTCTCTTTGATATTTGGGCTGATTGGGGCCCGATAAATGTAAAAACAAAGAATTACCAGATTTTTTTTCTTACCTTATTTTTGTTTTTATGAAAAATTAGAGCCACATATGAGGATATTCGTTTAAAATTTTGATAGAACAGTAGCAGTATAATGTCCTCGTAAATGGATATCAGGCCCTTGAAGAGCAAAATTGAGTATTTTGGTCTAAATAACCCAAAATGTGATGTCCACATATGTGGACATATGAAAAAGTCTGTTATACCATAATGTCAAGCCACAATGACGAGTGTGTTAGTATACCATAGAGAAAGCCCAGAAAGTCTTGAAATATGGACTAAATAATAAAAACTTATAGTCTTAAAGAATCTCTGCCAATGGAAATCAACACCTTAGGCTTTTGCAATCTGTAAATGTGTCAGTGGTGAAGTGTGGAAGTATTCAATTATAGTTGAGAAACTTTTTGAAATTTACAACTTTTACTTAGAAGTTAACAACTTTTTTGATACAAGAATATGTTGTCCACATGAACTTTATCGCAACTGTCAAACTCAAATCCCTGCTTAGGGCAATAATGCTCATCTCTCTTAAAACAAAGTGTCTGTTGTAACCTTTAGGACTAGAATCTCATCCATTTTAATGTTTCCCAACTCAGACTCCCTAAAATATATCTGCAGAGGGAGAACGAGATGAAGGTAGAAAAAGAGGGAGGCAAAGAGCAACTCTTGGCCAAAGTCACATCTGAAACACTGACCTGGATAAATCAGAGAAACATAAACACAGAGTTTCTGGACTGAAAAGGGAGGGAGGGGGCGCTGCTACCCCAAATATTCCACCCTGGGGACCCCAGGGAGACGCAGAAGACCCCGTTATCCCACCTCCCCATCACAACCTGCTCTAATTATTTATTTTTCTTGGGTCTAAATGTCTTCGGGGGATTACTGTGCAAAAGCCAACAGGTCCTAGAAGGTCACAACAGCCCTATGGAATAGCAGAGGTATGGGGGTTCATTGTTAACACTCATACATACACACACAAGAAAAGCAATCACACCAGCCAGTGCAAACACGCAGGCACACAAACATATGAAACAACTCAGCCAAGCAAAAATCCGCACACACATGCTAATCACATGTTCATATCCACCAGTACCCCCCACATCCACACACACACACACACACACACACACACACACACACACACACACACACACACACACACTCACACATATTCACAAACATGACCCCCCACTTTCCTCAGCAGCCTACTGATTGTGTTTGTTGTCTCAGGTTAGGTCTGTTGTTGATCCCCTGCAGGGCTTTTGGCTGCTCTGTTGTCATGCATAATCACTTCCATACCTTAACAGCAAAGGTGTGTGTTTGTGAGTGCATGTGTGTGGCTGCGCTGATGTATACGTGTCAAGATCAGGCTGGAGGTGGCAGCAGCGCCTGTCAGAGTTCTGTCCCTGCCTAAGGAATGAATATGATTTTAAACTGTCACCCAGGCTAAGAATAAAGAAAGAAAGAACCAGGAGTTCTTGAAGTGAAAAACACTGAGGATCTAGTCCAGTTTTACTCATATTCTACAAAACTTTGGAAAGTCTTACCCAGGCATGTGAAAGAATACAATTTAAAGTGATTTAAGGCAATTTTCTCACATTTTTTTGACCTGTTTAAAAATTCAAAAGCTTTCTCTAAGAACATAGTTGGTGACTTTTTTCTTAACCACCTCTGTTCATTGGGGGTCGAAGGTGATTTTAGGGCACTTTTGTGTATGCAATATATTAAGCTAGAATAAAATAGCAGTATTTTAAAGTAAAGGTATTGCAGCTTTTCACAGTAAGACGTACCCTTTGAGTAATATGCTGACAGGATTTTTAATAGCAATAGTTTCCCTACGATTTTTAAAAGCCACATAAAGCCAGTCATCGTCTAAAAAAAAAAAAAAAAAAAAAACTTTTATATAAAAGTTGTGTCCCAACTTTATATAGCCTGAGTAGTAATCACGACAACAACGATAAAAAGTACCAGAAACAGAGTTTTACATACAGGACGGGGGTTTATAAGATAATATAAAAACATGAATTTAATAAACTACATGGGATGTTGATGCACATGGATGCTATTACAGTAGCCTGCAGTATGAAATAAGTACCGTTATGTGCAAGTGATGAAAGTTTAGCAATGCACGACTAAGTTTTCGAGATGTTTTTAAAGATGTGCTCAGACATAGTTTGATATGTCCAAATATCAAGTGAGCGGGAATATTTTGTTCGGAAAAATCTGCGAAAACGTGCAGTTTTCCTACAGAGCATGTTAAGTTTAAAATGCACTAGCCACAATTCAGGAGCATGGGAGTAATGCAAAGGTAGAAAAGGTGAATAATAAGGTCAGAGTGCCCTCTATGATGAACTTTGGTTAAATGGATGCAATTACAGATAAGTTGAAATAAAACAACTGCTCTTACAGGCGCTCGGCATTCCTCGGTATTCCTTTGGGCACAGTCTTCAAACCCAGACCCTGGCAGTCCACATGAGATCCGGAGCAGCTACACTTGTGTGGGCATCCATTCACCGATGTAGCGCACACCAGCAGAGCGAAAGCTAGAGCCCAAACCCGGCAGAGCGCGGCGCGCTTCTCCGGCGTGGTCGGAGGCATTATACCAATCCACCGAAATTACTTCCAACAGACGTTAATTGAAAATCCGCGGGGGGTGGAGGAGACACCGTGGAAGTGCGGATCCTGTGTAAGTTGAAGACAGGACGTTTTTTCTGTGGCAGAATTTTTGGAAAAACGAAAGAAAAATGCAAGCCGAAATCAAATTAAGTTCGCTGTTGCACGAATTCAGAAAACTTCTCTCCAGAGACTCGGTAACTACGAGTCTACTTAAAACATCCCTTTGCCAGTGACGAAGAAGACAATAACAACGTAGATATGACACGCTAGATAAAAAATTTAAATATCTATTCGTGCGTCACTCGGCTCAATGCGTAAAAGTTTCCCCAAATGTTCTCCATTCCCAAACTCTCCGAGAACTTATGAGCCTAGCTTCTAAACCTTCCAAGGTGAGAATATTCAGCTAGGGTGTAACCTCCTTCCAAGGAACATCCCTCCGCTGCCAGGGAGTAAAAAGTGAGAGTAGTAAAGGAGTTATAATCACACACACACACACACAAAAAAAAAAAAAGTTGAAAGCGCAGTGGCGCAACACAGACTGGTTCGCCTGGCGATTGTGAGAGTGAGAGAGGCAGACAGATTTGTATTTAGGTTTCCCCCAAAAATCCTCGTTCCCTCTCCCTCCCTCTCTCTCTCTTTCTGTTGATGTCAGGAGAGTCGGAGAGCTCTACAAACTTTCATTCGTCCTTTATCTTCCCCAAGTCTGTAAACCAAACTCTATCCACGGAAGCAGCGTACTCATTTTAGCTGATTTCTCAGCAGCTCTTCTTTTATTTTTATAGCCCGTTTATCAACTTAATGAACTTGCTATCATGTTTTGGTTTTGAGGCGCGTCTTTTTTAGCCATATTTCTCATGCATCATCCTGCTGGAGTCTGTGTTGTGTGTCAACTTCATTGATAGATGCTTTAACAAGTAGCATATGACAAAAATGCTGGATGACAGCTCAGTCATAGTTGATCACATTTAATTAAGCTGAACTTGTCTGCTATGGTGTTGGAAAATCCACACAGTGTACAATGACCGTGGGGGCTGAAAGAGGCTTGTTGTGACAGGTAATAAATATATACATATATAATCAGCTCAATATTAATAAGTATGGATTTAAGGTGAGTTAAACTTCTATTCTTAGTGGCCACAGGCAAAAGTTAAAGCTCTTGCTAATAGTCCAACTACTCTTCATCACTACACAGACTTGCACACAGCTCTTGGTGCAGATAGCAGGACTAAGGCTAAAAGAGTTTTCAGAGCAGATAAAGTATGAAGACTTGCAGAGTGTTGCAGTAGTGCTGCTGCCCTCTATTGGCAGAAGGAAATAAAGGTGGATTACCATCAATTGCAGTTATAAAATAATTTCATTTCTAATTGAATCAGTGTTGCCTAAATTAATCCAGTGCATTCTGAGAAATTTCCTCCAAATCTCAAAAAAAAAAAAAAAAAAAAAAAAAAAAAAAAAAAAAAAAATCTGACGGGCTTTTTCTCAGCAGTGTCTCACTTTAATTAACAGTGGGGAGTTCATAAATATTGTAATACTTAAGTCTCAAACTGAGCAATTCAATATCTCATTCTAACTCTCACTCTAATTAAAACATCAGTTTTCCTGCCAGTGGGAGCAAAAGGGAGACTTGTGACTAGTTTAATATTTGATTAATTCTCTGTAAACAAATCTACTGTGAAGGTTTTTCAAAAATTCCCGAAGCTTTTAGAAATCCATCCCATATCTAATTTAAATTTTAATGGTTTGCATTTTGGTGTTTGTTCAGTTCCAGAAACAGACTGATTCACAGTTAGTCATCTATTTTTTCAGTGCCTTGCAGAAACTTGCATTAATAGATTTGCTGAGGTGGAAAACACATCATCAGTCTTTCTGCTCAAGACTGGGGATATTGGACCTTCTACCACTGTTGTATGAACACTTCATTATGCAATATTAATACCCCTATCTAGGGTGTGGGTGCAGGATTGGGATGTCAAGAAAAGAAGCTGCTTTGAAAATGAGCTTTGCGTCACTAGAGCAGAGGAGCTTTGTAGTGACTAATTCAAGCACCTCCTGGGGCTCCCCCAGGTGCCCTCTGGCATACAGGGAAACCAAATCCCGACAGAGTTTCCTGGGCCTACACAGAGGTTTCCTCCTTGCTGGATGTACCCAAAAAAGGCACAGTAGTGAGCATTCTGTTAAAGAAAGTAAGCCAAGCCTCTGCACAGAGAAACCTCAGAGTCAGTCGCCTGTCCTAGCAAAATACATCCCAAAATTTGAAAGTGGGTAAGCATGACAATGACCCTTAAATTCAGCATAATCTAAACAAAAAGTGTATCAACACTAAATTTCCTAACCACATGTATCCACACGTGCATCCATTTACTCTTGTGACAATAAGGTACACATGCACAGACACACACACACACACACACACACACAGAGCCCTTTCCATCAACAGAAATTGAGGATGGCAAACCAAACCAAAGAAAAGTTTAAAGGCTGAGCCTATAGAACAGAAAAATGGGAAATAAAACTATTCATTTCTTGTTCTGATTGGTCATTTGTTTAGTAAAGTCATCAATACTGGTGAAAGATGTTGGTGCTGCGGCGCTAACAGACCTAAGGCGTGGTAAATTAACATGAAACTAACATCAAATCTGTAACAATTGCCTCTAGATTTCAGCAACACACCACTGTGCTTTCAGCTTAGATGGGGCTGAGATGGTAATGGCGTTTTATAGTACATTTAAAACTGCTAACAATCTTTAATTACCTGTGACAGCAGTTATTGAATTCTTAATCTAACAAGGCTAAAGAAATTAAATATATTTAAATAAATAAAACAGATTTTTGACCTGTCTTGTGCTGGCATTTGTTAAAAGTCTAAATAAATATGGCTGTACATGTTGGTAATGTCATCAAAAAAAGCCACTACATGGGATATAGTTATATTCTTGACTTCACCAGCTGCTTAACAACTATCTTGCATTCTGTCATTTGGACAGGAGAGAACAGGATATACAGACAGATATACAAAGAGATTCAAAACAAAAATCAAGGCTGCATTGGCTGATCAAAAAGTAAAATAAAACAGTTTCCAACAAAAAAGGTACAAGAATGAGGAACGCACAGAACCAACAAATGATCTGACAACACACAAGTTGATAGGCAAGACTATATTACATTTACTGAGCAGATCAATGATGAAACACAGGTAAAAAGAGACAAGGGTGTATAATAACAAAAAAAAACCCAAAAAAAACCAAACTCAAATGCAAATTAAGCTAATGACATAGACACTGGGCTTTTCTGATTTCATTTCATCATTGTTCCTTTTTTCCTCTTTTGCCCTCCTACCTGTGATCCAGAAGTCAATATCAGTACACCCAGATGAAGAATGTCTCAATCCCTTACAAGCATCTGAAGGAAAGAGAGACAGAAGGCTTGCATTGGGAGCGATCATGGATGATGCACAGTTGCATCCTTTGCTAAATATTTTAATGTTCACCATATAAGACACAGTGTCTGACAGAGTGACTAAGCAAACCAAGGAAGGAGGAGGACTCTAAACAGTTTGTCACATTTATCCACATCTTGTTTTCATTATTCAATATAATCAAACTTTCTGACCTTCACTGTTTCAATGTGTGTTTAATGGTATGATATCTTGTCAAAGTACCATGCACTATAGCCCTTAATATAAAAAAAAAAAAAAGTCATAAGCACTGTTATACCCTAGATTAAAAATAAATAAATAAAATACAGCAGTAGTTGGGCTATCCGGTCATTAGCCATTTCCGGGTCCAAACTCTTCAGGTCCCCAAGTAAGATGAACACTGCAACATCACAGAGTTAAACTGTCTAAATTCTTTCATCTTTAATAAAATGATCAGTGTGGCTGCTCTACCAGGTGTAAGAATTACGTTTAACATTCAGGCATCCACGAAAACAGAATTTATAAAATTTAATAGAGTTAGAAGTTAGCTCGCTAGTTTTCACCCAAAACATAATATACTGTGTTCTGACCAGTGTTGGGTAAGTTACTTTAAAAAAGTAATTAATTACTATTACTAATTACTTAGTCAATATTGTATTTAAAATACTTATCTAATTACTGTGTCAGAAAAGTAACTTAATTACTACATAAGTATTTAACTAAATACTTCTTAAAATCCATATAAACCTTGAGTGGACAAACAATAGAAATTAAACTCTTTAAATAATAAAATTTTTTAAAGACGGACACGCTACAGTATGCAGCGGTAGCATCTGTTCCACAATGTAGCCTGGCAGGGCTGGACTGGGACAAAAAAAAAAAAAAAAAAATCGGCCCGGGCATTTTGACTAGAGACCGGCCCACCAGGTATTATAGGAAAAGCCATAAAGCCTTTGAATGAAAACAAACGCTGTTGTCACAGTGATGTACACTGTCTTGTTGGTATAAATGTATCAATCTAATAAACTTAAACCTACACCATCCTCCCTATTCTGGTATTGGTCGAGTTAACCTCCTGAACTATCTACAACACATAGTGAAAACCTGAAAGTAAGACAGAGAAGACTAGAGGTGAGACATGATCATTACTGATTACTGATGACAGATTTAGATATATTTTCATAAACCATTCATTTGCCACATCAATAAACAGCATGGCAGGGCAAAATATTTTTTCTAACATGGCAACCTTTAAAAAGTGAAAGGAGACAGAGAGACAGGTGAGAAAGAAAAACTTAACTGACTTTTTGATGGCATTTCACACACAGTACTGGTACAGAATCTAGAAAATGTGGGAAAATGCTGGCATCATAAACAGTACTTAGCTACTTCTGAAGAAATTATGATGGGACCCTAAAAAATTACTACGTACAATAATGGATTTCTATACATTTTACATCAGATGAAAACGTTTGTTGTAAGATTCAGAGCGATAAACAAACAAGAGAGAAAAGCCGATCAGCTGATCACTGATCAGTTTCATGATTGAAGTAGAAACAGAGGGAGATCACCATCGGCCCACCGGGCAAATGACCGGTATGCCCGATGGCCAGTCCAGCTATGTAGCCTGCAGTCATATTTTAAGCTCACCTTCAGACGCTTTCTGTGCTGCTGAAGTAAAAAAAAATCACGTTTTGCTGCTTAGGAGTTTCCGCGGTGTTATCCATGGATGATGAACAAGGATCACTCAGAAGTGTTCGTCTATGCTCTGTGTCAGGCGCTTCAGTAGATTACTCGCGCTATTAACAGCAGCCGATAGTTTTTTCTCCCCAGCACATAGCTTACATGTTGCTGTAATGTTCTTGTCTGCTTGTTTCAGAAAAGTGAAGAGACGGGAATATGTCCATTTCTTAAAACAGCCACACGCTTCAGCAGAGTCCGACATCTTCCGCTTTAGAATACGACTATGCAGCAAACTGGCGCGAAATGACGTGCAGCTGCACTACAGCGACGTTAAAGCGGCGGAGTTTACTTCTACGTTTAGAAGATAAATTAATGAAATTAAATAATGATATTCAGCGAGTTTAATTATTTTACAATGTAACGCAAGTACATTGTAAGTAACTGTAATTAAAATACCTAAAAATGAACAGTAATTAGTTACTCTACTTTTTCAGTGGAAAAGTATTTTAATTACAGTAACGCGTTACTTAGTAACACTGGTTCTGACTGAGAGATTTCCAAAAAATTAAATCGTACAGCTCTGCTATCGCTTCAGACATAAATGAAGACAAAACTAAACAGTGACGTTTGTACAGTGTTGGGGAGTAACGGAATACATGTACCGCCGTTACGTATTTAAAATACAAAATATGAGTAACTGTATTGCGTTACAGTTACCGTTTAAAAAGGTGGTATTCAGAATACAGTTACTTTGCTGAAATAAAGGGATTACACGGTGGTAGTTTCCTGTTTCATATTGTGGCGGGTCAGGACTGTTTGGGTTTGTTTGACAGCTACGTTCTGTTGTTCCAGGCGGCAGCGTTACGGTTGCCATGGTTACAGGGTGATGCGCTCTCTCTGTGTGTTTCCTGGGTGAGAGAGCGCCTTTTTGTTGTTGTTGTGCTAAGCTAAAAGGCAGAATGCTACAGGCATAGCCCTAAAGAATGTAGCCTCATGGGCAGTGTAGTCCGTGCTGCAGGGAGAATGGACTACCATACCCGTTATGTGTCTGTGAACACGAGCTGTCATCGAGCAGAAACGGGAGCTGGAAGCATGTAAATATAATAATAACCACTGCAGCCAAGAAGAGTGCCTGACGAGCCCAGTTGTAAGTACGCTATTAAGACTCGACTGTACGCTGTGTTCGTGTTTTCCTCCGAAACAATAAGTTCCTGTTGGAGCAGTCTTTCAACGTCTGTCTTTGTCTCTCGCAAGCAAAGTTGACCCAGACAACAAAGTAAAGCTATTTTTCGGCTACGAGCCCGACATATTAGCCAGAGGTCCCTTTACTATGGTTCGGAGCCGCAGACCTTCAGTAATAGTATTAAATCACACAGCAATAGTACATTCATGTAGTTGTAAAAAGCATGATAATATATTAAGTAATCCAAAGTATTCAGAATACGTTACTCTCATTGAGTAACGTAACGGAATACGTTACAAAATACATTTTGGGGCATGTATTCTGTAATCTGTAGTGGAATACATTTTAAAAGTAACCTTCCCAACACTGCGTTTGTAGGGTTACTGGTTTCCCTCGACTGCTGACTAGCTAGTATATTATGATGTTCTACATGGTGGCTAGCTATATGGCTATGGTTAGCATATTATAAACATACTGAAGCTGGAGGATGAACGCTAACTTTTTTCCATTCGGTAAAAGTTAACGCAAGGGTTCCCGATGTTTAAGGACAAATGTAATCGCATGGCAGAATCCTCTAAACGGACCAAACTTCAGTCAGGAGAACAACTGAGATAATCCATCCACAATACGAGGTTAGTCATTCATTTACTGCTGCATGGGCTGGGCTGTAGTTACATCATAAGGTTTTAAAAACTGAGCTTTAAAATGAATAGTGATAATAAAAACCGAGAGTGGCCCACAGTGACCACTGACTTTTTTTTTTTTAGATTAAGTAGAACAAGACAAAGCATTAAAACATGTTAAAACACTCACATACTTGGTGGGTGGGATTACAATTAGAGAAGCTGAGAAAAGGAATCAAGGAGGGAAAGCAGGAAAATGACATGAAAAACCAAAAAAACCCAAAACAAACAAAACCAAAATAATCTTTAAGATAAAACAAGATATAATCAAAGACAAACAATGACAACTTAAGCATGATAATAGAGACAGGGAACAACTGGAAACATAGCACATTTTACCTTAATACTCCTCGACTTCTTTCAGGCAAACAAAAGTGCTGACAGTTGCAGTGACATATACAATTTTTGTCAAACCACAGGTCTTGGACCCAAATGCAGACTCAACCTTTAACAAAGGGTGTTTATAATTGTGGTTTGAAAACAGTTTAAAATACAAAATTCAATAAAGGGAAAACCCGAACAGAATCCAAGTGACAGGGAACACACACACACGAGGACAGATGCTCTGACAAGGAACAAATGGAAGACCGTACTTTAAATACACACAGGCTAATTAGGGGAAGTGGACACAGCTGGGGAAGACACACAGGTGCAGACATTCAAGGTAACGAGACAGGGGAGGAAGTGAAACTCAAAGCATCATATAAGTGATAACTAAGGGGGTGTCCAAATTCATAGGCTGCATCCTCCTGAGGACCCGGCCTTCGCAGTCTTCGTGGGCCGGGTCCTCCGAAGGCCGGGTAGACCGGAAGTGAGCGGCTGTGAAATTGGACGGTCTAGCCTTCAGTTTTGCGTCACCAGCTGTCTCGATGGAGTTTAATAAACTCAGCCGTCTGCTCCTTGCCATGTAAAATATATCAGGACACTGGCATGAATTCTCGGCCATCTCACATTTCTGTTTAATCAGTTTTCTGTTTGACGTTTATTCAGCTGTGTGAAAACTATAACTTTAATCTCAGCCAATCTGATTTATAAATATAAATCCGATGATAAAACACTGAAAAAGGCCAAACAACAACATTTTTCAGTTATCTAAGTGACTTGTATATCATGTTTAACCTAAATAGCGAAAGACTGCGGGGGGGTTGAAAACGATGTGCCGGGAGTTCGCTGTTCTCGCCCCGGCTAGCTATCGAGCTGGTGGATAACAGACGTCTCCGAAAAAGTTGGAGCACTTTTGCAAATGTGTGATTTTTTTGATAAACCGAGCAGATATTTGAAGTTTACACAGCTACATTCTCACCTGAAAATATCTTAAAAGTTTATTTTGTGACCCAGAAAAAGTAATAAGAGTAATATTAAAACTAAGTAGCTGCCGCCATTGTTGAAAACTGGAATTGGTTGGGCTGCACTATGAATTGTGGGATATGGTGGGCCACACAGGATACACCTGACCAATCAATCAAATCTGGGGAAAAGGAGGACGGTTGCATTTGGAGGAGTCTATGAATTTGGACAGCCTTCGTCGCCGTGACCTAATCTGCCTACAAATGCGGCCTCAGGAGGATGCAGCATATGAATTTGGACACCCCCTAAGTATCAAAGTAATAACCCAAGAGGAGGATGCAGCATATGAATTTGGACACCCCCTAAGTATCAAAGTAATAACCCAAGAGCATTAGTACAACACTGAAGACTCATCATTGGACAATAATACATAAAAATAATAATAAATAAACCTCAGGAAATAAAATAAACAGAAAAATTGAAGACTTAAACACAAAAACGGAGGAAACAAACCTAAACAGCAACTCAACTCAAATATAAAACTACTCATTCAAACTTCACAATCAGCACAAAACCATAGGACCATCACAATGTGTTGTGTAAAGGCTTGTTGCATTTGTGGCACCAAGTGTCAACATGAATCCAGTTAAGTCTAATCACAAATTCTAATGTCTGGTCTCTCCCTCATTGTGATGAAGAGCTGGTTCTATGTGTGTGTGCGTGTGTGTTACCAACACAGTGCCAATATTGGTTCAGCGCCAGTTCTGCCTTGGGGTCTTTTGAAAACCAGCCCACATTTTGATAAATCTGAGATCCTGTTATTAAACAGTGTTACTAGCAGAATTTAGAGTAATTTCAATGGAAATAAAATCACAGTGGACAGAATCTGTGGACTGCATCCTCCAATAATTGATGAACTTCTTGTGGAAGCCTCATCCATTGCCACTGACGTCAATGGCTCCAACGTCGAGCCCAACAGTTTTATTGTGCCAGTTTTTTGTCACCAAAACGAATCTTTTTATGGTGGAAACGACGGAGTTGTGGCACGAACTCAACACAGCATCGGTGCGTGCACTGCCTGATGCTGCAGTGAGTGATAGTTTACACTTGCCCTTGGGCATACCTTTCAACAGAGCGAGGTTTCCTGGACTAGGAACAGCAAAAATGCATCATAGGCAACTATCTAATGCATGTTTGTAATGAGCTGAGAAACTCACAGAGACCCCGAGAGAAAATCACAACCCTATTATGTATGTGCGATTCCGTTAATGTGACACATGCAATTCAGACTTGTCCCCCATTGAAAATGCTACATAAATGTTAATTGGGTTGACCTTGTATGATTACCATTGTTACTCAATGGAAATTGTCCTGTCGCTGAAGGCAACAAGAGCTGTGTGAACAAATAAATAACAATCAACCATCAGAAAAACAACACACTGAAACACTCAAAATGAAGGAGATACTATCTTATTTTTCCTAGGACAAACCAATGCTTATGAAACCACTCTCTGAAGGCTTTGTTTGGGCTCTCTGCGCTAAGATGCATGTCATTAACTTTTGAGGTTGAGGGTTTAAAATTTTGTTCAGGACCTTTGATTCATGAGCCCTTCTTAAGCATTTTCTCCTGGAGTCCCCGCTGTAGTGCATAAAGCGGAAAAACCAAAAACATCCAGAGTGCCTGACAAAATGAGACATTAAGCATTTCAAAAGTGAATGGAGTTGGCTGCCGCTGAACTTCTCACACCACATAACTAGGGCCACTCTTTCTTTCGTTTTGTCTTTCTTTTCTCACTCTTTCTCTTGCCATTCCTTTGGTGCCCTTTTCAACCCTGCATCTCATTCTGCCCGCTTCTTAATCTCAAAACTTCCTTTCTTTCTCTTCAAGTCATTGAGTCTCACCACATCCCTCATATATTTCTGTTTTCCTTCACAAATGCCCATCATCTTTCTTTCTATGTAATTCCCTCTTTATTTCTCTTGTACCAATGTTTTCGTTTTTATGGTCTGCAAAACAACGTGCTACTAATTAGCATCTTTTTGTGGTTCTTTATGTGGAAAGCAACAGCTTCACGCATCCATGCTCAGAGAGGTAAACAAGTATGCATTAATATTGTGCTGCCACAGGAAATTTCCCTTTTTTTTAACCTAACAGCACATGCAAAAGACAAAATATATTCCAATGCCAAGTGCTTGCTCATAGAAGGTCATTTGGTTAGATTTAGGGAAATATGAGTAACATCTAAAGCGCTATACAAATACAGGGCATTTACCATCTTCTCAACGTTGTCAACTTTAATACACTTTAATTGTTCTTTCCATAATAAACATGTCGCTTCCTATGTGAAAGGGCCAATTGTCTGATTGTTTTCTCTCTATTATTGTAGCATCTTTAACTTGCAATATAAAAATGCCATGAGATGAACGTAGTTGCGTATTAGTGGTATAAAAAGTAAAAATAAGCCTGAAGTAGTGACTCTAGATTATTCTGACTTTATCATAATATTTTACATAACAACATGTAATAAAATAAATAAATAAAAAATTAAGGACAGCATTTTTTTTAAGTATTGATCATAGTTTATACATTCAAGTTAATTTAATATGATGCAAATACTGGGATATTCACTTCCTGCCCTTTCTCGCTTTTCGCTTCTCCTCACATGTATTTTCCTTTTCTCTTCTCCTCTCTTCCACCTCCTCAGCTTTCGATAGATTAAAGAATAATTGGTGGAAAATTTGGGCTTCTCTTCGCACTGGGCCCCATCAATTTAACTGGTCTGATATCTGATGGCATATTAATGGTTCATGCTACAAAGCTGTGTGAGTGCCCATGGGTATTAATGTAGGTGATGTGTGGGCCTAATTTAACAATTTTTTTTTAATGCCTGTGATGAAGTACGTCCTCATATGTGTGTGTGTGCAAGAGAACGTGTGGTTTAATGGGTTTTTTAGCCAGACAGATCTTTGGCTGAGCTCTGCTGTGGCCCCTGCAAAGCTATTATCTCCACATACACTGTGTACACACTTCCTTTGTGTGTGTGAGAGAGAGATGGAGAGAGGGCGAGAGAAGAGAAAGCCAACTTTCGAAGGGGGCTATCATAACATCCCCATGTCGCTTTGAACACTCACATGCATGATTATGCTCGTGTGTACCCGCAATGGACCACATGTGAGTTTTTTTTCCTATCTGGGGTAGGGAAAACCCTGACCAAGAGATCGCTCATTTATCCTCGTCTTTTCATCTAACTACTTCAGGAGTAACTTAAGCTCTCACTCTAGGCCAGCTAGTCTAACTCCAGCCTCAATTGTATCCATCTTCAGTTTTTGTTTTACTTTAGAACATACTTAACGCAATTTGCACTAATGAAGAAATATTCAAGTAATCTGTGCTTTTATATAATTGAAAAATATATTAAAAATCAAACTTTCCACTCTTCATAGAATGAAGTTATTCTGAGATGTCTAGTGATTCATAAGTTTAAAACAGTACTCTTGCAGGGAAGGTATTAAGGCTTTACTTGCTTTCTTAAATTCCTACAGGATTAACACGTATACATCATTCACATATAAAGGGATTTTAACATTGTTCATCATTTTGTAGTTGGTCACTAAAGGACCTGATTAATTCATGGGCTTAATCACTAGTTTCAAGCCATATTCAAAACTGCACGAAGTTCATTTTGTTCTTCTTCAAGTCAAAAAGGAGGCTAAACGAGGGGATGCTCACTGACTAACAAGTCCCTTACCCAAAACAACATGCAGCAAGCCTTAGTTTCAACATGCAATCCAGGTCTCTGGTTTCAAAACATCAAGATGGCAACAATGAAAGGATGCTGGTTGAGACTTCCTAAAAGGAGTTTGCAGATCAGTGGGTTTCATCACGTATACGTTCATCGTCTATGTGCACTCTATGAAAAGTAGTTTAACTGCTACCCTTAAAATAAAGATGAAATTAATTAACCAACCAATTCACAATACCCCAAATTATTTTGTTTATAGTTTGGTGCGTATTATTATAATTTGTTGACTTCCATGATCTTTGGCTGCACCACTTTCTCCCTGGGTGAACGCTCCTTTAGGCTTTAGTTTAATTTCGGAAGTGTTGATTGTTGGACTGGACACATCCACCTCCAACATATCAATGGCACATTGTGTGATTCAGAGTTACTTTTTAAAATATGATATTTTTTCCTCACCTAGGCATCCGCACACAATATCCAGTTAAATATGCTACAGGATAATAATTTCTACTACTCACTGATTAGTTTTAGCTTTGATGTGACTTCATTTTAACTCTGCTCCTGTGGTTCTTTTACTTTAAATGTGCTAAATTAACTCATATTTTAACCTTGAACCTACCACACCTACTTGAGTCCTAATTTAAACTATCTGTTCCCATTAGCCCAATTCAGCTTAACAGTAACTCTTTTAATGTACAGTCCATTCAGAATTTTTCTGAATGGACTGTACGTTATGATGAAAGTCAAGAAAAAGTTTCCAGGGCCTCTAATAGACCATTGTCCCCATAAAGTCCACAGCTTAAAGCTGAATAAAGTTAAATAATGCACAGCTCTTTTCTTAAGCACACACACTTGTGTTTCTCAAAGTGCAGTTAAATAATGCCATATGTTGCTCCACCACCTTTGTTTCATTGTGGAGATATTTCTTCTCTTGCTGCTTCCCGTGTTGTGTTTGATTGATGGTGTTATTTTCTAGAACATCACACTGATGCACACAATCATGCGCAGAGACACACGCCATCAAACTGAAACCCTAGTTGTGTGTTAGAAGGATTATTTTGCTCAGGGAGATCCAAATGTCTGTGGACAGGCTGAGTTAGTGATACTCTTACAGTGTACTTTACTCTTTCAGAAATATTGAAAGAAAACCTGACTTTCCTTCTTTTAGTGTGTGATATGCATTTCAAAAGTAAAGAGGAAATATTTCTCTATTTTGTGTAATTAGGCCACGACATCTCGCCTTTGTGCATTTTGTGAAACACAAGACCTGGAAACACTTAGAAAAGCCACACAGTTCTGTAGAGCAATTTGTTATTTGCTGTAGATCTGCATGTACAGTACACACATACACCACCTATAATGGCTGGGCAGCCATGTGTTTGTGTGATTTAAGGTTCAGTAATAATAAGTCATTAAACTCTAACCTCTGTGATTAAACTACTGATTGAGCAGCAGCACATCTGCACAGCTGACCCCTTGCATATGTGTGTGTAAGTATGCTGTACCACAGCCCTAAGCTATTTACTGACAGGCACAACAGCATTTGTCTGCAGACAGTACAGCAGGAAAAAGGTCTCATGAGTGCTTACATTTATGTGTAACAGCCACAAACATTAGACACATTAGCCATTTCCTCATTGTTGGCAGAAATGCTGCTCAAGAACTAAAACTCAGTTTCTTAATTGTTTATTGTTTTATTATTTTTTTAGCACTTGATCTAACATTTAAGTCAACGGGATGTATGAATGTGTTCTTTAAGAGAGGTTAAAAATCAGATGGAGATAAAAGAGAGAACAACATGCAAGGGGAAAGTAAGAAAGAGAGATATACATGTAGTTATTTTCTGAGTGGCAAATAACCAACTAAAATATTTCTATTCACAGTGAGTGCGGTAGCCACAGTCACTAAAAAGCCTCCTACACACAAACACACACAGAGAGACACAGAATTCTTTGTCTAACGGGGAAAAACAGAGCTGAGTAAACAAGAGATCAAGACGACAAATGGACAAGACAGACATAAAAAGTTCAACCATTTAAAATGTGCCCATATCCTTAAGCCTTTAAATATGTTTAACTTAGCAACTTTTAATTGATCTGACAATGAGGATGAAGTTCCAATAATGCCTTAATTGAAGCTATATACAACTAGCTATTTCTGTGCATATCATTATATGTATTATATGCTATATAATTTAAAGTGTGTTGCAGAAGCCTGTGCCATCTTCACTTAATTTAAAGTGAAAGCTAATTATTTAGATGTTGATTTGCAAACCTACACTCCTCGAGGAACCTTTCTAAAGGCTCTATTACACTAAAGTAGTGTGCATGTGTTTGAGCGTGTGTGTATTCAGTGCAGAGGTTAACCTCTTCCTTTTCCGCCCTAACAAGGAATGGTCAGAGGTCGCGATACAAATGAAGGGAGAGAGGGAAGGGGGATGAAAGGATAAATTGTAGGAGGAGGCAGGGAAGGGAGACGCTAGATTGATTGGATGCCAGATGTCTAATAAGGTCTATAAATAACCATCTGACAGCACACAGCAGAGTTTGGGCAATGTCACAAAATCTGGTTTCATTACTAAGTAACAACAATATTATTTGTGATATTGATGCATTTGATCTATAAAAGCCATCAAACAATTTACCAGAAATTGAGCAATATTGCAACTATTCTTTCACTGAATACGAAAGTAAATGCACATTTAAAAACAAGTAATTTTCAGTGATAAAGTTAAAAAAAAATCATTTGTTGTGATGACTGAATACACAGAAACCTGCATCAGAATTGCAAATAAGAGAGGTAAGATGCGATTCAGTATGAGATAACTCAACTTTCAGTACTGATATTGATGTTCAAAACCATTCTATCTCCTGTCACAGTATATTTACACACCTGTATGAAGTGTTATTAATCTGTCTTTGTCTCTGAAACCATATATTTAGAGTTTGAAATCTGACATTTGAGAAATGTGGTGCAGTCATTTATTTTGAATAGTAGCTCAAATTTGGGCAATAGCTCAGACAAAAGACCAATAGATCAACTTAAATCTTCTCACCGTGAAAATCTCATTAGCACTTTGATTGTATTTGCGCTTTCTTGAGTCAGATGTTAGCATAGCTCAAAGGTTTTCTGTTTAAAATCTACATAAACTTATCTGCCCAGGAAGTAAAAGACAGGACTGAATAGTATTTCTACTTCCTATCTCCCTCACTCTCCACTTTCTCCCTGTCTGTCCTCCCTCCATCCATCTCTGCACTTTCCTTTGGTTTGTGTCTACATTCTTCTCTACCTGATAGCTGTAGTCTTATCAGTGTGGAGGTGCTGAGTAACGAGCAGCTCCAAACTACACCGTATAACAACAACACATTCCTGCCTGGTGTGTGGAAGTGAGCGTCAGTGCCTGCGTTTCATTCAGATATGTTTCAGTCTGCGCCTGTGTCACAGGAAAATAGAAAGAACGGGTCTGTTTTTGCAAGGTGTGGGTGTATGTTTTTAGAGATATGAAGGTGATGCAAAAACGTGTGCGTGCATGCGTGTGTGAGTGCGTGCTTGGGGTGGACACATTCCTCTTCGCCACTTCTAAACCCGGCTCACTCTGCTCTGAAGGCCAATCAAAACAGGCATAAATCGCGGTGGGATATAAAAGCCAAAGCTGGGGAGAGTATGCGTCTGTGTGTGTCTGTGTATGTTTTGTGTGTGTGCTTATACACACAAATGTCGGTGTGATACAAGAGAAACACTTTCAACTTTTAAGGTCCTTTGACTGAAAATAGAAAAAGAATTGGGTCTTTTTTTTTAATTACAGTGAATTAAGCTTAGCTGATATCTGTCATTCTTAAAAAATATCATAAAACTACCATAAGTTCTGAATATTTTACAATAAAAGAATAATTATGACACAGGACATTTAATCATAAACAGGCCACACAGGGCACGAAAACCATAAGAAATCATTTCAGAAGAGAGAAACCTTTAATGAAAGTAGGCACTTGTTAAATGCTCTGACACAAATTTGAGCTGACTTTACCCCGTTCAACTGCCAGCATGGATCACTGGCTAATTTACTGCATGTTACCTGATCCACTGGGGGAATACCATCACAGGTGTGGGGGAATATGTGTGTTTGACTGTGGGTGTGTGTGTGTGTTACAGAATCTAGGGTAATACTATTACCCTATCAGCGTCTCATTTCCACCCCCAGTGCTCTACCTGTGATGCTATCTGTTCCATTTATTAAGATATGATTACAAACATGCAGGCTTTCTGCCTGGTATGAGAGGTGCATACCTCAGTGTGTGTGCTTCCTTTCATCTCTGCCAGGAGATTTCCTCATGGTAGCCTGAAAAACATATATATATTAAATATATATATTAAATTATATTCAAAATCTAAATTAATCATAATATTACAAATATTTGTTCAATGTGCTTTTATTGTAGATGACAAAAAAAACACACAATTTTGCTGTGTGGCCACTCTTATTCTAAAGTAGGGAGCGACTGCTTCTTTTACTTCAATTGCTGTGGTGGTGATGGCATATTAAAATAGTTTACATTGTTTGAATCATGATAACATATAATGCCATACAACTTGACCTGTATTTATAGTGTTGAATGTTAAAATGTTAAAAAATGTAGGCTGAGTAAGTTCCTGATGATAGTCAGAACTCTAACAGTAAACTTGCTCACAGCCACTTCATTAGGTACATCTGTTCAGCTGCTTGTTAACAGAAATATCTAAGTGACAGTAACTCGGGTATATAAACATGGTCAAAATGACCTGCTGAAAAATGAGACACATGTCCACATGATCTTGAAGACAAGAGCATCAGAATGGGGAAGAAAGGTGATTTAAGCGACTTTGAATGTGGCATGTTGTTGGTGCCAGACGGGCTGATCTGAGGAATTTTAGAAGCCGCTGATTGGATTGGAATTTTCCCACACAACCATTTCTAGGGTTTACGGAAAATGGTTCTGTGGGAGTTCTATTGGTGAAAATACTGTGATGATGTCTGTGGTCAGAGTTAAATGGCCAGACTGCTTTTGATCTCAGTTTATGCAGAACACACAACACGTGCACCATGTCACAAAGCGGAAATCTTCTCAATCTGGTTTCTTGAAAATCCCAGTGAGTTTACTGTATTCATGTAGCCTCCACAGTCACCAGGTCTTGATGTGACAGATTAATTTTGGAAAAAGAGGAGGTTGGCATCATGAATGTATAGGCAACAAATCTGCAGCAACCGTGTGACACAATGATGTCAGTGTGGACAAAATCTCTGAGGAATGTTTCCAGCACGTTGTTAGATCTCTGTCACAAAGGATTTTTTATTGTATTTTGAAACTCATCCAACCATATTAGGAAGGCGTACACGTTGCATGTTAGATAAAGATCATAAAACTCAGTAAATAGATCAGAGATTAACCAGAAAAAACTGAAAGAAACAGAGAAGATGATGTTCACAGAGGTTTACAGAGGAAAGTGAAAGACAGCCCTAGTTGTCTGGTTAAAGTAGAGTGTGTAAAAACCAACATTTGAGTCCCAGAACTCACTGTCAAACACTCAGCAGAAGTATTCAGGTGAGGACAGAGATTCAGGAAAGGAAAATTCTTTGTTCTCCCTCATGAAAAAAAGCTCTTTTCTACCCCTGAACAAAATGTAATTGCCCTAAAGCGAAACACTGAACCCAAGGGTGCTCCAGGGGAGTTGCTCCGTGGTCAACACTACAAGATTACACTTGAACTGGGCACCTCCCAGGTGTGCATACGAGTTTGATGTCTGACCCTTGTTCCTCTGTGAATATCCTCCAGCCATTTCTGGAATGGAGAATGGGGGCAGGGCAAAGGTCACCTTCAACAAAATTAGACGTTGATTTCCGACACTTTTGTAAGCTTGAGATTGAAGTACACATTTCTTGATTTTGATATCAAAACGTCACAATTTCCTTTTTCTGATAGGCCTCAACTACCACTAGCACTTGCTGCAAAATAGAGAAAAGCGTTACATGCCACCTCAACAGTACTTCGTACTTTATACTTTCATTTACTGCACATAGTTAGTTTATTCTAAGATGGTTAATTGTCCCCATCTTTCATCAATGTGGACAAATACAGATGGCAGCTGAGCAACCAAGCAGTTATGTAGTGACAAGTGAACATGACAGGCTGTAGACAAAACCACCAAGATTTCAATCAATATACCACAGCTGCTGAGAAAGATTTTAAATCTGAGACATTTGGTTTGGTACTTGAAACTAAATGTCCAAGTCTAACTGCTTTCCCCATTTAAACATCATAATCATTTTAATTAGTGCTTTCAACAGTACAGAGAGAGAACAATTAACTACTGGACAAATGCTTTTATAGTACTTCCAATGTCATCTATGTAAAGATTGCTTTTACTATAACTGCCCCAGCGTAGCTTCATGACCCGACCTGATGTAAGCATTTACTCTGATAACACTCACAGCCAAGTCTTTGAAGTTAGAAAAGAGGTCAACTTTTGGTTGAAAGCATGAAAGTTTTACCTTTTCTATGTGCTTTATGGTTTGAGAAATTTAAACATGATTTCTGCTTGAAATAATAGAGTGACTGATCTCTAATGAAAAAGTCTAACTAGGACTTTTTTTTTCACTCCAATGATCCTGAGACGTTGAAGTCATAACATCAAAGCAACAAGCCTGCTGGTAAATGGCAAGACCAACTCACCAGGAGTCTCCCATGGCAGGACACACACACAAGTGAACATGAACGGCTCCACGCTGCTTGCTTATCTCTGATCCGCCATCTCCCTTCCTGTGGTTTGGATCTGATGAAGCCCAGTACTTCAAAGTTTGTGTGTGCGCTCGTACTGTATGCGCCGTATATGTGTGGATGTAATGGAAAGCACCTGCACTCATTGAGGCGGGGAAATATTTCGTGTGAAACAATGAGGAGACGCAGATGGATGAATGACTGGATTGATGGAAAGATTTTGAAAGGGATGGAGGAATGAATGGAAATATGTCATGTGTTAATCTGTAAGACAACTTTCACAAAGTAGTTTCCTTGGTAATGCTTTGGAAATAAATTAGATTAGACCAATAGATGGAGAAAACAACACAGAAAAATCCATATTGGGGGGGGGGAGGCTTCGTGAGGATAGAACAAGGAGATGAATTGTGTTAAAAGTGAAAGGTAGAAAAGCCGGGGTAGAATTGGTAGGATGAATGGAGGAATGAAAAGAGTGACGGGGAGGGGATGTGGGAGACTGAATGAGGGTTGGCAGTGATAGTCAGATAAAGCAGATAAAGTCAAAATAGAGATGAAATTATAGCACACAGGAGGGAAGAATAAGGAAGAGAGGATTTAAATGTCTGAGAGGATCATGCATACACAAGTCTGAGAGGTGGATCAAGGGACGAGGGGAGGTTTGAAAGAGGGATGGGAGGATGAAGAGGATAATCCAGAGTTGCAAAAGTAAATGTGAGGTGAGGTGACTGGTGAGGCAGATTTCAGCCAGAGTAAGTAAGTTGATTGGAGGATAAAAATGTTTGGCAGTAGTTTTAAAGAGTTTGAGGTTTGTGGACAAAAAGCAATGTTTTGTGGTCAATTTTTTATCCTTGTTTGCTTTATTTTGCAGTTAATGTAGGCAGGAAATACAAAGAAAAGAAAGAGCTAGTCTTTTGCCAAAGGTCAGTTCACAGTCCTGGAAATATATGGGATGTTCCAAAAAGGCTGTGGGCCACAGTACATACTTAAAGCCATTTTCACACAAGGGCTGATCCCTTGCACCATGCCAGATAGTCTCCATTTGGCACCCAGGATTGCCCGTTTTTGCTCGTATAATTGTACTCTGGTGCTCTTGTCCCTGTTTTTTAAATGTATGTCAAACTGAAAAGAGTGTATCACCTCTCCCTGTTTGTGTGCCTCCCTCTTTCAACACACATCATCACAATGTGACTATTGCAGTTGAACAGTTCGAGAATCAATTTATCCTGTTGTTTATTTGGGCCCTTTTTGTGCGCGCTGAAACATGCTGTTACATCCATCCATCTTTATTTATAAAGCACTATAAAACAACCACAGCTGGCACAAAGTGATATACATTGGAACTAAAAAATAAAAATACATAAGATATAAATAAAAACCCAATTAAAAAAGGCCAAATAACTAAAAGGAAAAACTCAAAGCACTTCAGTTCTATGCTTGTAATTTTCCAGAAACAGCTGCAACCGTTCAAAGACTGACAGCATGCTCAGACTTTGTGACATTTGGGTGCAAATGTGCTAAAAGTTTAGATAACTGAACAAAAGCTTCTGCTAGTATTAATACATGGAATAATTGATGATAAATTAGTATTATTATTTTTGTAAGAACATGAAAGCAGCCCAATTAATTGGCATGCAATGAGTTAAATATACAAAATATCTCTAGACACTGTACAACCTTAAATACATTTCTATTAATCAGATCAGTAAGTTTTAAGGTGATAAGTGCAGTTTTTGAATCAGGGTGATAAATTACCTTATTATTATTATTATTATTATTATTATTTCATTTACATATTTAGGTATTAAATGACTTCAAAGTATAAAACTTGTGAATTCTGTCTTTTACTTTTATATTTCTCTTCCAGATGTTGCACGCCTTTGTGTTCGGAATGAACATGATGTTTCCCAAAGTGCAAGTTAATAAGAAAGTAAAACTGTGTAGTAGCAGTCTTCTTTTCTCATGGCAAAATTTAACTGATACAGTTAAAGATCAGTGGAAGCGTGTGAGTCACAGACTCGATTATTGGAAGTGATGAAATGGATGCACGTCCAAACAGTGTTTTCCTGGGGGTTGTTGGTATGTTTGTTTTAGAGTGAGAGAGTGAAAGACAGATGGAGGGGATGAGTGTGAAAGGGCTCGAAAGCAGAAATAGTATCCAAAAAGTAAGCGGGAATAGCTAAATAACAAGCATTCATCTGACAGAGCAAGAGAAAGCCCCTTCAGAGAGCGGCTTATTAGATTTCACTCGACTTTGCTTTTAAAAGCCAGGAGTTTGGGACAAAATTATATGTTTCAGAGCACTGTTAGCAAAAAAATCTGCACGGAGTAGCAAAAGTAAAGACATTTGTCTCAAATGTGAAGTGGGCCGGCTATTCATTTTGAGCAGAAACCCATGTAATTTACTGCCTCCCTAAGCACAATGTAAACTAAATTACAGGTTGTAATACAATGCATGGCTTACATTGATAACAAGGCCATTCAAATACAGGGGGAAGAGTCAGAGGGCTGGCGCATGCATAGCCCTCTGCAAGCACACAAGTCTTTATCACATATACACACACAAATCATTGTCGGGTTCATACAGACGCTCTAACATTTTCTACAAATGACTATTTAGGCTCGGCTCTGTGATAATCTTTGCATTAGTTTACCGAGGCAAGCAGAGGAAGCCCAGCTCTTCACAGTTTCAACCACACATTTGTTAAAATTATTTAGGAGTAGAGAAGGAAAAAAGTTTACACTGCTTTGCCTGAGCCCTCAATTTCCTTTCCCAGGATATTAATGAGGAAATGACACACACTTGTAAAGAAAGAAAGAAAAAAGGAGAAAAGAAAGAACGAGAGAAAGAACGGATGGAAGTTTCAGGGGGACGAGGGCTGCTGATTAATCCCGCTTTGACTTGACTCTGCTGGGAATTCCATCAAAAGGACAGAGAAAAGGGGATTTTAATTGCTGTTCCCTCGACGTTTCCCAAAACGCTTACCTACCTCCACCATCCCCACCACTACTACCACCACCCACCCTTCTTCCCTTTTCTTCACCATCCCGGTAAGGGGGGGGGTCACCCTGGAATCCAACAGGCTTCTTATAGCACACACACACACACACACACACACCAAGAATTACTTTCAGATGTGCACTGAAAGCAAAGGAAGGTGCGTATGTGTGTTTTTAGTGCCGCCTCACCTTCTATGGCCTATGTGTACTCCCCGATTTTTATATTTAAACACATGTTTACCTTACTGTCACATGTGTCTGAGTGCTAGTGCCACCTGCACTTGGTTATACCGTGGTTCAAGATCCACACATAACAGAACCATTTATAAAACTTAATATCTTGATAACCTAAAACAAAGCCTTGACTCTTTTATGTGAGATAACTCTGTCTGTGTGGATAAAACTGCCGGTTGAGTATGTTCATGTCACTACTGGTGGATTTGTTTCATCCCTCTCCAATCTAGGGACCCATCAAAGGTACGTCAAAGAAACCCTGTGGTCCCCTAATAAAAATAAGGAATTGTTATAGTTTTTTTTAACCTACCAGTTAGCTAAATCAAAGAATGTACTTACTGTGGCATCCAGGAGTTTAACTTTATGCCGCTTGGGAGACCAGATCAGTGAGCTAAACCATTTAAAAATAAAAGGCTTCTCCTACCTTCTTGGATACCATCACTGCTATATATCCATAATATATCATAACAAAATCGTTCCAAGAGTTGTTTCTCCTGGGTAAAAAATAAAAAATAACATTGAAGATGTCAGCAGGGTTGTCTCAGGCTGGGTTCTGAGACTCCATTAGCTGAAAAAAATGTGAGCATTTACTGGATAGTGGGAAAATACCATGATGGCAAATAGCATTGTATACATACAACAGACTTTTATCTAAGCAAGTTCTCCATCTTAGGGTCAGAGAGGGAATCAAATCTATTCCAGCTGATATAGGGCAGGCAACCAAGTACAACCAAGACAGGTTGATAGTCCCATCACAAGACCACACACTCTGACATCCAAACTTACATCTATGCATGTCTTCACACTAAGGAAGGAAACCCAAACAGGAGAAGGGAGAAAATACAAACACCAAGTAGGACCCAGCTTGCTATGAAGCAACAGCGCTAATGCATCACTATGCCAGCCCTGTTAAATACCACATTTCCTACAATGACTCCAAACACAAGGACTTCAAGTGTCCAACCCTGGAAATGTCACCTTTCAGTATCTTGACATTTCAAAATGTGTTACTGTTCTCATAATTTGGCACCGTGCCAAAGAAATAATATTATGTGTTTGACTTATCATCATTTTTACAAGTAAAACTTGAAGTAAATCAAACTCTTGGAATATGTCTTTTCCACTGATTTAAAACAGTTTTTCACTGGAATGATTTCAGGGTGCACTGACATACAATTTTATAACAGCATTGCAAGCCAAAAAGAAACAAGTAATTACAGTGGCCATGGTACAACTGCAGGCATTGCTGTATTTAATTATATTCAGACAGTCTTGCACAAAAATGAAGGGGAATTCCCCATGAAATAATAAAACTAAATTAGCCCAGAATTGCAAAGTGTGTCTCTGTTTGGTTATTTTACTGTAATATGTTTAAAGGGTGGAGGAATTAGATGTCTTAGTGAAACTACTACACACTTTTATTACTGTGTTTCTAACCTGCAGAGTACAATTATCCTGTTTTAATAAGTGAAACAGAGGAAACTGAAAAGCAATCTCATAAGCCTCATAATCTCATAACTAATTGAGCTCCAGACATTAGGAGACTGTCCTCACATTGTGCATAAACCCAAAGGTTGTTTGTTCAAGTAGGTTATCATTAGTTATGCAGGCATCACACAAGTGATACAGCTATAAGATAATACATATTTAGAAGAAGCCCTTAAAAACTACCTTTATGTTCAAATTACAGCACCATTTGGTGTCTATACCCAGGGGTAAAAATAAGTGGTCCGCAAGTGCGCATTCGCTGTCAAAATAAAAGACGTGCACCAGATAAGAAGTTGCAACGCGCGTTTGCGTACATAAGATTTTCTGGAGGAGGACAGACATTTCTTTAGAACTCTTAAAGATGTCGAAGAAGCAAGCTCCTTTAAGAAATTACTTTGGTGTTCCTCCACCTCCAAAGAAATGTCAGAAAGAGTCCGAACCGCAAAAGAAGTGCGTATTCTCGGAAAAGTGGTTGCAGGAGGTGAGCTGGCTTCAAACAAATGATGAACGCACAGAGATGTGGTGCAGAATATGCCATGAAAATCCCACTCTAGCGGACAAAAACAGTGCCTTTTATATGTACGCAAACGCGCGTTGCAACTTCTTATCTGGTGCGCGTCTTTTATTTCGACAGCGCATGCGTGCCTGCGGACCACTTATGTGCACCCCTGTCTATACCAGTAATGATGGGAACAGAGAATGAAGAGTTTTGATGGTGTTACAGAGCCACAGCTTGGTGGTTAGTACTGTTGCCTTACAGCAAGAGGGTGCCCTGGGTTCAAACCCTGGCCAGGGTGGGGCTTGTGTGGGTTTCCTCCAGGAGCTCCAGTTTCTCTCGCTAAGTCAAATCATTAAAGTTGATGCCTTTACAGTGGCTGCCTGCTGCACCTAATGCCTTGGAAAGGGCTAAACACAAAGAATAAAGTTAACTACAGAAATTATTAAATAACAACTTATCAGTGAGCTCAGGGTGGATAGATGGGTGGAGAAAACATTTGATTCTAAAATGGGGTATTACTGTTTGCATTTGGTTCAAGTTCTTCAATATTATAAGTTTGAAAGACTTGGTGTTCAAGGCTAACACCATGACTGCCTAAAGTGACATGTTTGTCACTGCTGCATTGTCAAGGAATACAAGGCCATGGCTCAGGTTTGAAATAGAAATATGCAGACCAAGAAGTCCTTCAATTATAAAAAAAAACAAAAACTTTTGTCCTGTGACAGTAGGCTCCAGCAACCCTGAATTAGAAGTGCAGAAGAAGAAAAAGGATGGGGGGGGGGGGGGGGGGGGGGGGTTTCCCCTTAAGTTTATAGAGCCATTACAGTGTAGTGGTTTACATATTCACCTACCAAGTGAAAAATCTGTGGTTAGATTCTGGGAGTAGACAGAAATCCTTTGGAAGTTCAAACCAAACATCCAGAGTTACCTGCTGTGGCAACCCCATGTGATTAAGCTGAGAGCAGCTGAAAGTAGCTTCTTCTATAGCACAGTTATAATGTCATTTTTAGCCAGATAAACACAATTCCCTGACCTATATCCACCTACTCACCTCAGCTCTCCCTTTGCTATCCCATCAGATCAACCATATTCAAAGCAAAGCATTTAGGCAAGGGGGTAGCCTTTAAGTTGAGATAAGATTTGATTTCTGCCACAGCTAGAAAACTGACTCACATGTCATGGGTAGATGAATTTTAAAAACTTCCATGAGATGAAACCACCCAGCAGGGGATATTTACCTCCCCATGAAGTATCATATGACCTTGGTTACAGTTAAGAGAGATTTTAAATGTACTGCATCGTTGTCTGTGCGGTCATAAAACTAAAGTTTTTTTGTTTGTTTTTTAGATTTGTCATCAAGTGTGTAGATAAATCTGTTTAATGCTTGGTGGATGAGCTTAAAGCCTATTATTACACTGTGACAAAAGTAATGCACAAAGGCACTAAAACAAAAAGCAAAAATGTGAAATGGACAGTGAAAGCCTGCAGGTAAGACACCCTAAGCCTGCAGCACCTATGGTAGGTCTTGCTGAATTTTATTCAAGTTTATTCCATGTAAAGAAATTGGGAGAATCACCTTATTATGTGTGAAATGGAAAAACCTTCTAGAAATCTGGACCTTGTGCTGTGAAGGCTGCCTGCTTAGCATAGATTAGCATAGATTCCAAAATGAAGAACTGCGCTTTTAGTGTTTAGTATTGTAGCTAAGAGTCCAGGGGGAGAAAAGTCCCCCAGATCACCACTGCTTGGCTGTAATTGATGATCATGTGATATTTCTCTATCTGAAATGAACAAAATATGCAAATATTTGTTATGTTTAATGCAATGTCTTCATGGTTTGTGAGTTTTTTTGTTTGTTTGTTTTTTGAGTGAGACTGAACAAAAGATAGCGATGCTTTATACAGAGGGTTGAAATACTGTGGGAAATGGTTAAAAAACAGTGTAAACAAAAACTTATTATTTCCTTGTTTCATGTGAGGCAAAAAAACCTGCCCGGTAGGAACATATTATTCTTGTGTATAATGAAAAGTGTGTCTGTGTTTAAAAAGAAAAAAAGTTAACACAACTCATATTCTTGCAAACTGTAGAGAAATGTTTGTTATCGCAGCGGCTGCACGGAGGTGATAGCAGACATTTGTTTTCTCTTCCATAAAAAAACAACACAGTCATGTTTGCAGACATCATGCAGGACATAAAATGTAAACAAGGAGAAGGTGTGGGAAGAAGCAGTGTGGCGGGACATTTAATTAAATACAACCACGGGAGAAGAATAAAATAATGAGAGCAAGTGGGATGTCGAAATATTTGTTTGTCGAAATGTTTTTATAATCAGATCCCGAAATTCACAACGATTGCTCGAAAGAATCGAGATGCAGTTGCTGAACTGCAACTGTATAAATCTGGCACATAAAGCTGTGTGGATTTTTTTAATTTTATGTTTTTCTGGTGCATGTTTGTGTAAACTGATGTTTAATTAGATGCTTTTTTTTCATTCTTGTGTGGTCTTTGTGATCACATCATTTAGAAGACAAGTATTATCGGGTTTTTAATGTCTCTGATCAAGAGTTGGTGACTGAAGTGCCTCCTCTGTATCAGGTATGCTTCTAGTTAGCAGTGAACAGGAGTGTCAGATCATAATCAACACTACTGGTACTGCCCAGAAGCCCCTGCCTGCTCAGATGTGGTGGATTACCGGTCTCTGTAATCCACTGCCCCCTCCCTTAATAACAGAAACTGTGGCATTGTGTGGGGCGTAGCGATAGTATTTTGGTCTTGTGGGTTAGCAAGTCTGCAAATCTGTGAAAATGTGAGGCATAATGTAATATATGTGTGTGTGTGTTTGTGTAAATTTAACATTTAATGATGAGCTTGCCTGCAAGTGCTGCTTGGAAATGTGCCCGCTGTTGTTGGGAAACAAATAAGGTTATTTATTTAAAAGTGAAAAACACTGTGGCTTCATGCAGGAAAGGCTTTCTTCATACTCTAATAAATGAACTGTAGGCACTTTCCTTGAGGCTGCAGCCATATGCTTGCGGGTTCATAATAGGCAAAATGTTGCTACATCATTTGTTTTCAGAATAATTTTACACCCCAGGATGAGGCCTGTCTAGTGTTCTCTGTAATTTAGCTACCCTTCCAGCCTCTTCAGTCAATACCATGATCCTAGGGGAAACATTTTGTTTAGCCCTCAAACAATACCAAGCTCTTCTGGTACATATTTTATAACTAAATGCTGTCATGGGCACATGAACAATGCCAGAACACACTGCGCAGGAAAAAAATATTTATATATGCATATTTTCCTGTTCTCACACAGACAAACACAGAATTAAAGTCAATAAAAGAATTTTAGGATGCTCAGGAGACAAGAGTTTTAAGACCTTTTTCCTGCTTTCACTCCTGGATACCCAACACTTAGTATTTCATTTACTATCACTCTGCCGCATGTTTGTGTGTGAGTGGGTTTCAATGCATATGCCTACTTTTCCGTGTATGTGTGTTTGCCCCCTTTCTTCCATCTGTGCACGTATGTGCGCAGTGAGTTCCTATAATAATAGAGCACAATTAACGACCTCTGTTCTCTGGTAGCCAGCAGCCAAGGTGGAATGGTTCGAGTTAGGAGGAGAAATGGCGTGAAAAGAAAGCAGAAAAAGAGAAAAAAAAGAAACACTAAATGCACTCTGGCTCCACGGTAGTCTCCTGTGACAGCAGAGGCCGAAGCTCTTGTAAGCCTCATTTCCACCCAGAGTTACACAGTGAATTTAATGCAACACTTGTGGAATAAAGTGATTTTTTTCCCTTCACCTACTTGAACTTTCTTCGCTGAACTTACAATATTTTTACACCAGTAATAACACATAAGCCTAGATGGCTCTTGTTCTTATTGATGCAGCATTTACCCAGATGTACAGCACAGTTTTTTATATTACACTCTGTGCGCATAATGGGGAAAACCTGGCATTTCAGGCGCAGTAATGTCAGACTTTGTAGAGAGAGTTTTAAGGCAGTAAAGTGAAGAAAATTACTATTAGCAAATCTCAGGATTGTGTGATCATCGTGTCAGCCAAGAACCAAAGCAATCTGTGATCCAGAAAAAACTAATTTGTTTGATTAATTGATCAGCCAGTTTCTTAGAGGAAAAATCAGCAATTCGAAATAAATAGTGTTTTTAGTTGCTGCACAGACTCTCAACCCACATTCAGATTCCACTAAAACACTGCCTGCAAAGCATGACCTTGAATTGAGTTTACAGCTCAGTCAGACTCCAACCACAGTCAGAGTCCTGTTGCACACTGAGTTAATCACACTTTCTATTAACTTTTATTAGTTACACGCATGTAATGACATTTAATTGAGTAGAATGTTTTGTGCTTTGGACAGTCTGTTGGTACCAATTAAAAAAAGGAAAAGAGAGCCATGAATGGATCTGCACACACACTTAGCGTAACATAGTAGCAACTACTTATCACAATGACTTTTTATTCCAGTGTAACAGGAATGAAAAAGTAAAACTTTTACAGCTTTTATACCACCAGTGTATTTTACTATAGATTAAAGGGAACTAATTTTTGTATTACCAATTTATTTTGTTTAAAAATATTAAAGATTCAGTATTTAAAAAATCTTTTTCATGTTCTGTAATACTAGTATACATTCCTGGGGCAAGAATCAATTACTTTGAACGGCTGTTTGAACACCATTTCCTCTGGTGGAAGAAGAAATCCAGAAAAACCAATGATTAACCCATGAGCTGAAGAGCCCAATACTTTATCTCAGATTGTTTTATTTTGTCCTGTTGGTCAGAGAGGTCCTGAACTGAGCTAGTCTGGATCAGATGTGAAGCAAACTCAGAGGAGCTTAGAATAAACACAGAAGAAGTGACTAATAGCGGTGACTTAAACACTCGCCACTAGATACATCTGTTCAACTGTTCATTAATGCAGCTATCTAATGAGCCAATCACGTGCAACACAAACTATTTAGACATGCAGACATGGTCAAGACGACCTGCCAAACTCAAACAAACCATCAGAATCATGAAGAAAGGTGATTTAATTGACTTTGAACATGACATGGTTCTTGGTGCCTGATGTGTGGGTCTGAGTATCCCAGAAACTACTGATCTACAAGGATTTTCCCTCACAACCGTCTCTACAGAGACTGGTCCAAAAAGAGAAAATATCCAGTGAGTTGCATTTCAAGTGAAAATGCCTAGTTGAAGCCTAAGGTCAGGGACAATGGTCAGACTGCTTCATGTAACCACACTTTACAACCAGGGCATACAAACAACTGTCTCCAAATATACAACAATGCTGTCTGATTATGAGACATGAAGATGTTAAGACTGTGACATGGAGCCTTGAGTACTGTTGTTGACCATTGCTATCTCTTTATGGCCTGCAGGATTGCATACATTACAAGTTCAGTTAATTTCAAACTACTTTGGGAACATGACAGTGAGTTCACTGCACTGAAATGCCCTCCACAACCACCAGAACGCAATTCAATAGAGCATCTTTGGGATGTGATTTACTGGGAGGACACATTACGGATGTGAAGTTTCCAAATCTGCAGCAACTGTGTGATGCTATCATGTCAATATAGACAAATCTCTCCGAGTAATGTTTCCAACACCTTGTTGAATCTCTGCCATGAGTAATTAATACAGTTCTGGAAGCAAAAGGAAAGTGTACCTAACAAAGTATCCACTGAGTGCATGTATGTTTGTAAATGTGTGTTGTTGACCCTGGAGTCCAGTGTAAAAAACATCTAAATGTTGCAATTGTTTTTCATATAGAACAAAAAGAAAATAAGAGAGAAAGAACTTGGCTTGGAGGAGGGAGTGATACGATTACAATAAGAAAAAGGAGAGAAAAAAACACAGAGGAAGTGCATTTGTGGTCGGAGACCAGGATTTCTGTGAGTCTGTAATTGCGAAATTAGTCTCAGTCATAACACTCATGTATTCACATTAACCAGGAGACTATTATGTTTATTCTCTGTAGATGGACAGAGAAAAAAATGTACATTCAACCTAAAAAAAACAAATGTTCACATGTTAAAGTTCACTTATTTTGTGAAGCAAAAAAATCTAGACAGTGCTATTTGGGAAAAAAATGTAATGGTAGTGTTAGCAACTGTGATATGGTTTTATATAAGTTTTATAGAGAGATGTCCTGAGAACATCTGTACAGTGTTTTGGTTACCGTGGTTTAATTATTTGACCAATTACTCTTTCCGGTTCTTGCTTTATTTAAAATGGGTCAGAACACATTGTAGCTGGATTCTATCAGTACAGACAGTCAGATCACTTCCAAGTTGGGTGTGGAGTGAACCATGTTTGGAAATAGTCAGACTGTCCATCTTTGTCTCTCTGGACCCTCATCAGCGGATGTTTCCTAGAAAATCAGGCTTTGTTTAACTATAGTTGAGAACTAACTGGACAGAACTACACAGCCTCGGAGCTTGAATTAAAGTTCACCTTCTGGAAGGAAAACCTTTCTTAGAAATGTCTCCTCACACTTCAATTTTTATAGGATTTTTACTGTCCAACCTTTATTGGAAAAAAAATCTCACAGGTACATTGCATAAGGAGTCCACCCAGAAAAGATATCTAGTCAATAATCTATATATCTCTGGGCTGTGTTACCAAGTTCATTGAAATTGCATCTTCTGGTGATGTTGTTATGTATATGTGTTTAATTCTATTAATATTTTCAAATGAAATATTTCAAGAAGGCTCAACACTAATCTTGGGTGTTTAAATTTAAATGAATGTCTTTATTAGAGAAAAGTTTAAGTTTCTGTACACATGAGACCAGAAAAAAAAAAACAATAAAGGAATGAACAGAAGAGAAACAAGATCTCTGCTGTTACTACTCTGGCATGTTTTGTTCTCAGATGCTTGTGGTAAAAGGAGAAAGAAAACTGAATGTAGCATCTCTGTGTTTTAATAAATTTCTCACTTTGGTAATACATCTATACAACATCATTTCAATTAGCCACCAGGCAAGGCAAGTAACTGTCTGGTGCCAGCGGGGGCGTGACGTGACCGAGCGGACATGATCAAATGACCCGGCTGTGACACTATCGAGATGAAGTTGAGGGCAGACAGCCCAGAGTCAGAGTCAGGACACAGACAGTTGACTTGGTAACATCACTAGCTTACCACAGTAGACCTATTAGCATTTTTACATTGTATTGATTTATTCATTATTTTTCTGTTTACTTTTAAAAACAAGCAATACCTAATTTGTAAACCTCTGTAAACCTTGGGTTTAATGTTGATGTGGAAAACTGTTGTGTTGGTATGGCCAGTGATAATCACCTAGAAATAGACATTTAACTAAGGGACATAGTACATGTATTGATTTCTTTGGTCAATAATTTAAGATCCCAATTGTAATACTGCACACATTGAAACCTACTGGATTCACGTCATGGTTGTTGATCTGAATCTGTTGTCTTCATAGTAAATGAATATAAATATCTCTTTCTATCTATAGATCTTTTCTGTATATGATACAGGAATATTAACAACACTGACATAACATTCAAAATTAAAATGAAATTTTACATAAAAATTTAGCTGTGTTTGTCATACGGTTGACACAGTCTTCATCATGGTCATGAAAAAATATCTTTAGCTTTGCAGGAATTAACTGTCTTTTGTTAAGTGTCAAAATTGTCGTATATATTTGTTATTGTTTCCAAACCCTGCACTATGTAATGGAAACTGGTAACTGTTAACTGGTATGGTAATTCAACTGTGTAGGTGCCCAGCTGTTATTGGTGTGCTGATGTACAGCTCTTGGATGAGTGGCTCCTTCCTGAGGACCCCACCCTATATACAGTATAGGGCCTTGTGTCTAGGGGCAGTGGGTGTCCTCATTTAGCTATGGCCTGGCCCCTAGACAGGTCGTAACATAAGCTATTTATGTGAGATCTTTAAGGATTTTATTTCTAATTCATCATTTTGCATCTAGTAGTGACTTAACTGTTACAGATACAAATTTTAGTAACCCTAAAATTACATACAGGTAATGTACATTTAACATAATGTTAAAGAAATACAAACTGAGGATTTAATATCACAGTCGCTGAGGGATGATAGTGTTATTACGCCAATTGGGAATTGACATTATAACACTGTTTTTAAAAACATAAAGAATTTAACAATTGCTCTACTCATGAAAATGCTTATACAAAGTTTGGTTCAGATTAGTACACTTTTGAATGAGGAGATAAAGACCTATGTACAAGCATACGCTACAGTTGTTATAGTAAGATGTTCTTAAATTAATAGAATTATAGTGTCATTAGCAGTGGCAGAGGACAGGGCAAGATATTCATAAAAGAGTGGTGTATTGTAGTAAGACGAAGTAAGACGGCCGTGAAAAATAATGATTGATAACACTCATCCCTGAAGTGTTTTGGTTTAGTTTCTGCCTGCATCTGTTTGTTGACCTAAAGGAACTGAAACCAATACCAAGCTCTGCACATTTGCATTTTTTTCCATATTTAAACCCAGTGTTTTGCTACAACCAAGAGGGTTAGAAGCCTCAACCGAGCAACATCTGGAAAGCAGGGCGCTGGGGTCAAACCTCCCTCGTTTTGTATGCCCAACCATGCAGCGTAACCTTCTGTGCTGTAGATGTCACAGTGATGCCACAGAGATCCAAGCAGCAATTATGGTTCTCCAGTAACAAAGCTAGCAAAACAGTTTAGTGCTCTGTGTTTTAAGCAAGGCTGACATACATCTGAACCTGAGTTGTATAACACAGTATTGTTGTACTTGTTCTTGAGCAGCTTCACTGTTACAGTCAGAACTCTGTAATATGAACATGTTGACAACGACTGCTGAGGAAAGGGAGAGCATTTCTGATGTCTGCATTGTGCTCTTGATGGCCGCTGTCCAGAGGGAACAGATTCTTTCATGCTGAATGTGATTGGAAAAGAGAGAAGCAATTTGCTCCAATAACCCTCTCATTGTGCTGCATTATTCACAACGCTTTGCTTTTTCCTCGTCCTTCTCATCTTCAGCCTGCACCTCAGTTTTTCTTCTCTCGTCCGTCAGTCCCTCTTACTTTTTTCATTTTTCATTTCTTGTTATTTGATAGATGCACAAAATGCCTCAGTGTGATTTTTGTGAAGCCACATCAGCATCTCAGATTCGCTCCTGGTCCCCTCTCTTCTATGTTTCTTCATCTGTTTTTCTGTTTGTCTCCGTTGTTCCTTCCGACCCCCAGCAGTTGTTGATTCTGAGAAAGTCTACCACTGTTTAAACAGAGTTAAGATTGGGTGTCTTTCTGGTGCTATACAGCTTAAGGCTATGAATGAAACCACAAACCACATAATGATACTTAGGAATGTAATCTTCAATGAAGGCCTTTTCTATAAATGAACTTAGAGAGTACCTGACTGACATGTATGTAGCATCTTTAAACCCTGCCGCATCTCTTTCTGCTCATCTGTAACGGTGTCTCTCTCTGCTCCTCTCGCTCTGCCTCTGTCCCTGGAAAAACTGTTTTGTAAAAAAGCTATTTGTTTGTCTTTCTGTGCACCATCCCTCTCTTTAGATGATTTATTTGACTGCATTGCAAGGCTGAGCTCTAGTTTCAGGCGGTTCAGCCAACGTAAACCTTGTCACAACCCTGAATTCCTGACTAGGCAACAGCTTCCAGGCAGAGCTACAGTGGATCAGTGCTGGATAAATACAAGAGATAAGCTTCTACAGAGCTGTGCATAGCACATGAATTGGGCAAAGACCTGCTAACCACACATGATAATGCACAATGGGAGTCTTCAGGCAGAGGGTTGGTAGCTTTAAGTGGAGCCATTGTCAGTGCTTGTTGGATTCTGTTTGCGTGGTTTCTTTAGCCCTCAAACAATGAGAAAAATATGCAAATTATTTGGCATTCCAACAGAGCACTCCTCCATTATATTTTGCATCAAAGCTTTTGAATATTTTTCCCAAAAGTATCAGTAAAAACAAACCAGGCTCATCTCATTCCAAGTAAACATTACCTTGACTGTAGATTTGCACCTCAGCATAGCATGCTGATTAAAAAAAATTTAATGCAACTGTCATACTTTTGTTGAGTTATAAAGTGTAAGGTATGCCACAAAATTACATAAAATGTTTTCACACTAGGTATATTTTATTTTTGTAAAGATTTAAAAAAGAAAAATCTTGTTAAAACAACCAGTTTTATAGATTATATTTATATAGCTTTTGATAATTGAAATAACACCGCTCAAAAATAAAATGCTCTAAAACAAAAGGCAGCATATAAGACTGAATCTCTGTCACATCTGTTTATATTTGTGTAAAGCATTTAAGCAGTAAATGTCTTTGCCATTTGCAGCAAGGCTGATAAGAAAATGTAATGACTTTATTATGCCAACACATATTAGGTGCTTTTGATTAGCGTTTGCTCCAGTTCCTCATTACTTGTCTTTCCCAGTGAATGCAAATACTTTCAGTTATTGTGAAACAAATGCTGAAAGTTTGTCAGTGGTCGGAACTCTGACTGAGGTTAAATTGTTTTTCAAAAAAATGTTATTCTCTTTGATTGGCTGCATAAAGAAGACTTGTTTCATCTTATGCTAAAGTCATAGTTGTTGGAGACCATGGCACAACCAAAAGGATTGCAACAATGCACGATGAACTTGTGGCTATCGAGTGAGTGCTTCAAAAACAGGGACGAGGTCAGCAACCCCTGCCAGTCAGTCAGTCAGTCGAGCGATTTTGGTGCATCAACTCAACGATAAAACAGCTATAAGACAGAGTCCCTATCCATCCGTCTGCTATCAGTTTGTGATAGGATGAGGTTAAGCTGGAAATGACATGCAATTTGTTTGGGATAATATCGGGGTTACTGTGAAAAATCTATTAAAAAGCTTGGCTTTCATTTACACACACACACACACACACACACACACACACACACACACACACACACACACACACACAAACGCACACATATACTCATACAACCATTTGAATCAAGTCTGTTGCAAGTCAGAATGCAGTTATTTAAAGAAAGGTTGTCTCTCACCAGGTGACCTGTGCAGTCACCTTGTCATTGTGGTTGCCTAGAGGTTGAGAGTGTTGAATGGTGAACCTCTGAGCCTCTAAGCGATCACTGAGCAACCAATGATTTGTTTCAGTCAAACCGAGGTTGCTTTAGCGTCACTGAGCCATGATAAGAACCAGTCAGAGGGCAGATATGAGATATGAAAACATGGCATGCTGCAGATGACTGACCAACTGTTTGATGAAACTATAATGGATAATAAACCCTCATCCTTAATTATTTTAATTTTGCTTCTGTCCTCGTTGCTTTGTTATTATTCATAACCTGATTTTTTTCTTCTTTTCGCTAACTGAGTCTGGCTGTAAAGACTGAAAGTACCCACTCCTTACTTTGTGTTTTCCTGCCAATGTTTGATCAAGCTGACAGGAGACGATTGTTTAGAGCTGAGTATTGCTTGGCAGAAAAAATGCATTTCTGGGCGTTAGATATACAAATGACAGCTGAGATTAGATATTTCAACAATTTTCATTTCACAACCTTAACCAAAATAACAGTATTACCGCTGCTTTACTTATTTAGGGTTTAGACAGAAAAGAAACACAAAAAACACAAAATACTTCGAAATTATTTAAAGGTTGATTTTTTTTTGTTACTCAACTCTTAATTGTTAAGTATTTGATTTTTATTCATGGAAGAAAATGCTTCTAGACAGAATGCTACCCTCATCCAACTGATTTATCATTTTTAGTTTTTTGAGGGTAATATGTTTAAATTGAATTTAAAATCATACATAAACATATGAAAAAAATCTCTGTGATATTGGTTCTGAGTTAATATTTTGCTTCTGGGTGTCTGAATTTGTATTTAGCACAAGTCGTTTGTGATAGGAATATAATCATTTGGAGAATTTAAAATTGTTCTACATTAAAGTCGAACCAAAAAGGCTTTTTTGCTCACCATTCTTGTGCTTCACAGCAATTCCTAATTTCGTGTTTTTACAGCTGCACACATTTTATGTAAGTTAAGTGGCCAGTCTTTTGTTAGAAAATAAACAATAAAACTTCTCGTTCACTATTAAGTGCCCGAGGCACATTAGGGCATTATTGATTGTTCCCACGTTTCCTCACCCACTGTCTTGTGGTTTAAATTATATGCTCACTTTTACATAATAATAAACATAACAAACATTATATAATATAATAAACATCATTTTTATACCAATGAAGACGTGTAACCACTGGATTCAATGCAAGCAAACTGTCCCTAGAGTATCGCAGTAAAGCACTGAAATGTTCCTCGTAGTCATTCTCACAGTGCCACCCAGTCTGGTCAAGCACTGACTGTCATGTGCTGAAAAGCCACATAATTTATGCACAGCTCCAGAAAGTCTCGTGGGAGCTTGTCTTGGACATTTCTTCATAGCGCTCATCCTTCTAGTGTTTAGCATGAGTGTGGTTCAACGTCTGAGTTCTCCCCAGGAAATCCAGCCTTTTGGGACTTAGCCAATGTCTGTCTGAAGTGCTACAAAGACCAGAGTCAAGAGCAGGTTACAAGGATTCAAAGTGTTTGTCCAAACTTGATTTGAGTGTGAAAATGTTGTTTTTGATCAAGTAAAACACAGATAAATTATATCACTAAAAAACAATTAACAGATTAGAGAGAATGTGTCTGCATACATGCAGGCATTACACAATTGGAGGATTTCCCCAGTCTGACAGTATAATTATCTGTCTGTCTCTGGTGTTTGTAGCCACCATGGCTCACACTGCACAAACCACTTCCCCTCTGCTACAATGGACAGAAGCACAGAGGAGATAAACCCAGACAGGAACAACCTTAGGGGTCTCTTTTTCTCTGTCTGTTAAATATCTGTCAGCAGTGGATTAGAAACTAAAAAACAGCCTAAACACAGAAGAAAAAACATATTTGTTGCAATCATGGACTTCCATAGATGGACTGATTTTTGTCCTTGCGGCTTGCACAGAAAATGAAAACCATGTGGAAAGCTCAAGAGTGGAAGACGAGGAGGAAGAGAGGAGGGATGCAGCAGCCAAAACTGCTGAATTGCCAGCCTGCTTTCCCTTTACGCCACCAAACAGACACCAGGCAAGCTGACAAGGACAACTAACCCCAGCAGAGATGAGTCAGGGGTGGGGTGGAAACACTGGGATGTGGACTTTGTTTTTAACCTTTATTTATTCAGGGAAAGCTTGCTGAACACGCAGTCTCTTTTTCAAGCTCGTACGACAGATCCCGCAACCGCAGTCCTCATCTTACAGCAAGTATTCAACTTCACTGCATACTGCTAGAGTTTACCTGCCTTTCTCATCTTAATATCATAAAGAATGAGGGCATTTCTGATTATTTCCTGAGCCAGATTTCCCCAGTGAATATGTGAATTGAAGCTGGTGTCCTTCCAGCTACAAACCACATGGCTAGGCTTTACTGTGTAAGAACAATGGTGTTAAATTGGTGCTCATAAAGGTTATTAAAGGTGCTACTTGTAACATTTTTTTGTTTCTCAAAATTAAGACCACATTTCCTATAAACCCCGTTGCTTCCTGTGCCATGTGAATGTGTTTTGAAAAGTAAAAAGAAGGTAATGAGCCAGTAACAGCCCTTGATAACAGCAGCAACTTGTTCCAAGAGGTTTTAACTGTCATTTTGAATAATTGCAGTGGTGTAATATTTGCACAGCAAAACAGCTCTTATATTACAGCTTGCAGCCCTTTTTCATTTCAGCATAAGGAAACCAAGCTGTTTTCCAAGGAATTGGTTGTTTATGGAAATACTGTTCTATAATTTTCTAATGATTTTTGAATTGTAAATCATGAAATCTGGGTTTAGACGGTAAATTGTAGAGTAAGGAACTTATTCATGACACCCCTGGTGGGTTTGGTTGCAGAGAAGCAATCTTCCCAACATCCAATATAAAATGTGGAATAACTCTAACCCTCGTGCTGTTTACTGAGCATCACATTTTAGCTGGGCATAGGAATATTTTTATGGTCATATGGTTCGCTTACTGTCCAATCATTTTTGCTTTTGTCTGTCTTATTATCTATCATATAGCTATAATCAGGCTGGTGTGAGGTGTTTCAAGCCTCTGTGGGTTTTACGGATGGGATTGTTTCAGCCTGAAATATCTCTTCAATTATTTATGAATGTTCATGGTGCAGAAGAGGATGAATCTTAATTAACCTGAAAATTGCATCAGCTTCCCTGTAATGCTACAACCTGGTCAAACTTTTTACTCATTCTATGACAAATCTAAAGAACTTTTTGATCCTTTCTTCAAATTCTACTAAAATGAGCTACTTGCCTACAGGAAAAGCCTACATAAGGCATCATCCCTGAAAAAACTCCCCACTGAAATTTGGTGCATTTGTTATAGAGATGTTGTTGCAACCATTAAGAGGTGCTGAAAACTAAAAGAAAGGCCCAGGTTGTCGTAAAACAAGATTTTTGTTTAAGAGGTTCATTGTTACCCAGGACAACTGGAAAACTTGACCTGGTCCACAGGAAATCTACGTTCATCGGTCTGCTTTGCCGCAGAAAGGCTGTTTAAGTGATGCCAACTGTAACAGAAAGTATGCCTGTGTGTGGTTTTATGAGTCAGTGTGTGTACATAAATTCTCACGTTTCTCAGCATGACCTGAGATGAGTCCCGCAGCCTGATTAAAGGACAGTGGATACCCTTACATCAGTGGTTGCCATAGCAATTAATTGGCGCAAATTACCCAGAGTGTGGCGGTCATTTCCTCATTAAGTGCTTTGGGAGGTCACAGAGGCTAGCATTACACCCATCAAATGAAGTGTTCTCCATCAAGTCCTCAGATTACTGGGAGAGTTGCCGCAGCCTGAGAAGGATCAAAGAAGTTTCACTGTTCTCTGATTAATTAGGTTTTTTTTTTCTTTTGTCTTTGTGGGTTTTGCCCTTTTTCTTTTTGTCTATATATTTGTGTATCTTTTTCTGCATCCACTCAAGTGCTTGTCTTTCTCAATAACATTTGTTTAATACCTTTAATTCCAACCTTCTTCTAAATATCTACAGTTCTGATTATAACAGATTGCCTCCCTTTATCCCAAGAGAAATTATCTTCACATCTGTCTTCTCTAGCGAGCCTCATTTCTCTGTGTGTGTTTCTATGTTTCTCTATTTTAAAATTCATCTTCATTTCTCCTGCTCATCCTGTCCTTTCTTCCTATTTCATCTCAGCATTTGTCTCTAAATGTTTTGTTTGATTTTTTTGCTTTGTCTTTCCTCCAATATTTTCCTTCTTTAGTCACGCCAACTCCGTTTATGTTAATGGGAAAAATTGGTTGGAAAAAAACCAGATAAAAATTTCAGTGAGAATGTAGCAAAAAGGCAGCTGAAGAAATGAACCCTTGAGAGAAAAATTAGGGTGATTTAAAAAACAGTTAAAGGATGAACAAAATGTGGGAGTGATTTACTGAGGAGGCAGAGGTAAAAAACAGAGGAGGAATGAGATGAGCAGGGTGAAGAACAGAGAAGCGTTGGAATAGTAAAGGTAAACAGGCAAGATACAGAAGTCACTGCAGCAAGAAAGGTCAACGCTGTTGTAAATGTAAGCACGTAATCAAAAACTTAAACCAACAGATTATCTTCGTCAAGACAGAATATTTAAGGCTTATTGCAGTATTAGAAATATGTGAAGAATGATATGACTTTCATAACATTTGTACAGGGAAATGTTTTTAAGAACGATGGCTCCTTTGCCCTCCTCTCCCAAAGTAAGATTTAATGTCCACTGATGTCTGAATGACTAATGTCTCCGTCGTAGTCGAAATTATTTAAAAGCTTTTTCTCCCCTCTCTATTATTTTGGCTTGATTTCAAAGTTTTATCAATACACCGTGTCTCTTTGATTGTTTAGAAGGGAGGTTTTCATTCAAATGCACACATAAATGAGGCTTAGACCCTCCACAATGCAGTCATACACATTCACACACGTATGATATATACAAATAAGAGTGAAAACACAGATGCAAAAACATATTTAGCCTATAGAAATAACACGATTCAGTGTCCGTGTGTAGACAAGTTCAAATCTATTTTTTCATGTGTTGAGTGATATAGACCACATAGGAAGCCAATGTTTCTGCTTTGTATCCATGCTGAATCACTAAAAGTCAAACGAAAAGCCCACACATACCACCAACTAATGCATCATGCACACACCGTGTGCTCATTCCTGTTTACATTCATTTTGGTGTGAAGTACACAATAAAAAGGTTTCTCCCCCAACACACTTGTCTGCTATGTTTCCTGTTTTAACGCAGCTGCTTCTGTTTTTGTCTGAAATTGTGTTGTTTAGCTCAGATTTTAGTTTAAATGTCTGGGTTGCAAAATCGTTCCAGGTTACATCTGTGGTTATCGCATGATGGTCTGTCTGCAATAGGAATAATTCTGTGAAGTGCTTATTACAAAAACAAGTAAAAATCACAGCTTACAGCCCTGGAAATTGAAAAATCCGAAAAGATAAACTTGCTTATGTAGCGGCGAGACCTGTCACTTCGATGGGCTTTAGATCCTTAGGGCTTAGGCACAATTTAGACGTCTGAGGAAGAGGAACAACATCCGCTCTAGTTATAGAGCGGACATGTGATCGCGATAAAAGCAGCTGAAAGTGCTCAAGAAGAATCAAGGCTATTGAACAGGCCAATCACAATACTTGCAGGCCGCATCGACCATACATGTAGCTACATTTCAAGGGACGTGCACGACAGGTTGCGCCGTAGGCTACAGTGTAGGATTTCAGAGAGGTTTTGCGGTTATGATGTGGCTAAGATGTAAATTTCCTGTGGAATCATAAATCCCCAGTTAGCGACATGAAATTTGTTGATGAAGTGTTAAAAAAATACCTCTAAAAACAAATACATTGGAGAGAACTGAAAAAGAGCTTATATACTTCAAAACTATACGTTGATTAGGTTTGAACCACCTCCTCCAAAGGGAATCAGCCCACTGTGAGTAGTTATTACTACCATAGAAATAGCTAGTAGGGGTCCTCCACCGCCATTGTTATCATCTCATTAAATAATAGTTATGGGTGACCATAGAGGATATAAGGACTGTACTCCCAATCAACCCTCATTATTTGGTTAGGTTTAGATACTAAAATTGCACTTTAAAATTACAATTTTTAGTCAAAACCGCAACTTTGTTTACAATGTGTTTATCAATGATCAGAATGGATAACATGCCTAGTGGCCTACTAGTGTGTGTAGCTTGTGGTTAGTGGTCCTTTAACTGATTGATAACATTCAAAGCAAGTGAATAGATGCAGTAAATAGTTTATACCACAAAATGCAAAGGACTAAATTGCCCAGGATGTATTGTTTTGAGTTCTGCTACTGATTATGTCAGAAAGTGATATAATCAGCTTGCAGGAAATGTTCTTCCAGTTCCTCTCATGGGCATTAGACATTATATTTAAGCGTTTGTGTATCCAAGAAAATGAAACTTCTCACTACATTTCACAAGAAACTGTGCAAAGCATTACTGGAATCATTAATGCTGGTACTTCACTCCACAGCCTACAATCTGATTGGCAGTGATAAACAGAACGGAGAAGACAACAAGCCAACAAACAGCAAAAACTGTGAAGCTCACTCGTTAGAAATGATATCTCTGAGGGCCACGCACATCCAGGAAAATTAATATTGAAAGCAAAGAAAGGCATAGAGGAAAATATACTAAAAGAGATAATTTAATGATGTACTTTAATTTAAAGAAAGGAATGACGAAAGGAAATAACCAGATATGAACCCGGATTTCTGCCACATTTATCAAATATCAGATATTTCCTACAGGGAGATTCCTGACCACCCAACTGCCAGTTTTACAACATGACTCACATATATTAGAGAGGTAAGTTTACACCAGTATCTCGGAAAATATCTGATACACCAAAGAACTTATCATATTCTTGATACAACAACCAACATGTTTGTAGAAGTTACAGCTGCCCATTAGGAGCCGGTAGTGGAGAGCATGTTCCCGTAACATCTCTTATCACATTATAATTACCGGATTTGTTTGTGGTAGGTTTTGGATCAGATGCTAACAGGGGCCACACAGCCACTGCGATGAAAGAGGAAATTTAGTATTTAATAGAAATACTCTGTCTGTTTCCGCCATACACAACAGAGGACTAGATGTCTAAGAAAATACAGATCTTCTCTTGTGCCACATCTCCCTTTAGAAAGAAAGGAAGAAACAAGATATAGATTATCCATGTTGGCAATCTGACTTACTCAGTACATTAAAACAATAATAATCAAAGAAGCAATACCTTTTATTTCTTAAAAAAAAAAAAACTCCCTGGAGAAGATAACTCAATAATAATGTAAACTGTGACACACTGGATCTTTCTTTTAATCTTTTTTCCATAAACACACGGACCAGCTGCAAACCTGAAAACAATCCCAAAAAGAGCTTTACGTTGATCTGCACAGTGATTCTCCTGCACAGGTACAAATAGAAGCTACAGGGCTTAAAACCCCAACTGCTCATCGCTGATTTGTTACCCGTTGAAAGCTCTTGCAGCTTGTTCAGGGCTTTAATATCATTCAGGTTTCTCCTCTGCTAGCTTTGTGTTAGTGTGCTGTCTTCGCAGATGTTTGCAAAGAATCAATGTCATGTTGGCAGCATCAGATAGATGTCTCTGTCTTAGGTACACATTTATGCACTCTTCGTGTTCTTTTCCTTGTGTCCGTGCAAAAAAATTAATTTATAGACCACTTTAGCATCAGCTGATTATGATTATGAATTATAAAAAAGTACAACAGAGTTTCAGCTTTCATTTTATGAAGTTATAACTTAGATTAACTTAGATTCAGGAACAAGACCACATCTCACCCTAATTAGATTTCCTGTTTAAACAGTTGTATAGGCTTGTCTAATCCTTTTCTGTCCCATTTGTCTCAGTTGTCACAACCCTCACCCCAAACTCTGTTTTTCATTCTCTTTTTCTCAATACAAGAACAACAGTAAGGCAGGTTGCCTCACTGAAATTCCCTCGGAGGGTTCTTCAACACCTAGAGGCTTACAAGTTTTCATCCAAGCCAACTTGACCCTCTTCACCCTGCCGTCTCTGATCCTCATGGCCATATTAGTCATTTTAATCCATTTGTATATTTAAATGATGTGGGGGGGTTTGTAAATTACATGTCTGATAGTTGCAGGTCATCCAAAATCTTAAAAAATCACAAGTTCATATCAAAAATGTAAAAACCAAAAAATTACTGAAGACTCATTCAACATACTACAATACTGCAGTTAACTGTCTATGATTTAATTTTTTTAGGGGATAGAAAAGTTCCAGCCCAAAAAAGAGGGAACATGAAAGATGGTAATAATCCCACAAAGGCTTATTCACAGAAAAACAGAGAAATGAAGATGTAGAAGGCACTTTGCCCACTAAGATCAGATAAAGTGGAAACCATGCCTTTCTCCAGGTCATGTGGGTTGACAGAGACAGTGGTCAGTTTATTATTTACATGATGTTAGCTTAAATGTAATCCTGGTTATTGTTGGCATGCCCACAAGAATGAGGCAGGAGATGACGCTGTAAGATTTGTTTGCTTTTAGTGGCTCATCAGCAACAAATCTTACCAAAAGAGGAAAACACAGTCCATATGTCTATGCTTCATTAAAGGAAAGAAAATTGAGTATAATTCATTTGTTTGCCTGTGTGTGTTTGCGGTCACAAAGCATGCATGTAAATGCACAAAAAAATGTGCATAATTTAACATGAAACAGGAGGAACATTAAATGATTAAATGTATGAGCAGCTGCTGGTGCATAAAGAAGGAGACCTGCTTGTGCGCCATATGCTGCATATTCAGATTACACATATAATCATCGGCTCATGTTACATTTTTCTTGCCTCTTTTCCTGTTCCAATTACTTTACTCTTTATGTTTTTTGTCAGGTGTCACAGATTACTGGCATCAAAGAAAGAATAAGACTCGGTACAGCTATATTTACCTAATTGGAGATGTAGATTATAGTAACACATGAGCTCAAATTCCACCCTTTTTTCCCCCCTCTCTCTCGTTTTATCAGCCACTCTGCACAGATATTTCTGCTGGAGTGCAAAATTATTTCTGTGTGCAGCACAAAACAGAAATAAAGAGCATACAAAGCATAATAATCAACCCAGAGCCAATTTCAAAAGCTGACGAACCTGTTCAGAACATAAAAACATTCTTTTGAAATCCACTTGATCAGTTTATTTCTTCTGTTTTATATTATTTCTCTCTGCTCTTAAACCCTTTTGAGCAGTTCTTTGTCATCATTTTCCCTCCGTCTCTTTACCCCCTCTCACTCTTTCTCCCTGGTCGCGTTGCTTCCACTGATTGTCACCATCAAAGAAAAAACAACAGATTACCTTCATATGTAAGCACTCAGAGTTCCAGCGGCAGGGTGGATACACTTTAAAAGAGTTTTTTTTTTTTTTAACCAGATTTAGCCCAATTAGAACAACAGCAATAACATAAATCCAAGAATGCAGTATGTCATAGCTTTTCCTTGGAGGCCCTGCTAATCCAAAATGCATTGCCGAGGGTAACATTTGGTCTAATTAGTTAGGGAAGTTTTGCATGCCAAATTCATGCTTTGTGAGAGTTGAGGTAATATAAACAAATGGTTCATGAAGCATTTGGCCATTAAAATACACAAGTTTAATTGCACAACCGCCAGCGCTGCCGCAACAACAGTTATTCCAAAGTCTAATGAAGCAGGAGGAGAAGAAAGGTTAGTGTAAGAGAATAGATGCATTTATTAAAAAACACCGTGATCAAAGCAGCAGCATAACTGCGTGAGGTATTACACATGAGAAAACCAAAGAACATGATGTAATGTCGGGAATAAAATACATTACAATAGTCTGAATGAGTAGGAACGATGTCAAGAACCATAACAGTAAGAGTGCAACAAGGTAAGGAAAAAATCAGGAAAAGTGGGAAGCTGAAGAAATTGTTTGAACTCATGTGGAGGAAGGAAAAGGAGAAAAAAGAGGAATGATGAAAGGAGTGAGGAGAATGAGAGCTGTTAGAAAAAAGAATGGCAATCAGTGAAGTCATGAAACATAAACTGGTGAAGCAATAGGCATAAATTGGTGTTGTCACCTTTTGAGTTAAATACATTTGCCAGTCAATTCATTAGGCACACCTTGCCAGGTTGAACCCCTTTTTGCATTCAGAACTGTCTTTCTGCAGATTTGGCGGCTACTAGTACAGTGAACTCAGTGTCATTTTAAATAAACTACTTTGATATAATTTGAGCTTTGTGACATGGACATCATAGGATGGATACACTGTGGTCAAACAATACTAAAAGTGTGCCAAATATCCTCACGTTATTATGCTACCACCACCAGCCAAAGGCAGAATGAGTCCATGATTTCATGTTGTGCATTCTAGAGTCTAAACCTACCTGAATCAAATGTCACCAGTTTCCTGTTCCTAGCAGTAGTGACACCTGGTATGGTCCTCTGCTGGTGTTAGCCTATCTGCTTCAAGCAATGGTCTTCTGCATACCTTGATTGTTATGAGTGATTATATGAGTTACTGTTGCCTTCCTATTAGCTTGAAACCCTTGTGGATCTCTGGCATCAACAAGGCATTTTATTTTCCCAGAGAACTACCGCTATCTAGATGTTTTCACTTTTTTTGATCTATTCTTTGTCAACTCTAGCGATGGTTATGTGGGAAAAATCCCAGTAGATCAGCAGTTCCTGAAATACAAAGACAAACCCACCTGGAACCAAAAACCATATCACAACAACCTAATAGAGTGGCCTTAAACTTAAAATTAATAAAATTAAATGAGGACTGAATGACTGAAAAAAAAATTGTTTTTAAATAGTTGCTGCAAGATTCTTCACATATTCAAAGAGAAACATGCGGAAACCCAGCCACGGAAAGAAGGAGACTTAAAAGGCAGAAAGCATGATTTTGTTTAACCAGACATTGTATATTCACTCTACGTTTCTGGCTTGTAGTGTCTTTCAGTACATCCAACCAAAACCCCGAATATTAGAAAATCAGTGTTTTTCTGAATGTCTGAGTAACTCTGCAGGGTTATGGCTTTTGTTGATATGACCATTTGTCACAGATCTCTCAAAGCACGCATGTCTGGAGCTGCAAACTAACGGCCAACTTTTGCCAACCCCTACATATTACTTACCAACTGTGAAGTCAAAAGTAAGAGTTATGCTTTAGATTTTTTTGGTGGTGTCAAATGATTTCTTTCTAAGGCCAACCACCCAGTAGTCATTGCTTTGTCAGAACACCAAATGCAATTTCCACCATAAGCCAGACTAATAATTTGCTCTGACAATTCAGGTATGTCAGAAGGCAGTTATAATAATCAAGAGTGAGAACATTTACAGCGTATAGGAATGTCTCAAGTCTTTCACAGTGGGAGGTCGATAAAGCTCCAATAATGGCCATGCCAAAGTGTGGGTTGCTCAAAGCTGTTGGCTCAACTGTCTAGTGGGCACTTGGTTGTACCTACAGCACAGAAGCAGGTTCATTCATGTTCTCCCACTATATGCGTTACATCCTGCATTCTCGTGAGAAAAGGGACACTGTTTACTGTGGAAGTTTATACTTGACAGAAGAGAAAAGGTTGAAAAGCTTCATAAGTAATAAGAACCATTTTGTGGTATTAATTTAAGGTTTTATTTTTGTTATGTTATATTCAGGACTTTGATGTTTCAACACTAAACAGGATAAGGCTGGGACACCTAACATCAAGAAGGACTTGCATTATCATTTAGTTTTGAACGAAGATAATGGAAGATTGAGGAGAGGTGTTTCTAAGTTAACTGGATGAAGCTGCATTTACTTCCATATCTGGTGCTTGTGAACACGCTGCTCTGTTTCAGGAAGTATTAAACTTTTAATTTGAGTAAATCAGGAAAAGACACATAGTAAAATGTTAAAACAGAATGACAATACAAGATATTAGCACATGTAGCGCTAAGCTAATAATATTTAGTCCTCACGTTCATTTATGGTTAAAACAAACAGTTGCTATGGAAACACAACAAATGCACTGAGATTTTTCGGGATCCTTTTGAGCTTTCGTGTATATGTTATCAGTAACTGTGCAAGCTTCTTTATCTTCATCAATCTGTCATCTGTTTGGGTTATCAGAGTGCGTGTGTTGCCCGAGAGGCTACTCGGCTTTTAAAAACCCAGTAACAATGAATTATCATCAACAGCTGCCCAACAATATGCTATTTTAGAGTATCTCCACTCTTTTTTCCCCTAAATTTAAAAAGGACATGAATCATATGCTGGGTCGTGTGTAGATTTTGGAGTGTTTTGGAAAGAACAGGTCATCACCATCATCAAAACTACAACTGAGGGAATATCTTCTGGTGGTCCATCTCTCCAGGAGAGACTCAGAGACTTGGAAACAAACAGTACTACAAGTACTTTTATTTTGGTTGTTTTTGTGTATGATTAAAGTTGTAATAACTGCAGGCTTGTACCTTAAGCCTGAACCACAATTTGCCTTTTTTTATTTTTTTATCAGAATCAAATATTCGCTGGTGCATTTCTTTTGTACTACGGCCATTGCTAAAGAAAAGAGGAAACAAAACATTCAGTAATAATTCTGTTCTAAATTTTTTGTGATTATCCATCTCTTTCCTAATGTGCCAAAACGGCCATGCAAAGTCTTTTCTCTGCTACAAAAGTTCAACACTAGTAGCTGGTGGTCTAACCTTTCTTTCTTATCTTTATGGCACTACAATGCATGTTTGTGTTTATGCAGACGCTATCGTGTGATTCGCTGGGTTCACTACACCTTTACCATCAGAGAAAGGGGATGTTTTCATTGTTGTTGCTTGGGAACTATCACAGTAGTGATGACCTGTGGTGCCTCAGACAGGAGCTCCATTGTAAGAGGTGTGGCGTTAAGGAAGCTGATCTCTGAGAAAATAGGGATTATATCAGGGAAGAGATGTTCATCTAACCACAGAGCTGGGTCTGGGTGTTTTCTAACATTGTGTTTCAGTGAGATGCAGGAGCTTTGGGTGTGTTTGTTTTTGTACACGATTGTGCAAAGATGAGGATCAGAGGTGAAAAAAGATGGGAAGGCTGTGAAGCATCATGTCATTCATGCCTTTTTTCAGATTTATTTAACAGTACAAAGGAAGCTTTCATAAAATAGGTATCAGGTAAATAAATCCAAAACTAGGAAGTAAAATCAGTTTCAGCATGTTTCACCATATAGTGTACACATACGCTACATGGCCAATAGTGTGTAGACACCTGAACATTACATCTGAATACATGAAACTTTTGAAGATACCATTCCAAAACCACGGGTATAAATATAAGGTACCCCATTCATTCTTCCAGGAAGGCTTTCCACAAAATTTAGGAACCTGGCTGCTGGAATTTTCCCTCATATGGGTCCAAAAACATCAGTGAGGTCGGGCACTGATGCTGGGCAATAAGACCCGGCTCCTAGTTGGCTTTCCAATTCATCAAAATTGAAATGAATCGTTTGAGGTCAGGTCTCAACAGAGACCAGTTCTTCCACAACAAGCTTTAAAACGGCTTTATGTCTTACCTCACTTCACAAGGACATCAAATCCTCAAGCGCTGAACAGAGTAGGAAGCATTGAGCTTATAGCAAAAATGGCTTTTTAGCAATATTCCCAAGCTTCTATCCAAACCAGGAATATTACCAATAGTATTTGGGCAGGGATAGGATATTATTAGGCTGTGTTTTCTTATCTTAAGCAATAATAGTTAAATGTATTATTATTATTATTTGTTCTGCAAAAGCAGGGAGAACGTAATTTCCATCCTGCTTAGATTTGTACATTTTATTATGTCATACACATTTCATCATTTTAAGGTGTGAGTTCTTACAAAACAGACTCACAGTTGATGAAAGAAGGTTTTTTAATAAACTGAAGGAAGGAAGCAAGATGTTGCGCTTCATAAAAAATCTTTTCATGAGGGTGAGAAAGTGAGGACGTAGCCAACACATCAGGCCGCAGGGTCACGCTTTTTAATAAAGCAATGAAATGCAATAAGGTAATTTTTATGTTGTAACCTTTCGTTACACAACAGACTTAATTCAAAACGGATTCATGTTGTCACATTTCCGACAGCATAAAAAAAAATTCTGTTCTGTACAAAGAGCACCTGACATAATGGGAAACCTTTAGTGCCGGGACACACGTGTATACTGAAAACCTGGGAAAAGCTGGCTGAATTTTTCACCATGAAATCATAGTGTTGACTGCTATTAAAGTCAATGTTGTAATGCTTCTACACACTGATAGATCTTGTTGTTTGAGTGAAACAGCAGCAGCAGGTCTTAGTTGTACAGTTTTCTGTTATTAGGAGTGAAAGAAAAACGTTTTAATATAAACAAGCTGTACCAGGCTGGACTTGCTGAAGCAGTAACAGGGGGCACCTCACTAGTTTTAAATTGGCCTATAAAAACAGTGTAACCTATAACAGAAACCTGAATCTAATATAAAAGGAGAATGCTGAAATACATACAGGCCGAGGGAGCCTGTAAATCTACTGATTAAGTCTTTGCAGGAATGGTAAACAGAATAAAAATTAATGTCTCTCTGCGTGGGTTCATGCGTGTGACTTCACCTACATTTATATACTTTCATGTGTGAACTCGCAAGTGTGCAAGTGTAGAGAGTATTAGGCAGTAAGTCATACATGCAGTAATTTGGTGGAATTCCTGTGGTCCTGTAGAAACACTGACAGCCAATAAATACAGCCTGTTAAGCCCGACTGATAACTTTAACCCCTGACTCTGATTTACAGGTGGACAAACACAAGGTAACTCCCAGTCCCATCGAGGGTGTGTGACTTTTGTCTTCGTCTGCAAAAGAGACAAAAATCGAGGAAAAAAGAGGTTACCGATTATTTTTTATGATGTTGTTTAAGGAAATGAGTGTCATTACTATGCTCCTTAACTTACGATCCAAATAACCAAATAATTTAGAAGATTCTAATGTGTGATCAAAGTATCCAAACCCAAATCTTTTCCTAAAATTAACCAAGTAGTTTTGTAGCATAAAGACAACCAAATATCATTGGAAAGCAAAAATGACAAGAAGGAAAATAATAATGCTAACATGACCCCAAACATCCTTGGTAAAAGTCCTGTGTTCATGAGTTTGTTGGTTCTCCAGATATTTATCGTACAAGAATATCTTGTATTTACTTAGAGTTACTCCACATCGATCTGGTTTTTTTTTGTTTGTGTGTTTTGTTTTTTGCCTGATGAAAACATAAAATATCGTTTTACCTGATATTTGAGTGCCCCTGTTTTTCCTGTTTTTACTTTCACCATATATTTCCTGGGTTTTGTTGGGGCTTTTTTGCTGTTTTGTTTTGGGGTGAAGTCATGTTTATTCATAAAGCACATTTAAGTCCAACAGATATTGATCAAAGTGCTGCACAACAATCAAACAAACAATTAACAAAGTGAAATTACAAGACAGTAAGTGAACATAACTAAATACATCATTATAAATCATTAAAAATATTAACCCATGGTGTTTGCAGAACGACAGCTGAAAATTTATTTAAAAGTCAAATGAAAAGGATGAAGAGAAAAGGTAAAGGTTGAGATTTGAAGACTGTTAGTGAAGCAGACAACCTAATCTTGAGGGGGAGGCTGTTCCAGAGTTTTAGTGCTGTGACTGCAAACGGCTGATTGGCTGTAGAGTCCGTTCTGGTACCTGGAACTATTAACAGCTGCTGGGCAGCTGACCCCTAACCCCAACCTAAGCATTGAGAAGGGGCATAAAAGTGATTGACAGGTACTTAGGGCTACGAAGCTAGCTCTGACAATGGACTTAAGGTGCAAATCTAATTTCAAAACGGAATCAAAACTTCTACCTAAGAAACAAAGTAATATTGAGTGGCCTGACAGTAAGGGGTTTCAAAAAACTGGATTTCAGTTTTATTCCCATTGGGTAGAAATTCTGCAAAAGCCAAGTTTTAATTTCAGTTAAACAACATTTTAAGGAATTTACTGAGGTGTCAATATCTGGTTTTAGAGCTAGATGAAGATGCATATGATCAGCAGACACTATTATGCTTTTAAAATATCGTAGCTGAAAACAGAATAGGGTCCAAAAATAGACCAGTGTGATACACTGCAGGGCTAGAGGGAAACCAATAAATCGCTGAAGTTGGGAAATCAGTATTTCATGATCCACTGTTTCAAATGCAGCAATATGATCATATACTGGAAGCAAGGTTGAGTAACCAGCACTGGCAATGTATAATAGATCATTAGAAACATTTTTTAAAAGTCCAGATTCAAAAATCTCATCATTGCCTTTCAAACTTTTGGAAGACAATTTACCCCTGAAATTTAGCCAAAAATGCAAATTAGAGATTAAAATATCCCAGAACAGGACCTATCCCTAAACATGTTCTTATAAAGGTTAAACTCCAAGGTCCCAAGAGTCTGGGAAGAATGATATCAGTGTTGAAGATAGAGGGTTTCAACTTATCAACAATGTTACTTAAGTCTAACATTAATAAAACTAGTAGAAGAGGAAGAGTAGGGAATTTAAAATGTTACAATTATGTTGTGAGAAGATTATTAGCATTTCCTTTCTTTCTTTTTTTATACATGGATATTTTTAAAAGGATATTACATTTGCAGTTTTTTTTTATTTACATAGCCAAATGTGGCAGTGGCGAAGCAACTAAGAGCAGAAAAGTGGAAAAAAAGGAAAAAAGCATGAAAAGCGGATGGTGTAAGAAAAAAACTAATTGCAGAAACTGAAATATCCCAAGTAATTTTTAGCATAAATATGCATGCTAATTAAGCACTGTGACAGCAACAGGGTTGACCTTGTTTTTCTTGTGGCCTGTGTCTAGCCTCTTTTTGGATAATTAGTAGGTGGAGTTGACCTAATTTAGGATGCAGAGGTCCAGACCTGTGATAGGGTTTTTGCTGCGTTTCGTACTAGTCTTTAGTTTATTTACTTCATTTAAGCAAACAAGTTAACATCATCCTACTGTGTCTAGCCACCCTGGTTTTATCACATTCTTTTCAGCCAGGTTGCGACCAGCACATATTACATTGTTCCAGTGTAGCCTTAAAAGCACCTGAAAATATTTTTGATACTAAATAACAAAATATCAAGACATTTACAAATCAGAGCATGCGATGGCTTGTAAACTATACACCCCAAGGTGGTAACAAAGTTCAACATCTTTAAGAGGGCAGAGGGAGTGAGACAAAGTGAGATATATATGGACTAAGTGTGAAACCTGGGGGGAGGGGGGGCTAAGAACATGAGCTCATGACTGCAGCAATAGTGAAACATTAGTGTTAAGTGCTTGTAAAAGCCTTCTTTGCTCTGCATTACCTCAGAATGTGAGGAGGTGAGAAATAGACTTAATAATACAGCTCCTATGAAAACTTAATAGTTAATGGAAGGTAGAGAAAAACGCTGCAAATAACACGTCAGAAAGCCACCAGCACCACGCACACACGGACACGCAGACTATTTACAGCAGCATTAAAAGTGCTAAATGCTACTAGCTGTGGCTGTACTAGTGGCCCACACAGGCACAGCTGGCATGTAAAATATTGTACTGTATATGCAGTCAGAGCCTTTCCTCATTCTCTACATGTTGTAGTTGGCCACCGGCACGCTGATCATAAATACAGCAAAGCCACTCTGAGTTGGCTGAAAAGAGGTTAAAGGCTAAATGCTCAACAGAAACCATTTCTGACAGCTCTGGCTTCTTTTTCTTATGCTAAATGGGGTTTTTGAGAATTTAAAAATATTTTGAAATTTATACAGTTCAAACTATTTTACAAAGCCATGAAAGTGGGTGATTGGCTCTGTCATTTCCTTCCTGGGTCTGGCCCGTGGAGTTTGCATGATCTGCCTGTGACCGTGTGGGTTTTCTGCTTTGGTTTTCTCCCACAGTTTTTGCAGGTTGGATTAACTGAAAATTAAATTTCCTGAATGTTCCTCCTTGGGCTTCACGTGTCCAGCCATCCTCGGGTCATACATAAAAACGGTACATGTTGGGTTATTGTGAAAGCATTATAAAAGAGCTGCTTGATTTTAATCTATACGAATGAAAAATCACCAAATTTAAACACATGAAACAAAACAAATCATTCAATTTCATTGTGGGCAGCAAGCACCGCTCAATAGATCATTTTCATTAAGAAATTCCATACACTCCTTTACAGTCTGTGTCTGATGCTGTCACTGTGGCCAGCCCTGACCCTGAAACTGTCCACTCTCAGGTCAGATTACAGTCACAATGAGTTATGCAAAGTTCTGGTGTATTTTCTTCTGTATCATTGTGTGCTTTTACAGCTGGATCCATTACATTACGCTCTTTATATTCTCCCCGTCTGGGGGAGTTAAATATCTCTTGGTAGATTAACAGGCCCCTTTGGCCGCTTGGACCAGTGTGTGTAGAGTGAGTGTGTGGCAATGTAAGCGCTAGCTGGCATCCAGATGTTGAAACAGTAGCTGTGCTTGGAAAAACAGCTTTTGTTTCCATGTATACTGTTCTTTTTGTGAAACAAGCATTTCTTCTACTATTTCTAACTTCATAGAAGCCATTTTTATTTCTTGTGCACTGAATTGATAACAGCAGGATCGACATTTCCAATACAGCACGATGGTAGCAGTGGAATTTTGAGTAGCTGGATTATAAACATGGTATTTGTCTCATCAAGCAGGGTTTGTTATTTAAGATTTAATTTATCTACAGAGTAAACTGTTCAAGGTTTTCTCTACAAAGAAGAAGAAGAAGAGGAGAGAAAATGCTGCTTAAAGGATCATCTCTATTTTGGGACAATTAGAACTTCTTATGCAGGATTACATTGGTGGTGACAGTTTAGAGTGACCCTGTGTGCCTCCAATCTATTGTAATGGCAATGTAATGTGACGCAGGACAGGACTTTATGCAGTCTTGTGAAAGACTAGCCAGCCCATGATTCAGTAGCTTGTATAATCACCCCAGGCAGTGATAACGTGAAGTAATAATTTTCTGTATGACTTTATCCATTTCTCATATTATTATTGAGGACTTTTGTTCCTTTAGTTAAAACTTCAATTGATTCAGTTACGCACACAGCGTTTTAGGCTGAGATCTGGACCTTTACTGGGCCATTGTTGCCCTTTGATTCTTTTCTTTTTTAGTTGTTCTGCTGTGTTTGTGATCACTTTCCTGTAGCGTGACCTATTTTTGGCAAAACTTTAGATGTTGGAGAAATGGCCACGTTTGACTCTAGAATACTTTGGTTATAGACTGTCCTCTACCTGAAGACAGCGCTCTGTTGTTGCTCCACTTCTTTATCATAAGAAATGCTAAAAAGCATCAGACCAGTTCCATTATTCTATGATTAAGATCTGGTACCCACTTGTAGGTGGTTTAGTCATCTTGAGGTGTTATCGTGGAATTATGCAGCTCGATGTTTAGCTATAACAATGCAATGTGTGTCTTTGACATGATTTTCTCATAACCAGCATTTCTGATATAATCACTTCCCAAATGCAACATTAACTTCGGTTCACTGTTTTTCCTTGCAGGGATAACCTTCTGCTAACAACCAGATGAAGAACACCCCAAAAACCTGCTGTTAAGGAGATGATCTAATCCGGTCATCTATAGCCATCAGAATTTCCACTTGTCAGAGTCACTTAAATCCCTGCCACTTGTCCATTTCCCCTGCTTCCAAAAACAACAACTTCAAGAATTGAGTCTTCACTTACTGCCTAATACATCGCACCCCTTGACAGTTGCCAGTGTAACAAGCTGATCAATATTACTCGCTTTACCCATCAGTGGTTCTAATGTGTGGCTGATGGGAATATATTTGACTTTAAATGCTAATTTTCAGCAACTGTTCATGTTTTAATGCCATTATTAACTAAAGACTGAGCAATAGGGCTATTTATTAGCTTTCACACAGTCAGGGTTCAGAATTGAGTAAATTTTGCATTTGCTCTGGCTACAATGTAAGAAATCATTGATTTCATTATACTAGTTGTTACCAGTGTGAGTTAATATGCAATTCAAAGGCCACATCTGGGAGATGGCTAGGAAGCTGTTCTTGTTATTTTTATTTTTTATGGAAAATAAATTCATGTTTAAACCTTATTTTAAGGGATTCGTCCTAGTTAAACACCTTCTTGTAAATGATGAAAGATGTTTTTAGATTGTACGCTAGGTTCTTCTTGGTTGTGCTTTTGGGGTTAAGACTCTGCTACCATGTTCAGAGGGCTTAGTGGGATTGATGGGTTTACATGCCCTCTTATATCTGTTTCTCTAACTTTTCCTTCTGCAGTCTCAAGGTTGTTGTCTAAATAGCCCAAAATGATAAAGTCCCAAAAGAGAAAACTGCAAAAGCATATTTTGAGAAATGGGAAGTGAGTGAAAAGCCTCTCTCTCCCGCTCCTTTGCTCTGCTTCTCGCTCCCTCTCTCTGCAGCCGTTTTCCATTATCAGTGCCCAAACCAGCTTGTTAAAAAGAGTGAAACTCAAACCACAGTTTTGAAAATTACAGAATTCCTTCATAAATGCCCAACCCTGCCAGCGGCTACACTGGGTTCAGACTTGAGGTGAGACCGCCATACTACAAACTACACACAGAAACACACACACATATTACACAGGTACTTTATATGCATATGGATATGTTTTGTATACTCTATATACTGTGTATAAAAACCTTCATGTTTTAGAACATGCTCATTTTTACCATAAGAAGTGCATTTCTCACTTGCAGATGCATACACATATGCATGAATAATAGCTAACAGAATATACATATATATATATATATATATATATATGTATATATATGTATATATATGGTCATTATACATACATATATACATGTGTGTGTGTGTGTGTGTGTGTGTGTGTGTGTGTGTGTGTGTGTGTGTGTGTGTGTGTGTGTGTGTGTGTACGCAATAGCAGGCTTGTGGCTACATCTCTGTCTTTTATCCTCCTTTCTCAGTCTTTAACCATTTCTTACAGCAGCTAAGGCTGCTACATACAAACTGTCCACTCCAGCAACAACATTATCACTTACACAGCGAAGCATAAATTTAAGAAAATAATATTGGGAATAAATAAAGGCTAAAAAGATGATTTTCTTTTTTTTTCAATAGTGCACCTTGCCACTTGGTTGAGTGTTTTTCCAAATCTTTTAACTGGCAGGCAAAATGGTGCAGGTATGGTGACAGTGAGTCAACTACGCTCTCCTGTTTCTAAGCAGCTGCTGTTTAATTTCCCTCCTGTGTGTGCTTATGTGCCAGCCTGACCAGCGAATTGTAATTATTCTCAGCTGCTCCTACAGGTAAATGTGTTGAATGGCTCTAATGAAAAATTTACGCTCAGTCAACTTAGATAAGACCAAAAAAAAAAAAATCTGGAGGTGGAAAACCAATCTTCATGCTGTGTTTAGGGTTTGCAGCTGATACAGAGACAAAGCATTTGATACTGGTCTAAGCAGCAAGAGTGGAATAACACCAAACCACAAGTGTTTCACACATACATGCAGTTCAGTTTGCTCTCCATGAGTAATTCTATGTTTTGCTTCAGAGGGAAATTGGTGCACTTTGGCCATAATTGTTTCAAAACTGCTAGCTAATTATGACCTTTTGAAAACAAAGTGTAGAGATTGAATGTGACATTTCGCTGCGCCTGCAGAATATAAATGCCCTCTTGCACTGGCTGAAGCCCAGTAAAACCTAATAATGAAAACAACCATGTCCCACTGCTTTAACAGAATTGGAAGGCTATATTTGCAGGTTTCTTCCCGCTGACCAACAGAACAAACTACTACTTGCAGTAGTATTAATTCACACTCAGACTGCATGGCTGCAGTTCTCCACGTTGCTAGAAATAAAGTCAAAAGGCCACTATGAGAACTGATAGTCACTGTATTTGCTTAAAGGCTGTTCCACAAGAACAAAAACATACACTCGTGACCATATTTTGTTGGACTAAGATAAATTCATGTGTGAAGCGCAAACTTTACACTTTAACTCAAAAACTTTATTAACTGTTTATGAATTGCTGTAATTTGCATACATGCAGTAGTTTCCTATTTTCAGAGGCTCAAAATTATTGTACATTTGACTGACAAGTTATTAGATCGTCAGGAGACCAAGCTGAAGGTGGAAGAATTGAAGGTTTTTGTTGGGAGTGGCTAGGATGGACAGGATTAGAAATGAGTACAGCAGAGGGACATCTCAGGGTGAGCAGTTTGGAGACAAAGCTAGAGAGGCCACATAGAGATGGTTTGGACATGTGCAGAGGAGGAATAGTGGGTATACTGAACAATAGAAGTTAACAATGGAGCTGCCAGTCAGGAGGAAAAGAGGAAGCCCTGAGAGGAGGCTCATGGATGTAGCGAAAGAGGACATGCAGAAGGTTAGTGTGACAGAGATAGGAATAGGCTCAATTCTCCTTCTTTTGGCTGGACAACCAATAGACACCTACATGAATGTAAATACAGAGGGTTTACAACAAGGTCCAAACCTCTGGTTACACTCAAGAGCCTGGGAAGATTAGACTTTGCTCAAAAATGAGAAGAAGAAAAAAAGCCTACACAGTTCTGAAAAAAAAACTTTGGACAGATGAAATCCAGATGGACTTCTACCAGAAAGATGGGAAGAGAAAAGTTTGGAGAAGAAGAGAAACAGCTCATGATCTGAAGGATACTGCATCATCTGTCAACCATAGTGGAGGCAATGTTGTGGCATGGGCATGTATGGCTGCCAGTGAAACTGGAACACTAGAGTTTATTGATGATGTGACTGCTGATAGAAGTAGCAGGATGAATCCTGAACTGTACGGGGCTATACTGTCTGCTCAAATTCAGCCACATGCTCCAAAACTAATCAGACAGCACTTCACAGCACAAACAGATAATGACCTAAAGTATACTGGAAAAATAACCCAAATAGAGCATGCTTTTGAGATCTTAAATAGTTCAGAGAGACCACAGCCAAGCGCCAGCTGAAGGTGGCTTCAGTAAAGGTCTAGCAGAGGTCTCAAAGGAGGAAAAACAGCAAGAGTTCCAAAGTTCAGCAGCCATTGTCTGCAAAGTATTTTCATTCAAGTATTGAAAACAGTTCTTAAATTTAAAATGATGCTAGCTTGCCCAATTAATTTTGAGGCTCTGAAAGTTGGGCAATAAGTATAAAAATGGCTGTAATTCCTGATCAGTTAATGAACAATCTTTCTGAAACCCCTTGAATTAAAGCTGAAAGGCAGTGCATATTCACTCTTTGATTAAACATCCACCATGCTGATCTGAAGAGGCAAAACTAAATAAATTGCATCTCTGTCCAATAAATTATGTACCTGCTTCTATATTCCTCCATATTACATACATCACTTATGTCCCACCTTTCAGCTAGGCAATCCACAACACCTGAACATCCAACTCTAATTTTCTTTATTAGCATATACTTGAAATGCCATATCCAAACCACTATATTGTACTAAGGTGTTAAGAGTAAGGAAATTCTTAGTCCTGAAAGTACTCTACAGTTTTTTTATAAACTCCTCTCCCTCTCACAAAAATCAGCCTTTTCCATTATATAAAATTACAGGTTCCAGACTGCTCTTTAAGAGGTGTTTTTCTGATGGGCAGTACATGCAGGAATGTATGAAATATGCTGCTGAGTGCGATGTACTGCACACATTGAGTTATGATATTTTCCTCCTTAACAAACTGGCACCCACCATCACTGCTGTCTGACCACTCGTCTTGGTCTCTCTATGTATAGAAAAAAAAGGAGATTTCTGGCAGAAACAGTAGAAACTATGGTCAGGCAGAGGTAAGTGATATTAACAAAACCTTGAGCAGAAGTTTGCAAATGTAACTCATGTTCATGACAGTGATATGTAGGGTAAACCATCAAAGTCTGCAACTTTATGTGTAGAGTCAACTTTGCTTATGTAGTATGTATTATACCCCTGTATCTCTTTAAAACTAGTGATGGTGTTACAGATACAAAGAACTGTCAAGAAATATACACTTGGACATACTATGGTCCATAAATCGTCTATTTAAGGTTGGTAGCAAAACAGAAATCACACACATGGTGTTGTTCATACGTGTTCGTACACAGGAGTCTGTACCAGAAATAGTTCCAGCCTACTGCCTGTCACAGTACATGGATTTCAATGGAGCAAACTCAACCATATTCCCACCATCTGTCATGTAGATTTAAGAAGAAACTTCTTTTAAGTATAGCGGTATGTAAAATCTAAAAGACTGTGTGTGTGTGTGTGTGTGTGTGTGTGTGTGTGTGTGTGTGCGTGTGTGTGTGTGTGTGTGTGTGTGTGTGTGTGTGTGTGCGTGTGTGTGTGTGTGTGTGTGTGTGTGTGTGTGTGTGTGTGGGCATGCGTCCTTGTCCTTTTAACATAATCTTCTGCTACCATCTAGTGGTGAAAACTACACCTAAACCCCACTGAGGCCTGCATTAATGCCTCTAATTTAACTGGTTTGCAAATCAGTTAAATGGATCTTTATCCACTCGATTAAATAACCCTGAGTTGCTGTTAAGTGTAACATTGTTCTTTGTCAGTGCAGCAACAGCCTGCTTCTACCAAATCTATGCAACACTCATATATGTGTGGCCATACTCGTGCCTCAAAAATGACCAATCCTTTTCAAGATTTGGCACTGAGCTGATTAAATCTGACTCTAGATTTTAAGCTGAAACCCAAAAAGCTGTCACAGGTGCCTACCGACGAATGATTGTGAATCAACAGAAAAAAAGTGATGGAGGTGGTTTGTTTGGAGCTGTTCTGTAGTGCTATGTATTTGTTCATATGTTGAAATGATGATAAGCATTCTGCTCGTGGCGATATTTCCTCATAATTTCCTGTATATATCAACATCAACAGAACTCTGGGTAACAATGACAAGTGCTGTTGGTCTTATTACCAGGAGATGTCACTGCAACTTTAAAATAGAATAAAATAGAATAGAATATGATGGAAAACAGAGTGATGTAGTTTTTACGTCTTGATGCATTCTCAATCATCCAGGAAAGTAAATCTCCAAAAGTTGAATCTGTTCATCTGGACGTAGCGTTTTGTGGGAGAAACGTTTCGTCACTCATCCAAGTGACTTCTTCAGTCTCAGCTGACTGCAGGTTTCCCCAATCTTATAAACAGTACATTTGCATAATGACTGAAACCAGCCCACTGAGGAACAATGGGCTGGGAGGTCAGCTCCTTAATCATAATTATGCAAATTCTCATGACCATTGATCAACAACCACTGATCAAAGACCACTGATCAATGGCCATGAGTACCATTCACAGAGAGTTGGGGAATGGCTGCAATCACAGCATTGTAAGATGGTGAAAGATGTACCCTTAGGCCCCCTCCTCGATTCAGAGATGGTCTTTCCCTTTTCACGTAAATGGCCTCCTTGACTCCGCGCTCAAACCAGCGTTCTTCCCTGTCCAGGATGTGTACATCCTCATCATTGAAAGAGTGTCCACTGGCCTGTAGGTGTGAATAGACTGCAGAGTCCTGGCCTGACGAGGTAGCTCTTCTGTGTTGTGCCATCCGCTTCGCCAGAGGTTGTTTGGTTTCCCCGATGTATAAATCCTGGCAATCCTCCTGGCACTTAACAGCGTACACTATGTTACTCTGTTTGTGTCGGGGGACCCGTTTCTCCCACAAAACGCTACATCCAGATGAACAGATTCAACTTTTGGAGATGTAGTTTTTAGTACAGTCACCATGCAACAAGAAGTTTCCTCACACAGTCCAAAGGCATGTGAGGGAATGTGATTAACTGGTGATTCTAGTTTCTTAATTTGATGTCAGTGGGGATGTTAGACTGTGTGATTACTTTCTCTCTGTGTTGGCCCTGTAATGATGACCTGTCCTGCCTTTCACACTGTGATAGCTGGGCTAGTCTTCAGCCACTACAAAGTGGATAAGTAGTTAAGAAAATGAATGGCTGGATGGGTAATAGAATTTGCTCATAAAGGTTATCTGTTATTTTAATTATCTGTTTGGTATTCAATGTAATAATGTTTTGCATACTCAATTAACATATTCATAATTAACCCAGACATCCTCTTCTGGTGGTGGAACAAAGAAGTAAACAAACAGCTGTGGTAATGTGAGAGTTTGCACTAAACATGTGACACTTATACACATTCAATGTAGACGCTTTCTTTTATTCCCTGGGAACTGACTTGGTTTTTGCAATAAAAATCACTCAGCAGCATTTTTAGAGCTGCAATGTAGAAGATTTGTTTTGATAATTTTTCTGTCCAGTGGAATGAGTTAATTGCCAGACAACTCCTACAAAAACCCAACTTTCTCCAGGTTTTTTACGTTTCTCAAAAGAAAAATCAGAATGCTTTCACACACTGAGTCACTGATCATCTCAAAGATAAAGCTGGTACGCGCCCTGTGTCTGCATATGCAAATATTATATAATTTTGAAGCATGGTATTACATGTTAATTTCCTCATCTTCAAATGTTCCTATAATCCCAGGGAGTCATATATAGAGGTCGACTTTTAGTCAGTGTCTGTAAGCCACTGTGTAACATATATTGCCTCTGCGTGTTGTACCTATTTATTTTATTGCTGTAATAACGTACAAGTGCCACTAGGGGGCAATGTAGATCCATACCTGGAGACGTCTATTGGGGTCCGCGAAATCGTAGATGCGCTTGAATAGAATAGAATAGAATAGAATAGTGAAATCATATATTATACATTAGTCAAAGTAGTATAAGTCTATATTAATAGATAACATTCTTATTGCTGTTGCTGCTATTGCTGCTAATACTACTACTACTAATAAAATAATAATAATAACAATAACAATAATAATAATAGTTGTAATAAAAATCTAATTTTTAAAGAGTCGTTCAGCTTTCCTGGAGTGCCTGTTGTAACGTATCTGTTCTTTTGTGCATTATTGCTGTAACTAAAAATTATTAATAATAATCATTTGAGTAAGTGTCCCCCTCCTCGCAGCTATAAACCGCTCCAAATTTGTCCTGCACGCTCCTGCTCTCTGATTGGTCTATTTTCTGATTGGCCTGCCCTCTGATTGGTTGAAAGTTACGTGCTGGGACAATCCGTCGACTGGAGTTTTGTTTTCTCGCCTGCGGCTGAAATACAGACGGCGACCGCTGCTGGAGGCGATGAGGATATGATATAAAGGTTTTTATTCTAAACATAGTTATCTCGATAGTTTACTGGCGAGTGTGTAGATGCATTTTTTTTCTCTCTCTGTTTTCTTTTCTCTTTTCCCGGTTCTCTTACTCCTCTCATTGGAGCGGTTTACATGCGGGCTGTCATTCAGAAATACTACAGATACATTTTGAGCGCTCATGTGTTTGACCGTGCTCATGAATTCAGTTTTCTGCGTTTAGTCGCATGATTGTCGCTTTACTTTGTCCAAGTAGACTTCACGTAATACAAGTTGGTATTTCAGTCACAAACACGTGTCTGCACAATCAAGTTATTGTAGTCTTCCAGTCATTGGACTTAAGGTGAATAACTGTTTTTGCGGAATAACGGCGTGGTGTCCCCTCCGGCGGGTAACATACTGAGGATACCGCAACACGGCTGAGAACAGAACAGTAAGTCCGTCTTCTAAAGTCACTAAAGTACATTAATGTTAATGTTCATGCACTTCATAGTGAGTTTCACAGTGAACTTGTTTGTTCTCTTTCAGTTTAATTCCCTTTTATTAGCTTGCATGTTGGAAAACAACATATCCTATAGAAATTGGTAACCGAGTTATATTCTGTTGCAGTGCTTACCAAATTCCCAGGGACTAAAGTAAAAACCAATTTTTGAAGCATATTCATATCGTGCAAAAGTTTTAAAACGGGCAGATATTGGCAGATGTGGCTTCATGATAATACCGTCCACATTTTTCATACACGTACAGATATCCAGTCTGTACTCATATTCATGAAAGCTATCACAAAATACAGGATTTTTCTCCCTTTCTAAATACTTTTAATGTTTTTGGTTAGAATTTGCGGAAATAACGTGAAATTGCCTAATAGTATTAATGTACTTGTAAATGCGTAAAACACCTTATGAAAAAGTTTTGTAGTAAGGTGTTTAACGCAAATAAAATGTAACCTCACTGAAGATCTCAGCTTAATTCTCAGTCCCTGCAAATCAGTTATCTTGCACTTTAAAGTGAGTAGCAGTTCCTAGTGAGCTGAGACCCAGCGGATGACAGATACTGATCAAAGATAAAGATGTGAAGTATTGAAATAAGATCTCATAAGGTTTGGGAGGAAATTTATGGGGCAGAAAGATTAAAAACGGAGTAAGGAGAGACTTATGGACAGGTGGACAGAATAAATCTGCAAGGAAAGTAGTCTGACTTCCAGAAAGTGTTCTGACAGATTTATCCTTCTGTCTGGTCGTTGATGAACACCTTACTTTGTTGTCACTGCCACTGATTAGATCAAGAAATTGTTTTAAACATATGATACACCAAAAAGAAGAGAATCTGGGGTTATTTCTGGGGCATTTTTTTCTTTTAAAATTCCTGGCAAGGTTTTCATTTCACCATTTGGTACTGCATTTCATTTCACAAGCAGCTATTTTGACAGCATCTGATCATAAGAGAGCATCAAATGTTGAAATGATAAAGGTGACCAGAGACTGTGACGACAGAAGGGAAAAGTGTGGTTGATTAAGTGATCATTTACATACAGAAATGTAATAAAAACTGCACCTTTAAGGCAGGAACTCAGTAGCACCACAGGTGTTATATATTAATAAGAATCTTAATATCTTTTTTGTCATTTAATTTCCTTTCAGATCAAATCGTCTGACCTTTTAAGTTCCTCATAAAAATACAAAAATGGGGCTTTTCCGGGTCTGTCTGTTGTTGGAGATGGTCCTTATTTCCACCGCTGTCAGGGGTGAGTAACAAAAGTACTGATATCAACAACTATAGAGTATTGCAGTCAGTCAGAAAGAGAATGTCAGATTGTGTGACTATCCAACAGCCTTATAAAGGTTGGTGCAGTTAAATAGTTGTGGGGATGTTCTCATGGTGTGCATTCTTATTTACTGCTACATCAGTGTATTCTTTTTGTCAGTATCTTCCTCTGCTCCTTGGGTTTCTTAATTTCTTTTCAGAATTGATATATTTGTTCAGAAACTATAATGTATTTGCATCCCTTCATTTAACTCTACGTCACTGAATTACCATAGATCCAAACACTCTGTCTGGTTGTTACATTTTTCTGAGATGTTCCTGTACTGTCCTGGGACCTCTTGGTTATCCCAAGGATACTACTGTGACACCATTCAAGTAAAAAAACCCTTTTGACTATTGGAATATTCAGATATATTTTGCAACGTTATTTGGTTTTCAGTTTCAGGATTTAGATGCTCCTTTGTATATATAGCTACATGTCATCATAAGCTCCAGATGTAGTCACTGTCACTTCAATCACTGTTGCTGCTGACTGTAACTTTCTCTGTGAGTGGTTGTTTTATTCATACAGTTTTAACAGAATTGCATGAAAAACTGTGAAAAACTAACTACACCCTTACCGCTTACTGGACTTAAGAAAGTAAATTACAGCCAGGGGCTGTTAATCAAATTCATTTGATTAATTAAAAGCAAGTGTGAACATATCTATAAAAGCAAAAGCGCTGGCAATTTGCTGGTCTGGAGCATTTGCACAATGCCGTAGTCTTTCCGGGAGTGGACATCCCAGCAAATCCACCACAGACCAAAAAGTTCTGAAAGGAATTGCAAAAAGCTCAAGAGCTACATCTCATGGTCTGCAGGCCTCAGTTAGCTTCTTAAATGTTAAAGTTCATGACAGTGGAATTAGAAAAATACTGATTAAGTATGGCGTGTTTGGAAGGTGTGCCAGAAGAAAGCCTCTTTGCACTAAAAACAACATGGCAGCTTGACTCTGGCTTGCAAAACTGCATCTGAACTAACCACAAAACGTCTGGAACAATGTCCTTTGAATAAATGAGGCCAAAGTGGAGATGTCATGTTGGCAAAAGCATATCAGCACAGCATATCAGAGCAAACACCTCATACCAAGAGTCAAGCACAATAGTGATGATTTCGATTTGCTTTGCAGTCATTGAGTTAAGCATGAACTCCTGTATAACAAAGCACTCTAGAACAGCGGTCCCAAACCTTTTTTGCGCCACAGTCCGGTTTATGTCCGACAATATTTTCACGGACTGACCTTTAAGGTGTCACGGATAAATACAACAAAATAAAACCAGTACCGGTACCAAAATACGGAAGATTTATTCATAACACACGGGAAATGACCAAGGGAAACAGAGTTAACGATAAAAACGATTTAAAAAATAACGCTTAAAACAGATAAAAACCCTCAAAAACATGAATTTCACACCAGAGCCTCAACTCTCGTGGCCCAGTACCAAACAACTCACAGACCTCTACCAGCTGCACTAGAATCGAATGGGAGGCCATTTGTCAGACAGCAATACGGTCATAACACAGGACAACAATCCCAAACACATCAGCAAGTTTGCAACAGAATACTGAAAAAGAAAAGAATCATGGCGTTGCAAAGTCCTGTCATCAATCCAATTGAAATGCTGTGGCATGAGAACTTTATGCACAGAATACCTCAATAAGCTCAAACAACATTGTAAAGAAGAGTGGGCCAAAATTCCTCCATAAAGATGTGGTAGACTGATAAAGAAAATGATTACTTAAAGATCTTGCTGTTAACAGTGGTTCTACGAGCTATTGAATCATGAGATGTACTTGAGTTTTTCACCTGACCTCATAGAGTCGCGTGGCTGTAAATTAAAAAATCACTGTACAGCCTTTAACACATAACTTATGTCTGGAGTATCAGAGCTTCAGATAATCGTGCAGATCACAAACTGAATTCTGCAGCCGTATAGGGGGGTCTGTCACCACCATCGGTTACAGAACAGCTCCTTGTACTTTGTTCAGCAATGTGTTTTTTGTCAGTGAAAATCAGTGTAATAGAGACAAACAACAACAAGCTGTACATAGATGAGAGCGATTCCCTGCTTGCCTGCAGGCTTTATGGGCAGACAGTTGTGGAGCTGGCGCCCGTTCCTCAGATCACACCAACGATGAGTTTTTAGTCGGAACAAAGCTGCATTCAGCGAGGCGAGGCAGAGCCAGCATGCAGACACGGGGCCGAAAGTAAACACAGGGCCATAGACCGCAAAGAGATGAGATTAGATTAGCCTATTAGGGATGTTTGCTGTACAATGCATATCCTCCCACTCACTGACTGCAGTCTGTCAGCTTAGTCAGGCAGCAGAGAAGGACAGAGAGCAAGATTAAGGAGAATGGAGGAAAGACGTGGAAAAAAATCGGAAGGAAGGGGGGCAGGACTAGGGAGATTGGAGTAAGAATGGATGATAGAAGGGACCTAGTGAGAAAAGAAACCAGTGGGTACAAGTGAGGTAGGAATAGGAGGGGAAATGGACAGTGGCTGAAAACACTTTACAGCAGAGAGTGTGAGAAAGGGGGCAAGAGAGCACGAGGCGAACAGAGCTTTATAGCATTAAAAAGATTGCAAATCTCACAAATCTTCCCCATCACCAACTTTTTTTGCATAATAGAATCCAAATTACAACAAGTTAGCAGACAGGATGAAGTAAAACATGCTTGGTTTTTGTACTAACTTACTTGTAGATATATCATCTACAAGAATACAAGAATCTAAATCTGACTGGCTTATTTGTTGCATTTTTCACTGCACTCTAGGAAATGATACAATGAAACATTTTAAATGTGTGACTACTGAGATATCTCAGAGAAATATGCCAGCTATGTCAGCAATAAACAAGAAAAATAAAAATATCACAGCTCACAATAGGACATTTCAAATTGAAAACAAGGGCTCGTGGTATCATTTATCAGACCATTACCCTTTCTACACAAGATGCAGTTAAAGTAAATTTAAGCTATTTTATAATTTAGGACATTATGTAAAAAAGCATTACTTAAAAATTACCACATTGTAAAAGAGAAATTGTTTATTATAATAATAAATTATTAAACATAAGGGTTTAATAACTGTTGCTGTGGATTGCACTGAAGAGCTTTATCCACTATGAGAGCTGATTGGCAGGTGGAAGCAGGAAGCCTGAAAAAGCTAACTGCTTTGTTAAACTAACGGAAGAAATGAATATTAAAATAAGCTAGTCAGAAGCAGTGAAAGAGCAAGTGACACGGAGATAGTGAGACAGGCAGTTAGTGATAAAGAGGCAACTTTGGTGTCCTTGCAACAGATGTAGAGTTGCTGCACTCCAGAGGCTTACACAACTGCACTGTGTGAACTGGGGTCTGCGTGCATAAGTGTGTGTAGCTGAGCATGAGACTGAGCAGCTGAGAGATTAGCATTCTCGCCTGTTAGCTGAACAGCACCGAGCTTGGTTTCAGGGGTCAAAAAGTAGTAGGCCAGTGGATTTGAGGCTGCCTGCAGCTTTGGACAGAGTTAGATTCCAGATCAAATCAAATATTTGACATTTCCAGGAATCCTTTGTGAACTTCAGAACTGCTCTTTGGAGTTTGTCACTTTTGACAGAATCAGACTTTTTACCTCTGTTTCTGAACTTTATGCTGTTAAGCTACCTTCTGTACCTTAATATGTACAGTATAGACATGAGAGTGGTATTGATTTTAATCATATTTCACAAAATGTTAAACCGTGGCAGATTTGCACATTGAAGCAGATGTAATGCAACTTCCAAATATTTCCACTGCCGCTACAAATACACTCTCCAAGAGTTTCCTTAGACTTCGAGAATAATGGCCTCCTTCTAGTCCAATTTCCCTCAGCATTAAACAATTATACAAAGAAACCAGATTCTGTAGAGCAGATGTTGCATTTTGACTTTCTACTGACTTAAACTGCTAGCTTTGGTGCTTTCTGAAGACACAGTTGAACGATCTACTAAATGTGTTAGACACTGAGCACATCCAGTTGTGGTTTATTAGTGTATATGCTGTTATTGTGTATGCATCTACACATATGGAGATACATTAATTATGTGATGAAAAATGCCATGTGTATGTCAGATGGTTATCAGTCTGTCAGTTGGTATTTATCTAAGACAGCTGTTGCAGCTTGATGGTCAAACAACTGGTGCACAACTGGTAGGATGATATTAACGCGATTATTGAAGTTAATCCACCAGATTTTTGTTTTCCTCTTTGCACGAGCTTATATGTTGAAATGGCATTTCACAGTCTTAGATCTCTCTGGAAGCAAATTCAGAAAAAAAAGACGTAGCCAGAAATGAGATGATTTGTGGGTTTCTGTACATGGTTTCCTGATGTACTCTTCTGTCTAAACAGTTTCATGTTTTCCATGTGATTGTGCCGTATAGACCACCCATTATTTGGACGAAGAGAGAGAAACAGACACGACGATGAGAGGGTTCATCGCCGTGGGTTGTTGTTATAATAAGTGTAAAAAAGCCCACAGCCACATTAAAAATGCATCTTCATTCCATGAAAGCTGCCAAAGAAGCAACACTGCAAACACACATTGAGAAACAGAGGGAGAGAGAGAGAGAACAGTTCATCGTCACTGCAGGAAATGACAGACAGAAAGTGCAGAGTGTAAACAGCCACATACACAGACGCTGGAAACATATACAAGTAGAAGATTCTACCCATAAATATAATTTAACATGTATAAGCAGTCATGCATAGAGGTGCACACACAGGGCCCACAATCCCTTAACAACCCTCTGTCCCACACACTCACTACTGAGGAATGTAATTAGCATGCTAACACTAACAGTGATATGTAGGAGAGAACTGTGGTTAGGTAAAGAGGACTGGAGAATGAGACAGTAATCAGAGGTAAGTGGAATACATAAATAGCACAGGTTTTAAGTTTTTAGAAGAGTTAAAGATGGCTGGAGGGCAGGATGAACTGATAGGTATGAAAACTACAACTCATAATCCCTTTATTTTTCCATCTGTTATTTAAAGTTTGTTATCAATGGTTTAAAATCTGTCAGCAAATTGTGAAAAATTCCTGCCACAAGTTCCCAGTACCCAAGACGACAATTTAAAATGTCTGTTTTATCCAGCCATCAGTCAAGTATACCAAGAGAGGTAAAAACAAAAGATACAACTACAGTAATGACTTTTATTTCTAAGTGTAGTAATTAGATACTCTCTGGAACAAAGAGTTAAAAATAGTGGCTACTTTAAAGATAAAATAAAACGTAGCAGTAAGTTTCTGCCTGTCTGACGTTTAGTGGATTTAGATGGAAGAGAGCTGAATGATTCCTCTTTAATGAAATAGCTGCTTTTTAGACCACTGCTTTGTGCTTCATTGTAACAAGACACATTATAAGGGCAATATAGCATCACATTTTATCACAGATTAGCAGCAGTGTAGCAGCAGTGTAAGTAAATGAAGGGTATTTTCCATCCTTTTCCACGAATTAGGGTTATTAAGGACAGACTACCTAATTCAGAGAGTGAATCTACTAAAAACATTGTGCTAGCTTTAGCATTATAGTGAAATAGTTTTTGCATAACAAAAATAGCTAAGAGGTTGTATCTTGAGTTGAACTTCTTACCAAGGCCCTGCTTTTCCATCATGTAAACATATTACTAATTTCATTCACCGTTTGCTCTTCCTGTCATATGGAATAATGCTCAGTGAAGTCATTTGTATAGTTTTTGTTACACATCACCAGTTTTCTTGCATATTTGGTAAAGTATTTGCTTTGTTGGAGGTTGTCAAGGTAGCTCCTTTTTAGGTACCAAATTGTCATCAGAGGGTGACACGCGGCACTCACCCTCAGTGCCCGGGCATGTCTTGTTGTGCGCACTAGGGAACATAAAAGGCATTGCTATATAATAGTATCACAATATTACAGTTTGATATATAAAAATCTGAACTAGTATGCGATATGGCGCAGCCGTAACAGACTCACATCAATGAATCTCTTTCACCTCACTAGTTTAAGCATTCAAAGTGTCCTTAGTCACAGCTAACAATTGTAAATGCCATTTGACATGCTGATAACCATTATATGACCTGGGGGTGTTTACCTGCCAGTCTCAGTGTTTGCACAGGAGGTGCTAAACCTAGATTACCCAAAATGGGTGAAACATTCATCAGAATCCACGCTAGGCCTTAGAAAATGTTTCTTCTCTTGCGTGGAACCAGTATTTTATACCTTTAACCTACAGAGTTTTTTGTTAGTGTATTATGGAAAAATTGAGGAGCCCTTTAGTAAATGGTTTAAACGATTATGCACTTTAATTTAAGATTTAAATGAGGCTTTTATCCTCTATTTGAGAGAAGAAACAGACTGTGTGTGTGTGTGTGTGTGTGTGTGTGTGTGTGTGTGTGTGTGTGTGTGTGTGTGTGTGTGTGTGTGTGTGTGTGTGTGTGTGTGTGCTGGTTGATTATGAGGTGATTAACTGACAAAGGGAAGCTTCAAAGGATCCAAATGACTCTTTCAGTTCCTCTTGTTAAATCCTAACGTCAGGGCCAAATGTTGTTGACTGTTTGGGACGGTGCAGCTGTGGCTGTCAAAAAAACTCCAAATACCAACAATGCACTTTAAAAAAGAGACCTGAAATATTCGTGCATGTCCCTTTTACGTGTTAGTCTAAAGTGTGATTTTTCAAAACCTAGAACTTATTCTTCAATATGACATGTCCTACAGATTAACTAGCACTGATGTGGACCTCTTCACGGGCAACAAGCTGGGGACCTTGTGGTGCAGTCCTGCAGCTCACTGTTTTATGGGGTCTGCTAATGTTGAAGGCTATTAGCCCACATTTAGATAAAGTCAATGTTTGCTTTGAGTTTGCTAATGGTTGGGTTTAATGGGGCTGTCTGGACGTTCTCTGCAGGGGCTGACGCTGTGTCACAGTATTGCTAAGACGCGATGCCTGTTTGTGGAGGGGGTGCAGGAGAAGGAAAAGCAACAGGAGAAGATAAGATAGAAAAAGGGCAGTGTGGAAAAAATACTGAGAAAGAAACAGAAATATTTAACAGGCTTTAACACCTTAACACAGTTTTGAACTGACTTCATGACTAAATTTGTAATCATTTAAAAATACTGGAAATGTCTTTAGAATAATTGCACACCCCTGATAGCAGTAGTCTAACATAAAAGGAGGATTAATGAAAGGCTGAGAGTTACAGCTGCTAATATGATGCTGCAAGGACATAATATGAAGAGAAAGTAAGTTTTTGTGAATATTAAATATTATACACATTTCTCTTCTGACCAGCATGCAACACATCTGTAATTCCTTTGCATCTGTTGTCAGAAGCTTTTTAATATTATTTCTTCATTCCCACTTTCTTTATATGCAGTATTTCCCCCCAATTCTCTTTTTTCAGCTCTCCTTCTCTCCCGGCTTCTCTGTCTCTCCCTTACATGGTGCATTATTGTGTGGCGCCACAGTGCTGTATTGTGGTCTCAGTGGGGTTGGGGTATGTTTGGTCAACGCTACAGCACAGCAGGTCAGAGGGCACCTGCCAGATCAGGGAGGGGTCAGGGAGAGTGTGAGCATCAGTTTATGTACACACACTGTGAATGTGTGTGGCTGTAACGTAGGGTCAGAGAAAGCACATGCTGGCACCAGAGGAGACTGTAATAACACTAGTGGAACTCCACAGGACAGCACGCATTAGTTTCACTGCATTTTTACATTTTTGTCTCTAGTGTGAGTTACAAACATCATCAAGCATGTATTAATAGATTTAATGAGGTAATATAAGTTATTCCAAACTTATAACCTAAGTTTTAACAATTAAAGACCTCAGTTGTGAAGTGAAGTGATTATAAGTCAACAAAAATTGCTTACAATGATTGAAATCTATTGTCTTTATTGTTTCCTATTAACTATTTATAAAACATCTGTTTAAATTATGCACTGAATTTAATAAAATTAGTTATATAGCCATAGACAGCAGTGATAATTGTAAGCAAACAGTCTCATAAATGTAATCCCATTAATCTGCTGTGCAGGTGTGAAGCATAAAATATGTTTTTAGTCTTCAGTAGACGCGCTGGACTTTCTAGATACCAGTTTGTAGTAACTGGAAATGGATATAAAGTGTTTTTAAGCAGATGAATAGAAAGACACCATAAGACAATATAAAGCAGTGTGTATTTTAAGAAAACACTCCTGCTGACACCCCATATTTATCCATCAATATCACAGTGGAATGATGCTTCAGGTTACTTTGGATCATTATTAGCCTTTACACTTAAAACTTTTTACCATAAACTGTTTTATTTTAAAGATGAAACAGTAGAAAGTGTTCACAAGAAAGTCTTTTGAGTGTCACAGACTTAACTGTATGTACTTTGCTGCCTTTTACATCTCTCTCTGCAGTGTGTCTGTTTTCACTCTCACTTTCTTTCTCTCTCTGGCATTTTAAATCCTTTCTCACTTTCTTTGTCTCTGCTGTTTTCCCGCTCCCTTGTCTGCCTTTAAATCAGATCCTTTCAGACCCCTTTTAACCCCACCTACCATGCAGACACACACACACACACACAGACACACTCACACTCACACACTTCAGCTGTTGATTCCTGGTGGCATTACAAATGGCATATTGAAAAGTGATCATTGGGACTCGGAACAAAGACACTTTTTTCCCTTCAGCCTGTCATACTGACGTGAGTTAAAGTTATACACCACTGTGGGCAGCTGTGAGCTTGTTTCTATGTGTGTGTGTTTGTGTTATTTGTGTAATAAACAAAACAACAGGAACCCAACACCAGCCTGACCAGTATTATCACCATTACACCTTTGGTGTCAAATGTGATTGACATGTAATAGACATTTGGCCACACTCTCTTCATTTTGTCAAACATACTGATGACCTTTGACTCCAGGGAGTGGGGACTAATTGCACAGGATGTTAAGGTGGACAGCTTGTCTGTAGCTTTAACATATAACAACTAAAGATTTCATATTTGGAAGGATTATGAAAGTAAATATCATGCCTACAATAGGAGGAAATGCTACAGTGCTGTTTTTTTTTTTCCTGAAAGAATCACAATTTCTATAGAAAGTCATTTTTCTGCAGTCTTTTTTTTTCCTAAGTGAATTAAAAAAATACACCGCAACATGACAAACAGATGAAAACCACTACATAAGAGGGGACACAAATACTCTATCTTTATCCCCAGTGCCAGCTGTTGCTGTAGAATCCATACGGCAGGGGGATCTGAGCAGCATGTGGGGGTAGAGTTACATCCAAGCCATTTTAGGCATGAAGGGATAAGTTTCATAGAAAATAAAAGGAGTGAAATTGGTGTCCAAAGTGCTCGCAAGATCCTTACACTGTGAGTTACAGCCATTTTAGTACTTGCAGCCAAAGTAGTGAGCATATCCTCTGTTGTTTATTGTCAATGGTTTAAAAATCAGCAGAAAATTGCATAACTGACATTTCTTGCATTTTTTCCCAAAATAAGAGGCAAAACATTGACCAGATCTGTAAAAGATTACAAAAACAGAGTTTGAAAACAGATATTAGTTACACTGAGGCAACTCAGGACATTAATATGCTCCAAGTAACCACATAGTGCTGATTTCTTGCTGAAGGGTCTGCAGAACAGTTAGCTGTGTTAATTATTTCCCACTACATGGCCCTTCATCACACTGGTCAGCTCAGTGTATTATTATCCAAAGGTAATCCCTCTGTTGTACTGGCACCATTATCACACCAGATCACAACGGGCCTATTCTTCTATATGTAATTAACAAAGGTACTTATGAGCTGCTTTCCGGGATTTAACTGTTGTGTTGTTGGAGCTTTAGAGAAGGCAGTGGGATGTAGTGGAAAATGGAGAATGTGGGGGAAAGGAAAGCGCTCACATAAGAATGCAGCGGCACTTCAGTTTAGGTTTGAACATTTAACAGCATCTATTACACATTGAAAATTTAACCTGGGAATTACAGTTTAACTGTCAGCTAATGGACCAGTGGGAAGAAGTTACATTTTCGTTACATTTTTTTAGCTTGTTGTCCCGATGCAGCCATGTATTTCTGAATAAACAGCTTTTTGTGGTTAAGAACAGTAGGCCTGTTTTCCCCTTTGCAACATGTTTCGGATCATCGAGTCTCTAATTTGGGCGAGATGGCATAAAAGGAACGTAATCCTGCGTCTGTAAAAGAAAGAGAGCTGAGGTTTCTTTTAAACCACATATTGATTATGTTTTGAAAAACTTAATTTTGGTGTTTGCCTTTTGGATATTTCCAGATGCTGCTTTACACGCAATGTTAGACCTGTCAGTAATGGAGTATGCTGACAGTGTGTATCGGACTGCCTCTAAAACACATCTTCATCCTCTTACTTTTATATATAATCAACTCTATAGATCAGATTCAAGAGGTCAATATCACTGGTACCAATTTACATTTTGATTATCCTTACTGTCTAAAACAGGTTATCTACTAAGAAGCTCGGGTCAGTTCTTCTTTAGAGTTTCTTATGTATCTAAAGAAGATAAAAAACAAAAAACAAAAGTTATGTTGTAGGTGATTGGAATTCGTTACCTCGAAACTCCAACTCCTTGTCTTCATTGTGTTTGTTTAAATACGTTTTATTCTGTTTTCTTAAACCAGATTTTGTTTTCTTGAAGTCTTGAACTCTACAAGCATTTTGTTTGCTGTTTTTTTTATTATTAGCTAACTGGATTGTTTTTCTTTGGATAAGGTTGTAATTTTAATTTGTTTGTGACCTTTTGTTGTTCGCTTTATTTGTTCTGGTGTTCTGGGGATTTATGCTTCAGAGGGAAATTTGCTCTTTAGGTAGGTCGTAACCGCAAACCCCTCTGAAACCCTACGATGTAATCTATGTCATAATCCAATGTGCACCTCCCTAGAACTGTAACTACACGTCACTACAGCCCACAGCTATTTTGATTGACCTGTTCAGTACCACTGAATCCTCCTATGGCAACATTTTGATCACAGTTTTTGAATTTGTCATCGAGAGAATAACAATCAATGTTAATATTGAGACATTACATGTCAGAGTGTTTTCCCTGATAAAACTGTCTTGATAAAAAGCTCACTAGAGACACTCATAACTTTGGAGACACTCATCTGCTACTTCGAGCTACCTATAAGCATGATGCAACATTTCAGAAATGTTATGTACCTGTAGATTAAACCTGCAAGCTGCAAATTATAGAATACAAAAGCTTCAGACTAAACTAGCATAATGACTACTTTTACTTCTTACTGTGCTAGATGAAAATACATGAATGAGAGAGATCCATTTACTTACATTTAAACATCACTAAAATACTGCTACTTGGTCAACTTTATATTGAACTTCGCAAGATTAAGATAATGTTAGCTTTTAAGTTTTAACTGGAAAGATGTAACTGTGGAACATGCATACATCAAGGTAGTACTGAGACCACCAGTCTTGTTTCAGTCATGTTTAAAAAGGCTTTAACTTAATTTGGGTAATTTTCTTAGTTGTTGTAGATTTTTTTTTTCTTTTTTATGGTTTTGGGGGACATTTAGATGTCAGTTGACAAGAAGAGATTAGCAAAAAGAGCTATGGCTTAAGCACATGCAATCTCACACAAGCACCTTATCCCCTCTCTCAAACACAAGCAGTGGACTAAGACAGTGACCAGAGCTGAACAAATGGAGTTTAGTCATGGCTGAGGATTGGTGTGGAATGTGGGAGGGGGGCATGAATTTGTGTGTGCATGCATGTGTGTGTGTGTGTGTGTGTGTGTGTTATGTGCATGCTTGGAATGTTTAACTCCCCACCCAATGAACCAGAAAACACACAGGTGGAGGAGGAGGTGGAAAGATGTGAGGGAGAGGAGGAGGAGGAAATGCAGGATGATGAAGGAGGGAAAAGAAAAGATGAGTGCTGGATCGCTGATCTTCAAAATGTGATGCTCAAACTGATGAGTACAAAACAAATCCAAATAGAAAGAAAAGACATGTTTATTTAAGTGATAACCAAGTAAGTATTAATTTGATGAGCTTTACTTCTAACTCCACTCTGTCACATAACAAAGTAGGCTTCTCACTTTTGGACAAAACACTTCCTGAGTGAGAGTCATTTAATTGTTGACAGGTCTGGACTGCAGTCTGGTCAGTTCACCGCTCGGCCTGTTTTATTATGAAGCCATTGATGTTATGCTATGTGCAGATACGGCACGGTCTTGCCGAAATAACCAAGACTTTCCCTGAAAATCATGTTGCCAGGATGGCAGCATATGTCGCTCCACCATTCAGCATTGATGCATAAGCCTTTGTATTGCATTGACTACAGGTCATTTCTTCAGTTCACCTTTAAATGAACTTGAGTCTGGAAAAAGGTGGCGGGAATTGTTGCTCTTGGATTTTTTGTTTTTTCTTGGCATGGTAGAGTTTTATCTTCTTACATTAGTGATGATGACCAACAATATTGTGTAATGGAAATGATGAAATACCCAAATTCTCTTTTTATGTTTTATGACAAATCGCTCTTAAATCTCTGAATTGTCTAAATCTTCATCCTTTCACAACGTGGGGAGCCATAAGCTATTTTTATGACTATTGCTCTCTTTCTTGCTCCCTCGCTTATCCCTCATCTCTTGTTTTTATAGTTATGTCAATATGGATGGCTCCCTTAGAGTAAATAGTCTGCTTTCTACCACTGAAATCAGGTGCTTAACACAGGTGGTACCGTGTGTGTGTGTGTGTGTGTGTGCGTGTGTGTGTGTGTGTGCGTGTGTGTGTGTGTGTGTGTGTGTGTGCTCGTGTCTGTTTGTGTCTGTGTATGCATTCGTTATCACTCGCTGTTAATGAGTAACAGTGTCTGCCTCCAGAATGTTGATAAATGCCAGGTCGAGGACATCGCTTTGCTTTACACACATTCACCCAAATGTGCACCTAATCAAGCGTGTTAACTATTTCTTATCTTACGTCAACTATGTCTTGGCTTATCTGTAAGGCACAAGACAAAAGACACACAAGATACAGATGTATATATTTACAGTGGTTATTTTACAGAGATTTGTAGACTATAAATGAATGTTTTTTGCCACATACTGTACGTATAAATAGTGTTCCTTTTGTTAGTGCCTGGTTTCATGGGTCGTTGCAAAGTTATGTTCACAGTGACTGTAACCTGACTGTGACTAAATAAGTAAATTGACCCCAGCCTTGTATTCCTTGCATACAATCAGACCACCTGCTCTCCTGTTCTGTTGGGGAAAAGGATTTGCAGCCTAATGAATGTTTGTTTAAGTTCACTACTGAAAGTTGGAGGGAAATGATCTGAAACTTTTGAACAGTTGTTTTCTTTTTAAGTCAATGTTACATTTATTAAAACCAAATAAATGTTTGTTTTGATTCAGGATGAAAGTGAGCTGAGTGTGCCATCATATTCAGGCTCAGTGCATCTCTGTGTTTTACTTTGCACCATGCACTGACCAGCCAGGAATGGTGGTAATACTTTTTACTCTATTTGAGTAGTTAAAGCATTCAAGTAGACAGTATTTCTTACTCACTGGAATACTGGAGCAGGCTGTTATTGAACTGACAACCTTCTGATTAGGAGATATTGAACTTTGAAGGCATAAAAATACACACACTAAACTAGAAGTTTGTGGCCTTTAACCTTCGTTGAGGCCTAGCATCTATTGTTTAGTGTTTAAATATGACATGCATAAACTGTGTAAACAAACCTTATCAGGCTACGTGGATGTTTTGGAGACCCTGTCGTCACAGGAGATAGACACGGTATCTTAATGTACTTCCTGTCTTCTTTTTATCTCCAGCAATTCAAAGACAGAAGTGACAGAGCGGGCATAGTTTTGTGCATTCGTGAGCAACTACACGATCACCTTCCAACAAGTCAGGACTGCATGTTGTCGAAGATTTCTCCAGCACTGTCAATCTTTACCTTTTCTTTTTAACTCACAGGTTGCGAAGAAAATACAGGGTTACAGAGGCTAAAGTATATTCTCTCACAGTTTTACCCCAGGTAGTCATTAAAATGTCAGTCGCACGTCCAGTCTGCAGCTTAGCTGTAAATCCTCAAATGTTAGCAGGTAGCTGTTTATGTGGATTATTTGCTTTCTGTTCATCCTTCCATGGCTTCATCCCTTAACTCTGCCCGAGTAGTGCCTGTCCGCTGGCTTTCACACAGTGCTTTTCTTTTTTTCTTCTAACTTACTGTACTTTTCTTCACTTCCCTGAGTCTGCAGTTATGTAGTTAGCCCACAGTATTCCTGCACACCCACTCTCACAAGTGCATACTGTGCATGATGTGGTTTTCATAAAGCCCTTTATAAGCTTTAAAAGAATGCTCAAGGTTTAAAGTGCTCTCAGGTTCTTGTTGGTTTGCAGAACTTTACAGTCATGTTTCCTCAAAAGGCCTCTTATACCATTTTTTCCATGTTCAAGTATCTTCTGTCTTTTCTCTATGAGTTCAAACTACTCCACTGTTTATATTTCAACAGACCAGAATTTCAATGGTTGCTTAAACATTTCTTATGAATTTAACTTTTTTTAAAAATTTATTTAAGCAGGATTTTGTCAGAAACACAGACCTGGTTGCTTTACGCGTGAGAAATCATGTATTCGAGACCGGGAGGAGACGCAGGGCGTCACAAGCTAGTTTACTCACAGTACCAAGCCTGGATAAACGGGAGGGTTGGAAGGTCATACTTTGTCAAATTTGTGCCAAATCAAACATGCCGATCCATCCGCTGTGGCAATCCCTTGAAAAAAAAATGGAGCAGTTGAAAATATCTTGCAGGGCATACCTAATATACTTACCGCATTTACCTTTAGGTCAGTAAGGTCCATGTAAAAACACTAAACTGTGGAATTTTAGTATGTTTTTCCAGATTTTAGCCTGAAGTTAGGCAATAATGTGTTACTCATGCAATGCTGTATAGTTACAAATGAAGACATATGTTCATTTCTGAATTACATATGTGTAAGGTTCAGAAGCTAGGAGCCTTAGATTACACGCAGCTGCACCAGAGAGCCGTCTGAAGAGTGACAACGTTTTTAATAACCAGATCAGCATTCATTTTCTCACAGCTGCATAATGTAAAACAAAGTGAAAATGTATTACTATTAAACTCTAAACCTAAGTAAACTAAAATAATAGCTTTCATACCTCTCTCCTGGGTGGGGTGTGTCATTATAAATGATTCATATCTTTTTCTCCAGCAAATGTTTTCCTCTTAACGGAGCATGAACCCAAAAACAAACGGTCGGTGGTAGATTTCACACCTTGCACAAGTGGTTTCAGATCATTTATCTGAAATTTGAACATTGATCGTTGTTTTTGGAAGGAAGTCCGTAATTATGTGGTAACCGTGAAGAGTTTTGATGTTGAGCGGGATTGTTGGGTATAGTTTTGAGGGTTTATTTCTTCACGAAGGTTAGGGCAAATCTTTAACCTCAAGTTTTCCCTTGTTTTTGTAATTGAGCAACTTGTTTGGTAAGTTTCTTCTAAATGATAGCCTTGATTCTTACTCTTGATTATGGAGGGGCTTTCCTCCAGGGAAAGGCAGACAGGTGCAGTCGAGAGAAGAGAGGAAAGCCGGAACAACATAACTAGCTATTAGAAAGGCTATAGTGAAAGAGCACAAAGAGAACGACAGATCGAAGACTGTAAAAAGAGAAAGAAAGTATGAACAAGTAGGAGAAAATAAATCATGTTTCTCTGAAAGGTCTGACTTTATAATTAAACTGTAAAATCTATTATAAAAGCAAAATGAAAAGGCAATAATGGAAAGTTCACACCTTTTGTTTGTGTGTGTGCATGTGAGTGTGCGCTCGAGGACCGATGGTGTGAGTCGCGGAGGGGATCAAGTTGCTGAACAAACCACTCAGCAGATTCCTCAAAGTTTTTCTGTCCGCTGTGTGTTTTTCTTTTGTGTGTGTGCGTGAGAGAGCAAGAGAGAGACAAGTGTATGCTTTTGGTTTATGTAAAGTGTGTGACTGTATGTGTGTCATGCAGCCCACAGTGTTGTGCCAGCCTCAGGCACAGAGTTAACTGTCAGGATGGAGTAACAAGCAGCAGCTGACCTGTTGATGGAGTGGAATTGAATGGGTCAGAACAAGATGAAAGCGTCTGTGTGTCCGTCTGTGTGAGAAAGCACCTGAAATACACAAATTATTGTACACTTTGTGCTCTGCAGTTACTGCCTCAAGTAACATAAGATCAGCTTATTTTATGTTTGTGTGTTTGTGTAAGTGAAAAAGAAGGAAGAGGATAAGTGAGATTTCAGTTTTTTGTGAGTTAATTCTGTCCAATAAGCTGCCTGAAAGGCTAAATGTGGCCTTACGCAAAAAGAAGTCCTGTTGGTTTATAATCAGTTTAGAAACTATGGATGTGATAATGGAATATGGCTTATAAATAGTATTCAGATGCAAAACAATAACAGCAAGGGATTACAGGGTTTCTCCAAAGGCATAAATAGCAGACTTGTGAGTATTGGTGTAATTTAAGCCTGAGAACAGACAAATTGTCACTGAAGCGTGCTGCAGGAAAGTACACCTAGGGTTTGGTTTATAAAATCTTAAGTTTTACTACAGTACAGGGCAGAAATAAAGACGTAAATGTTACTTTTCAAACATACCTGGTAATAACAATGAGCTCCTGAGGATTCGTTTGTGTTGCAGCGTTCCAAACTTTTGAGACACACAATATTTTACAGATGCACGCACATGCTCACACACCTCTACCTTGATCAGTACATCAGCGCTGTGTCCCGCTGTCAAGAGCTCTCCATGAAAAGCATTCCTCGGCTCTCCCCTCTCGCCCCAGTCTCGCTTGCCTGCCAACAACAACGTTGTGTTGGACTCTGCAAACCCATCTGACTCAAAGACCATTGGAACGTTAGGGGCAATAAAAGACCAGAACTCTCAATCAAAAACATAAAGGTTCAGCCCCAGCGATCGCATTCTGCCAAAATATACAACACAACAAAAAATGACCAAATTAGCAAGTTTTTTTTCTGCACTTAAAAAAAATCATGTTTGAATGCCACTCCCCTACTTCTGATGATATTTTGCAGCTCTTATTTTGCCATGCTAGTTATGCTATAGATAGTATTTTTACCATGCTAAAAAATTTTTGTAATTTTTAAATTTTTATGTGAAATGCATTCGTGAGTTTGATTTGAATAAACAGCACAGCACTGGCAATCATCACTGAATTTCTGCGAATGCAAAATAGAGAACCAGACAAAACACATTAGAACTGCGAGTTAATTTGTCACTGTGTCATATCACAAAATGTTAGCGTGAGAAAATACAAACGTGTATTCGTGGTATTTGGCACCCAGAGCCAGAAAAACAGTCTGTTTGTACTTGAGTGTAACAACTGATGCAATTTGCATTAATTTTGCTAATAAGTGTCCAATTTTAGAGCGAATGTAGAATAATGAACATGGGGCCAAACCAGGTGAGTTTACTCGACCTTCTGTGGGGCACGGTCGGTTACATCAGGGCTAACTAGCCAGAGAAGAACTACAAGACAAACATACTGACCTAGTTAGATTGAGGCCATTTTGTGGGATCCTTGCAATGCTCAGATCTTGCTCTACTATATAAATTTAAATGTAGTCACAAGGCAGTGTGATGATATCATAATGTCATGCATAATATATGTTTTGTTGTGCAAACTTGCACGTCATTGTCATAAAATTAAAGTTATATGATGCTTTATTAAGTTTGTAATTTTAAAATGTGTAATTTTAGCCAATTGGTAGATGGTGGCTAGGCAATATGATGGTGTCATAATATGTGTTATAGATGAGAACCTCCGCCTCACTATATGCCCAGCTTGGACAGACAGTCGGAGATTTGGAGTATTAAAGTAAGATACTGTTGATTTAATAACTCACAGCGTGTCTTTTATCCTGTTTTCCTTCTCTTACCCCAACCTGTCACGGCAGATGGCCGTCCCAACCTGAGCCTGGTTCTGCTAGAGGTTTCTTCCTGTTGAAAGGGAGTTTTTCCTTCCCACTGTCGCCAAAGTGCTTGCTCATAGGGGGTCATATGATTGTTGGGTTTTTCTCTGTATTTATTATTGTAGGGTCTACCTGACAATATAAAGGTCCTTGAGGCAACCGTTGTTGTGATTTGGCGCTATATTAATAAAACTGAACTGCACTGAATTCAAATGAGTCAGTATAGTGCCACAGAACATACTGTATGCTATTGGATAATTGGGTGTAGTTGGTGAAAGACAGTTTATTCGTGACATAGCTTCTGCTAAAAAACAATAAATACTTGTAGCATATTAAGGTACTACTCTAAGTATTTGTTTACAGTAACTACAGTACAGTAACTAATATTCCCCATATTGTATGAATATAAGGTCATCGTTTGGTGAGGATAGTTTAGGATTTACTAAAGAACTGATGATTATACTGCTATAGTCCGTCCAAACAGCCGAATCTGCCCAGGAATTCTGTTGATAGTGTAAACTTACATAAAATAAATCCAGGATAAATTTACTGATTTTATCTGGAGAAGTAAAAGCTTAAAGTGATGAAGCTAATGTGCATGAAAGTCTGTGTATGCTCCAAATACAGGCTAATTCATCATCCAGGTTGGAACTTGAGCTTCGCATTTGCCGTTGTTTTGGGAGTAACTGCTGAAAGAACAGAATGTACAGTATGAACTAATTTCTTCTTTATTTGGCCTTCAGACTTTCTCCATCAGTCCATGCAGAGATCGTACAGCTCTGAGCAGGAAGCCTCTGTCCCTGTAGGAATAACATGTGCCTGACGTGGGCTATATTTTCCTGTAGTTAAGCTGCAGAATACCCAACGTGCATATTCAATCTGTCTACAAACTCCGTACTGCATAACCATGCAGACAGAGAGGGGGTGAGCATTTGTTTATGCATATGTGGGCACAAACAAACTATCTTCAAGGAGCTTTAAATTATTGTGGGAAGTCAGTTGTGGGCAAGAGAAGCCCATTTTAAAGCCCTGCAATTTTCTCAAAGATGCCAACTACCCAAAAAGATAAGACAGTAATGCTCAAGCACTCCAAAATTCATAATTACTGTAATTGACTATATACAATGTCAAGAAAAAGTTTGTAAATGGGATCTGTGAGTATGACCTGGTCTTTGGATGTAAACTGTGGTCCAGTCTTTATCTAAATGACAAATGAGTCTGTGACCCTAAGTTCAGGCTTATTGGTTAAGTGGTGGTCCTACAGACAGCCTACAGATAACTTTGCAGACTATAATCTATATGTTTACTGTCACCAGGGGGCAGTGTCACAAACAACCAGTCTGTGTGCTGCGCTTGCTTATGTCCATCAGCCAGCGGCAAAGAAGAGCAAAGTTATAACAAACAAAGCGCTAAAGTAAAACTAGGTGTATAAAAACAATGCAGTCTCCATCTGTGCTTCTTATGCAGTATTTTATGTTTTTAGTGCTTTTCCAATTTGTGTTGAACTCCGCTGTTATTCGTTTCCCTATTCTGGGCCACTTTTCAACATACACATAGCCTCGTCCACATCGAGCATCTTTCTAGTCACCGCTCTGACTGGCCTGTCTACAATGTTGCTGACTGATTAAAAGTAAAGTCTGTCTGTTTCCAATTTACATCAATATTTAGGCTTACTATCCAACTGCTTTACTCAACTACACTGGGCTTCAGCTGGCAGACAACCACTGTGACCTAATGCTATAAAATACCTTGATAAAACTGATTTTTTTTCAGCTTTTCTGACCCAAAGGCAACAATGCATTCCCAAATTATGATGCTTCCTGTTCAGTATTTTTTCATTAGGATGGTGTCAGTGTGCAGGAATCTTTTACACTTTGTGTTTACATCAGTCAGTGTAAACATCAGGTGTGTAGTGAAGTTTCTTTGATTGAAAAATAGCTGCTTTTCTATCTCATTAAAAGTGTGCGTTCATTTAAGATGAATTCTTTGTGCACATCGCAGATGACTCATTACTAAATTCTGCATTCATAGACAGTTTGTCTAACTGTGAAGTGATAAATATCTACCATCCATTAAAGTTACTTTATGCAAAGCAAATGTTTCTTGTTGAAGTCTTCCAGGATCCCTTTTTTTATGAGCCATGGTTCAATTTAGCAGATGTTTCTTGTCAATGTGAAGTAAAATTGTGTTTTTTGTAAATCAACACATCTCTAACCCACACCTCCAGTATTATTCGAGTGACTGGACTTGGACTGGATGGTTATTCACTCCTGACCCCAGTTAGCATTCGTTGGTGTCGTAATTCAAGACAAATATGCATTATATTTATTTAAATTCACATGCTTTTCTTCCTGTTGAAGGTTATGTTTTATATATTTTTTTATATATTATATTTTTGTAAACCTACTTTCAGCTGCGTATTCACCATTTACTTAATAGGAGCCTCATGTGCAGAAGTACATAGACAACCTGAACTGCGTCTCGTGAAAAAGAAGGAAAGATTTTTTTTTTTTACTTGCTTTAGTTTCACCCCCAAGAGACAGATTTTAAAAGACTTTTCTTTGGTCATAGACCTGGGAGCAGGGGAGGAGGAGGAGGAAAAGAGGCTGCTGTTCGTGTGTTCCCATCACTGGGGAGAGAGAGAGTGGGAAGGAAGAAAATTTAGAGGTAGAGGAGGAAGATGTAGAAGAGGTTAACTGTCGAAAGTTGAGAGGTTTGGATAGAGGTCCTGTTCCTGTGATACCCTGGGGACGAAATTGAGGAAGTGTGTGTATGTGTATGCGTGTGCGCACGCAAATGTGAAAAAGCCAGGAGAGGGAGAAAAAGAAAAGAGTCTGCAGTGAACGAAGAGGATGGTGTGAATGAGTGTGCTGAAAGAGGAAAAGAGTGAGCAAAGTGGAGTGGCAGAAAGGAAAAGAGTGATGTCAGGGAAAATGAGAGGACGGGAGGGGGTTAAGGACAAGAAAAAAGATTGGTAGTGGAGTAGTTTAGAGGTAAGGGGAATAAGATTACAAATTTAGAGGAAGAAAAAATAAATAAATAAATACAAAGGAGAATTAGGATTATGTGGCAGTAATGCCACCAATCAAAAGAGGTAAATGTGTGCAAGAAAAAGAAAGATGGGAAAATATTTCAGACACACTAAGAAAAGAAAAAATGGATTTTATGTGTGTTCAGAGAGATATATATCAGAAGAAAATAACAAAAGCAGACAAAAAGATCCAGCGATATGTAACCACATTACCAGGAAAGAAAAGAATAGATGTATAGGGTAGGAAAAGGAGAAAGAGTGAACTCTCGGGCCCCTAATGAGAAAGCCATACAGATGAACGAACACATTCCCCTATCCAGGAATGATGAGTTTGGAGGAGAGCAGGCTCCTCTGAATACCTGTATGACTAATGTCTTTTTCACACATTTCACTTCCATCCATCCATCACTGTGTCCACATCCTGTTTCCATGTTTAAATAACAGCCCTCCTTGTTAGCACAAGCTAGAAACTACTGTAACGGTTCCCCCATTTTTATAACTCTCTTCACACCTCTTTAGGATTTTTTTCTTCATCTTGTTCATCTCCTACTTCTGCAGCTGCACAGTGAAGGAATGAATCTAGTTCCAGCTTAGCCTTTTTAAGGCTTTTTTTTTTTGTTTATATATTTAAACAAATCTGGTGTTGCATTCCATAACCCATAATCTCCTCTCACTCTCTACACACAAAGCCCCACCCCCAGAATCAGCGACTAAACCAGGCCTAGCTCGCTTATGCATCTTCCTCAGTGCTCCAAACTACATTTAGCAACATTTTTAGCCCCACGAGGTGTTGCTTTTGTACCACAGGCACACCTCTGTCTGCAGGTTGCAGCAGCATATTCATCCCTGGCAGCCTGGCAGCTGACAGAGACATAAAAAAAGCTGGTTTTAACTGCACAAGAGTTGCATTAACTTTCATGTGTGATGATTGTAGTGGCTATAAAACTGTGATCAGTGCAGAGTAGCGGTTTGGAAATGGCCGGGCATTCACCGCTAAAATGACTGAATTCAGACTGAACTGAACAGTGACAATGTCATCTTAGTTCAGTGATTGTTTAATCGTACCCAGAGATTAAAAAAAGATAAATATAAATAAGAACAGCTTCATTGGGAATTTGGCTTTTATGGAATCACGTCTAGGTGTGGGCAATGAGAAAAGAGACAAGTAAACAGATGTTGGCCGCCTGGAGATGGACATGTTTATTAGCCTTAGCACTTTCCACTGAAAGCTGGAAAGACTTTAGCAACATGCAGGAGGAGAGTATATTTTGAAACAGGGTAAGGAAACTATGTTTTTGTGGTGTATTTCAATCAGTGTGTTTTAATAAAAGTGATTGTGACATCTCATGGTTTTCACTTGGCACACTTAGTAGAAAATAAAGAGATATAGATTGTGTAATGCCACTCAGCCTAAAAATACAGTCATATGATTTATGCATGTCATGCATGCCAATGATCCACGGCTGGACAATAATGTATTTTCTTAATGTTCAAAAATCCAATTTAATTTTGGGATTGCCCCGCACTTAATAATCTGTTGTGGCTCTTGTCACTCCTGTTTCTCACGCCAGCCACACAGAAGTGAAAAACTGGAATGCCAGCTGTGATAAAACTAGTCAATCTTTCATTGTTCTTAGTGGATCGCTACTATAATGATTACCCCTATAACCTTTTCTGATTGCACTTAAAACAGTCTGCACTTCTTTGCCTTTTCTTCTTCACTCTTAACCACCCACACCAGGCTACTCCTTTTCTCCCTTGCACAAAAAATCAACTACAACCTCTTAACACAATCACAAGCCAACCAAAAAACAGCATAAGAAGAGGTTTCCGACAGCCAACCAATCATTTTTTGACAAGCACACATTTAAGCAGTATCAAAGGGGGCAATGAATTAGACACACCTGAAATGTTTGAACTGTATCTGGCCACATCGATTTGATAAATGTCTGTCAGGCGTGCTGTTATCATAGACCGCCGTTTGTCCTTTCTTTTACATGTTTAACCTACAGGACGTGACCTGAAGTTGGTTGTTTAATGGTGGATTTTCTTACAATTGCCTTTTGTTGTTTGCTGGGAAATTGTCTGCTACATGGTGGCCTATTGTGTGTTTTTATTGCTATATTTAGAGAGTATTGTTTTAACCTAAAGGGAGTAATGCAAGGTCAAACAGAGATGCTCAGAACCTAGTTAACTCCCACGCCACTCCTGCTTCCACCTCTCTGTGTTTCTGTTTGTCTTTCTTTGTGTGCCTGTCCTATTCACTCGTATTTCATTCCCTTTCTCTTCGCAGACTTACTCCCTTAAATTCCATACTCCCTTATTCCCTTATTCATTTCCTCCTCGCTTCTCCTCTTACCTTCCCTCTTTCCTTCCTCTGTTTCTCCCCCCCTCTCTTTGTTCTGTCCCCTCCATTTCTCTCCATCATTTCCTCCCACCTTTCCAATTCAATCAGGCTACTTTAATCCCTTTTGTTTTTCTAGTGTGCTGTTTCACAGTAGACCGGCTACTGAGCGGTTAAGGTCATGCCTGGCTTCATGTCAGTGTGGCATATCAAATGATATTAAACTTACTAATTGGCTTTGTGTTTGCTTCCAATGGATGCTTTTAAGACTGTAAATTTACCAAGGAGTAAACTTACTTCTTGAACTTCCTTGAATAATTAGATTGTATTTTGTATTTAAGTTATAATCTAACTTATGAGCTTGTCGAACAACAAATTTGTTCAAAACTGTAGTATTTTGTCTTTTTCTTGGAGGGGTCAGAATGATCCATTTTCTCATAGATCAATTTGCACACTCTTCATTCATGCCCAGTATACTAATATACCAATTATTCACATGTCTTACATAACCAGGCTGAATTTACTGCTGATGCTACTACCGGTAGTAAAGTTTTCATTTTTCTTCTACCCTCCAGGTCCCCCCAGGGTGTCAGAGCGGGTGAACCATCGGCAGAGCGCACGTCTGGGTCGCACGGTGAAGCTGCCCTGCCCCGTGGAGGGTGACCCCCCTCCCCTCATCATGTGGACCAAAGATGGCCGCAACATCCACAGGGGCTGGACGCGGTTCAGGGCGTCACAGCACGCTCTGCGTATTAAGGAGGTGGAGATGGATGATGCAGGAACTTACATCTGTAAGGCCACCAATGGGTTTGGCAGCGTAAATGTCAACTACACACTTATTGTGATAGGTAAGTGTTTCGTGCATGAGACATCAATGTGAACCTTTGGATGAATTGCATCAACGTGTAAACTCTCTGGGAAGTTACGTAGTCCATCATATTTTTCAAACAAAATTGAACTGTTTGATCAGTAGAACTGTTTGAGCACGAAATGAATCATTTTGTGCTTCATGTAAATGTAAAAATTGAGTTGCACCAGTGCAGGCGATGCAAACTGTTAGTCCGGAGGCATGGAAATTCCTCATCTGTGTGTGCGTCTCAATGTTAATGTCACTATAAAAGAGGCATTGTTGTGCCATGTTTCTTTTTACTATACAATGCCCAGAAGGCTGTATTGTTGTTAGTGTCTGGGTGGGTGAGCTGTTATGTGGAGGCAGTAGTCTATGACTCCTCTGACAACCTTGCTGCTCAAATACAAGTGTGTATTTTATTTTTTGTACATGGACTCAAATAGCCACTTCCCTCAACTCTTATCCATGTAAACAAAATACCTGTTGGAAGGACAGTGTGTCAGCGTACATTTACACATGCAAGCCTCTGTGTTTGCCTGCTCGTGTGTCTGGGTCTGTGTGCCGGTGAACCTCCACACCCGTCTGTGTGTGTGCGTGCTTCATTCCACGAGTTTGTGCACATGCCACCCGATTTTGTGTGTGTCTCTGTGTGTGCGTGCGTGTGTGTGTGTGTGTGTGTGTGTGTGTCAGGTTTCAGTCAGTAGAGTTGATGCCAGCAGAGTGATTAAGGCTGCATAGTGTTCCAGAGAATCTGACTAAAGCTGTACTCTCTATACTGCGTCGGCACTTCAAAGACTGGGTTGAGTAAAATGCTCCGATGCAACTTCATTCATTCGATGTTTTAAAAGGACAAAAGTACCAAAGTTAACAGGAGCCAGGTTAAAATCTTAGATAATACAACACTTGCAGAAAACCTAATGATGCAGTGTTTTATCTATCAATGAATATGCCAAGATTTTCTTCCTATAGATACAGCATAGATTTTATTATCAGTTTTATTATCATTGAAATGACAGGTCTGAATTCCAGTTATAGTGTCAACAATACAGTTTCAGTCTCAGTTTTCCATAAATTTGCATATTGCCAGTCGAAAATATCCTTTTATTTTCCTGTAATCATTATCGGTATGCATTCAAAGCTGCATCGGTCTTGACCTGAACTTCAAAGGCAAGCTGGCATACAGAGGGCGGGGGCGGTGGTGGAAGGGTTGGGGGGCAACAGCTGCCGCTGAGGTCATCCAGGCAAGCAGCTGCTGCCCCCTTCTTCCCTCCCTCATTCACTGTCCCTTTCACTCACTTCACATATGCACACACACATTCATGCTATGCACAGTTAATTGGGCAAATGTATGTATATATTATGTGTTTGTCAGTCTCACTGTTAATGAGAACCAATCCTGTGAATTACAACATCAAAACTTGGGAATAGGATCCTTTCTTTTACAACATTTATTTTTGAGGAAAAATAACCACTTAAAGCAAAGTACAAGCAAATCAACACCCATACGTAAATTTAAAACTGTATAGTTTTATGCATCTTTGGCAGTAGTTCTCAAGTCCCACAACTTTCATTAAGATGTAGCATCTTAGATTACAAGACCCCTTTGGCTTTTTGACTTGAAGTCTTCACTTAAAACTCAGTGAACTCCATCTGTTGAGGAAAACTGTTGAGATAAGTGAACACATCTACAGAAATACAGATATTTCCTTGTGAGTTTGCAGTCAGATGCTTTATTTTTAGGCTCTAATTAAGTGAATCTTCATGCCAAAAATAGAAGTACTTCAGGTCAGGAACTGACAGCCCCTACAGTGTTTAATGTTTCCTTAAATTAACAGAATATTGCAGAGCTATTATTTGCAAATATGTGCAAACTAACATACAAAACTGTGCACAAGTAGACAGTCATACAATATATTGACTTTCAAGCTCATTAGAGCAGCAAGGATTGGCTTGAGAGTTTTGCATGCATGGTGTAAATGTAATTAATTAAAAATCCAAGCGGGGTAATGTAACTTGTATGTTACCAAAAGAAAATGATCATGGCTTGCAGACTCTGAAAACTGTTTTCATAGCTGGACCAATCTACGTTGGTAAGGATGCTCAGAGCATGGAGCGGTAGTAGTTGTAATACCTTACTCTGTGGACCTTTACCTGTTTCTCTATATGATGTACTTTGGCTGCTCTGCTAAGGGTTCTCTCACTGTTTCGCTTCCTTGCTTCCACCACACCTCCTGTTCGCTTTCATCTCCCCTGTGTGGTCCTGTGTTAATTACCTTATGACCGGTCTGTTTCACAGTAATGAGCCCACACCTGCATCTTATTGTATTTCCCTCTCAATTTCTAACCAAGAGTATCATTTAACACCTTTTTCTTATTAGCACCCAATATCAGCGCTCATTCCTCCTTCCCCCAGTCAGCTGGCTCATTTTCCTCCAACCACGTTTAATTTGTATCAATATTTTCACAGTTTCCTATTTTCCCCAGATGTTTTAGCATTCGATTGCCGTAAAACACCCACTGTACTCCGCCTCAGTGGTTGGAAGGCATGGAGAGGCATTTTGTGAAGGCAGGCTTTTGTTGATGTGGGGAAATTAGAAGATTCTTTGAAGGGTTAGTTCTTTTATTGTGTGTAGGTTGGAAAATGTTTGTAAGTAAAATGTGTGCGTGTGTTTGTGTGAGTGTGTGGTTGTTTATTTGAGGACTTTTGCATGCGCGTATGTTCATGCGTCGTTGTGAGAAGATTTATTGGACCACCAGTAAAGTGAAACCAAAAAAGATTTTTTTTTTCTGCTCTGCAAACCACAGTGACCTTCAAAAAAACTGAAAAGGCAAGGCAAGCTTCTCTTTTGTACTCCCACAGTCTTTTCGTGGAGTTTCTTCTCTTTTGTTCTCCCTTATTCGCTTTTCTTTAATTTTGTCTTTTCATATCGTGAATTTTTTTTTTCTTACTAGAGCAATGAATTATAGAAAATTTATAGCTTAAACCAAATGCGATGACAATGAAAGCATGTCTGGAGCAGAATTAGGAAACTGTGCATAAAAAGGACGGAAGGAAATGGCTTGGAGTCGTGTGTATGTGCGTGCATGATTGCATTTAGGCGTGCTTTCAGTGCATGTGCGCATAAAAATGCGGTTTTGAGTTTTAATGAGCACGTGCGTGTGTGTCAGTGTGCATATGCAGGTCTGTTCGCAAGTGGGTGACATGATGATTTGTGGTGATTTAAGAGCTCAACCATAGCAGCTGACATCTGTTCATAATTGGAGAACAAAGCGCAAAGACAGGCAGAGAAAGATATCAAACCTAGACCTAATGTATGTTTGAATAAATACAGTTGTACATGATTTATGTTCATCAAGCTGTGGCTACGTAATGAAGACTGAAGCAAGAAAAGTCGAATCACAACATTAAACATGAAAAATGGCAAAAACCAAAGCAGGACTAGGAAGAAAATTGATTTAGAAAATTATTGTATAGTTTCTTCAATAAAATCTGGTGATTTAATGCCAGGATTAGCCCACTAATAGCAGTGAACTCCTGACATCACACAGCTCTGCCCTGTTTGTCATGAAACTTTAATGTGGTAGTGCACACCAAATAAATGGTTTCACATTGTTGCCTGAGACTGCTTGTTTCCTGGTAGGATTGCACTTTGACAGCAAATCCAGCTCGTTTTTGCACGTTCAGTCTTTCTTCATTAAACTGCATTGCATGTGTGAGACCGCAGCTGTCTTCCGGCCAGAAGCTAACACATGAGATCACGTTGCAGACCAACATCATCTCGCCATCCGTCAGTTTCTCCATCCTGATGCCCCCTCTTATTTCGTGTTCTCAAATGTCTGATTTTTTAATTGAGATATCTGGTGCCTCATCTGGAGAGGATGTAGTGGCAGCCAAGGTTTGCAACTTAATTGGTATGAGTCACACGCAAAGAGAGAAAAGTATGTGTCTGTGATTGCGCAGAGCTTAAAATGAATCTCAAGTAACCCAGTGTCTTGCCCTCGCTACCTCATCCACCTACTTGACAAATTAACCATTTCTGTTCAGGTTAGTTGGTGTTCACTCTAGCATTTGAGGCCTTACAGGAAGTAGGTTCACAGTAAAGAGCGCAGAACATTAAAAAAGCTGTCATTTTAAGATAGAGCCCAGAAATCATCAAGCTGTTTACCCCTCCTCCTCTTGGAGTTAAAGATGCCTTAATAGCAGGGGATCAGGTTCCAGGAGAAGCTCCCTTCCTTTGTCTCTCCTTATGGAAATACCTGTTTCATTATAGCGCATAATTTTATTAGATTCTCAACTGAAGAAGTCTCAATTTTAATAAGTTACATTGTATTCCAGAAGTCTTTGCATTTAAGGATAAAAATGACATGAGCTTATGCTTGATTTGGCCAACAGTTGCAGAAAGTTAGGGCAGAGTTGAAAGAGTGTATGTGCGCCTGTTTCTTTGCCTGTCACAGTCATTTTGTGCGGTTCCGCATCACATTTGTTCCTTTCTCTTTGGTCCTGCTTTTGTTACAACATGCCGCCCTTACAGTGAAGTAGACAAAGCTGTTGCTCCGGAAATCAGGGTGGCACTGTGGAGATGTAAACATGCTGGTGTGTATGCGTGCGTGTTCAGGCAGATATGACACAGCAGAAAGAACGGGTTCAGGTTTCAAAAGCTGTTTACCACCTTGTTGTTTCTTGTAAAGATAAACATTAAGATGCACATGGATATATTTACTGCAGCTTTTTGCATATACATGTCAACAAGACGGGACAGAAAAATATTTGTCCAGTCCCTCACATGCACATGTCACCGGCAAATGTGGACAAAATACAGATGCAAACTGACATCAGCACAGTCGCACACTCCTCAGAGGCCCCTGCCTCCATTTCATGCTTGTCTGTCCCACATCCTCTCGTTCTGCCTCGTTTCACTTCCAGCAAAGAGGAGGAAAGAAGATGGACATGGGGGAGACACAGCAAAAGAAAACAGAGCCGTCAACAATGCCGGAGAATAAAAGAGAACAATAAAATCTACGGAAGTCTTGGAAAAACTGTCTTCACAGGTTGAGATGTCACACATGCATTCAAAGCAGTCTAGGGATAAGGAGAGTTGTATCTGCTGCATCTCCTTTTACCTAACACTGAGGTGGTCTGTGGAAAATAGTAGCCACAAATACTTATCTCTCTTAACTTCTCATACAAACTACAACCAACTCTTCTCACAGTCACCTTCTCTCTGCTTTTTTTCCCGTCCTTTTTTCATCCACCTCAAATATCCTTCTTGTATTTCTCTCAAAACCCTCCTGCAGTTGGATTCCTTCAGCATTACCAGTCAAGAGGAGACGTCTTTTCTCTTGAGCGTCTTTCACCTCCTCGTTCTTTTGCCTTCTGTTTGCCTTCATGCTCCATTAACATCTGTGTATGTCCATGTGTGTGTGTGTGTGTCTGTGAGTGCATATGGCTTTTTCTCTACTGATTGTACGCCAAGTAAAGCTCTCACAGACCCCTAATGGGTCTTAAATACCCCGTGCTAGCTTTGACTTCAATTCTCCGCACTAGATGCCATCTGTCAGTCAACAAGCCTTTTTCTCGAGGCCCAAGCGGTGACTCATTTTGAGGAGAAAATCCACCCGAAAACTGAAGTGAAGCACACGTTTCATATGATTACAGAGAGTGTAAGTGGTATGTCTAACTGAAGGTTGAAAACTCTTTAAATTACAGTTTTTCTATGAAATCCTCCCATTCCTCTCACTGTCGTGTGTCAGAGTTAGATTCAGAGTTAGGGAAAACTGACATCTGCTTCCACTTTCCCACTTGTTACTACTAATGTAGTTACTGCTAGTAGTATAAGCTAAATGCATATTGGTATCGACAGTATATGGCCGAAACTTCGAAAAGCACCATCTGCTTGATTGTGGAAGAATCTGGAAAACTAGCAGGACAGTGTGCCCTGCTGCACCACAGCAATTGCGCGGTAACAGCTCAGAGGCCAAGGCACTGACCAGGCCTCCAAACTTCACAGATCTCAGTGCAGTCAAGAATGTGTGCCCCAAGCAAACAGATCCACAGGAGCCAAAGTATCCATCCAGACTGCTTAAGTATTACCAAGGTAGTTTTAGCATTGCGGTTGATTCATAGATGTTGTATTAATGTGTTACTGTTGGGTTATCAGGTGAGAGCTGTACGTGTGTCAGATAGATTAATGGGCTGGGAAAAACCATTAAACTTTAGTGCAGGTAACTTTCTTTAAAATTACATGTTCTGACAAACTTATAATGTAGCAATTTAATGCTGTAATTGCTTTTTTTTTAAGTCAACTTAATAGCAAATACAGCTGTTGAGTAAAGGCAGTACTGCTCAGTATGCAGAGTATTTCTGTTTTACTGGCACTCGACCTCTACGTATCCTCTCCGTCTTGCTCTTTGCTGTATTCTGTGCTCTGTTAATTCTGTTTCAGGAAGGAATTTGACTTTAACTTCATTTACCAGCTGTTCAAAACTCTAAAGCAAACACATTTTCACCCTTGGTTTCCACAGCAACTCTCCCACAGCTAATCTGAGGTGTAATGTTACCTCTCTGTGTGTTTTGGCACAGCAGCGTCCTTTGAGTGAAAAATATAAGACTAATAAGAAATGTAGCAGGGTTTTATATGTATCATTTGATGCCCTATCACTCACATCATGAAGTGCACTCCATCCACAGATATGGGTAAAACTACACGAAACTGAAAATTTGACAATGCGAGATGCTTTAAAGTATCTCAGTTTGTCAATTAAGGCGGACGTGTCCAACAGTGATAGAAGATGGGAGAATCTGAAAGGCAGGGAGGGTGAGGACATATCGGCAAACGCAGTTATAGGTGAATGAAAGCATGCAAGACTGGACGAAATATAATTGTAGAAACTGGGTTTGAAGTGGAAGAGTGGAGAGCTAAGGTTATAATTCTTTAAAAGGTCTTAAAGGTAAATGTTTCTCTGTAAAACCCTATCTACCATTTTGTATTATGGACAATTAAAAAATGTTTGGAAAAATCTATATTTTTAATAAACTCACAGAACACATGTCGCATTACATTTATGCCAAACTAGACATCGGAACCACATCTTGTTTTTTCGATGGGGTACTAAGAATAAGTGCACTGTGTGCTTCTGATGACCACCAATGACATAGGTAAGTGCAAATTCAGTAACATTTTATTAATTCTTATTGATTTTGGTTGTTATAAACTCATAAAATTGCTTCCAAAGGGTTTAAAACCCTTAAATCTAACTGTCTTTAAGCATAGGAACCAGAGATTACTGTGTGACAAAACATTTTAATTTAAGATGCTCTGTTTTGCAAAGTTTTTACACAGTCGTATAAGCTTGAGGGAAGCTCTTAACCTCTTAACTTTGAATAGACAGAAAATGTCAGCATGATTACCAATTTAATCTCTATTTTAAACCAAAAAAGAGTCATAATCCAAACTTACATTTTTGATAACTGTCCATCCTGGACATCAGACACCACAAAAGATAACTGTAGATAAATGTATACATTTTTAACAAACAAATGATACATTTAGAGATCACAGCCTGCTGTTAGAGAATCAACAAGTTAAGATGTGAGCAGGTGATTTAGCAGGGAGAGCTCGGTGCAATTGTAAGAGGCATCGACAAAGCCTCTCAAGGAGACACTCGCTGTTTCCAGAGTGGGTCCTTATGGGAGATGTGTCCTGCACCCCCATCACTTAACAGCCACCCACTGCCACTCCAAAGCCTCACCCCACCTGCAAATGAAAGCAAACAAGGTGCTTCAGAGACCCTCTCTGCATAACTTGCAGCCCCTCACACAGAGCAACAATGACGCTACAAACTCACAGCAGTGGGGTTAACCTCTCCAAAAAACTAATTGGTGAAGTCTCTCACACACACACTACAAATGACTGGGAGGAGGGGAAGATGGAGCAGAGGAGGGAAGAAGAAGGGAGGAAATGAGGGATTAAGAAAGAGGAGGGAGTAGCGCGACAGATAACTAACATGTAGTATGTCAAATAAATCTGTGAATAATGTAAGTTATATAATATTTGGATAATAGTGTATCTCTGGATACTGTTTAAACAGACAAACAATACTTTAAACTGCTGTATACAGCTGAAACCAAGAGGGATACTGAAGCAGGATATTTTCCATTTAAAAATACTTAAATATGCGATTAGCTATGTGATATGAATCAAATGATATACTGATCAAGACAACAACAAAAAAAGTTTCAGAAAGTTTTACAAAGAACGAAGGAAAGGGAAGTGAATGGCTGAGTGTGGGTATTCGTGCCTGATCGGAGGAGTTAGCAGGGGAGCTGAACTTCTGAATAGACAGCTTAGTGGCCATTATACGGTCTAGAGGATTAGTCCTGTTAACTATTGTTACCCTCAGGGGGTAGCGGCACACACACACACACACACACACACAAATACGCAAGTATTCATGCTGACATACCTAGACGCATGTATTTTTTTTTCCTTTTTATACACTAATTTTATTTATTTATTTATTAATTTTCTATCACATAGATATTAACTCATGTGTAGATAACTTAGAACACACAAATGCCATACACCCCTACCCTCCCACCCTGCCCTGTAACTCCATAATAGGCCAGTCTATTGACAGACCTGCTTGTTCGCTCAAGGAGTCTTTTCTCATTAAGACCAGGATTTTGTCGCTGGCCCCGCAGGCTCCATTGTCCACTTAGAGCACGTTATTAGGCCTTCCCTCTATAACAACCCCCGTGCTGAATAGACCTGAGAGGAGTGGAGAGCCTGCGGAGGGCAGAACAGGGTCTGGCAATTAGCAAAGACATGTTTGAAGAGAAAAGGGAGGGGAAGAATGGAGAACTGGGGGAGAAAGAGCGAGCAGACCTGTGCTACAAAAAGCCTTCGTTTGAAGTTTTAGAAACTTTTGTCTGCTTTTGCTGCTTTCGCTGTTGTGCCGTCATCAAAGCCAAAGACAGGTTCTTCAGCACACACCATCCCTCCTCCTCCTCTTCCCTTCCCCTCTGTTCTTTTCTGTTCTTCCCTCGTTTGTTACTCTTCTCCTCCAAAGTGCATTTGTGTCCACGCTGAAAGGCTCTGTATCTTCTGCGTTCGCTTTGATGTCTTAATGACGACATGGAGAGCAAATTATTCTCAGCAATTCCCTCCTTTATTCTCTTTTTGTCACTTTTTCGGATTCCAGCAATTACATCTGGCTTTTCCAGATGTCACTGCACTGACAGCAAGCAGGACAGGATGCAGCAGAACAACTCACATTGAGCTGAATAAAAAGCAGCAGGCGTGGAAAAACTTGTTCCACTTATCAAAATGTTTATTGCAGTTTGAACTATGTATCCCAAAGCTGGTGCTCTATCTGGATTTGATGAAGCCTTGTTGACTTGTCAGTGTTTTCCTGTCATGTGTTTATAGGTATGCAGTCTAAACAGTTTTTTAAAGCTGCCTCTATTTCATATCTATTTAAGCTTCAGGATAAATGCTTTATCTCGCCTATTTCTAAACGTTCAGCATAGCTGGAATGAAATAAGCAACAAAAAAATATGATTAGAGAAAATTACCGCAGACAGAAATATCTTAAGAAATTACATGTAATTTGAAACAGATAACGTCACCGTTAAACAAAAAATGAGCTTCAACAGACGGGTTTTGTTCCGAGCCATCAGGTGTGCGTCTGCATGTAGTTACTTGCATAATTTTGCAGCATTCCACCGCATTATATTTCACCAAAATGCATGCACAATACATTTCCCCTCTCTGTTCTCTGGGTAAGATGTGTGTGTAGTTTTCCCCATGGTTCTTAGGCAAATACAGCAATGGTTCTACGGCGCCTCTGCTATCAGCCCTGAGTTTGATCAGTGTGACAGTATCCTGAAAACTGATACACTCACACGAAAACACACGCCACACACTCTGTGGCCGTGACCTCAAGCTCCTCTCCACAATGCTGTTTTCTAACGCTGTTTGCATTTTAATGAGTATATGATATTTGGAGATTTAAGGGCTGCATCAGCCTCCCTCCCTCCTTTTTTTTTGCCTGAACATCTCAAGCCTAAATTTTTGTTATGATTTATTCTGTGTTCATCGCCATGTAAGTGTTTATGTATCAAACATACTGAATTTAGCACTTTGACATAAGATTATACACAGTTGCATCCATCCATCCATTCGCTTCCACTTATCCTTTTCAGGGTCGCGGGGGGGCGCTGGAGCCTATCCCAGCTGTCATAGGGCAAGAGGCGGGGTACACCCTGGGCAGGTCGCCGGTCTGTCGCAGGGCTAACACACAGAGACAGACAACCATTCGTGCTCACATTCACTCCCGCATTCACACCTATGGGCAATTTGGATTAATCAATTAACCTATCCCCACAAACTGCATTATCTCGGTGGGAGGAAGCCGGAGTACCCGGAGGGAACCCACGCAAACTCCACACAGAAATACCCCGGCCTGATGGTGGAATTGAACTCAGGACCTTCTTGCTGTGCAGTAACAGTGCTAACCACCGTGCAACCATGCTGCCTACACAGTTGCAATCAAGGCTAATATTCTTTGACAGTTAACGTTTAGCTTTACGTGTGCGCTTCATCCCAACATTTGCCTGATTTAAACTATTGTGCTCTTAGTGACCAAAAGAATAGTTACTAGTAGCTATAAGATAAAACAGAAGTAAGAATATTAGGGAGAAAGGAGTGTGTACCGCTGCGCTCAGATATTTTGTTAAATAATTTAAACAAGCCAGAAAGTTAACGTCCAGTCAACCCATCAGATTCCTTTCTCTTTACTATACTAGTGATGGTTTGCTGCATCATGACTTCAGACACCTCATTAGGTCGAAAAGACAGCGGTCCGACATACTGCATCGATTGGATCACAGCAGATGTCTGTTTCAGTGTCCTTCGGTCATTCACAGGCTTCCAGCAGTGTCACCCTGGTTTTGCTGGTTGTTAGCAGAATTTATTCACTATCAAAGAAATGTGCTATTTTGTTTTACTTTGAAGTGCATGTCAATATGTAGTTAATAGGTCCTGGGATACAGCGTGTACTTGGAACACACACAGAATGAATGCAATTATCTTCTCTACTAAAATGTTCTCTAGGGGAGTAAAATATGACAGTTTGAGGTGAGCAAGAAAGCATCCCACTGGGTGTAGACAGAAAAGTTGCATTGTTATTAATCCACAAACAGCTCTGAGTAACATGAATGACTGTTGAACAAAGCAGGAATTGGGGTGAGTCATGTTGAAACATGGCCCAGCGGCGCATCGTGATGTGAGGGTTAGTTTTACATTGTTGTAAATAGTTGTTCATCAAAGACATCCTCTCAGCATGTAGCCTCACACAGCAGAACATGCCAGCAACTTTGAAGTTCAAGAAGACAACCACATATTGTCAGCATGTACGCAATTAAATGCATACACAACAGCATGGGGACGCACGTTGGAACACCTAATGAGCACCCGTGCAGATCCGTGCCGAAACAGTGATACGTGCATGTTTGTGCAAAGTTAACAAGCTCATCCGCACACTTGTGGCATATTCACGCTCAACAGGTTCGGCGTTCGCTTTGAAGTGTGGCTAGACTGTTACATTCCAGCACGGATCACAGCAGAGTTCAGCAGTAAGCAGAGCAGTGATCTACAGACCGGGCTCTTTGTTAGGGTATAGTAATTTCTGGGTTTCAAACTTAAAAAATTTCTACAGTTATTATTGGAACGCCAGCTTGGTGGGGTTTTTGGCAGGTTAGGAGATGACAAGTAAGGCCCCAGTCACACAGGCCTAGACACCTATTAGCGTACAGGTGTCAAACTCCAAGCCTCGAGGGCCAGTGTCCTGCAGGTTTTAGATGTGTCCTTGATCCAACACAGCTGATTTCAATAGCTAAATGACCTCCTCAACAGGAGGATTCAGTTGTGTTGCCCCAGGGTGAGATCTAAAACCTGCAGGACACCAGACCTCGAGGCCCGGAGTTCGACACCCCTGTATTAGCGACTGTCTGGCAACCACTGGTAACTAGGAAAAAAGGTGTAGGTGAGATGTTGTTGGCTGTTGCTGCGTGAAATTGGTTGCAAAGAGATATAATATGATGCTGCAGTTGCAGTTGCCTTTCTCACTAACAGATTACCGCAGTCGCCCACAGTTTGTATGGAAATGACACTTAACAGCTACTGACACTGTGAAAAGTGCACCTCACACTGGAAACAGAGAGACCATTTGTTCATTTAAAGTGAATATGTTGCTTCAACAGTAAGGCATAAATTTTACTTTGAAGACAGACACTCTCTGTTTCAGGTTTGCATTAAACGTTTAAGGTTTCGCTACTGCTCAGTGGTTTGTTTGCAAGTGTTTGGAGACAAGTCTGCATCTTCCATGCAAACTAGAGGTCACAGCAGCAATCTGCTAGCAATCACAGCACTCAAAACTTAGCTTTTGGTGCAACACCCTCAGCTGGTCAGGAAATACATTTTTTACTTGTCGTTTGTCCACTGTGACAAAATAGCTGTCAGTCAACTTGAATTTCATTGTTGGGAAGAGGGCGTAGAAGAGGGAGCCCAATTGTACATGAGAGGAAGGGAGAAATGTATAGTGAATTATTAATGTAAAGTGAGCAGGTGCAGGGCACATCATACAGTACCACATGGTTTTTACCAAACATCAAACATCTTAGAACATTGTTTTATACGGTCAGACCTTTCCAGGCTTATGTATTGTAGACTCTTCATTTCACTCGCTGCACAAATTTGAAGCGATGTGTTGTTTTTACTTCTTATGGAAGTGTTCAGAAAGAAGGTGTTTTGATCAGTTTTATCAACAGGCAAGTCCTATTTTAAGTAGAAACTGAGATTTGGGAGGAAACCCAGGTAGAAAGGTTGTTTTCAGCCTCATCTACCTCTCATTGCTCCTTAGCCGCCTTGATTGCACCTATTACCTGTTGTGAAAATGAATTAAACAATGTAAGAAGAGAAAAAGGGTTAATTGGGGACAAAACTTTTGCTAATGAGCAGATATTTGACTGGAATATAATTTGATACAGGGCAGAGCAGGGTGGGCGAGCGAGAGAATGATTGAGAGTTGAAAGTGCTGAGCCGAGGCCGTCGGTGTCTGTTTCAAAGGCGGCACGTGGCGATGGATGTGAGAGATTCGTTAATTCTGCAGAGCAGAGCACTGCCTTGAAGTTTACTAGGGTTACACGCGCAGCAGCTGGACGGACACACAGTCTCAAAAGCATACACAACCAGGTACAAATGCTGTCCACACGGGGACATAAAAGACAGTGCACGTATGCTTATAGGCTCCCACACACACATAAATCAAGGCAGATGCAGTAATTACAAGTTCAGCACACTCGGGTAATTTCATGCATAAATACAAACCCGTCGGTGCAGAAACAATAATTTGTAGGACATACATTTAACCTTATTAAATGTTTCATTTGCAGCCAGATTTATTCTTTTGCTTTTTAACGCATAATGGTCGTTTAACACTGACACAAGCACATTGCTGCTGTTTTCGCATCCTTAAGGAACTGCTGCAGCGTTTCTGCCCCCTGCTGAGCAGCAGGTTCGTCACTTGGCGGGGAAGCAATAATTTATCGATGGGGACATCATCTATTTTTGGAAGATGACAGTTGTTTTACGAGCCAGGATGATTTGAGGCTGGAGCAAATTACTAAATATATCTGACTTGGTGCAACTTTAAGAGCCAGTGCATTTTCTGCATCCTATCAGATCATATACCTCAGTGTCTATTTAAGTTATTGGTCTGCGGTATATTTTTAAAGCAATGTCTCGAACAAGTTTTTCAAATAGTTTTTTAATTTAATTAATTTTTTTTTGGGGGGGGGTTGTTTGTTTTTTGTTTCAAATAGAACAGTTGGTGAAGTCACTGGTCACAATAACTAGTCAGACTTAATGCTTATGTAAAGCACACCTGGTGGACAGGTGTGTGGGAAAATAAGTCATGCACATTGTCCAGATCATTGATGAATAGTGTTTTAGTCACAAATGTTTCGAATTTGAACGCTGTTATTGTTACTACCACATTCTTTAGTGCTGTGTTTTTGCTGAAACTTGTCGCTCCAGTTCATTTACAGCAATGCATATGTGCAGCCTTTCACATGCATGGTAAATATTGTTTAACCCATCTATATAGTACATTGACACACTTGGTTTCCACTTTTGTTATCTCAGAGGCCCTCCGTCATCCCCTCTGAGCAGCGGACATGAAGTAATTCAGTAATTCCACTGAATCATTTCTGACCTTGTCTGGATTGCTTCCATCATGGCTACAGCTTTATACTCCAGCTGTTTGTTTGCCAGATTCCTGCATGGCGTCCATATCGTCTCCATTTTTGGCTAATCTCCGTTTGTGTTCAGTGCTTGACCCTGCTCCTCTATCAGCGAAGTGTGAACAGTGATGTAAAACAGCTACACGAATAAGCGCACATACAAAGATTTATATACCATCACAGTAACACACAGATGGAAAAAAAGGTGAAAAGGAAAAGTAAGAACAACAAATTATATACTTTACTTTCATACTGAGGTTTTAAAAAACTAAATAAACCTAGCCAGATGCTTGTGCTACACAGACACACACCCACGTACTTCACATTAACCAACACACAAAGAAAATTGAAAACTTGATCCTTTACTGTATGTTTTCAGAACTCATAAATCCCATTGCTGTGTGATGTTTATGAGTGAGTGTGTGGAACCACTTGTGCCTGTATGTTATTTCACCACCCTGTTGATATTTTACGCTCTGACATAGTCCATGTTCGGGGTTGGAGGAGCTCAAGGTACTTCATGTATTCCTCACTGTTGGTTTTTCATGACTAAACCGAGGCCTCATTGTTGTATTAAGTCTGACCGCCAAGGGTAAATGGTCCGTTCCTGGCCACAGTTTCTGAAAATATACCATACATATAAACAACTGCTGCAAAACGGATCTGCACTTATTAACACTCCATAAAAACCTAGCATGCTAATCACATATTGTGTATTTAAATAATATCAAATGGTGATTGAATAAGACAGGATTTGTGCTTTGTCAGCTGGAAGAGATATCACTGAACTCTCATTACCGTATATTCGTCTGGCACATTCTGGTGAATCTTTTTGCAACTACTGACTCATTGTAGCAGAAATGAGGAGGAAATAAAAATGCTATCGATCCCAGATGGAAAAATCCCATTCCTTTTAGTTAGGGCTGGGGGTCAGCAATAGGAAAACAGGTAGAAGCCCTCAATTGTGTATTATTATGTTGGTATATTAAGTTTCAATACATTCAGTACACTATATAGATAAAACTATTCTGCCTTACTCTATTCTATAGGTTTAACGTGTAGGTAGGTTTATTAATGATACACCGGTAAGCCACCTGAGAAATAATTTAACTATATATATATATATATTTATATGTAGACATACACCCCTTAGACTGCTGATATCGTGGATATCTTGGTTAGCACTACACTAACTAGAGAAAAGAATTCACCTAAAAAAACATGGAACATGTAAGATGTTTATAACGCTGTGATAATTTAAATGGACTATCAAGAACAATGTAATAGCTTTGCTGAAAAGCTGATTTGGAACCAATTAACCAGTCATTATTAGTCTTAACATCTATGATACCATAATACCGATGCAGTCCATTTAGTTTTCTATAGCTGTTGTCATTTGAAAGTAATTTGAACTATGGCACAGACCTTCAGCTACTTTATATTATTACTATACATCTCGTGTTTTTAAACGTACAATAATTTTCCATTAAACTTGAACTTTGGCAGCATGAGTGCGCTCCATTTTACAGAGGAGAAAATGTGTATCTTTACAGCTTTCGTTGATTATGAAAAATATAAATTCACTGCTCACTAGTGTTTCAAGTATAGTATTTATTACATACATAATGACACTGTGGTAAACACATGTAATGAGGAGAAATTTGAGTTTATGGTCCTGCTTTATTCTTCAGACACAGTGTGGACAAGAGCACTAACTTGTAGCTTATAAACTTAATATGAATTAATTTAGAAAAGGATTTGTTAGATAGAGAACAAAGGGAACACTACAGTATAATACAGCGGTACAGTGGATCTATAAAAGTTGCAGTGCTGAGAAGTCTGTAGCTGTTGCGAGCCTGTAGGGTGGTAGGATTTACTTCCTGGAACAATTTTTTATTGCCAAGCATTTTTTAGCCAAAACCCAACTCTCTGGCTTAAATTAGTTACCTGGAAGCATCAGCTAATTGAGGATTTGGTGCATAGGAACTGGGAATTTTAAGGGCTTTTCTGTTCTCAATGGGTTTTTTGTTGTTGTTATTCGACACTCATAGCTACACATGCAGTCTGAACTTCATCCAAGCAGGTTGTGCTTTCAAGAAAATGAAAAGGTGGGGGTGGGGGGGGGGGGGGGGGGTGGGTGGGGGGGGGGGTGCTTTGAGGGGCAAAACACACGAGCGCAACAGCAGTTTAGATTATAGCAAACCACTGTTGGGTGTAACGCATGATTAAAGTGTGCATTAGTGTAATTGCATTCCATTTTTAAGTAATGCAATAATGTAACAAGTTACTTTTATAATGCAGTAATCACATTACAGTTATGTTGTTACTTGTGTTACAAAGGTTCTTCAGTTATCTGCGTGCTGGTTGGTCAGAAAGAAAAAGTGTATTTTTTTTCTTCCATTCATGTCACTGAGCAACATGAAAGTAATGAATGACTTTTCCAGGAAGTAGTTAAGTAACATCCTGCGTTGGTTTTTACAAAAGTGTTTTTACAAGTGTTGTGTAAAGAACATTTAGGCCAAGTTACTGACACAAAGAACAACTAAGCAGATTTTTAACTTTTGTTTTATAAGCATTTCATTACATGTGTCTTTTCACTGTAGAAGTGAAAAGACATTTAGAAAGCTGAAGATTTCTGAATAGAAGTGAAAGTATGTACTTTTTATGAAGAAAAAAGTAGAGAGACAAAACAGAGACGATGATTTCCACTGCCTTTGAAATTATATTATTTTTGTTAAGAATTAATTTTGTGTATTCGAAATTACCAGAAATTACTTTTGTAAATTGTAGACCAGGGCCGCATGTTCCATTATTGAATCCATTTTAATTTTTTGTATTTTTACATAGTTTCAAAACTTACATTTATCCAACAAGAGGTGATTGGTTATTTATAGCAGGCTGGTTCTTAGGAAGTGTATGCTATATTCAGCTATCTGAACCAAATAAATTTGAACTATTGCCACAAGGTCATTGTAGTAGGAAAGCTTTTTGAAGGACTAAAATATCCGATGTCGCTTTCTGCCCAAGTGTTACTGATGAGATAGTACTCTGACTGTATTCCTTGCACTATTAAAGCATGTATGCCCACTTGCACTTGATTAAAAGATCAGCAAAGAACATCATTGGTTTTTGTTAAAAAACAGAGTTCGAGAAAATGTATATTTTGTGGATTTATGGAGTGTTCCCAATCTGTCAAACTCCGCTCTTTGTAGCCAGAAAATTTGGGTTTTTCGTATGATGAGTTTTAGAATATTTTCTGGTTTCTTCTTGACCTTACTGAGTGACTGACAGTTGGACATACAGACTCAGACATGCCATTGCTTGGTTATGAAATACAGCCAAGCCTCAAGTGAATGTAACAGATCTGACATAAACCAGACACACACACACACACACACACACACACACACACACACACACACACACACACACACACACACAGATGGTTAACCCAACAGTGGAAAGCAGCACCTCTACCTCCTCAACGCATGATGCTATGATAGTTTTTTCCTACAAATGTGCGTGTGTGTGTGTGTGTGTGTGTGTGTGTGTGTGTGTGTGTGTGTGTGTGTGTGTGTGTGTGTGTGTGTGTGTTGACAGAGTGGAAACAGCAGGTTGCCTTTATTCATGACCATACAGTCACCCTCCTCTCTCATGCATCTACTCGTACCTTACACACACACACACACACACATACATACAGGTGGCTGTAATTAGTGTGTAGAGCCCATTCATGGCACAAGATCAAACTGTGGGCCGCTCAGTTTCAGGAACTACAGAGCCCTGTTCGGAGTTAGACATACTCACTTAACCACATTCATTGATGCACGCACCTTTGCTCTGTAGTCCTCTTGCTGTGTTTCTAACGTGAAGCTGGCATACAAGAGGCTTCCCCTTAAAATGTTTTTGTTTAGTCTGCTCATTCAAAAGAGTTCTGTTTGACTTAACAGCAGAAACTTACACACTGTGTAAGTATTTACTTCAGCGAGGAGAGAATACAGAGAGAGAAGGTGGAGAGCAGGGGATTATGGGTTAGATAAGCCCGAAATGTTCAACATCTCCAATCAGCCATAAGACTACACACATTTGGTTTTTGCTGCAACGGTAGGCAGAATCTACACAGCTGGGAACAAGGTTATGAAAGCAGGAATAATGGTTGCTGGAGAAAATCACACAGCTCTGAGCGGTCAGCTTTTTCATTCTGGTGATCAGGGAGCTTTCTCTGTGAGTTTATTTGACGTTTTTTTGGCATTCAGTCTCTCGATTGGGTTTATTTAGTCTTCTGAAAGCCTTGATGGTAAAAACACTTAGTGGTAAAACTCCTTTATTTCATTGTGTTCCTTTAGTTCATCAGTGGTATATTTGGTAATAGTCTTTGGATGTTCCGCCTTCATATGAGCAGAATATGTGCAGAACTGTGCAACTGTCCAGTCAGTTAACTTTACAAGGCTTTGATTTATTGTAAACATTGTTTTTACGTTTTCTAAGACCTTATTAATGCAGCCAGCCTCTCCGAGCAGCCTATCTCGGTCAATCAGGCCAGCTGACTCTGTTATTTGCTGTAAACGACTGCTGAAAACTCATTTCTATAGGTTAACCTTTCCTTCCCCTTCATTTTTGGCCATAGTTTGCAACCATTTGCATGTATGTGTGTAATTTGGAATGAATGCCTGCCGGTATGGCTGATTACGTGTCTGTATGTTTGAGCAAGTTCACTTATCTTCAGTGTGTGGCTTTTATTTGAACTGTAAAGCACTTTGGAACTCTGTGTTTTGAAACGTGCTATGCAAATAAAGTTATTATTGTTCTTACTTTATCTCCCACTACAGTATTTAAAAAATACTTCCCCCAGTTTCATTTGAAACTGGATGTAATATATAAAAAAAAAAGGTTTTTTTGTCTGACGTATTTTGCTTAATAGCTAACTAAAATATGCCTTTGGTGCCTCTATTTCAACCCCACAGCTCTGTGTTAAAAGCTGGCTTAGCTGTATCTGTTGGTGCAGCATAGCTGAATAGTGAGGTAAATGTTGCTAATTTTTGTTCCACTAAAACTTATGAACTGATATGGATAAATGAGGAAAATGTTTTTTGGAGCTTACTGAGTTTGGAAAAAGTGAAAAGTAGCTGCTGCTGGTTTCCAAAATGATCTGCCATATGCACCTCTTTTCGAATTCATCCAGCTTTAAAAAGTTACATTGCATTCGGGACTCTAGTCATTAAGAGTCATTACCTTGCTTTAAAATACAAAATCAGAATTAAAGATTTCCTGGATGTCACCCCACCTTTATCCTCACACACATGCACCCTGAGCCGCCTCAGATTTTCCCTTATTTTAAAACACATGCTGCTAAGGAATGCTAGGTAATCAACCCCATATTTAGATCGCCTCGTGAATTAGTTGTGTGTGTGTTTCTGTTGGATTTGTTCACACCAAATAGGTCAGAAAGCTGGAATCAATTTTCCTCCCGAACATTGATGTGTGTTCATCATATTTCAGAGTCCGAGATGGCACATCGTGTAGTCACATTTGTAAACAGCATCGTAAAGTTGCTCTCGTAAAAAAACAAACAAAAAAAACTGGTGTACGGGGGCCAGTGGAAAGGGTTGGACAAGTGAATGGGGTTAGCTGGAAGAGAAACTCCATCAGGTGTTGGTGTGCGCATGTCTGCGTGTGTCTGCATTTGAGGGGTAATGAGATCAAATGTTCCAGAAACATTTCAGAGCAAAAGATGTTTTTCTTATGAGCATACAAGGATTTTTTTCAGCTCAAAAATTAGTTATGTGTGCGTGCGTGAATTAGTACTTTAATGCATGTTGGAAAATGTCTTCACCTCTAGCACACGTCACCAGTGTGATCACCTGCCACTAAGTAGTCTGAGCTTACAAATGTACAAGCAGTTAATATGTCATTTAAGCCAGTGTTGCTCCTCACACGGAGCAGAAGTTAACTGCAGTGTATGAGTGTCTGCCCTGTGAATACAGCTAATAAATCTCTCTCTCCATACTGTTGCCTTTTTCTCTCCAACTCTCTTTTCATCTTTCTCTCCTGCTGCCTCCTGACCTATTCAAAAAGTCAGTCATATCCCGTCTTGTTTGCTCTCTCTCTCTCTGTCGCAGTCCCTTTCACTGTCTCTCACTCCCATGCTGTTAATAGAGGACAAAGCAGCACAAGTTGTAATCATTTCCATAAGGCTACACAGCATCTGCACAGCCAGTAGTGGAAATCTGTGTCTGTGTCTGTGTGTGCGCACTTTGGAATGAACTACACATGTGCACACGTGTACACTTACTGTTTTCTCTGGAGAACATGACAGCTTTATGCATACATAAAGTGACTGCTTTTACCTATAGACCATGTATCAGGGGGCAAATCTTAATTGTGCAAACGTGTTGTGTAAAATGGGTTTTGGCCAAGCGAGCTAAAGGAGAGATAAAAGACAGAACAGAAAAGTTGACGGAAAGGTAACAGAAGTTTAGTTAAAACTTGCTGGATAAGATCTGATCATTATTTTATTATCACTTCATCTTTAAACTTTTAAACTGGAAAAATCTGATTTGGAGAAAACAAATGTCATCAGATTATCTGCAAGTACACTGAATTCAGTTTATTGTTTTGTCTATTTTCTTCACATTTGGGAAGTGGGCTTGATCAGATGTGTGTGCTGATTGACTCTCAGTCAACTCTAAACATTATTATACTTAAACACCAAGTAAATAACTGACCGTGGAAATACTAGACTAAAAACAATTAGTCGTTCGGTGCAGGCAGTTACTGGCATTTTGTTACGTTTTCAGATATGGGTCGTGGAGTTCAAAGAGTCAAGTTTGCACAGTTTTCAATGAGCCACACTTACAAACTTACAAAGTTTAACACAAAAATGAAAGAGGACTATAAGAAGAAATGTTTTGTCAAAATATCAACCCTGCTCTTAGGTGCTGTGTGTTATAGACCTAAACTCAGGCTTTTCACTCATTAACACATTTATTGACACTTTCAGATTTATAGCCATGTGTTTGATGAGGGTTTTGTTTGTTCCCACACACTTAGAGGATTACATGAGCTGGTATTTACATATTAAACACAAGCCATACTGCAGAATCTGTCCACAGACTATCCACAGTCCTATATTTATCTAGAGCTACAGTGTGTATATCTAACCATTTATTATAATCACTTTGGTGTAGAGTTGCAACAGACTATGCATAAATATTCTGAAAAACAACATTGCTGGAGAGAAAAGTATGTTTGGAACGCAGGCTCGAGATGCTATGGTGTAATACCTTGTGAAAAAGAAACAGACGGATGTAAAAAGAGAAGTTTTGGATGTTTCTCTCTTCGCCATTTAAGTTTCAAAAATGTGTGTAACCTTTGGTGTTATTCCATCTCCCACAATAGTAGGCTTATAACAAAAGACAGAAACCCACAACATGTGGTTTCATTGTTTCCAGAGTCTTATTGAACTGATTGAATTATAATGATAGTGTGTGTTTAGGTAGAGGGTCAGAGCACTGACAGGCCAAACAACTGCCGAAGCACAAATGTTGTTTATTCTGCTGGCTCTTATAAAAGATGGGTTTGGAGGAAGATGTATGCTAACACAACTGTATTGAAAAATTGGGATTTAACATTGTCAAACATTCAGTTCTTTTTTTAGACTGCAATTTCACCCTCTTACCCAGGTTTCCACTTTAAATGCCGTCAGCCCATCTTGTGGCCATTATTAGATTAAATCAGTCGCATAAATAATAAATAGGTGCCCTGCTCGGCCTAGTTGAAGGTCAGAATGTGCACAGGTGCCATCCTTTTTCACCACTGATAAACTAAAAGCAACCCAGTGGTCATGTGCATGTAAAGGCTGTAGTTGAATATTTTTAGCATATTATATTATTGCTTATTATTGGTAGATGAGTTGAATTGCAATGCAAACTGTAGTATTTGGGCTTAATGAGTCTTTAAAACTAAAATATTTTGAACTTCTCATCCAGATTTCTAGGCACTGTGGTCTTGACTGCAGGTTCATAATAATGAATACCAAGTAGAAGCAAAAGTAATCAGTCATTGAGAACATAACAAATTCCTTCCATCTATTTTCTTCTGCTTATTCAATTCAGCATTCCTGGGGAGCTGGAGCCTATTCCAGGGTACATCCTGAACTGGTCGCCAGTCTACTGCCAAACAACAAAGCATGCTCAAAAAAAAAAAGTAAATCAAAGAAAACTATACCAGAGAACTGGTCTCTCAGTAAAGCTGTGCTATTATTAACTCGGGGGACTGGGGAATGGTCTTTTTGTACAGCCATCACATACAGAATAGAGAGACAGGTTTTCTTAATAAAATGAATAAAGCCTGACTGAAAACAGAAGGCTTTAGCTTGACAAACTACATCTGTTGAAAAGAATAATATCTATATCTAATATGATTGAAAGCTACAAATATTAAATATTATTTCAAGGTAAACAGTTAATATTTACCGTTGATTTAGCTTCTTCTTTAGAGTGAAAATGTAATGTGTGTAATGTTTTAAGGTTATTTTGTGGTCTTTCTGATCATTTGCACAGCATGCACTGTGGTTTAGCTCCAGCTTTGGTCAAAACTGCAACCCTCTACAATATTTAAAGGGAGCTTAAGTGAAACTAAGTCCTCCTTGGATGAAGGTTTAACTGAACAATGGTTCTCCTTTCAGTGTTGTGTAAAATGCCTTTGCTTGTGGTAGCTCCTGTCTGAAATAAGAAGTCAAACAAGTTTGTGAAGAAAGCTGTGGCTGCATGAAGCCTGAAACTATGACGATGGTCAATTTTAGAGGACTAACAGTGGTTTACAGGGTTTGTCAGACACACAAACTCACATCAGGACTGCTGGTTTTGGCCCTGAAGCTGCAACAACCAGCGGTCAGCAGAGGCTGCATAGAAACATCCTTTTCTCTCCCTCAGACATGCACACACATCAGCTTAATCGCATGCACGCACGGAGGTTCTGTCCACATATCCAATGTCTCTCTATTAAAATGTGGAAGGACATGACCCTTTAGGAAAACACTGCCCCCTGGACACACTCGTAGATACATACACACACTGGACTGTGGGAGTCATATTTCTGAGTGTGCTCATGTACAATTGCTGCCTTTTCTCTAAAGACATGAAAGCAAATACAAGAAGAGGTTATACAAATACACACACTCTCAGAGGGGTATGCGGCCGGTTAAAGTGTGAAATGTAGCACGCTGTTGAACCATTTCCCCCCTGTTGATGTAGATTTAGACAAAGATGAATAAAAAGAAGCAAAGAGGCGGAAAATGAAAAAGAGATGCAAAGCACAAGAAAGAGGAAGGAGTGAATGTTCAGTTCAGAGCCAGGCAGGAATATTTAAAGGAGCGCAACAATAAATTTTATACTCATTGTGGATTTGCACATCAGAAGCTACAAGCACACATGTTTTTACAATTATGGCACTTCACAACAGGTAGCAAACTGCATACTTTCAGTGGAAAATATGGATTTGTATCCACTGCCTGTACAGACACAGAAAAAAGTCCTTGCACATCTTCTTCAAGGACTATAAATCTTCACAATGATACAGCAGAGACAAGCACAAAGATATTATGTACATGATGTTATAATTTGACACTGACCAGAAACATGTGGCCCAAAAACAGATGGAAAATACAAAAGGTAGGGCCAAAGTCAAACCTTTTCTTGTTTATCTTGTTTAATTGTACAGTGTTGGTTTAATTGTGGTTTTTAACCACAGTTTTTTGTACTTTCCAGACCCTTTTTAACCTGTTTTCTACCATATACCTCACTAGTAGTGGAAACATTATGCTAAAGGGACACTTAGTGAGTTCAAAGGTGATACCAAGGAATCACGAACAAGCATCTGTATGCAATGAGTAGGAAGTTAGTTTGGCTAATGTCCAACATTTTGTTATTCACCACTAGACCCTCATCATCCTCATCTTTGCTGTTTCTGAATATTTCATTGTTGGCAGTCGATACACACTGGTCTTCATGTGTGTGTGTGTGTGTCCGTGTGTGTGTGTGTGTGTGTGTGTGTCTGTGTGTGTGTGTGTGTCCGTGTGTGTGCGTGTATTAGCTGTTGTCAGCACCAGGCAACATATCTGGCCGAACATTAGAAGGTGGAACAAGATCAGAAGAAAGCATTTTGTTTATTAAAAGCAGCTGAAGCAGGGAGGGTATATTTTCGACTATGTGTGTGTTCAACTTGAAACAAACAGCAAAACATTAAGTCTGCCCCCGCAGCCCTGCACTCATGTAAGCGAGCTGAAGAAAGGTATGAAACTGGCTCCGCTGGCAGAAACCGTTTGAAAGCCTGGTTGTTGAACGTGCTGACAGATTGCAGATTTCACACTGAAAGATGTATTTTTACTCACTAAAGGGCAAGAAGACTGAAAATCTCATTCAGTCACATTCAGAACATAAACAATATTTAGTGCAGTTGAGTCTTAGTTTGTTCTTTTGTCTCAGAGTCTCTCAGTCGAAGCCGTCTACTTATCATCTATGCAGCATCTTGTATTTATAGAAGTATTTCTAGTAGCTTCGTTTAAGTAGTAGTACCTGGTACCAGGTCCTTTTTAGTAGTTTCTAAAAATGACCTGGTACCAGTAGTTCCAAATGAGTTGAATTGAAAATGTGACTTGAACAAACTGCATGCCACTGATTGGCCAGAGAGTGACTGCATGAGTCATGAGAGTTCTTCGAAAGAATTAAACCGGCCGTTTTTGAAACCCAGCAATGACAACACTGTGATCCAATGACGAAATACAGACGTTTACTATGGGTTTAGCAGCAGGTATACCATCGCCTCAATGTCCTCCATTGTTGTGTTGTGGTTGTGTCACATACAAATGGCATCTTGGGACTCATCTGCAATGGAAAATGACCAGTAGAGTCAAGTTGAGCTGAGTAGGTGCTAGTAGAAAAGAGAATTTGGAGACATTTAGACCTTTTTTAGCATCTCTGAAGAACAAGTTCCTCTTAAATGTCATCACAGTTTTGAATTATAAGTAAATAAATATTTCCAAGTTACAAGTTTTAGAAGTTTTTAATGACTAAACCACTGACAAGCCACATTTTTTTGTGAGTCTAATTAGTCTAGTCTTTTAATCATGCAACATAATCATTCATTTTCTGTAGCTTTTAAAGATATATATGGTCGCTTGAGTACTTTAGATATTCTGTTTGGCCGTGCTGTATGGACAGTTGAAGGTTTTTAAAGCCTTCATCTGTGAGTGGGTCTGCAGGAGATCTGCCAAGTAAGATTTACAAGGCGATGGGAGGGTTTGCTTTCTGGTAAGAGTGCTAAACCACGTTCCCCCTTTAGATTAGACCCCCTTGCCGCTCGGCTTCAAACACCCTGCCTTTTCTCAGAACTAGCCGTGCATGTGGCAGCAGGGAGAGATGAAGGGGGAGTCCGAAAGAGGGAAGGAGGAGTGAGGTTTGACAGGAATACCGACACCTCAAGTTACCATTTAGCTAAATAATGCCAGAACACACACATCTACACATGCACTGACACACCCATGGAGAAATTCATATCTCACACACACACATAGAGACAGGAGCCTCACCACGTGGACTGCCAGTATACTATTAATACCAACCCAGAAGATGCAGGTCATGTCTTGTATTTGCATTTCGTGTGTTTTTTGTTCCATCATCCAAAAAGTGATGCTTTAAAGACATTTGGCGCTGCATTAAACACTCTAAGCTTTCAGGTGGTCTTCTAAAATCCCCACAAGATGGTATAGACCAGCATGCACGATAAACATATCCATTTATATAAAATCACACAGATACACACACATTCTGCAGGTGGTCCAAGGCTGTTTGGTTCCCTTTTCTATTCCTTTCATAAATAGCATCAGGTGTTGGTTGAAGTTTCAGGTTCAAGCCAAGCAAACCACGTACAACCCTCACATGTATTCTGACAGACCTGATATTGGACTGTATCAGACCTCCCAGCTCCCTACCATCCCCTTTAAAGGCCCCTTTTGGATGCAATGGCTCTATCTTGAAGCTTTCTCTTGCATAAAGGTTCAGACAGATGTTTGTATCTTTTTGATAATCATTGGAGGAAGACGTGCAGAGAGAGGGAACCTGATACACCAGCATTAAAGCAGTGTGATACTGTAGTGTGTGATTAACCACATTTTACACAGAAAAAAGGTTGTTCCATTTCATTTTTCACCAAGGGGTAATTTTCCCTTTGCTACAAAGTTGAAGGACCAAATTTAAGACCATGGTTTCTCAGAGACGTGAGTCAGGGTTTAAAAACTGCAGGGCCTTGGGTAGGCATGGTAGGGGAGTAGCATTAATTTCAAGGCTTTTATTGCTGGTAAATGCACTAACTTACTGAATCATATTGTTTAGCATTTGGTTTCCTGATTTAACAAGTATATAGTGGTGATTCACTGCTGAGCAGTTTAAAATTACACGGTGGAGAGCAGAACACTGGCTGGAAAATAAGTTTGTGAAAGCCAGACTTCACAGTATACTGTAAAATAATTGTTCTGTAAATATTGCTTTGACTGGAATTACTATTGCTTGGCTCTCAAGAAGCTTTTACACATTTAACTTGAATTTACCTGCCCTTCATCATTTCTAGGATTGTTTTTTGACTTTTATTGCTACAGAGATCTTACTTAAAAACCTGCATATTTAGAGTGAAAACGAGGATGCTTCTGTATTTCTCCTTCCAGCTGTTAGGAGATAAAACAGTCCTCTGATTGTAATTTGCAGGAATCGAGCAAATAATCTTGATTTAGTTATTATTAATCTGTGACTCTCTTTCATAGTGTGTTTTTTGTTCTGTCCCCCCTCACCCCAGTCAGTCATGGCAGATGGCTGCCTGCCTGAGACTGGTTTTGCTGAGGGCGTCTTCCTGTTAAAATGGAGTTTTTCCTTCCCACTGTTGCCAAATGCTTGCTCATAGGTGGTTCTCTGCTTTTTTTGGGGTTTTCTCTATATTATTGTAGGGCTTTTACCTTACTGTTGTTGTAACTTGGCACTTTATAAGTACATTTTAATTCAATTGAACTGAATTGATTTTACATTGAAAACATAAATACATTTCTTGGTCCTTTAGTGCAGCTGTAGCATGTGAAAACAGCAGTCAGATACCGATCAAATAAAACCTCCACTTTGCATTCAGAAAGATGTTTATTTTACTTAAGCTGTACAAGTGGGCTGTTTAAAATAGTAACTTTAAAAACAAATAATTTCAGGTGTTGTTGTTTTGCTTTTTTTTTTTTTTTTTTATTCTAGAGTCAATCCTCAAATCCCACCTCTTGTCTTCCTGTCTCTATTTTTCCCTCACCAGATGATTCCAGTTCAAGAAATGGAGCAGGACCAGCCCACAGTGATTCTGAACATGCCCCAGAGCTTGCCGGGAAACTGGGTAAGCACTCGTGACTTCTCAGTTCTCATCACTATCGAGATATAAACATTTGAAAATGAGAAACAAGCTTAGAAGTGAAACCTGAGACAGCATGTGTAACAAGTACAGTAGCCGATTGTACAATAAACACCTTGCACACTGTCAAGAGGGGAAATGACGAGGGTTTCTGCCCACACACAGACACACAAATACGCGCAGGCACACATCGGGGTGGCTGTTTGTGCAAGTAATTGGCTCTGACAGAGTGGAGAGCAGTCTATTTGTGTGAGGTGTGATTTGGGCGGACGCATTCCTTCCTTTCCCCCCTCCCAAGTGTTCCTGGACCCTCTTGTCATGTAGCTTAACTCTTCTTTCTTTACTTGTTGTTATCACTTCATCAAACTCTCTCACCTTCACCTCCTTCTTTTTGCTCTGTCAGTTCAGACACACTTCTGCTGCACTTCTGTTTCTCTTCACACATTCATGCACTCTGTGTGGCCATTTAAGCAACCAAACATATGTATATATATAAATATCAACATAAATTCTTGCTCTGCGTTTACAGGACCTTTTATGGCATATTATCTGAATGATAAATCATCTTAAGTGCATGCACTAACACAACAGTTACACCATATATGGTAATACGCTTATAACCTTTTTTTCCAGAGTTAAATGAAAAGTGAAGATAGTGGAAACACCGGCCAGTTATTTTCAGACATAAAAACAATGGTATCAAAATAAATCAATTATATATTACTGGATACACTGATACTAGGCTGTCATCTATCATACGTACTGACTTTTTACTGGGAGAAGAAACAATAGGCAAGAAAGTGTGTTAGTTAAATTAAAGAATCCAAGGAGAGTAAATGAAAAAGCTGAGAAGAGTAGTGTTCAAACTAACTTTCAATAAGCTGTCAATCAGAATCCAAAAGGTTTTATTAACACCTTATAAACTTATAAAAACCTTATAAAATTGAGATCATAATCATTTTTGTTAAAAAAGAGATAGATTTCTAGTTTTTGAACAGGAATCAGTTGGAGGCAGCCAGTAGATCTAACAAAATGTAATCTTTATATAAGAGTTAAAATAGTGGTTTTTTTTTATTCTTTTGAACAAATTCATCCTTATTTTTCTTTATTTAAGTTAAAAAGAATTAATTGCCTCCGATATAGCAGATCTCGGTGGTATCAGTCTTATTAGTCCTGAAGTCCAATTCTTAACCTAAATCTTTACTTAAATCTTAACCCTAACTTATTTTAACCCTACACAGAACCTCACCAGAACTACTGGCATTGGGAATTATCTCGTCTATCTCAGTATAGCATCTAAAATCCATTCTGTCCCCCGCACGCACACTCCGTCCCACCGTGGCTCTCCTACTTTTGGTCTCTGGCACACTGTCTGATCAAAGGCAGTCAGTCGGAGGGTCAGCAGTATTTTTACACTGTGAAGTGTGGCGCTGAAGTGGCCCCCGAGACCCAGAACAAGCCTGCCCTTTTGCTCACTCTGGCTCTCACCTTCTCCCCTCTCTCGATCGTGGCTTTTTTTGTTCGCCCTTGCTTCTCTCGCCTCTGTTTTTTTTTTCTTCTGCTTGTTCATGTGCCCTTTCTTTTACCTTTGCTTTTTATCGTTTTAACTCGGTCTCTTTATCGTTGTTTTTTTTAACCATCACTTCAAGTTTTATTTGTCTGTTCTTGGCAATCTATCAGTCTTCTGAAGCTGCTAACCTTAATATGAACTTCACTTTTTTGCCTTTCATCTGTTTTCCTCCTAACTTGTGTTTGATTTGGTTCATCTTAGATAGTATAAATCAGTTTATTTCCATTACACCTCGCCGTATTCTATTCATTTTCCAGTCTCATCTTTATCCAGTCTAGTTCAACTAAACTTTGTTTTTGGCTCTTTCCTAGACTTACCAGTTATTTTCAGTCTAAACCCGTGCACCGGTTGAATTTGTGTACCCATCAAAGCTGTACATTAAACTGTGAATCATTGTCTCATCCAGGCTACTTTCTTTCCTCGCTCTTTGTTGGATATGTTGACTCTGTCTCGTCACAGCTCAGCTGTGGTCCGGTAGCTTTTCTCAGACTCAGGGTGCACAGAGGTGAGACTTAAAAGCCTTTCCGGTATGTTTGTTTTGTTATCCTGCCCAGCTTCAGGCCTGTCGGCAGAGAGCTGTGTTTCCACTGAGTAATGCAGCTGTACTGAAATCTCCTAATTTGAGCGCACAAACCCGTCACATAACTCTTCTCCCTGTTTGTTTATCCAGAGCTAGAATAATAACTGTGTCTAAAGAAAGAGATGAAACTGCGCTAGTTTCAGGGTGATTTACCTTCCCGGTTGATGGCTATCTGCTGTGGCTAAAATATGAGGGCTGTAAAATCAAGCGCTCCTGTGAGTGATTTCCTCTCCTGTCTACTGCTTAGGTTTTTCTTTACCTCTTTGATCTGTTTTCACTGATTGTTATGCTGTTTAAATACGATGTGTATGTATGAATAGACTAGCCTGAGGTATTGTCCAGCAATGAAATATTTGTGGTACTAAATGGAGTTAATTCATGCATTCGGTAGAAGGATGTGGATGTTTGAATAGTTTTATGCATGGAATGAATGGCTGTTTGGTGTGATGCTAGGTCACTGTCTAGCTTTTTATGACTTGTGCAATAACAACCGAGTATTTAAAGTGATGCTACACTCTTGTATAGCTGCTTTCTGGTTTTTAGAAAGCAGTTCCCATGGACGCTTGATTTCAAGTCCAATACATGGCCTTTTTATGAGCAGGAGAGGGGTACCAATGTGGATCAGTGGAAAATGTGTGTGTGTTTTCAGTGATGTAAGTCTTCTGTGTCAGGGAGAAGAGGAAGTGATTCAAGTTTTTTTCTTAAACAAAACAATTAGGGTTTATTACAGCAAATTACACTGTATATACCAAGAGGCACATTGCCATATGTTGTAACAGCACAACATGGAATTCCTGGCACTGCCCGCAGAAATGACCTCAGTCTGCTTTACGCTCCTCGCACTGCAAAAACTGTACGTCACTCACCAAGTCTCAGTCCTCGCTCAGTTAAATTTTGTTAACAGCAAAGCAGTTGATTTCATGGTGCATAATTTATGATTATGAACAAGCTCTGAGAGCTGGAGGGACATAAAATGAATCTGTAATCCCAAACAAACATTTGTAATAATAAAAGGTTTTTAACAGCCCCATGGAGTGATTAATTATCCAGAGATGGCATTTTGCAGTTATTCGTCAAAGAATGTGGGGGGAAAAATAATAAATAATAAACATGTAACTGTGATTTTTTTCTAATTATATGGCTGCAACACAAACTGTCAGGCAACATAACTGAAATTGTTATGAATCCACCAGTCCAGGAATGTTTTACTGGTCGAAGCAACAAGATCTGTAAATTGACTCTGTAAACTATTTACGACTAATAATTTAATTTGCATCAGACCATTTTTCCCACCTGCAGCTGACAAAGAGAGAGAAATGAAGTGTTTGTTTCTGTATGTTTTTTTCAAATCAAGCTTTATTTTCTTTCTCTAATTAATGAGTATTTTTTCCCTTCTCTTTACTCTTGCAGTTCGTCCACGTTTCACTCAGCCAGCAAAGATGAGGAAACGCGTCATCGCGCGCCCAGTAGGCAGCTCTGTGCGCCTGAAGTGCACGGCAAGCGGTAATCCTCGCCCTGACATTGTCTGGTTGAAGGACAACATGCCACTGGTAGACGAGGAAAGTGGAGCAAGAGGGGAAGGGAAGAAGAAGAGATGGACTCTGAGTCTGAAGAATCTGACGCCGGAGCACAGCGGGAAGTACACCTGCCACGTCTCCAACAGAGCAGGAGAGATCAACGCCACCTACAAAGTGGAAGTCATACGTAAGTCACCAATGCTTGGTCTCGTATAGAGTATAGATTAGCTCAGGTTATCAGGTGATGCTGAACCACATTTTCAACTTTGGTAGCCGTTAGTTGAAGCATGAGGTCAGGGAGTATTTTCAAAATGTACTATCATCCTTCTTAAAATAGCAGAGACCTTCCTCAAAGGTCAGAATGCTATTACAGTATAAACAGGGCTAGTAAATAACTCATCACAAGTCCTTACTGCCAGTTAGTATGTAATGCTAAACAATGGTAACCCGAGGGCCACACTCAAGCTTTTTCTGGAAATTTCAAAGGCTTCATCAGAAATAGAGATAATGCTATTAGGAGCAACAGACACCCAATCACCCTGAATGAATGTGAAAACAGCGCAACTAAAGGAGGGCTCAGAGTGACCGGAGCCAGCCCTAACTGGGAGTTTTATTTAAAAAGAAAGCTTTAAACCAGGTTAAAAAGCTAGAAACAAGGTGTCTCCTTCTGGGAGGTGCTTCTACAGGTAAAGCAATTAATGTTCGTGAAATGTTCAGTGTATGCGTTATATATGGCTACATGTGGTCATCTCATGCTGTGACACATCAAAAAGCAAATTTTGGGGGAATGTGGCGTGCAAGTATTTTAGCATTCCTGCTGTTATATTATAGACCAGTAGGAATGTCTCTCACTGAAACAATAATACACATTATGCTGTACACATCATCGTTTTACTGAAAGGCCCGCGTGACAAAATAGCAGGGTTTGAAATGGGTTTTGTTTCCAGTCTTACTCGCGGTACAGTGATTATGCAGGATGTCTAAGATCATGTGATCAAAATCACTATAATTAACTTTTCAGCCATTTAAATGATTTGTTGTCAAAGAGTCTGCTGCCAGGAAGCAACCGCTCATGCTCACGTACAGGCTTTATTGAAAGAGAGAATGACATTAAGATGGTAGTCATTAGCAGATTTCGCTTACAATTATGCTGTAATTGATGACTGTTAACTTGTGCTGACAAACATTTATATTTTACAGGATAAAAAGTGCTCATAATTGAGAAGGTGCTGGTTTATCACTAAAAATAGAAGTTTATTTATAAGTCTTCTTTCAGCAGCTTTTATTGATCCCCCACTAGTGTTGTCTGTAGGTTAGAAATGTTCAGCGGGCTTTTCAGGCTGCAGTGTGATCCGCTTTTAGTCTAAAAGAGTCTCGTTACTGTTGAGGGTCCTATGTGTGTTATGACGAGTTGTGGGTGTTTTGTGCTGTATTAGGTTGTGTTGGAACATCGATCGACTTAGTGTTGACCTGTTTGGTGGAGAGATGGTGTCGGTTTTGTGCGTGTGTCCACTCAACTGTGTGTAACCAAATGTTATAGCTCTGTTGAGAAGCTCAAACTAGCTCTCTACACTCTCACTCCACTTCACACATCTGTTCTATATTAAACCACAGCTGTAGTCTCACACACACACACAAGCGCACATAAAATAAAAAGAAAGTAAATCAAGCCGCTGCTTGCTCGTGTCAGATGTGACATTTTCTCTATCGGCTGAGATTCATCCAACTGTCCGTCATTCCCAGCTGTTAGAAAGAGAACTAGAAAAAAAGAGACACAGGGTCAGGAACCCAATAAAGACGCTATAGCAGGAGCATAAATTGTGCTCGGAGGTGAATTTTCAGCTGTATGACAACCCCTCTAGTATAAAAATCTGGTCACGTGTTTCCTCTGTATTTAAATGTAATTAACCTCAACTTTCTCAGGGCATGTTTCTGTTACATTAACATTTTTAAAGTCTATACCAGCACCATGAAAATTAAGCTAGCACTGCTTAGAACCTTAAACCTGTTTGCAAGGGGAAAAATGTATTCTTTGAACTCTTTATCAAATACAAAGAAAAGGTTTCCATATCATCACCACCACCTAGAAATTAAGCTAAGTCTGAAAGCTGGTTTTCTTTTTTTTGTTTAATTAACCTGTAATCCACCAACCAAAAAGCCTTTCTCACTCAGGCTTCTGTTGCTCTCAGATTAACAGATAACAGAAAGAAGATGATTAAGTATCTCTGCAAGGCCTCTTTTTATCAGCTGTGTGAATTGATAAAGAAGAAACAAGAGCTACGGATAAATGATCTGTTTGTACATCTTTAGCAGACAGGGATGATGCAGGGGAAGCTGAATACAGCAAATAATCCTCTTTACCCAAATTATTACTCTCTCTGGTGTAATTTACTCCAAATTTTTGTAGTTTGAAGAATACAACATTAAAAATAGTTTCTGTTTATGTTTCTGCACGTTTGTCTATTTTGTCTCTTTCTTCAGAACGTACCAACTCTAAACCCATCCTGACAGGTACTCACCCTGTCAACACCACCGTGGATTATGGGGGAACCACGTCTTTTCAGTGTAAAGTCCGCAGTGACGTCAAGCCAGTTATCCAGTGGCTTAAAAGAGTCGAACCTGGTGATGAAAACAAATTTAATTCCACCATAGAGGTACAAAAAAAACCTTTTCTGAAGCAAATTAGAAACATTAGTCATTAGACTGAATTATTTTTTAACTTTGATTATTTGAGTATTTATGTTTTTTCCAAGGTTGGAGACTATCACTTTGTGGTCCTGCCTCCAGGAGACGTTTGGTCACGCCCTGATGGATCATACCTCAACAAGCTTCTGATAACCAGAGCCAAGGAGGAAGATGCCGGCATGTATATCTGCATGGGAGCCAACACTATGGGCTACAGCTTCAGGAGTGCCTACCTCACTGTGCTTCCAGGTCAGAGGAAGAAACGTGGTGCCTGCAGAGAGAGAATTATTAAATCTTATAGTTTACAAAGCCACAAGAACTTCCACCTAAAAGTTCTTATGTGAGCAGAAATATGTGGCTTTTATTCCAGATGTATGATCTTTCTTTCTTCCAGTAGAGGTACAGATAACTGTAACTGTGGATACCAAGAACCGATCCATACAAGTGTTAATTATTCATTTATATTCCTTACTGCTAACCATTCTTTATGTATAGCAGACCATAAAGGGTAGGGGGCTGGAGCCTATCTCAGAAAGGAGCAGGGTACACCCTGGACAGATCGCCAGTCTGTCACAACCACTCACTCTTAAAACCAATTTAGAATCACCAAATAAGTTAAGCCCATGCATGTCTTAAGACTGTGGGAGGAAGCAGAAGTACCTGGAGAGAACATGCAAACACAGAAAGACCCCAGACTGGATTAAAACCCAGGACCTTCCTGCTATGAGGCGACCATACTAACCACTGGAGCACTGTGGCGCCTGAGACTAATAAAATTAAAAGATAAATAAAACAGACGATTTATGCGATTTACCTCACTCATTTAATTTCAGCCCAGTGCGATTCGTTTCTGCTTTCTCTGCTCTTCGCATCAGTTCTTACCACACATTTGACCACAACTCGTTATCTTATCGTACATGCACTAAAAAGCTTCCCGGCAAATGTTAAGCCCCATTGTTTGAGCTTCACAGTGTTTTCAGCTCACTTGGCTACTGTTTACTGTTGCTGTACCAGAAGTGAAATACTTTCAGTCTGCCCTTTGCTATTGAGCCAATTTATGTTTGAATTGAATTGAATAAATTGGAATCAAGCTTTTGATTCAGCTTCAAACTGACACATTTCAGATGAATGCATCCCTAGCTACAATCTGCTTAGCTAACCTCCTTTCTTACAAACCTCTGTCTCTAATATCACCTTTATTTAACAACATGCTAGCTTACAGCAAAAAAGTATTGTGAAGTGAATCACCATGACTCATGTAGCATGTCTTATTTCCACTTGTCATTAATGCCCTTATTTGTCTCTCCTCTGCAGATCGGAAGCCTCCCCCCAACTCAGTTCCTTTACCATCATCTTCAAGTCTCCCCTGGCCTGTGATTATCGGAGTACCAGCATGCGTCGCCTTTATCTTAGGCGCTGCCCTTCTCTGGTTCTGCCAGTTAAAACGCACCTGCTCCTCTTCTTCTTCATCGTCTTCTGCTCTCCCTGCTGCTCAGCGTCTGCCCGTGGCCAGTCGTGACCGAACCTGCCCAACGGTCTCCCCTCAGCCAGCCAGCGGGGATAAAGACTGTCTTTCGTACGAGGACTACGTTGCCCACCAGCAGCTCCTCCTGGCTCAGGGAGGCAGCGGATTGGCTCCCAAAATCTACCCAAAGATCTACACAGACATACATACACACACACATTCACATGTGGATGGGAAAGTGCATCAGCATCAGCACATTCATTACCAGTGTTAGCAGTGAGGTTAGTAGGAAGCTTTGGTGTTTCACGTTCGGCTCTTAAATCCAGCCATCAAAATCCACACTAACTGCTGGTGTACAGAGCAAAGAACAAGGAAAGCACATGCAAAAGACTGTAGAAAAGCCTGGAATTATACAACTCTGCTGCAGCCACATTTTGTGCATGAACAGACTTAAGAAAAGAACAATGAAGAATGTAAAGAAATATGGTTTTATTTTTAATCAACCTGGCATTCAGTTCATTCTGTGAGGGGAAAAAACCCCTAAATCTGTTTTATTCAAACTTTTTATGATGTCTCTTTTTTCCTTTTTTTGCTCAGAGGTCCTATTTGAAGACACAATTAAGTGAGCAGTTTAAAGGTAACTTAAAACAACGTTATATGTCGTTATCATAACCACACAGCCTCCTCAGTCACATTACAAAAACGTTCTCTTTTACTACAGGATTTCAAATATAGCTACTTGTGTATATAAATGATTATGTGGTATTTAGCAGGCTATTTCCTGGTAATCTATAAAGAGCAGTGTAGCTCGTGTGTAATGTAATAGCTTAATTTCAGAGCATATCTCAGGCGTCAGCCCAACTGAGCCATGAAAAACACAAATCAAGGCAAACTCGACTGTATCCTCAACCCCAACATGGATTAGGGCTGCTTTTGTTTTCTTCTTCCAGGCTGACAGCCGCTCTGCTGAATCGCCAGCTGCTATCTGGATGCTGTGCAAGTTGCAGTTTTTATCTTGTTCATTATACTTTAGATTTGATTCAAGGCAGTGAAGGGTCAGAAAACCGATTGCAGTAATCATTCGATCTCTTCCTGATCTCTTCTGTCACTGAAAATCCCTTTAGTGCTTTGCATCGTCACCTTTTTGCCTCATTTCATTTTATTTTTTTCTGATTTTGCAAAGGTCGCCATACTGTACCCGCATAGTGCATCTACACAGGTGCTTTTTGGGGGATCGATAAAACCTCCCCCAATCAACGTGAAAAGGAAATAGTCTGAGTTTGAGTTGTAACCTTTCTTCCACTTTTAAGTTTGAATGAGTCAGACCTTTTTCATTCCTATTAAAACACGCTTTGTAGGCTTAGCTATGTTCTTATATTACTTATCTTTGAATTATCCTGGGCAGAGGCCTAATTGGGTAGATTAACTGAAAACACCCGGCAAAGGGTTCACCACCTTCACTAAAGCAGTCTCAGCAATCAGACACACAAGTCAAACGATGACATTTATCTGAATGTCTTTTTATACCTCAATGCTCCTGGTAGGTGTAGGGATGTTCACCTGCACCCACCCGAAATAAAAACATTTACCCTGAACAGAACATCAAAGAAAAGCAGCTGCAGCAAACATTAACGCACAGCAAGTTTCAGCAGACCTTCTTTTGCTTTTTTCCTCAGGTATCCATCTCTGCGTCTGCTCGTGAATCTGACCACTTCATAAAACTGTGTAAACTGATATGCTAAGATAAGATTTAGGTTTCAGGTGTTTTACATTATGGTGCTCGCTGAGAGGCACGTTCAGCCATGTGTCGGGTTGAAACAGCGGGGTGACTCTGTCCAGAAGAGCATAAACATAAAAAAAAAGAAGGGTAGAAATTTCATGTGGAATATGAATCAGACTCTATGCTTGCCACGCCAGTTTGCATAAAAGCAACATTTCTCTCTGCAATCCTTCCTTAGGGCTTAACAAAATACAACAGCGAGAACTTTACAAGGAAATGATATATCGGAATCATCTGGTAACTTTAATGCTTGTTCTTCACAATTTATTTTTGCACATAAATCTTTAATCTCAAGAATGACAATGTACAAATATATTTTTATAGAGATACTTTACTCCTGTGTATATTTTTATATTACTCACTGGTATGCCTGGCTGTGTCACTAAGAACTAGTTTCCTGCAGTGCTTTGAGTGAACGCATATAGAACCAACTGCTGGTTAAGCCTCCGGTTGCTTTCTTTTTTCATTTTAAGTCACCTGAAGAAAAGAAGTTCAGTACATTTGATACTGTTATCTACAGAGTAATTGTACTTTTACATTATATACATCAAACTGCCTGCATATCTCCAGGATATCTTCAGCATGCAACACTGCACCCTGCATCATTCTTGCAGCAAGGTCACTCTCTTATTTACAGACTTAAAGACTTAAAAAAATGGTTGTACATTTCAAAAGGGAGTTCATTTAAATGCCTCTTTGACAGAAAACATCATTTGAAATATCTCAGTTCCCTGCTCGTGAGAAATCTTCCATTTTTTCCTTTTACGCTCACCCTGAAATGTGTGAACTTTACTCTTTTTCTTCTTGTATTGGAACAGTAACCTTTCATTCTGTCACTGTTACTTGTTATATGCATCAAAGCTAATCAACTGCCAACAGACTGACTGTGTATATGTGCACTCACCACTAGTATGTACATGGAATGACATTAGTGTTGAAATAATAGATAATGTTAGTTGATTTAGTCAGAGTGGTTTGGACCATACAGAAGCTCTTGCAGCACATTGGCCCATGAAACGTTGTAAATGCTAAAGATAGAAAAAGAAAGTGTGCTTCTAATTTATTTTATTTTTGACATTTTTTTATTATTATTTTTATTTTCGTATAATTGGGCATTATACTGCATGAATTGATTCTGTGTTCTAGTCATAATGTAAGCTATGTAGCAAATACCACTTTGATGTCCTTGTAAGATACTGTATTTATACATGCTGACAAAATATACAAAATTTTATTGATAATCTTTATATTGACAATCTTGTACAGTCTATTGTCATTTAGTTTTAAAATGATTTCCTCCTATTGTAATCGTGTTATTGGTGCCATTAAAAAAGTAAAATCTGGTTTATTTTGCCTTTTTGTTCTTAAAGATTCACTTCTGCACTGAAAGGTATTCCCTGGCCGTGCTGCTGCATCCATTTTCTGTCACATAGATGCAGGCGGGCATTCCAGTTTAGTCCAGCGCAATACCTTCCAGCACCATGGGACTGTCTTTAAGTGAATGTCCTTCTCTAAATAGTCAAAGCTCTTTGACTGTGCGAGCTGCAGCCAGCGTTTCATCTGTCAGCGTGTCTGTCTGGAGGGATGACAGACAGACAAGTATTGCGTGCAGATGGAGGGTGTGAAGGCGCAGTGTCTCTCTGCTCTCTGACTCACCCGAAGAGGAAGATGATGACAGAAAACACTGCTGAAAGGATGGGGCATTTCTAAAGAGTGGAAATGGCTACAGGGCAGGATGTGAGAACAAAGTCAGTTTTTAGCAATGTTCAGCTCCAGTTTATGAGAGTCCAATGTAGTTCTGAAAGAGCTTGCTGCTTACACTTTTTAGTATCTGCAAGCAACATTTTTAAAATTCTGTTGAGCATTAGTCACAGACGCCCATTAACATCACCCAGTCTTTAAGCCAGCCTTCTTGATTGGGTGCTCCTCACGAGCAAAAGGTTGAAACAATGAGGGGTGAAGCTTTTGCACTCACAGCCAAATCTCAAATTGCAAAAATATATGAAATATATGATTTGGTACATTGAGACAAGTCTCAAACCTTAACTTTAGTGGTGAGAATGATGACCTGCAGATTCAGGGGTTCATTTTCTGTGGGTCCATCACCAAACCCAACACATTTCCATATGACATGCAGCCATATAAGCCATTTTAAATGTTATAAATCAGTTTACTTTTAGTTTAGTTAATAGTAATTCCATACAGAGAAGCTGACTTCGTTTGATTAATCCAAAACCACATGTCTGCGGTAGCTCAGCTAATCTTCTGCTGTTTATTATAATGACACCAGCTTGAAACTAGCTCATGCTTTAAATATAAGTACTAAAGTTTGTACTACAAAAACAGGAGATTTTACAAAGTTGATTTAAGTTCAGGTCATGAATTTATCTACAAATTACTTATCAAACAAAAAAACATTTAAATATATTCTCTTGGAGAGAGTTACAAATGAATGGACATTAAAATAAAACAGAAAGAAAATATTTTTGAACTCCTCGTCTTGACCCAGAACTGATTAGATGATGTGTACACACTATTTCCTAACTTCTTGGATTCATTAAAGAGTGAGCGGGGTGTTTGGTGGATATCGTATGAGGATGGAAACAGGGGAGATGGGTTAAAAAACAGTACAGGGGATGAAAATACCTCACAGGAATTTGCTGTTGTTAATATTTGCAATAATCAGCAGTTACCCATGTCTATATGACCTTAACCAGGGAATTCCAAATCCTGGATCCCTGACAGATCCATGACAGCTGTGAAAAATGTATGTACATAATGTGAGATAAGAGAATTAACAACATTTAAAGAGTGTGTTTCTTATCTGGGAGATTAACATTTTCCTGCTTTTGTCTGTGTGGGCTTCTCTTTTTTTTTAGTTTTTGTAGTTTGATTGACTTGAAGAGCTGGGGAGAAGAACCTGGGAGGACAGACAAGGGAGAAAAGATAAAGCTAAATGAGGAGGAGAAGGATGACACAGAGCGGAGTTGCTGATAGATGTGCTGAGCTCACTGGTGTTCTCTGATGAGAGGAGATGAGATCAGTGAAGAGTGTGGAAGTGTGAGAGGAAAGAAATGCGCAACAGGAAGGAAGATGAAAATGTCACGGAGGCCAGATACAACCTGTCCCATCTATCACACATATCCCATCTGCCCTCGCTCTGATTTGTCACTTCATGAGCATTTCACTGCTCATTCACAAAAATCTTTTAAGACATAAGACTATCTTTAAAAAATATTCAGTGCAAGTTTTTTGATGGTTGGCCTGCTTTACCCTATTTATGTGTGTGTATGTGTAGAGTAGCCCTACAGGTTTTTGAACAATGGCGCAGTTGTATTTGTGCCTCTGTTCACCACAGCGGTGGATTCTAAATCAGTAATGAAGATGCGACTGAAGTGCAGACTTTCAGCAGACCTTTCAACTCAAGGTTTAAAAAAGTATTGCATTGACTGTTTTCAGTAAGTGAAAAAAAGCTCTACCGAGTCGGGATTACTTGACTGCCTTGGAAATGGACAAAGATTGCATTTTTTTTGCCTTGAGAATTTTTTTTTGTCTTTTTAGGAACTGCACATTCCCTCTCAGATGTGCTCTGGCAAAGTCTAATCTGGGCTTCTTGTTCTTGAGTGTAACCAGTGGTTTGGATCTTGCGGTAACCCTCTGTTTTTACATTCATGAAGCCGTCTCTAGATTTTTAGATGTCGTGAAGGTGTTTTTCTTAACCTTGGAAATCATTTTGCAATCACCCACTTTAATTCTTTTGGTGTTATTAAGCTACACTACATTAGTTCTTTTTAAGAATGTACCAGATTGTATATTTGGCCACTCCAAAAGTTTTTCTCTCACACTGATATGATCGTTTTGATTTTTCGGCCTAATGGTGGCCTGACCTCATATTGAGATTTCCAGTGAACAGCTACAAAATGCAATTTCAACACTTGGAAATAACAAAGGAACAGGCCTCACCTTGCGATGAACGTCGCAAGGTGTTCAATTACTGTTCAATTACTTTTGAAAACAGAGGATTATATGTAAAACTGACTGTAATTGCCACACTTAAAGCACTTGGATTAATGATGAAAATCCCCACTTCAGTAACATCTTGACTGTCTCGGCTATCTGAAGAGTCAAAATTGTTTTTGTTCAAAACTTATGGACCTTGCTGTATGTGGCTGGCTTCACACAGGGATATTTTTCCATTTCAGAGGTCACGAACCAGTTCAGTCTTAATGCTTTTTACATACATGGCTCACAAGCTGTAAATCCTATTATGATGTGTTTAATATTATAAAGAAAGTATTTGAACATGGTAGACCTTTTGCTTTCACTAGTAGAGCTAAACTGGTGAAGATTTTATTAGACGTGCTTTACATAAAAAGAAAAAATGAGAGAAAAAGTTCAATTTAAATTTTTGTCTTGATTCTTCAGGTAACAGTACTCGCTGAATGGAGGAAGGAAGGCAATAGTAACACAACCATGTAAATAGCTTGTCTTTATTCTGGTTTTTCCAAGTCCAGTTTTCTAATGGACCGCTTACCTCATGATCACTATGAGCATACTTTAATATCTGAGTAAGTAAGCCACAATCATGGCTGAAGTTTTTCATCCAGCCAATGTCTACATCTTGACATAAACCTCTGCATGTTTGAACCTTCTTACCTTGTGGTTTTGTTGGACCCTTTGTATTCTGGTGGAGGTTTCTGGTATGTGGTTGGATGGTTAAAAGGGTGTTAACCCAGGGAGGAGATTCTTGGGTATTTGAGTCAACAACAGCTGTGGTTGGTGATGAAGAGAAGCTGTCCAAAGAGCTTTTTACCGTCAGCTGCCTTTTTAGTGTGAAAGGAGCGCTCAGGTGAATGGAGTCAGTGACCATGAAGGGCTATCGCTCTCTCTCACATACTTACACACACACACCTGGGGGAAAAAACACATAGACAAAATCTCCTCATAAAAACCTGAAAAAATACCTATACATGTGCACACTCACCTGGACGAGAGTAGTGGTAAAGTTCATATGCAACATGTGTACACAGCGTCTTATAGGAGTTTGCACACACATGCACAAACACAAAAGCACAGATATATGCAGTCATTGCACACACACATGCACACACTCACAGATGGAAACAACGCAGACACCTGGCTAGCATTGAAGCGCTGTTCTGTTTGCATACCTCTCCCTCCCTAATCATCCTCCACACAGCCACAAAGCCACCAATAAAACTAAGAAAACAAAAACACAATAAGAGGGCAACAGGCGGCTTCAATCCTTCTTCCACCCATCCCTCCCTTCCACTATTCCTCCCTTTTCTCTGTCTCTCTGTACTGAATGTTTACCTTCCCCTGTGAAAAGAGAGGGATGTGGACAGGCAGGGTGAGAAAAGAAAGAAATCTGGCCGAGGGGAAGGGAGCCAAGGTCTTTAAAGTCTGCCACAGAGCCGTGACAAAAGCCTCCTAATCTCAGTGTTGTCTTTCGGCCCCTTTTTCTGCCTTCACATCCTGCCAAGTTTGTGTCTGCATGTGTGTTCATGGAGAGTAAAAAGGGAAGAAACTAACAGTTAGGGCACTAGTGTGCATGTGTGTGTATTTTTAAAAGAGCAGTCAAATGGCAAAGCAAGATAGTGTGTGCTGGTGTGAAAATTTGTGTGTCTGAGTCTGTGTTTGTGTGTACGACAGGAAAGGAATCTTTCCATAGTTGTGCTGACATCACTTAAACATACATAGAGCAGTTGAAGGAGGCCCCTTTCCAAAGGCAACAGCCGACTTCACATGTGGGATGCTTGCATGTATGTGTATGTTGAAGAATATATGAGTGGACTCGGTCACCAGTCCTCACCTGTTTCTCGCTCCCTCATAAGCCCCCCATTCAGCTCTCTTCCGCCAAAATGCCAAAGGAGTTCCTGTGGGTGTGTGTTTGTATGTGTATGTGCAACAGTTCCTCAGTCTCATCCTCTTTAACCTCTACAAAAGAAGCAGTTGTGAATAGATGTATGTGCATGTGAGTGTGTGTATGTGTGTGTGTGTGCATACTTGAATTACTCATGTTTTGGGGGCATAAAACAATTTATACAGTCACACTGAAGGGGCTAATATCCCTTTATAACATATATCATTAGTGTAAGGCAGGTTGTGGTTTGGGTATGTCCTGAGGAAATGCACATAAGTCAGTGTAATGCCGTCTAAACTGATGGAAGCACGATTGCATTCATGTGTGTTTGCATGGTTGTGTGAGTATTTGTGTGCAAGTGACCTCTTGAGTGTCCCTTCCTCATCCTGCAGATCCCTATCTGTGGCAGCTGTGGTCCACAGACCTTCACACTCAGCAAAGGAATGCATAGTGGAGCCATCAAGCTATATAAAAGGCAGAGGTGGACTATAGCCCCATCTAAAGGCAGATCAATTTAATGTCAAGTCCACTGTTTACTGAATGAAATTCAGCTCTGCAGGTTGTTGGAAGAAATCTTTGCATTCAACTATGTTGATTATTCAACAACCTGCTCCACATTCTATGCAGTGAACTACAGTATAGAACAAATGACTCACACCATTATTTTCTGACTTTTTCAACTTGATTTGTCAAGCTAGGCAATTGCATTGCTAAAATGGTGGCTGTGAATCAAAAAAGATGTCGTATACATGAAAACAGATTAGATTAGTTTTTCAAATCAAAAAAGTGAAGATGTAAAATGTATCTGCCTTAAACCCTCGATACTTTAGTACCTAAAGGCCTTAAAAAATAGGACATAGATTTGTGGTTTAGTACCCTAATTCTTTTCTCTAATATTGACATTGCTGATACTTTCTCATTCCCTATAATAATATATAGACCTCAGATAGTAAGGACATAAAGTAAGGATATCAATTTTAAAAACATTGTCTATTGTGTCCATGTTTTATAGGTTTATGTATGTTTTAAATTTGTTTGTTTGGTTGGGTTTTTTTGCTCTCTCGCTATTCAAGTGATGGCAATTTGCAACAAGTGAGATATGTCACTTGTGCTGTCGTATATGAATTATGCATATTAAGGATGGCGCTCTGTAATTATCAGAAGTCTGAAGAAGAAGCTTTGGCTCAATATGTCAAACAGTATACCCATCAGGGTGGTCACTTGCAATTTACCTATTAAACATTATGTTACATTTAAAAGCATGTCTCATCTTTATCACATGACGAAACAGTGGAAGGAAGAACTGCCTTTTTAATTGGAAGAAACCTTCAGGGTGGTTCAGGGCAGAGGGAGGAGCAGCCATCTGTATGACTGTATGACTGGCTGGAGGATGCAGGGGGACAAATACAGCCATAGACAAAAGCTAATGATAAGCAGCAAAAGCATGTAAACGCAAGGAAGTGAAGGTAGAGCTGGGCGATATAAGATTTCTTCATATCACGATATGTTTTTTTCATTTCAGGCGATAACGATATATATCACGATAAGCCAAATAACTATATTTGTAAGAAATAAAATGTGCCGTTGCTCACAAGTAAAATGTGAAATAATCAGCAGCTTGTTTTGATTTAAATATTTATTTCCCATAATAAGTTCAACGGGGTAGATGTACTTAAGGAACATGAGACTTTTTCAGATAAATAAAGGCAAATATTGCAAACTACACAAAACGCAGCCGCTAAAGCGTTTAAGTTTCAAAATAGAACAAACAAAACGGACTACTAAATTGTCAATTCCACTTAGAAACAAAATATTAATTCTAAAAATAAATCTTAGTTCATTTTACAGAAGAACAGACAAAATTGACTAACTTTTGTCAATATCAAATAAACTGAGAACTAAAAGGAAATTCTCAATCTCTCCTTGTTGTATAGCTTAGCTTTTCAAACAGTTTTAACAATTACTTTAGTCTGACAAAAGCCGAATGATGAATTAGCGCTTTCAGTCAGAGATTGAGCATGCACCGGTTTATTGTATTTCAAGACTTTCGGCACAATTTACAGTGCGCTACTCTGTTTTTTGTCAGACTTGAAATAGCCGAAATACCTTCACACTACGGAACTTCTATGGCCTTTCAACAAGCTCTCCGGCATTGGAACCATCATCTGTTTTTTCTTCGGTAACCTTCGCTCACGCTCTCGGTTGATTTTTCTCTAGTCGGCACACTCATTCCCTCCATTTCCTTCCCAAACAAATACACATGTGCGCCTTGGCACTTGTGCTGTACGTAACAAGTCACGTGACGTGACGCTGCGGCTGTGATTGGTTCGGCTCTGCGCTACTTAATTTGGATTGGCTGGTCTTCTTTTTTTTTTTTAAGAGGACAAGAGAGATGAGGCCTATCGCAATAGTTTAATTTTTCTATCGAGAAAAAGTTATTTCGCAATACATATCGTTATCGTTTTATCGCCCAGCTCTAAGTGAAGAAACGTTCAGTATATCATGGGGAGACCCCCAGCATCCTGAGCCTTTAGGGGTGGTTCAGGGTCACTTGATCCAACTATAAACTAAATACTTTAAACTATATGCTTTAAAAAGGGGGGGAGAAAGGGGAGTTTATGTGTAACTTCAATAATAGGGAGGCTATCTGTCTCCTAAATGCAAACTGGTTGGTTCCACAGGAGAGCGGCCAGAAAGCTGAAGCCTCTCCAGTCTGAAAGTGAAATGCTCTCTTGGTTTGATATCCTACTAAAAGGTCTAAGATATGATAAGGCATAATCATTCAGGACTTTGTATGTGAGGAAGAGGAGTTTAAATTAAATTCTGTATTTAAGACAGAGCCAATAAAGAGAAATGAATAAGTAAGATATTTGATCTTCAGTTCTAGTTTCTGTTAGGAGTTTTACTTCGGCAGTTTGGATTAGCTGAATGCCTTTTAGGGAGCTTTTAGAGCAGCTCCATAATAAGGAAATATAATAGTTGAGCCTAGAATGAGTTGCATGAACTAATTTTTCTGCATCACTCTGAGATATGATACTTTTTCCAATTTTAGACATAGTGTGCAGATAAAGGAAAGCAGTACTACATATTTGTTTAATGTGTTCATTCAATGACATAGCTTGCTTGAAAATGACTCCAATATTCCTCATAGTGTTACTGGAGGCCAAGAGAAAGCTTTAGGGGCCGAGTACAATATGTTTTTTTCTGAATCTAGAAGTAGCAAGTTACAGATCATCCAGGCTTAATACCTTTGTAACATGCCTGTAGTATTGATTAACTTGTGTCATCTGACTTCACATAAGTTTTGTAGAACTGAGTGTCATTTGCATAACAATGAAAATGTATGCAGGGTTTTCTACTAATACTGCATAAAGGAAGTATAAAAACATGAAACATATTGGTCCCAGCACCAAACCCTGTGGAACTCCGTGACTGGGCAAGGAAAGTGCAGAAAAACCCACAAAACCCCACTTTGTTTACATTTCAAAAAGTTGATTCTGTTCACTTTTTGGGATTTTCTTACCTGGATGATTGAGTATGCATGAAAAAATGACAAGCTAACAAATAAATACAGTTTCAACCGGTGTAGCATATCGTCTTTAAAACCAAAAGTGTGTTCTCATCTCTGTAGTCAAATATTGCGATCAACAGTATGGAAAGCACTGCACTGAGGTGTAACATGACAAGCACAGATGAAACCACCGCAGGGGTTGCACTGCTCTAAAACAGTAAACAGTATATGAGGTAAACCATTTATGATCTATAAAAGTAAATGCAAAATTTGAATGATAAAACTTTGTCAATACTTGTTCACTCAAACACTTTCATTACATTTCTTTGCTTTTCAAATTACATCTTCAACACTAAAGGTGATTAGACTTTATATAGAAGCAAGTTCTCTGCACCTCACTAAGACAAATAATTCAAATGTGAAATCATTTAGTTCATGTCTTGTCTTGCCTACAGGGGATTACACTTACCACACCAAAGTTATAAGACTGAAATACTGAGTGACAAAGTGTGAAGTCTGGATCAGATTAAGTGAGAAGCTTCTCTTTTTCCTTCTCTCTTTCTCTCACACACACACATACAGGAGAGTGAAGATAGAGAGACTGAGAGAGGGAGGGGTGGACAAGCTGTGGGAACATGCTGCTGAATAATTACCACTGACATCAGAATAGTTTTCTTTAGCTCTCTGAAGTGGCACAGCTCATTTGTACAGCCTGGAGCCATGTAGAGGTGTGTGTGAGTGCAACAGAGAAAGTCAAAGAGAGAGCAAGAGAGAGAGAGAGAAAAATTATACAAAACTTATAATAAACTGACACACACTAAACAGTATAACACTTATTGAAGTTTCTTGAGCTTAATAGCACAAGAGTTCACCTGGTTTTTGTGTGTGTTTATTTGTGTGCGCCCATAAGGTAGTGATTATTTTGATTTAGTCTTCTAGCTGTCAATGTGTGACACCAAGACAGCTGAGCATGCCCTGGGGAGCCATTTCCCTCTAAGTGGACCTTAAAAAACAGGAAACGTGTTCAAATCCCACTGAAGCGAAGAAGAGGATCAGGCCTACTGACTCTATACAATTCTCTTACTTTACAAACGAGCACACACCCAACTGCAAGTGCCTGAACATAGCGTGCACAGACCCAGAACACACACACACACACAGTCCCACCTGAGCCCTCCTGAATAGACACCATTCTCCACCCTGACAGTCGGGAACAATAGAGGTGAAAACACAGCTTTTCAAAGACAGAATTGACCTGTCTGAACACATCAAGCATCCTCGCCACCCGCTTCACTGCGTAAGCTTTTCCGTGCTGAGATGACTTCAGGTGATATCGTGTTTCTATACGGCTACACTTTTCTTCGCCTTCACTTGCATTTGCTTTGTAACAGATATGAGGTTTGTGTTTCCAATGTTAAATCCAGCGGGCAAAGAAAACGTCATGTCAGATTGTGCCTTTAGCTAAAAGCTTGTAAGACTTTGTGGGCTGAGGCCTTTCTCCACTGGGTTACTCAAAGTAATTGTCATGAATATTCTGACCTTTGACTACAAACCAGTCATTAATATAAAAGTGTACCAGATTTCACCAGAACGCCAAAGTTTGGTGTGAGCTGAAACTCTGTCAAAAATAGAAAACATTGAAACCATTTCAATCAGCAACAAGCCGCAGTGTTATCTTATCATCTGTTTATTGAATTTATAGATTGAACACAATTTACCAAACTTAAATTTTGGGTTTGGTAATCAATGTACATAAGAACAAATCTTGGTTTTAAGCTAAATACATTTAATTGTGTCTGTCAATTCACAGGTGTGTGGGTAAAACCAACATATAAACCGGGTGGTGACTCATTTTAGCTAGGCATACTTAATCTAGAGACCTCATGACAGTTTTCGTGTGTGTGTTTATTAAGGAGGTGGGTAGACCAGTGAGGACATAGAGTGCCTGGAGGAGGACGGTGGTCTAAAGATTGGAGACTTCCATCCAGAACTCTGGCCGAATGACGCGTCTGGGGTAAGGGGTCCTCCGTGAAAACGGCTGGGAGATGATAAGAGAGGCAAACTGTTAATCTACTGTAACAACAACGAGGCATAATTAGATACACTACAAGTTATTAAATGTAACCTTCTCTTTTTTTACGCTCTCATTGATGCAGTTTTCTTGTTGTGTTTTATGTGGGGCAGAATCAACACAAATTTCACAGTAGTGAGATTTCTACATGTCATGTTCTCTGCGTTTTGAGTTAATGTTTCTTCTGGATGACCCATGTTTGAGTTGGTTTCAGCTGTATACTCACCTGTTACCGCTCCCCTCGTTATCTGGTGTGTCTATATATATATTGTCTCTGTCTCCCTCTGTTTATTCATTATCCCTCATAGCTGTGTGTAGCTCTCCACAGTACCTCAGCACTCTGAGTTTGACAGTGACAGTATCTCCTAGTAATCCTTAGAGTTGTTCATTCGCTTGCTTATCTGTTTGTTCCTGTGTATTTTTAGACTATGAGAATTAAATGCTCATTTTGAGTTTACTCCTGCCGTTTTGTGTGTTCTGAAATTGTGTCCACAAATAAATAGCTCACACAGTCATGCCACTGCATGTTTTTCTTGAAACAAATGAACTGTTCTACAAAATGAAAAAAATCATACAAGCACACAGATGATCAGTACCAGCAATAAACTTAGGAAAACCTGAGACGTTTTGAAGTGTTTTTTAAACTAGCAGAAGATTATCAGACTTTTCTTTCCCAAACTAATACACAAAAAACAAAACTAATCAATGAAAAAAACATCAGAAAGGCTCACATGATATAAAATCTACACAGAACAGTGGCCCCAGCCACAAAGGAGATTCGAACCACGAGCCTTCTTGCTGTGACATAACAATACTAATCACTGCATCACCATGCTGCCTATGATATTGTTTTGATGTATTTAATGAATTAAACTTGTTACCTCACTGTGGCTGAGCATGCGGCGTGACTTGCTGACATGTTTGGGTTGGACGATCTGTGAGGCATGGTGCCTGCACATTACACAAGATAAAACCATGGTTAATCCTTAACACAAGTCGCACAGATAAAAATGGCTCACAATGATTAAAAAAATTCCTGGGTCATTATAGGCTTATGTGTCTCTTGTTCCACCTCACGAGCTTACTGCATGTTTCATTTGGAAAACCATCAGAGATGGCAAGATAAACAGGTGAGTCATCTTCCAGAGTAATTTGCATCAAACTTGCACAGATGTTGCTACCAACAAACCAGGCAAAACACCTAAAGCTTGTACACACGCCTCTGCAGCAGTTAGGTCTATAATTAATGACACAGCTCATCCTTATCTTGCAGTAACCATCAATCAAATCTTCTGTAAAAAGTATTTTTAATAGCATAATCAATCCACTGATGGTTACAAAATGATCCTCTTGTATATTAGCATATTTCCTGAACTAAACTGCTATTTAGGTATAGTAGGTATCTACAATGTCTAAAGTGATAAAGGAAGACCAACTAAAGGACTGTCATCTTATTTATCTCTATTGATTTATTTACTATAGGTGGTCAAATCATCAGTTTCTAAGTCTCAAAATAGCAATAAACATAAGTGTACAATGACAGCATTTCCAGCAAATGGAAATATCTGACACAGATGACACCTCTTCCATTAGTTAAAACCAAAACCAGTAGCTGCATAACAGGCAGTAGAAAGCGCATACCAGTCCATCCATCTTGTGAAGCTCTGATAAATGAGCCGGAGTTAGGCTGAAAGACAGATTCACAGAGAAACAGCACAAATCATGATGTTTTATTTGCTTAATACTTTCCATCATAATATACCAAAGCCTTAAAGTCAATGTCAGGATGCTGTGCAATCTCGACAGAATCTCATTCATAACAATGATAGACAGCAAGCGAAGTAACTGGCACTTACTTTCCAGAACAGACTCCTTTGATCCACCTCCATGTTTTCAGTGCTGCCAGACAGGAAGGCACACTTCATTAGTTCTGTTGGCTTCAGTGTTTTTAACAGTGCACGATACCTGAATGCTTTCGATTTTTCTTTAATAGGACAACATTTAAAGTTACATTAGTATTTATTTTTTCAATAGTAAAAAACTAACACATACTTAATGAACAGAAATTTTGCAAAGATTTATGTACAAATGGAGCACTAATGAATACGAGAAAGCATGGTATAATGTAGTGAAATAAATCTGACCTTCTATGTTCTATCCATATTATAAACAGTTTTAGATAATTTATTAAATCCTTTATTAATTCTACACTAAACTGTAGAAGAAAAACTGTAAATGAACTTCAAAAATTAGATTATTCACATTTTATTTTTACCAAAATCATGAATCTTGTGTGTAGTTTACTGTACTTGTGATAGAAAACAGATTATTTGAGTTGGGGGGATTTTCAAAATATAAATCATTCACTCTGTGATACTTTAAGCAAGATCAAAATAATTTGAGACCAAATTGATATTATAATGGCACCACTTCACCCGCGTTGCCACCCAGCAAAGCAGAAAGACATCTATCAGTGACTAAAGTGCCAGCGGCTGAATTGACCCTGCAGGAAATGACATTTATATCCGCTCTCCATCTTCTAAACCCAATGTCTCAGTGGATAAAATAACAATAATACTATTAAATTCTGACACTCAATCAATCCTGTGTCAGTACTGCGTAGGAAACCCAGTACATTTTCCTGATTAAACCTAAGCAAAGATCAGCTTATTCAGGTGTGTGGATAGCCGCAGGGCAGGGCAAAGCTCACGGCAACGAAAGCTAACATAAGACATCAGTAGTGAAGCCAGGATATAACTTGTTTGCGCTGTGAACTACCTCCTACTTTTTCTCTCTCTGAAGCCTGAGGTATAGTAAGAGAATAATATAGGCCAAAGAAGAAAAATAAGCAGCATGAGATAGAATGAAGAGAGTATTAATCAAAAATGAACAGAAGGAGAAGGTCAGCGCTATTAAGGAAAATTGTGAAATTGTAGACAGAGACTATACTCACACATTAGTAGCTGAAGAGTGTCGTGAGAGGGACACAGAGGAGTTATATGGTATCTGTAGGACTTAGACGAAAAAGAAGGAGCAAAATTTAAAGCAACTTAAAACAAGCTGTATGCTATTAGTGACAGACAGTTATTTAGTTATTCATAAAAATGAACCACTTAGATAGTTGTTTTACAGTCTAAAAGTAATAAGGTTACAAAAGTTTCTGGTCTTTGTGCAGGATCTTTTTGCAACTAGTAACTCATAGATCTAAACAAATATAATCTTTTATTATAATTAATTATAATAAAAGATGTTTTATCTGCTTCATTGATTGTAGCAATAACAAAGTGTATAAAATAAACAAACCATGTGTAGTATAATAACTAAAAAAGTCACTTTGTTAGGTACACCATGCTGTTAATGATTGGACCCTCTTTTGCCTTCAGAACTGCCTTAATTCTTCATAACACACATTCAACAGGGTGCTGGAAACATTCCTAAGAGATTTTGATTCATAATGAATATGACGACATCACACAGTTGTTGTAGATTTGTTAGCTGCAGATCCGTAAAACTCTCTTATTCCATTACATTCAAGAGGCACACTGCTGGATTGAGATCTGGTGATTGTGGAGCCAATTTCCAGTGAACTCATGTTAAAGAAATCGGTTTGAGTTTTGTGCATGGCACATTATTGTGCTGGACATCAATAATATCAACAATACTCAGGTAGGCTGTGGTGTTTAAACAATTGGCATTAAGGGGCCACCCTGAACTCACTCATGCACTGACAACACAGTTCCACTCCCCAATCCAAAGACTTCCCTCTATACACAGACTACACAACTACCATCACCTCTGTGCAATACTTAATTTACGGGCTATAACCCACACTGTAAATATATAACACTATTTTTTCCCCCAATTTGTATATTTGTACAGTTCTTACTTGTGGATACTGTTCATATGTACATAGTGCTACAGAACTGTGTACCTCATCCCCCTTTCTTTTCCCACGTGTCTGCACTGAATAGAAGACACTCTGTATCTCACTGTACATGTGTATAGTGACAATAAAAGGCATTGTGTTCTATTCAAATTGTCCCAAAAAATCCCCCCCGGACCATTACACCACCGCCAGCCTGAACTGTTGACACATGAAAGGGTAGATCCCTGCTTATTTATGAGAAATTCTGACCCCTACCACTATTATTGTCCAGTTTTGGTGAGCCCATGGGAACTGTAAACTCACTTTCCTATTCTTAACTGACAGGAGTGGAGTGTGGTGTTTAAGGTCAAATGTGTTATTCATTCAGAGATGTTCTTTTGCTGCCTTCCTATCAGCTCACAGCAGTCTGGCATTATCCTCTGACCTCAGATATCAGCAATAGAGAACTCCCACTCACTGGATATTTTCTTTACCCATCTGACACCAACAACCACGCCATGTTCAAAGTCATTTAAATCAATTTTCTTCTACATTCTGATGCTCAATTTGAACATCAGGTTGTCCCGTACATGTGTACATGGCTAAATGCACTGAATTGCCGCCACATGACTAGCTGAGTAGATATGAATGTTAACAAGCAGTTGAACAGGTGTATCTGTGAAGTGGACAGTGAGTGTACATATATACAGTTCTTGCATAGGACAGCATTAGTAATAAAAATTGTTAATGGTACACAGTATGTCTGGATATTTTGTCAGGCGCCATCGAAAAACAGATCATTACAGTTGCCAATACAATAAAAGATAGTTTACCTGGTTTATGTCCATGTGGGGTTTGGGAACTATGGCTCATATGGTGCCCAGATGAAGCTTTGGTACTGAGTAACAGGAGTAATAAATAATGTTAATCACTTACACAAAGCGCACCTGCTGGACTGAAACCTACACTAAAATAGCTGGTGATGGTGTTTCTGCATGAAATCAGTCGAGTGGATTAAGACATAAGAAATGAATATAAATGTAGTATTTTTATAGATTATTCTACACAGACTTATAAGTGGGTATTTTTATTGCTGAATTCATTTCAACATGCCCATTGAAACACTAAAGCATTACTATAGTTGAATCATAGATGTGCCAGGAGTGACACCTAGTGAACGGTGAGGTAGAACAACCAGTTGGTTGTAAAAGTCTTTAATCACTGATAGAAAACTAAACTGGCTTTTAACTGCCTCCACTAATCATTATTTACTATTTTTTAAATTTTATTTTACCTTAATATCATTATTATTGATGCAAAGCCCTAAAAAATGGTATTCAAATCTACAGCACAGGGAATTTAGCCAGACATTTGTTAATCAAAATAAAACATAAAATAAGAATTAGGGGAGCAATAACTGGCTTTAGTAGGCAGAAACTGACAATTACACATTGGGTTAACTATCTATTAAGTGTTGTACCTCTGAAGCTTTAGTGCATTTTCCAGCTTAGCAATGTAGGCACTCTGTTCATTCAGCTTCCTGTTAATTGGAAAAATAAATAAGAAACCCTTCCATCTTTTCACAAACTGCAGCTTATTTCAAATCTAATTTAACTTACTTTGTCATCTGCTGCATTTCTTGCTTCATCCTCACTACTGCCTCCTCTAGCTTTTCATTCTGCAAGTGATTAATTGATAAGTTTGGTACACTAGGTGGCATAAGCATGTATCTGTTTCAGTTACTGTTGTCTTCAGAGCTAGACAGCCAGTGTGGTAGATGAGTTAAATGTTGCAGACTGCTGGGTTCTTTTAGATAGAAAAATACAATTTTAAGGCAAAGAAATTAAAAAAAAAATAAATCACCCTTTGCTCGTAGTGAGTGAAGAGCCTCTTTTGATGTTTTTCCTGGTACTTTATAACCTGGGAAAACGCAGAATAAGTGCTGTTTGTGCAAGTTCTGCATTACACTATTGCATTTAAATCTCCATACATTTTTTGGACATATTTACATGTTTACAGGTCACTGGTGATATACAATCGGATTATAGGTGTTTATATGAAGCAAGAAAGTGACTGAACTTGGCTGATTTCCGTTAAGTGCTTGGCTGCCACCACCTTGATGTTTGAGAAAAGGGCCTTCACACCAGGGCTGCTCTGAAACAAGCACATTAAACATAACTCTAACGACAGCAGAATATTAAACTTTTAATAGTCTGATTATTAATGTGACTATCCCACCCCAACACCCACAGTTACCTGGGGATTTCATGAGAAAAGAGTGCTTACTTTGTCAGACAGTGGTGACAGTTGGCATTTAGCATTACAGATTAAACAGCTGCCTGGTTGGCCTGAAAGAAAGATTATGTTTAAACCAAAATGACAAAGTCAAGAATATAATGCTGGCTCGCAAGGATCGGAAGACATGGAAGGACTGAAAATTGACTTCGAGGGTTTCTGTCTGTGAAACAAAATCAGTTAAATGGCTTTGTCTAACCATGGGAGACAGACAAAGTCAAAGAAAGTCTGATTAAGGTGAGACCAATCATGAACAACTCCAGGGCTAATGAATAGTGATTAAAGGATCTCCAGGAGTACCATCCATTGGTGAATGGTGTAATTTCGCTCTGAATTTTTGAATGAAACATATAATCACAGAGCATGACTGTTTTTCTTTATAATATAACAATCTATAACACTGCTATTTAATCTATCTTAAACATAGATCCCTAGGGAGATCCTTTCTTTAGAGACAACTTAGAAACATGCAACACTCAGTGAAAAGCTAAATAATCAGCTCTGCAATATCACTTAGAGCCCAACAGATGTCCCTGTCTAATCATACTTTCATTTGCTGGGGAGTAGGAAGGCTGTAGACTTGGTGCTTAAACATATGCAGGTATTCCAAACAGTGATTGTTTTGACTGTGTTTGCAACAAAACTGTTTATGTACCTCTCTGATAACCTCTCTGATAACAGTCACTACAGATGACATGGCCACAGCTTGTGACCGCCAGTTTGCGGTCAGCACTTCGAGGAAGAAAGCAGGAATTGCAGCAAACCCAGGAAGCCATTTCAAAACCTGCAGGAAAACAAGATTAGGTGAGGAGTTAATGAGCTAATTTAGCTAACTTTCTTTGCTAAATTACGTTTATGAATTAGCAGATTTAGCTAAACGGTCTTCTAACTCTTATTTACACATGTGTATTAAAATTGTTGCTGCATATCTTCTATATATAGTTCGTTTATACAGCCATATTTCATTAAGGTTTATTAGATAACTATATTTATTATTTTGAAAACCTTGTGACTGCTAGTAAAGCTAAAGGCTAATTTAGCTTATATTAGCTCTGTCCTACTCCTAGAGTCATTAATGGTTAATATATGTCCTCACTGCTTATAATAAAAGTAACTTTACCTTTTCGCTGATGGTCAGTTGTTGTTGAAGCTGTCTGTCCAACTTCTAACTTAAATTGCTGGAAACCTGTAAATACCTATTTAAGATTATGCCTGTTGGACATTTGAACACCAGGTAAGCTATGAGTGAAATGCATCATAATCACATGATATGCTATTAGCTTATATTTTCTAAAACCATAGTATGTAATTATAACACATTCAACCTTTGTAAACATTGTGTACATTTTCCTAGTTGCTGGCTATGATTTTCACCTTATTTAGGGCAAAATTGCAGTAATATAAACTATTACATTGAGTTAATGTCACACAAATCAAAGATTACAATGACCTAATGCCTCAAACAATATTTTATTCAACAAAAAACATTGCAAAAAAAACAATTTTTGCAAGAACCATTCCAAGTTTTTATGCAATTTTTTCATATTTTAATTTGCAAAGGATATAGTTGTGCTCAGAAGTTTACATGCATTGAATGTCATGGTAACTTTGGACTTTTAATAATTTCTTTGAACTGTTCTTTTTCCAGAGTGAAAAGCATACATCTTTAAATACTTTCAAGCTCTATGCACCCAAATTTTGGTTTTATTTATTTATTTAGGATTTTCTGTAATCCACGGCATCAAGAGAAAACATGCAGGCTCAAATATATGTCCACATTCATTTAAGTACTTTAATAAGCTAAATGTTTTATGCTGTATTTTAACTTGACAAGACCAAGGCCAGTTAACTTTTGTGATCATGATTAACTACAACTGCTAGTTTCTCTTAGCATAAAAAAGATTTGATTGACACCACTGATTAGATTGACCAATGAGAAAGTCCAAGGAACTCAGATTTAAACATGAGAATTGTAGATTTACGCAAGTTGGGAAGACCTTTGGAAATGATTTCTAAACAACTGTAGTTTCCAAGATCATCAGTTCAAACAATTGTACACATGTTATTTGGATGTTTCACCACTTTTTCACTCTGAAAGAAGACACAAACTGTCATGAAAGAAAATTGGTTAGGATGTTCAGGAACAACCGGGGGAATGAGGATCAAGCCTGCCACGAACTGGAAACTGCTGGAAGACTAGTGTCACTGTCAACAGTGAAGCGAGTTTTATATCGCCATGCACTGAGACAATGCCAGCCAAGAAAGAAGCCCTGAGTCTAATATGAACTTTAATTTTGACTTAAATTAAGAACTAAGAACACTACCAGCTAACAAGCACGAGGTGGTAGCCTCATGTTCTGGGTCTGTTTTGCTGTCAGTGGTACTGGTACATTGCACAAAGTGGGTAAAATAATGAAGAAGAAGGCCTACCTCCAAATTCTTCAACTTCACCTCAAATCAGCAAATAGATGGTTGAATGCAATTGGGTGTTAGAACAGGACAGTGATCCCAAACACACCAAAACTGGTTTTGGAATTGATAAAGCAGGCTAATATTAGGTCTCTGGAATGGCCTTCCCAAAGCGCTGACCTCAACGTTATTGAAAATTTGTGAACTATGCCTAAAAGCTGAATCTTTGCCAAGAAAGCAAGCGATTTACAAGACGTCTACCAATTCTGCCAAGAAGGGTGGTGAAATAGCCAGCCAAAATTATACCCTCATGGCTACAAAAAGTGGTGGATGCAATTTGAGAAGGGTCTTGCTAATCAAATATTATTGGGGGTATATGTATATATTTGATCCAACATGTATAATTGTAACCCTGAATGGATTAAAGAAAATCCAAAATAGATTGAAACTTGAGCACCTAAATTTTGATTATAATCATTAAAAATGTGTGCTGTACAGTCATTCCACAGTTCACAGAAATCACTAAAACCCCAGATCACCACAATGTATGTACTTCTCACCACAACTGTATATACAATAGTCTTAAACACCATACTCTAGAGCATCGCACCAGCTGTTTGGTGAAAACTGGCCTTTTTATTAAGCATTACAGCCCGAGAGCACTCAAACTTCACTGGTACAGGTATGTGAAATAAAAGTAAAAACAATGAGGCTGGTCAAAGTTGTTCGTCAGACCAGTTTCTTCTCGATGAAGAAGTCTTTGAGTCTTTTCATCTGCCAGAAACCAACCACCAGCAGAATGGAGGTCTGCACTGCAGCCCACCACAACACTTTGCTGTTGGTGTTCTCACTGATCTGACGAAATACCTCCTCCTTCTCCTGAATGACAACAGGCAACAAAATAAAAAGAAAGAGAGAAGAATAGAGTAGATAACCTGTTATATGATGTAATTTTACCATTTTACAATGAATATATTCTCCTTCATTGGTAGCAGTGTAAAAAAGTACTTCAAGATTCTTGACGTAAAGTGAAGCTTATATCTAATATACAGGGATGCACCTTTTCTCTGGTCTCCTTACTGTATTTCAGGTTTAAACAACTGTTAAGACAGTGCAGTAAAATATTTATTTACCCTCTGGAACTCCTGCTGCCTGGTAATGTGAATCATCTGCTCCGTCAGGTGACTAAGACTGTTCTCCAGGGCCTCCATGCTGTCCTTGGTCCTGTCAGTATTGTGGCCAACTGTGAACTCTCCCATTTGTACATCCAAATGTAGCTTCTGTGTAGCAAAATTGATAAACAGAAGTTAATGTTAACTATTAGTCAGTGTTTAAACGTGGAGTCCATTTCTGTATTTTGCTTTGTTTTGAATAACATTTGTTCTGTGTGTCCACATTTCTCACCAGACGTTCACGGGCAAAGACAGAAAAACTTGTCGAGTTTGTTTTAAAGCAAAGAAGATGCTGACCAGAGGTGTGAGCTGTGAAGGTGAATTTACCAAATTTCCCATAGCGCTTGGACAACACAATCTGAAAAGTAGGAAAGTTACTATTATTATTAGGCTGTAATAAGCACTTGTTTTTGTTTATTTGTTTCTTTTTAATTTCCAAAGATACATATTTTTAATGTAACATCACGTGAAGACATCCTGGCTTTCTTATACCCCGTATCGTTTGAGTCCAGTACCTCACTGTTTGAATCTTTTACTGTTACAGTGAGGCCAAGTTGAGGTAATTTTGATAACGCCTTCACATCCCAAGGCTCCAAAAGAAAAAACCCTAAAGGTAAGAGACACACACATAAGTGCAGACATATACACAAACAAAGTTACACACATAGTAACTGCAAAGACCCATAGCAAGCTTGCAAGATTCGTGACATATGCTTTTGATAAGATTGATAATTTCTAGTTTGCTTATTCTGTGGTTATCAAAAATCACCGTAATCATTAAAAAGTCTTAAATAGTCTGCGATTAACATCAAGGAAAAAAGATCTGAGAAATATTAAGTAATGTAAAGTATCGCAAAACACTGGCACACATCCAGCTCAGTAAATATGGAAAACTGCAGAGAGAATCACCGAACTACCGTGTGGTAAATAAGAACCAAATACAGTTTGTTTTAGCGACTCTCAGGTAGCTGTCTACCCAGGTGTTATTACTTGGTTATACATCCTTAAATACATTGCTTTTTCATGAGGTTCTTTCGTGAGGAGATCTTAAAAAGCACTAATTTTGATTTCCAACTCCATGAACCTTGCAGTTGGTGGAATGCTCTTTATATTTCTTTCTTTATTGTATTCATTTAACTACTGGATACACTGGAAGTGTTTCATTTAAAACAAGGCTTGAATAGCTTTTTATGGTTTTTGCACTTGCTCAAATTAGAAACATAATATTGTGCATGTAAAGCTACTGTGTGATTCAAAAATCACATGGTTTTTAACATTTGCAAATAATTACATTCACCCTCAATCACTGATTCCACTTTTATTGCTATGATTGGGTATCATAAATGATACTCAGGAGGACTTTTCCCCATCTAAAACACTCACCGGTCACTAGTGTGTCTTCAGGAATCTCCTCAATGATGCATTTCTCCTCCTGCTCTCCAAGATGAAAAAACATGGCTGCAGCCAGCATCAGGTAACACTGTAGGAGAAAGCCAGTGCCTTGCAAACCCATTTTATGTTAACAGCAAACTATTAGATTACACTTAACAGTGACCTAATGCTTTGCCTGCAGTTCCAGTAGAGCCTTTATGTAGATCTGCAAATTCTAGCTCAAGTTTGAGGTATTTTCCATCTAATGATGTCCATATGTGAGAGTGTGAGAAACTCACAGGTGCTACTTTGTGTGACAAGTTATTCTGGTAATTTTGTAACTGGTTAACCTGGCAACCAATAGAAAAGCTGCAATGGCAAGCATGCACCTGATATAGGATATCTACCAGTTTCTTCGTTTCACTGAAGATTATATTTATATTCTGACACTAACACGAGGTAGGAATAAGCATCATTAACTTTCGGACACATATAACAATCTGTAGTGTCACTTATAAAAAATGTTGTGTGTTTATCAAGGATGTACTTTACATTTACCTCAGTAAAATTCAAGAAGGTGCTTTCCAGCTTTTTTCTGTACTTTAGAGTACCAAAGGACAATTATATGCAAAATATTAGCACATTGTAATATAGTAAGTTGATTGTTTGACAGTGTCCCATTGTGTAATCAGTGTAGGAAATGTAATCCAGTCCATTGCGCAAAATGCCATATGTTTACCTTAGATGAGGTCACATGCAGAGAAAACTCCCACACACACTGAATGAACCCATCTCATATTTAGCATCTGCAAAAGTTGTCATTTCTAAAGTAAGCAAAGAATCAGATTTCCTTCTCATCCCACACTCTGGTAGCTTTACAGGAAGCTTGAATAGTAAATCAGTACTTTTATCATACCAATAAAATAACCACAGGTTTTATACTGTGTCTGTTAAAAATGAAATTTCACAAACAAAGCAGGGATATTTGTCATGACATTGCACCAAACTGGATGTTTACGTTACTCTTACTTCTAACACATATTTACTGAACCTACAATAGAAAAGCTAAAACACACATCTTTAGCTCAGTAATTTTCCTCTCCCTCGTCATTCCGAACGGAAGGACATCCCTCATGTCCCAGATGTTTAGTTCTTATTGCTATTCAGTCTGCCGTCTGTAGTTTCAGTGCTGGCTTGGTGGGAATATCTGTTTTACATATTTACGCTAATATTGTTTACTTAAAATTATGTCGTCTTCATCGTGCCCTGAAAGAAAAGGTCACTTTTCTATGTACATATATATTTTTGTGCAGTAGGATTTATGCTTTATAGCCTTTATGTGAAATTAATTTATTGCTTTAAGATTTTAAGCTTTGAGTTCTAAACATTTCATGAACTCTTTAATCACTGAAGATCACTTGTGTTCACTTTATGACCAACACTTCATTAGGGTGAATTCAGTCCAAAACTGTGTGAACTGAGGTCAGCTTGTCCTCTACACTCCATTGGATCCTGCAAACCCAACATCAGTAATATTACCTTAATGCATGCCTAATATTTAAAGGTGATAATCGACAGGCCATGACAGTTTTAATTAAACTACGCCACCATTTGTTTCTTGAGAAAACAGGAATCAAAGAGTAAACAGTACTGTAAGTTGTATTTACATTTTATTGACCTTTACAAAAAAAATACACATATTTTTAGTGTTTTAGCATTTTACAAAGCAAGTTTTTCTGTTTTAACTCAGTAACGTAAAGGAATACAAATTATTTCAGATTTCATATGCTGTACACTACAGGTTAAAATCCTGTCAATAAATATATCCATTTTCTTTAGGAAAACAAGCGCAATGTTTCTTTAAACATTATGTTTTGAATTTAGGAAAGTGTATATGTCACTTTTGTGATCATAGTACTTCTGCTAATGGGGCTATTGAAGCACCGTATTTCCACCTTTTCTTAGTTTGATATAATTTGTATAATTTTGTATCTTATACCAGGATTTATTTCTAAATCCTCTAAATAAAAGCTACTGGGAGTTATAATCCACTTTGGGCAAATAAATATTTGTGATCTTCAGAAGTGTCAAAGCAAATCCAATTACAGTGCCAACATGTGTTTTCAGCTCATTTTCTAATTACAAAACAGCATTGATCTCTCCCCAGACAATTTTGATAATCTGCCAAAACTGAATTGGTGTCTAATGGCTATTTTGCCAAACTACACCTCTTTAGTGCTGTCAGATCTATCAATATGAATGGAAGATTAAGGATTTTTTTAAGGCACACTTTCCCAGTTGAACAGTCACATAATCAGTATGTATATTAGTGATTTCCACAGACACAGTTTGGCCAGGGAGAACCGATGGAAGCTGGTTTGTGATGGTTAAACTTCATGTGATTAAATCGCGGACCTTTTACTGTTGCTGTTGCGTCTTCGTCCTTTCCTCCCTTTTCTGGCTTTCCTCTCCTTCTTCTTTCTCCTCTCCTTCCTCTCTTTCTTTTCCCTCCTTTCCTGGCCTAGTCATAAACAGTTGTCTGGGAAACACTTCCGCTCTTCCTCCAGCAGGGGACAGGCTGCTCCATTGTTGGCTGGGTGCATTATGATGTAGCGTGTGCGGTGCTGAATGCCTGACTCTCCACATTTGCCCTTGCACAAGCCCCAGGGAGACCACACTGACACTTCGCAGTCCAGAGGGGTATCTGCAGAGAAGGGCGGGTAGCATAGCAATCATATTAACAATCAGGTTTCCATTCTGCTAATTCGTTGCTCTTAAGTCTTTGCACGTGACTTTAATTTTAAAGATGAGTAATATGTCATAATCAGGAAAATCGTTTCTTTTTATAACACAAAATTATTAAAGGGTGTTGCCGGGCTTTGTGTGTAGGCCTTATGAACCCACATTTTCTCATTATAGACTCTTTGCAGTGGTTGCACTGCTGGAGTTAATTTTCATTTTGTTTTACTTTCGTTTGTAGAGTGGGTTTTTGCTCATTGTGCTTACTTTTTTATTTTTGCCTCAGAGTAAACAGTGCTGCTACTTAATGACTCCTTTACAACAGATCGTGATTTAGCCCCTTATTGGGAGACACCTCAACTATAATAGAGGGTAAGGAAGCATACTCTGACTTTCTGCTTTTTCAGCTAACCTAATAAAAATGTAATCCTTTTAAAGTCTTATCATCACATCATGTTTTTTGGTGCTTTCAGACTACTTGCTGATGTACCTCAGTCAAGCTCTTGGTGGGCTTCTATGCAGCTGATATGAATCGCAGTTGTCAGTTAAAGAGTAGAAAAGCAGAAGGATGGGAGGTTGCATGGAAGCTGCATAGATGGACATTTGGATATCAAGTGAAAGGCTGATAACTCCCTTTAAAATTTATGTTCAAGAATGACAAAGCGAAGGTTAATGTGACAAAAGGTTGCAGAAACGCAAAGATGATTTAACCTGATTTTCCATCAGTGTCTCACAGATCTAGAACAGGTGCTTACTGGTCATTAAAGAAAAGTTTTGTTCAAGCTCTGGGGAGAATACACAAATATGATGGAGGGATAATGATAGGGGTAGGATAAACAGACACAAGGGTAAGATGGAGCATTGGGAACAGGGGGAGGAAACCTCAACAGATTGTTGGCCATTCTCTGTTGTTTGTTGATGGGTTGTCGGGGGAACGGTCTTATAGTCTGTGATGCTGACTCAGACCCTTGCAGTTACCCTCAACCCTGCTTCTGATTAATGCTCTGTCAGCTCTTTTGCCAGGCCAACATGCTATCTATTACTTTTTCCCCCTTAAAAAAACTTTTCCTGGTCAAGTCATCTATTTAGACTTTCCGTGGTGAATTGTGCTTTTATAAAAGGCTGTTTTGCCCTCCCTATCACATACATCATTCACACAAAGTTACCTGTCTGCTGCATTGCTAACTTTTAGTTTGATACAGTTTCTTAATGTACATTTTCCAAGATGTCTTTTTATTCTTCCTTTCTGTACAGAAGAGTCTTAAATAGTCTCGGAACCCACATATCCAGCTTCACCCATGAAATAAAGTCCAGTGTTTATGTCCCACTTGGCATCATGACTAAAAATCTACTGTATATAATTTCTACATAGTTTTCATAAAGTACTCTTTGACATCTTTTATCACACATATTTTGGCTCTTATACTTGATGCCAGATGTGTTTCTGGTATTTTCTGGTCTTTGTTTGGAAACAATTTAGTTTGTGTGTGGCCTGTAATGTTTCCCAAATTCCTCCAAAATGAGCAAGTCCCTGCCTTATGTTAAAACCTTACATCTGAGTTTGACAAAGCATGTAGAATGCTGTATTCATTTTGTTCTGTATATACTTTTAGTTTAGCCTTTAACAACAAATATAACATATATAGTACCAGTAGAATAAGAAAGACACTATAGAGTTAGTGTTCTTCTGAAGTCTGTCTTTGTCTCATATGTTTGCCTAATTCAGTTATGTATGCATTCAGGGTTTGTCACCAGAATGACTTGTAGCTGCCAAGACACTATCTTGAATGCTGAATAAAACATAGATAAATATATGGGGATAAAAATATCCCTATTGGTGTGTTAACCAGGTCAGATTGAGAACCATTGAGGATTGGGATCAGTGTAAAGTTCTCTTTCAATTGTCACTCAGTAGATTACTCAGTTTTCAGAGAACCGGGGTTACGCGAGTAATGGTTCACGCATGGATCTGTGTTAAGACATAAAGGAGGACATGATGCCATTTAAACGACTCCTCCTAATTTTCCCATAAAAATTTCTCAAAACATAGGACTCTAATGATTGCGAAACTGAGACCAAACTGAGATGTTAACTGCCACATCCTTGAGTTCTATCTTTTGTTATTGTGCTCTGTACCATGCTTCAACATGCATGCTTCAAAGAAAGTAGATGAATCATATAAAAACAGAAATTCTTAATTTACTTGTTGTTCAGACTTACTTATGAGCTTATCTTCAATCTCATTTCCTGTTGGCAGCTGGTTGGATTGAGTGGGCTCCATGGGCAGGCTGATGATCTGATTGGTCTTCTTTATTTTGGTCAGTGTGACCTTCGCCATGGGTGGTAGGTGCTTTAGGCGGGGGTAGAAGAAGGAATTGGCTGGGTGACTAGGAAAAGAGGAAGTGATCTGTGGAGAGGAAAATGGACAAGGAATATCTATCAAGATATGTGTTGTAACAAGCCTCTTCAGACTAATTTTGCTGCTGCATGGGCTTACAATTGATACTAAAAGTTTAAATTACAGTTTAATAGAAAAGAAAGCTGGTATCACGGCAACAGCTGCCATATTCTTTTGATTTTTGCTGGAGGATTTAGGGAAGTATAAATGTCTTTAGGTGCTTCCTGAAGGCAGATAGTGCACACAGCTGTGTCGGTGGTGGCTTAATTACCTTTATCAACGTTACTAAACCCCAAATACTCTCATTTACTAGTTACACTTTAATTGATTTTCTGTTGTGTCTCATTGAACTCAGCCTGGTGATGATTTCCATATAGTGCATTATAATATAAATTCAACAATATGACCAAATTGTGAAAAGTCAGAAAGTTTATGTTTTGTTTCCCTGTTTATTCATAGTCTTTTTCAGTTTTTTGTACTATTTTTACATTACTGTCTAACCAGCTAACTTAACATTTGTAGCTTATGCCAAAAGCCATCTTAAATTCTTAAATATGAAAAAAAAAAGATGCTGGTATTGACCAGACCTAAATTATCCCTGGACCATTGTGCTTGCAGTGTACTGATCGATAAGACTTGCATGTTATTGGTTGAGGGTTGCATTTTAAAACTTATAATTATGTTTAAATTTACCTTAAATATAGCCTTATAGTTATGTCTCTATTCTTTTTGCTTTTTCTGGTTAAAATGTGCAGAAATAAATATTCTAATGAGTGTAGTTTATTTTGTTAAAGCAGTGTTGTAATTTTTGGTCAAATTCAACAGCCGTAGAGTGTCGCTGTACATCACTTCAATACAGCATCTCTGTATGATTCTAATAGAAACACTAATGTTTTCATTACTAGCTGTTGACAATCAGGATTTCTAAATACCTGGGTTTACTATGGATTTATGCACCTGTGCTGCCCACCTGTGTGATTTTATCCTGTGGGATGGTCTCAAAGTTGGGAGACGAGAAGGTGAACCCACTGTCAGTTCCTGCATCATATGGAAAAAGATCCACTGACACATTTTCTTTCCAGTGGTCGCCATCACACAGGTCTATACTGTCCACACCCACAAACCAGTCCGGGCTTGGGACGATACGTACAATAAATGACAGCTGTGAATGGAGAAAGTAAAACATAATAAGTGAGTTAAATTGTAGCCACAGACAGAGATGAGAATAGAAAAGGAAAGAAAAATATGTGCGGAAAACATAATAAAATCCTTTCCAAACATCTTTCCAACATCTTCGTTCTCAAACCTCCTTCAAGGACCACTAAATACTTCTAAATCATATATGATATCTGTGTTTTACAATGATTTATTTTATTGTGCATTAATATGTTCTCTTTTAAGCATGACATAATAGAGATTCGTAGTCTTGTACCGGATCCACCACTCTACAAGTGCACTTTTGTTCCAGCATGGCTTACTTTTATTTTGGTGACCATCTTATGTTTCCAATTGGCTTTTTCCAAGCTTAACAAATTTTCGTCAGATGTGCCAGAGGTTTTATTAGCTACCCAGAGACTCATCAGTGGGAAGTTTAACTGCAAACTTCTGCAGAGTTTCACATAATTCGAAGAGACATTAATTAGACTTGTTACAGTTACAGAAGCTCGCTTTTTGGTGTAGCTTACAGGAAAAAAAACTGTCAGGAGCTTGTTTTATAGGAACATTTTGTTGCTGCATCAGCCTAATTAAAGAGGCATTATGCAGTTTTTCTCACAGTATAACTTCATGTTATGAACAATTATCAGTAGTGTGGCAGGTTATTACTTGACTACAAAGACACTGGATGCAAATTTTAGAATGGTTGCAATTTTGATATATATATTCACATTATATATTTAAGGTTTTGGCTTTTATTACCACTGGTTATAATAACAGACACAGTTGCAATGGAGCAACATAGCAACAAAACATCTTCAGTAGAAATAATGTCCAAGCTTAAACCAAATGTCTTATTTGCACTTACATGCAATTTAAATAACAGTGAAACATTGAAAATTTCACTGACACTGAAATATTTGTAACCTTTGCAAACTACAGTGGAAGTTATTGTATAATCTGTGGTACTGATTCCTAGAATGATAATTTCCACTTTAAAACAGTCTATTTATATTATGGTCAAATTTTAAACCTGTTTGGCCTGTACCTATCTGTAAGGCTTTATTATTGGGCTAAACAGAGCTATGATTTTAAGTGCTTATTTGGGAATTCTTCACACCACCTTATTTATGCTGACCTGTCAGTGACAAGCCTTGCATGTACTTAATGCCCTGTTGAGAAACTTACAAAGGAGTGCCTGGCAAAGACCTCAAACTCAGTGTTCATCTGGCCTGTGCCGCCCACGACAGCGGGAGCGGAGAGGATCCCATAAACGCTCTGGATGCGTTCACCGGCCGTCTCAACTTCCTTCACAAGCGTCCAAGCCTCACCTTTCTCCGTGAACTCCCTCACTCCATTGCTGGCAAACTCATTACGTTGCCACATGTGGTAGTCAGAGCTGTGGGTCACCCCTAATGGAAAAGAAAGGATGAAAAATTGTTGTTTCAGCAGGTGTTAGTCTGAATAGTGAGATCATATACAGTACATCTCGGCAAAGGGAAATTAATGGAGTTCTGTGACTGTTTTCTAGTGTTTCTGAACTGAATTGAGCAGATGTATAACATCCTACTAGTGGGTAAAATGTGATACGAATAAAAAATAGGACTGTTTTTTAATAACTCTATAGTAAACAGTTGGTGCATTCCTCTTCTGATTTATTCAAAAGACATTTTATGTAGTAGCTTTCTGTTTTTCAACCACCCAATAGATCTTGCCACATTGACCTGAAAATAATGTGACCAATAACTTGCCTTAGGTTAGGTGCACTTACCAATAAGATTTGACCACTGTGCAGGAGGACGGTAGCGAGGATACTGCTTAGGAAAAGCTGCCTGGGTCCACTTGCCAGTAAATGTTAGACTATACTGGGCAGTTTCTGAAGCTGTGCACATGGGGATGTCAGTAGGGACAGGCATTGAATGAATTCCTTGGCCCAGACTTAGCATCAAGACAATCAGGTGACAGAGTGCCTCAGAGAAGGAGATAGTCATTTTTGTGGTGTCCATGATAAGAGTAGATCGGGGGAGAAGACCTGAATGAGGTGCATAAAAGAAAATGGTAAAGAAGGAAGACTAGTCAGTAATAATATAGAGCTGCAAAGAAGTACCTGGTCAATTACTACACAGTAAACACTATTTTGTACTTTTTTCTTTTATAAAGGTCTTATAACAGTGGCCTAACCATAAATATTGGTTTTTAAAAGCCTTCTCATTCTTTTTGATTCTTATAATCTTATATATTTAAGCCAGATCAGCACCAAGAAAACTGTGATGAGACACCATTAACATTGGGTTTAACAACCTCTTTATATAAGGGAAATTTGTTTCTAGACCGTTTTTCCACTTTTTATACATACAGCGAAGGTGTAATCGCACTTGCAGTCTGCTAAACCATCCATCTCTGTATTATCTACATTAAAGGTATTAAATAGAAGTAAGCTATTCTTCTTCTCCATTGGATATCTCATTATTGCCATTATTACTGCATCTTCCCTGAACTCTGTCATTAAAGCTCCAGTGTGGGTCTTCTGATTTAGTCTTTCAGTTAGCAGTATCACTTTCATGCTCATATGTGTCACTGTTTAATGAAGAGTTCAAGTGCTGCATCCCTGCTTCTCAGAGGGTATATAAATGAACAGCATTTGCATAGATTGCAACCCATTTTTAGTAAGACACTTTATCTTGACACTGCCAGGTCTTTCAGAATTAGCAGCTTTTCCATTCTTTTAAAATTTTGTTCTTAATTTAAATATTTACAATTAAATTAAAAATGGCTACGTTTACATTTTTTATCACCTTTGCTTACTCTGAATATGTTATCACTTAAATACTTTGTAATTGTTTAAAAGTCCTGTGTCTTAAAAACTGATAGTAGCTTTTCTTGTAAGCTCTGCAGGTACCTATGGTTCAACTCTTACATCCATCAATTTGTGTAGATTAGTAGTCTAAGCAGTCTTTTAGCTGGAAGGCCATGCAGAAACAGGGTAAATGTGTGCTGTAGAAACTACTCACTGGGTTTGCTCAGGGTTCCAGTTGAATGAAGGACTGCAGCTGAGTGGAGTAGAGGGCTGAAGGTGAGGAGAAGGGGAGAGGAGAGCTGTGGATGTGGCTGTCGGGACGAGTGACTGCAAAGTTCCAAGTCCTTTTCCGCCTATTTATGTGTTTTAGGAGTTTCACCCCTCGCTTTCCTCCCCTCCTTTCCCCTATTTCCCCCCCTCTTCCCCCTTGGGCTCCACTCCCCTCTTCAGCTTGCTCCACGCTTTCACTCAGTCTCTATCTTCATGCAAATGACTTCCTTGCCCCCTTCATGCCCTTTGACTTTGGCTCTCCCTCCTTCACCCGCCTCCTCCTCTCTCCCGTACTCTTTATAAGTATCCCATTAAATGAATAATGCGTTCAGCAGTTCTGCGTGCACTGCCAGGGGTCCGATGCAGTCCGTGGTTAGAGTGTCAGTTCACAGTTTGATACTGTAGCTCTCTAAACCTACATATATGACTAATGAGGTTAATGGTGTACTTCTTAAATTTTCTAATGGTTTCTTGGTCACGTTTTTGAATTTCAGTTGAGCTACTAGATCCAGTCCCAGTGCTGCTTTTTAACTCATGTAGGAAGTTTTATTGCCTCTGTCATGTCAATTTGCATACTTTCTTTGATGTGTTTTTCAGGGGCTTATAAAGTCAGTCAGCATTATCTTACAAAATGCAGAGGAATTACAGGGTTTCAGACACAACAAGATTGTGTTTTTGGTGGCTCTTGGTAAGTGATTGGCAAAGAACTTACTGATACAGTATAGTCAGTGGTTTAACAAGTTGTGCTCAAGTTGTACTTGAAAAGTAATGAGCTATGTTTTGTATTAAACTGTATAAATTGTATTGGGCTGTTGCAATTATTACCATGATTCCTTTTGTTGATTACCTTTGTTCAGAGAGATACTCTTCCGAGCTAATGGGAGTATTTCTGGAAGATTTTACATTAATTGTAACAGTGTCATGATTCCTTGTTATTATTTTCTGAACACTTTTAGAACACCTCGCATGTTTTCTACAAAAAATATGATAAGCATTGAGTGTTTTTGATCAAACTTTGGCTTAGACTGGCTATAAATAACTATTGTTAAAAATGCTTTAGTTCCACGCCTATAGGAAACCAAAATAACAGTTGTAGTTTTCTCCCATTGTGTTAGTCTCCCAGTCAGCTTATAGAGCATACTTTAGTATTTGTATGCAAGAGACTTTTTACTTTTGTTTGGTCAAATATTTAGTCTAAGCCAGATTTCTGAGGACATTTTGTTATGTCTCTGTGTTTGTATGTGTGTGGGTGGAGGTTGGGGGTGTGGTACTTGACTTGCTGAACTTGGAGGTGACAGACCCACACACTCACGTGCAAACACAAAAATATGTTGGCATGCTGAATCAGCCCACATGTAATGATTTCCATATGGTCACGTTTCTTTAAAACAAAAAAACTCAACCAAAACACCTACACACATACAGACACACACACACAGACCAGTTGCCTTCACTCAACCTCAATTTCCACTATTTAATTTTTGGCCTGTAGAATTCAGTCTGTTTTGACCCAGTAACATTTGAAAAGGAAAAGTTAACTCATTACCACCCTCATAACCCAAGCTGACAGTGGTGGAGTGTGCTCAGTTTTATTAAAGTAATTCTGGCAAAGCATCAAGTGACTCAGGATGGGGAAGAAGTGCTGCTGACTTAGCTGAGGATATAGTCAGGTAGTGGAAGTAACCCCTTGGAGATCTCCTCAATCCCACTGACACGCTTTCTATAATGAAAGCAGTGTGTGGAGACAAGGGGGATGACTGGCATAGTCACACAGTTCTTTAATGGTAGAACCACAGGGGAGGATGAGGTTCACCCTGAATTCTGAAAAGCTCTGGAGTTTGTTGGGAAGTCCTGGTTGGCACATCTCTGCAGTGTTGCGTGGGGTGGCGGCGCTGGATTGGCAGACTGGGGGGGATGGTTCCATTTAAAAGGTCGTAGTCGCAGAACAGTGGACCAGTTCTTTTATCCTGGATATCCTGGATTGGATAATATTCAAGAGTGTGTGTGAGGTTACCCAACCAGACCTCAGGTGTTTTGGGAATTTGAAGAAGGCATTTGACCAAGTCCCTCAAGATATCGTATGAGGGGAACTACAGGAGTATGGCTAGTTGCAAACTACAGCAAAAGCCAATGCATGTTGGATTTCTCCAGGGCTGCGCTTTGTCACCAATTCTGTTTATAATTCTTATAATTATAATACTCTGCTGTAGCCAAGTGGTACAGGGTCTGTGCTTTGATGGTCTCAAGATATTGTCTTTGTTTTTTGTGGTTCTGTTAATCTGTTGATGTGGTTTTGGTGGCATCACCTGGCTTCATCAGGTGATGGCCTCCAGTTTGAGTATCTCAGGGTTTTATTCACAAGCGAGTGGAAGATGAGATTTACAGATGGATTAGTTATATTGGATTATTATATTGTTTATTGTCCTTTTTGAAATTCCATTTGTGTTTTGTGGCAGCTGTCAGAGAAATATAAACTAAAACAATAAAGAGGTTATTGTTACAGACATTACTGAGATTAAAAACAAGAAGGTGCTGCAGAAATGTAGAGCTGTCGCTCAGGTGGTAAAACAGGTCATCTACTAAGGTTGTTGGTTCACTCCCTGTCTGCTCCAGTCTGCATGCCAAAAGCCCTTAGGCAAGATACTACCCCCAAGTTGCTTGTATGAATGCATGTGAATGTTAGATAGAAAGCACTTAGAGTGCTCAGATCTCTCTTAAACCATTTTTATAATGAAAGTATAAATAAAGGGCTTTTCAGAAAATGGTGGGCAAGGGATCTTGATATTTTTGCATTAAAGAGAAATGCAAACATTGTCCAAGTTCAAGTTGTTTTTATAATGTTGTCTCTTCTGTTACTGTGGCACGCTGTGGACACACCCATTTCAGCTCTACTTTTTCATCATATAAGTCGACCCTGACTAGCTGGCCTTGATTTAGAAACACATAGGTCTGACGTGTAAGTCTGCTGTAGAAAAAAAAATCAAGAATCGGGGAAAAAACATTCAGAAAAGACCACAAGGGCCTCCAGCCATAGTCGGTCGCATGTTAAGTAAAGGATAGTAAAGGCACATATTGTGGTATGGAGGTGGGTGTATTCTATACATTTCTAAGACTCCAGGACTCTGAAGTTAAGAGTAATATGGCAATTTTGAAGACCAAGTTCTTCTTAAATGAATTGAAGAATTAATAAAATAGACAGTGTAATTCAGTGTAATTAACAGATTGTGGAAATTGGCATCTGGCAATGTAAGACAAACAAAAACTAAAACAATGTCATGTCCGAAGCTGTAAAGAGCTTAAGTTGTGAGTTTATTTACAGTCAACTTATGAAAAAGGACTATTTACTATGTTAGAATAGTTGTTGATACTTTCATTTTGTCAAATGTAATTTTAGGGAATATTCATTAATATATTTTTCAATTAATGTTGCCAGGATCTTAAAAAAAAGCAATCTATATGAAACACTATAATGTTCTTCAGCAACTATGAATATGCAGTCTTGTAAAAAAGAAAGACTAGAATTATGTGTAATCAGACCGTGCAGTCTTCAGAGACATTGCAAAAAGACAATGACAAAAAGTCAGTGACTCAGTGACTCAGTGACTGGACCATTGCAGTCACTGAGTCAACCACGAACTCCATTGTATACAGAATACAATGAAAAAAAAAAAAGAATCAAGTTGCTGGTCCAGTCAAAGTCCAGATGTCAACTTGGATGAAATGCTGTGGCAGGACTTTAAGAGAGCTGTGCATAAATGAATAACTGGAAACTTGAATAAACTGAAGCAATGCTGTAAAGAAGAGTGGGCCAAAATTCCTCCATAATAATGTGAGAGCCCAAAAGTTACTTCAAGTTATTGCTGCTAAATGGTTTAATAACCCTATTAAACCATTTAGCATCTTAAATTTGCTTAAATTTAAGCACTATTTTAATAATTAAATCATTTGTGATTAATTGTGAACCTGTCAGGCACTGTCCCAATTATTCTTGGAAGGACAGACACAATGATTGCACTACACTTACTAGGGTTGACAAATGGAGTGTGAATGTTTTGCTCTGGGAATTTATAGCACAACAGAGGGAAAACTGGATGATTTTTTTCTTTATCTTGCACGCCAAAAGTCAAATCATCCAGTACACTATTCACCCCTGGCTGCACCCAGTGGCCTACCTAGTGCTCATATCAGGTTGTGAAACAGATTCAGTCTTTTTATGACACAAACTTTGACGGCTAAGAAATATTAGCCAAACTTGGTTTACAAGCTGGAATTGGTTTTGCTGCCAAGTAACATCACTGAACTTTCTAGCAGAAAGTAAGAAACAGGGTTGAACACATTGATTTCAGCGACTGGGTGAAGATATTGAAGACCCCCTGGGGCAAACCATGAGGCAACCCAATGGACAGCCTGTAAACAAAATAACAGAGATGTTATTGTTTGGTCTGTCGCCAGGGTTGCTGTAGTGACACGATGTGAGGTCATTGTTTTGTCTTCCTGGCTTCATCTAAGAAATATCCGCAATCAGACATGCACACGTGGACACAAACAAATCTAGAGTCTCGTGTGTCAGGACATGAACACACAGAGATGCGTGCAGTGCTTCACATGAAAGCTTGCAATAAATAAAACAAAAGTCGCGTCAGTGTTTCATTATATATATTTATATATATATTTGACCAGTTCCTTTTCGAGCTGAAACCTTTCCTCACCATATAACCTTTTTCACACTGTTCTCTTAACAAGCCTTCACTCAGCATGTCCCCTGGTCCTTGTTATTGCAATAATTGCTGTTGATTTCCAGGAATAATTTCCTCAGCTGTGTGGGAGCAATCTGTGCCTGTGCATTAATTTGCACATTATTGGATAAATTGCACATGTGTGTGTGTGTGTGCGCACGCGCGTGCCCCGTCTAATGGATGCAACAGGTCAGTACAGAAAGAAGAGACAACAAGTTTGATCGTGGTATTTTGTATCTATGTAGCACATGGCTTGCTGACATATGGCTGCAGTACTATCAGAGTCCCAAATTTATTTACATGATGACACAAACATATAACCCATTTGTATGTCTGTCTGAAATTACTACTTGTTTTAAATCACTGAGATCTTAAATTTGGATTCTTATAATAAATAAATAAATAAATATAATTCTAAAAAAAAGTTTAATGGCATAAACCCTCTGACCTACCTTAACTCTGTAATGAATCATTCATGATTCCTACCGTTTGCCTCCACAGGAACAGAATATTATAACTGACTTTGTTGAATGTTTGTGCAATCAATCATCAGAACCCACCACATTCAGACAAGCCAATATTAGATGTCGAGACCAAAGCGATTTATATCTGAGAATTATGGATGAACAGCTCTGTTTAGAGTATTAGGTGACAGAAGAGTATTAAAACACAACACATATAAATTTACCACAAGGAAAGCACAGCTGCTGAGCTTGCTGTTCTTGCTTCCTCTTACTCGATTTTGTGGCAGTTTTCGGAGCAGTTGGCACCTGGATTGCGTTGTCTAGGTTTTGTTGGAAGGCTTTTAAAAGCTTCACAGAGAACATTTGCACAAGGGTAACTTCAAATGGACATAAGGGTTCATGTAGAGGAGAGAAGCGCTGTGGTTAGTGACTCATGTCATTTACTTCTTAGTTGCAATAACATTTGCTATTTCTATTTTTTGGCAAGCCTTTCTTTGCCTTCTTAGAGAGCTTGCGTTGTGCGAGTAACTGTTGCTAATGGTGGCTATAAAACCCTAAAGAGAAATTATATTTGAAAAATTGCAAAAAAGTGCATCAGATGGCCACTAGGTGTACTTTAAAATTCTGAAATGCCTCCATGACCTGAGTGCCAGATCCTGAAATTGTTGGTTGGCAAGCCCTCATTTCATGAAGTACAGTATCCCTCATCAATAAATAAATCCCTCATAAATAAATACATGTATTGTCTTCTCTCATTCTTTGTCTTTTGTTCAACCATATCTGACATAGTTGTAGGAGACACTTTTAAACTTGAAAAAACGCTAGGGCCCATGAAAAGGTCACAGTACTTTTTCTTGTGGGGACATTCAAAAATGAGGTCTCATTTGATTTTAATGAGGCTTGCTCACAGGTTAAAAGGCAACATTTATCATTAGTTTGAGTACTTAAATCTTTTTTTAATACGGAAGGTTATTTACTGGTAAAAATATCTACAAACAAGGGACAAGGGTGGAAAATTAGCAACCACTATAAGCTCTATAATCATTTTCATGCTACATGTTGGTACTTAGATCAAAATCCTTTGCAGAACCCGTGGCCATTACCGAATGCCGTTTTTGGTCTCTTGAGACCCTCTGATAGGCATTTACTCCAGCCACCTACAGTTGTTGCTTGTTTGTTGGTATTTTTGCATTTAATAACTGAAAGGTGGGCTCCAATGGGTTCAAATCAGGTGATTGACTTGACTTGACCATTAAAGAATACCCTTACCTTGAGAAACTCTATGTTTGACACATTCCATTTCCATTATAGTCTTGAAAGCATCTTTTAGTTGTGACCTAGACAATGATATACCTACCTCTTTGACAGTGTTCTTTGTTAGATGTCAAGTTGTTTTTCTTAACCATAGAAAATAACAGTCATCATGCATTTCAGTTTCCTTCTGTGGTTTTTCAGGCCTGTTGGTGTTGCCGAGCTAGCCACTGCATTCCGTTAATACATTCATTTATTCACTTGAAATCAACTCAAGAACTTTTATGTACTTAATTTTTCATGGAATAAAAAACAGATGTCATCTTGCCATGAAAATGGATGTCCAATTAATTTTGATCCTTTACGGGGGTTTGTATATAAGAATGACTGTTACTTCAGAAACAATTATTACTTTTCTTAAAACCCTTGAACCAAAACTGAAAGTCTGCACTTCATTTGTATCTTAATTTATTTATTTAAATCTACAAATACAATACAGCTACAAAAATTGTGCTATTGTTGAAAAAATAATGGTTGAACCAATAAGGAGTTAGGAAGATTTATGTATCTGTTTCCCTTTTTCTTCGTTTTTGTTTTTTGTTTTTGAGTAGGTCTTGGCTGATGTTTTAATATATCATTACATTTTGGTTTGTTTTGTGCCCTGTTGCCATTACAGAGTTACAGAGCTGGCCATTTAAAATGTTTTGAAAGAGTAAGTCTAATTTTTATTACTGTTACTGCAGTTTTATGTCTTCATAGTCTTGTGTCTTTATTTGTCTTTCTCTGACTGTATTTCAATATTTTACCCTCCTGCTGGTTTTGTCTCTCTACCCGTTTGGAGCTTCTCATTCTCGTTTCCCTCTTTTCTCTCCCGCTGTCTCCTCTGACCCACTAAAGTAAGATCCCGTCATGTTTTTCCCATCATGCTCTCCTCCCACCCTGTGGTGAGGCAGTGAACCCCCAGCCGGAGGTATAAAGGACATGATTTACAGGGCCCCTTTGCAGCAAAAGAAAAAAGAAAAAAAGACATAAAAAGAGAGATCAGTTTTCCAGCACAGTAGCCCTGTGCTTCAATGCAGGTTTCACTTGTCAATGTTTTTGGGGTCTTTTTGGTTTTTTTACTTGATATATGTCAGTTCAACAATGACATGGTGTGGTCCAATTTTGTCATCCTGCAAAAGTGCCAAAATGCATTTCCACAGGAGAAGAAAACAATGTTAAAGCTGGTTTTGGTTTTCTCCATATGGGTTCTGTTGACATGTCTGGATGGGCGGCATAGAGAACCAAATGAGGGAGGAAGTGGGAACAACAGTTAAACATTAAGGCCCAGGGCTGTGCTATTGACACTCAGTAATGCTGTGGTTTAAAAGAAACCATGGGATGTGAAGTCCCAGTTAAATGAAGTCTGGCTTTTTTATCTTGTGTAGCAAAAACTTATACATACATAAATATATACAGTGTGAAGCTGAACTGTGCAGCCTTCTACACGTTGAACAAGAGATAAAAGGTGAATGACCTGATTTTTAATTTTTAAATAGATAGTGTCCTGGAAAGCTGTCTGCAAGGATATCATTAATGTGAATTAGCAGTGGAGCTGGGTTGCTTTTACTCTGAGATGACAAAATCAAAATAAAATGTGGACTTACATCACTGCCAGTGGAATTCTGTTTTGATCAGACAATACCGCCGTTGCAGTCAATATTTCTCAGAAGTAAGTACTGGATGTTTGGTAGTCTGGAATAGAGGAAAATTCTTTCTGAAAAACATCACACAGTGGCTGTTTTAGTTAATAATATTTTGAATTACTAATCCAAGATATCAGTTAACCCTGGAATGTTTTTTATTTTTTAGAACCTTGGAAGCATATCACGATGTTTTTAACAAATAGAGGTAACACTGCAAAGTCTTCCAGAATAAATGCTATCTTCTGATTTTGATGTAGTTATACATTATAATCAGTTATGAGTTTGAAGCCAATCACTGATTCTGTTTAATAGTACAAAAATCTAGCCTGGAAGTTGGAGCAGGAGATCTGTGGCTAGAAAGTCATGAATTTACATTCTGGACAGACTTAAGAAGAAAAAATCAACAAAGGTTTCTAATCCCTAAGCAACAAAGACATTTTAACCCCAGCTGGTCAGCTGGAGTAGGTCCATGGTCCATAGCAGAAGACTGTTTGCACTGGAAAGCTGAAAGGTATAAATTTGTAGAGGTAAAAAGCCTGAAGTTTTCTCTCCAGACTTTTATGTGGTATAAATATCTAATTATTAAAGTGCTTGTTTAGTTCGACTGGGATGAGACTCTTGCACTAAATGCAAAAATTAGGTTCTGATATTTCACCACATGCCACAAAATCATAGCCTCACATCATTGCGGTATTTACAAACGCCTCATATCATATTTACATAACATCAAAACCTGTCATGTGTGGACAGCAGCTGCAGTTGGAGCTGTTAACCTCAACACTGTTTTTCTCGCATTATGTGATTCAGGTGAGATCAGAAATGATTCATGTGGCTTTCCTTATGGATGTTGTTATTGTGACCAAGCTCTTCAATGTTATTTCAGTTCAAGGCGACCATGGCTCAGGGGGTTGGGAAGCGCATCTGTAACTGGAAGGTCGCTGGTTCGATCCCCGGGCTCTCTGTCCTGGTCGTTGTGTCCTTGGGCAAGACACTGTACCCTGCCGCCTACTGGTGTTGGCCAGAGGGGCCGATGGTACGATATGGCAGCCTCGCTTCTGTCAGTCTGCCCCAGGGCAGCTGTGGCTACAACTGTAGCTTGCCTCCACTAGTGTGTGAATGTGAGAGTGAATGAATAGTGGCACTGTAAAGCGCTTTGGGTGCCTTGAAAAGCGCTATATAAATCCAGTCCATTATTATAAACCTGAAATGCTACAGATTGCTCCTATTGTATTCTTCTGGCAATGCGAACTGTATGTCAATCTCGTGATCCACTCTTTTCTGACTGAGAACCATGGTCTTGGATTTGGAAATGCTCATTCTCATTCTTGCCACTTCACACTCAGCTGTAAACCGCATCAGTGCAAACTGAACCACTGCTGAGCTACAGTTTGCAAATAAAAGGCCACCAAAGTGGAGACTCTCTATAACCTGACTATCCCTAGATGTTTTATCCTTAAAAACCGTAAGCAGAATTGGTAAAAGGGACCACCACCCACAGGAGGATGGACCCATGTAGCTTCTGTGGGCTTAGCCCGACTAGGTCCCATGGGCTAAGTCCCAGCCAACGGACGCTTACCCTAGAACTACTGCCCAAGGCCTACTTCAAGGGTAGGACCTCAGTAATCCTATCCCAAGCAGGGTACACTGGACCCATGAGCTTTTACTCCATGTTGAATAAAAACTCATGGGTCCAGTGTACCGTGCCCAGGGTTATTTGAATCGCTTTTTGATTTGCACCTCACCTTTGGTTTAGTGAAGTTTAATGAGCTGAGAACTTTAGTCATGTTTGTGTTTTTTTAACTGGACGCAACAACCAGGGGTGCCATTGATTGAGAACATTTTTCTTATCTACAAGACAGACCCACTTTAAATCAAATTCTTCTTTGTCATTGTTTTCTTAATCTAATGGGGACCATAATTCACAAATTGCACATCATGTTTCATTTATTAAAAGTAATCCTAAAGTCCATCAGTAAAGTTTTTACCAAGGTGACAGATTAAGTGAGCAATAGGGTTGTTTACCAACAACCAGATGAGACGCCCTCTGCTGCCCCCCCCCAAAGCAATACTGTATGTTGACACTTAAGGGTAGAGGGACTGCCAAAAATTTGTGTTGACTTCAAATTGAAAATGTATCTGTGTTTGGTATAGACGCTGATCAAATGATAAATTAGGAACAGTCTCGGCATGCGTAATACAGACAATAACATTTAGGTCCATAACTTTTTGGACAATGATAATTACTTTTAAGTCTTGCCTCTGTATACCACAGTGGATTTTATGACTGCCCAGTTCTGTAGAAAAAAATCTGAAATGAAATGAAACCAAGATTAACTTGTACCAGAATGATGAGAAAGGTTTGTAATATGAAAGAAACAACTTGATCCAAAGCATACCACATCATCTGTCAAACATGATAGAGGCTATGATGTGGCATGGGCATGTATGGCTGCAGTGGAACCGGATCACCAGTGGTTATTGATTATGTGACTGCTGACAAAGATAGCAGGATAAATTCTGAAGCGCACAGGACCGCACTCAGTTTTTCTGCCAAATGCTGCAACAGAGGGCCCTTTTGAGGTTAGAATGGATAATGACCCAAAGTGTACTGCAAAGGTAACTCAAGTTTCTCAAGGCAAAGAAATAGGATAGTCAACATTGGCCAAGTTAGCCACCTGATCTCAACTCAAATGACCCTTCTTTACAGTTCATGAATACAAAATTGAAGATATAATGATTGACTCCAAAAGTGAGCAAATCTTGACCGACTACCATGCTAAAATGTACAACAGAATTAAAACAATTGTAAAAATCTGTACAATCTGGTACTAAAAAAACACTTTTGTCCTTTATTAATAGTTTAGCCCTCGATAGCAGCTATACGAAAGAGTACTGGCTGATTTTTGTTTTATACTTCAACTACTTGGATACCAGTAAGGCTTCAGTATAGGAAATTCAGCTGCTTTGATTGACAGGTAAGCTGACACAGAGAGCTGTAAGCTGATTGGTTTGTGCTAGTCCTTACGTCTGCGATTCGAGTCACTCAACTGAATGATGTTTGTGGTGTTTTGCCATTTGGAGCATTTTAAATGGAATTACTGGCAAATAATGTGGTTTGCTGTGTGATACAGACTCTCTGCAAAGTTGTGCTTCAGGTTTTAGTGAGTGAAATTCAAGTATTATGCTATTAAGCACTAATTCACAGACATATGTTGGGAAGATTAGGGAGGTTACCATGCTCCTACGTAATCAGACACGCACTGCGTGCTGCTCAACATCTCATCTCTCTTGTCATTTGAAAAACAACAACACCCAGACAGATAGACATTCCTCATGAATAAAACCACTGTGAAGTTGTGACAGGCTGAGCCTATAAATTTTACTGCTGGAAACAAACCAGTATATCTGTGCTCCAGTGTCAAAACAAACCCCAAACACCCATAAAGGCTTTTACATATGGAAACACAACAAGGAACAAAGTAATTACAGATGTAACAAATGTTATGAGAAGCTGAAAATATGCAATTAAACTAAACTAAAATAAAATAAATGATAAATAAACCTGAGTGACAGCACTAATATAAAGGCAGGCAGGTAAAGCAAACAAAGGTGACCTTTGATTAAACTTACAGAAGTACAATAACAAAACACAGTGCCAGGTAACAGGAAATTCTAGCATGTCAAACAGAAAATAATCTAAAGCAATGACAAACTAATAAATAATTATAGGTGGACATGATTAGATATGGAGATGTTTAACTGTCCTAAATGTGTTTACATTATAAATATATGCTACACTAAAAGTCTACAGCCAGCAGCAGAGTGAGGATAACATAATATATAGTCCATTCATCCAACCATTATTTTCATCTTTCAAAGATTTTGGTGGCAGCAGGCTAAGACAGATTAGATATATAGTTTCTATGATGAGTTCTGGGTATGCCCCAAGGTCTCCTCCCTGGTGGTTGTGCCCAAAAAACATGCAAAAGGAGGTACCCAGAGGGCATCCTAACCAGACTGCTGAGCCACCTCAACTGGCTCCTGTTGACACGAAGAAGCAGTGGCTCAACTGTGAGGTTTTTGATGTGTCCAAGCTTCTCGTCCTATCTGTAAGGTTGAGCCCAACCATGCAAAGGCCAGCGATGGTAACTAATTTCAGCTATTCCTTCACCTTGATAGTTCGATACAACACCAACATTGTTGCTGATAGTGCACTAATCTGTCAGTCCAACTCCAGCTTTGCTCTCCCATTATGGGTTAAGAATATCCCAATACTTGAACTCCGTTACTTGGGGGTGGTCTCTCTCTCCTGACCCAAAGGGAGCTTACATCCAACATAGAACTCTAGCCTCAGACTTTGCCTTGCTCACTTCCATTATAGCTGTTCCACAGTTGGGTCACGATTCGATGAATCCAACAGAATCATCTGTGAAAAGAAGGAATGCTGTTCTTAGGTTCACAAAACGGACACCTTCCTCGACAGTCTATACCTTGAAATCCTGCCCCTCGTCCCCCAAATAAGACTGGAGACGAGATTGGATCCTGTCTGTGATCCAATCCTGCTGGTATAATTGAAATCACGAAAGAAAATAGAATTTTGAACTGATGAGTGTGCTGTTTGGAAAACTAATGGTTCAGGTTTGTAACATTCATCTTGCATGAAAACAAGAATTTGATTCATAGTACCTGGTAATCCATTAAAGAGAATCAATGTCAACATCATGGTGCCACTGGAGTGCTATTAACAGTTATTGTGCTTCCCAAAGTCAGATTGTTGACATTTATTTGCTGGCAATAGCAAAACTAAAGAGGTAAAATAAAATGTAGTTTATTAAACTTCCATGTCAAATAAAAAGGGTTACAGTTAACGTTGAACAGAGTAAATGACTGCACAATTCAGTAGGTAAAAAAACGCATTTTAAAACTGCCTTTTTCATAGCTTTAAAACATATTCTAGGTCATAAATTCTGGTTATGTAATTGAAGGGTTACAGTTGAAGCAAAATGATGGCAGTGCTTTCTCTGAACATGATGTGGTAAAACAATCAAGCTTTGTATGTACTGTGCAGAGAGACCTTGGCTAGAGTCTGTCTCTACTTGATGATTAATTACCAGTTTGAGAATTTAGACTAATTATTTATGTAAATACCTGATAAAACAATGCAATCCAGAAGTTCATTCAAGGAACAGGAAGTTGTCTATATTTACATGTTTCAACAAGCCTGAATTATGTCAGCTTATCATACTGTAGTTCTGTTCTTTAATATAATGTACACCGAACACCGAATGTGTTGGTCCCACTTTTGCAGCCAAAGCAAACAGTTGTATCTATAACTTCTGTTCCCTGAAGGAGAGGAATGAGGTACAACACATAAGTATGGGATATCACGTCCTCTCACGTCCTGGCTGAAGAAACTTTTATTCATGCCTCTAAAGCAGATGAGCTGTGTTGACATGCGCAGAGCCCCGCCTGCACATATACCCACTGTCATCACAGTCATCCCTCAGTGTGATAGCTCAAAAGCTTGCCATTTGTAAGCGTACAAGCCTCTAGTGGATGACGCCCTAGCACTCTGAATTGTCACTAACACACTAGGTGGGAGACCCTTAGCAATCAAATTGAAGCATGAAGGTGCCACAGATCCAGGCGCGGATGAAACACCTCTACTCCCGCCTGAGAGAAAAGGTCCCTACGGAGAGGAAGCTGCCAAGGACTCACTGCTAGCAGACCGATTATCTCTGCATACAACGGCCTTGGAGGCCACCAAGGGGCCACTAGAATCTGAGAGAGATACTGCCGACACACTCTCTCTAGAACTGGAGATATCATTTCCGCTGGAGGAAATGCACACAGGAGCACGTCTAGCCATTGGTACATTGTTGCGTCCATGCCCAAGGGTGCATCGTGGTCAATTACGGAGAAGAACAGGGGGCAGTGAGCGTTTACCCTGCAGGCAAAAAGATCTACTTGCGCCTAGCCAAATAGATCCAAATCTGGGACACTATCAAAGGGTGAAACCTCCTTCCCCTCGTGCTCTGAGGGGTGCTAGCGCTGCCTTGGCGCTAGCACCCCTCACCCCTCGAATGCAGTGAAACTACCTTCGGTTTGGGTGTATAACCACATGAAAATAAGCATCTGTTAGATCGATTGTTGCACTGGTTTGTCCAGATACACAGCCCTGTCCCTGTCTGGGACATCAGAGAGGCTCAGCCACAGGTGCCTCTGGATCACTACTGTTGAAGCCATCCCTCTGCCTTGGGAGAGTGCTGTACAGTGGGACGCACAGAGGGTGTAATCTGTGGCGACTCTGACCTCGTTAAGAAGAGATGCCAGACTCGAGAGGAGAGGAGAGGGTCATGCCATGCAACAGCAGTCCGTCCCAGCACTTTCTCCACAAACATCATCCGTCTTTCCAGGGTTAAGCGCTGGTGCTGGTGACAGAATGCACAGGCTTTGGGCTCTGTCAACGCTCTCCTAGCATGGACAATCCCCAGCAGACAGGGCAGGCATCGTGCTGGTCACTGTTGGGCAAAGGCAAACCGCACCCCTGAGGACAGGGGCGAACAGAAGATTTCTGCTTTGCTTGCTTCAGTTTGGAGTCCATTTCAAAATGCAAAGCAAAATGCTACACAGGAAAACTTGCTCTGTGGACAGCCTACGCACCAACTGTGCGGTGGAGGCTAGGGCTGAACGACATATCGCATTTGCGATAATATCGTGACATGATCAAGTGCAATTTTCTAACCGCAAAGGTTGCGATTATACTCTGTTTACGTGACATGGGCGAGTAAAACATGTGATATGATCAAACGAGATTGTCTAACCACAGAGGCTGCACTCTGGTCACGTGACACGGGGAGCAAAGTTTTGAAACAGTCTACCGAGAGTGAACTAGCAAGCAAAGCTGTAGCCTACACAATGGCCTCAGGTTCAACAGAACCAGAGCCTGCGGGGATGCTAGTACCAAAGAGGAACTGCACATCAGCAGTGGGAATATTTTGGGTTTAAAAGAGATGATGTCGCACAGAGTCAGGTACTGTGTAAAACCTGTCTTGGTAGAGTTTCTACATCTCGGGGAAACACTACGAATTTGTACCAGCACCTTAAGACTCAGCACAAAACAGAGTATGATAGATGTATGGCTAAAAAATCTAGTAGTGTGCAGAATAAACCTAGTAACGTTACTCGGCAAGGATCACTGACCGAACTGTTTGAAGGTGTTACGCCATATGAACGCACTTCAAAACGGCACGTGGAAATCACCAAAGCAGTAACCCACTGCATCGCGAAAGACATGATGCCCGTCAATACGGTGACCAAGCCTGGGTTCAATAATTTGGTAACTACACTGGATAAGAGGTACAGAATGCCCTCCCGCACGTATTTCAGTCAGACTGCAATACCCGAGCTACATATGCAATGTAGGCGTAGGGTTGCAGCGGAGTTAAAGGCTGTTGAGTTTTTTGCGGCGACAACAGACATGTGGTCAAGCCGTACAGCAGAGCCCTATCAAAGTCTGACGGTGCATTACATTACCGAAGACCTCCACCTCGAAGCTCGCAGCCTACAAACGGCCTACTTCCCCGAAGACCACACAGGGGAAAACATTGCTGCTGGCCTGAGAGAGGGGCTTGCGTGTTGGGATCTCCCTGAAGACAACCTTGTCTGCATAACGACGGACAACGCGTCAAATATGGTGAAAGCAGCACAGCTGAACGAATGGACCAGGCTCCAGTGTTTCGGACACAGATTACATCTTGCTATTGGTAAGTTACTGCCGTGAGAGAGAGAGAGAGAGAGAGTGTGTGTGCGTGCGTGTGCATGCATGTATGCGCGAGCCTGTGTATCACTCTCTCCCACAAACACACCACACTATTATTTATCTTGTTCTTTACTGCTGTTAATTCTAGATATGTTATGTCAACCCCACACTGATGTACCCACCTCTTCTTATGTATTTTCTTTTTTGTTTTTGTCTTATGGTCTTATGTTCTTGTATGTCATGATGTATGTAACAATAGCTTTGGCAACACTGTTCCCATAGTCATGCTAATAAAGCAACTTTGAATTTGAGAGAGAGAGAGAAATGGTGAAACCTTGCATCATAACTGCAATTGTATGTCTAACACTAATTTTACTTTTTACTTTATTTTTTTTCCCTCCAGAAAATGCAATCAAAGATGGTAGAGTATCAAGAGCAATTGGGCTGTGCAAGAAGTTGGTGGGGCACTTCTCGCACAGTTGGAAGAAAAAGGCAGCACTCACTGAGGCACAGAAGGAGCTTAAGCTTCCTGAGCACTCTCTCATTACTGAGTGCCCTACAAGATGGGGGTCCAAAGAGAAAATGATTGCCAGAGTGCTGGAACAGATGAAAGCCATATCGCAGGTATTGACAGGTGACCGACATGCACGCTCCCTCATCCCAACCTGGCAGGATGCTGAAGTGTTGGAGTCCATTCATAAGGCACTGCATCCTCTCTCCGAATTTACTGATGCTCTTTCTGGAGAAGAGTATGTGAGCATCTCCTACCTCAAGCCAGTTCTCCATCTTCTGGCAACATCAGTCTTGGCTGAAGATGCTGAGGACACTGATCTGACTAGATCAATTAAAACCAAGGTCCTGGCATACCTCAACGACAAGTATAGTGACCTCAACACCCAGGAGCTTTTGGATGTTGCGTCGTTCATGGACCCTAGGTTCAAAACGCAATACATCAGCGCAGACAACCTTCCTGCCATTAAGGCCCGACTGAAGACAGAAATGGTGGAATCGGCTAGACGTACACATAATCAGGTAAATCCTTGAAAATTATATTTCCACAAACACATAATATTTATATATAAGCTAACTGCAAAACTAATGTCTCTCTTCCCATCTGGCAGGAGAAGAGGTCTCGCACTGAAACTGCTCAAAATTCCCCAAGTGCACAGGCCTCTGGGGGAAAGGCAAAGAAGACTCTTGGTAGTCTTTTTAAAACCAGTGCGGCCTCTTCAGCTTTGCCTCTGCCACTTGAAGATGTCGTGGAGGCAGAGTTGAATAGTTACCTGTTGACCCCTGTCATTGACGGAGAGGATGATCCCTTAGCCTGGTGGAAGGTGCACAACATTCACTTTCCACGACTGTGGAAGATGGCCCGCAAATATCTGTGTGTGCCAGCCACAAGTGCCCCCTCAGAGCGTCTGTTCAGCACTGGAGGGAATATAGTGACCTGCACTCGCTCATCCTTAAAGCCAGAAAAAGTAGATATGCTGGTCTTCCTAGCAAAAAACCTGTGAGCTAGGATGATTATGGCTAGCTGAGCCATACTCATTGTGCACTTTAGTTTGTGCTGTGTTGCTGTTACTTACTGCAGATAATCAAGATGTTCAGCCAGTTTTAATTTAAAGGCGTGTTTGTGTGTGTGTTTATACAATTGCTATTATGTTTGCACTTTATGTGTAATGTTACTGACTGCAGAGATCAGTAAGATGTGTGTATTTTTTATTTATTAGTTTTATTTATTTAATATTATTTTTTAATTTAATGACTGTCTAGTAGTTCACAGATGTCGAAAAACTGAGTGTGGTAAAGCCACTGATTTTTTTATGTATATTTCTGCAATCTGCACATTGTACTGACTTTCATTTTAATGTTTACACCAGGGTTCCTTGTCAGCACTTTATGCTCAGATGTTTGTAAGCTAAAAATAAACTATTGTGTATGTTCAAATATACTGTTGTGATTGAAGAAGTTAAATAAAAATGTCAGTCATCAATTCATGCATCACCTCATGTCATCATAACAGAGGTCTGTCTTCCAGGAAAGAACAGTTTAAAATTAATGTAATATAGTATTGGCCATACTATATGATGTATTGCTTGTCTTTGTTTAATAATACAGAAGACAAAGACCTTAAAAAATAATCGCATATCGCATCGCACTCGCAATATTGGGGCAAAAAATCGCAATTAGATTATTTTCCATAATCGTTCAGCCCTAGTGGAGGCTAACACCAACAAGGGCAGTTAAGCTAATTAACTCAACTCAGCAGAGGTGTTCTCAGCAAGGGGAAGAACGTAAGAACTGAGGGATGACTGTGATGATGAGGGGGTGTATGCGCAGGCAGGGCTGTGTGCATGTTATCACAGGTCATCCGCCTTAAAGACGTGAATAAAGGTTTCTTCTGCCAGGACACACGAGGGTGTGATATACCATACTTATGTGTTGCACAGAGTGAATCGACTGAAAGGGAACAGCCCTGACCCGTCAATGCATGGACTGCACTAGACACTTGAACGTATGTTATGGTATTTGGCACCAAGATGTTAGCAACAAATTCTTTGAGTCGTGTAAAATGTGAGATGAGGCCTCTAGGGATTTGACTTGTTTCTCTGGGGAATTAAAATGCCAAGTCAACATCTAAAACTAGTTGCTGTGCTACTTTAAACATATTTGTACAATGATTGCTTTGTGGCATGGTGCATTATCCTTTTGAAAGTGTACATGGTCTGATCTCAGGAGATGAGAGAAGGGAAGTAGACACAACTAGATGCAAAATACAAGAGACAAATGACCACCAAAGTAAAACAGGAGGTAATAGATGACAGACCCACACACCTGACATAGAGACAAAAAACAAACACAGAGACAAGGGAACCGGATGGGAATACAAAAGGGAACTAACAAAGGTATAATCAACAAAGCAGGCAGAGGACTAAATGCACAGTGAAATGCAAAAGAGACATAACTGAATGGGAAGACAAGAATAACTTGAGACAATGAAATGAGGAAACCAGACAACCATGGGGACAGAACACAGAGAGACTAGACAGACATGGGGACAGGAATGGAAAAACAGAAACTGAGAAAAATACTACATAGCTAAGACACATGGACTCAACTAGAAGATACATAATTAGATGGACTAGAATACAAACTGAGCGCTGGAGGATATAGTAATGACATAAAAGAAAATAGCATTGTGGTAGGAAGGACCTGGCACTTGGCAGGAAACTGTGTTTTTATTTACAGCGATTCATGTACACAAAGCTTTTCAGCTGCCCTCTCCAACTCACACATACCACACAGCTTTCTCCTCCGGGGTTAGGGGGCTACTGAAATAGGGAAGGCGTAATTGGTGTGATGGCTGACAGCTGTGCCAGCCAGCCTCCCCTGGCACTACCCCCTCAACCCACTGCTCCACCCCTCCTCCTACAACCACAAACCACACCCTGCCACAAGCATTCTTACTAATATTAGAAAAGAGACAAACTAGGACAGAAGTGATCCTCAAAAAACAATAATCAAAAACTAAATGATAGCAAGAGCTTCAGTTCTCTTTCAAACCTCACTCAGTATGGGAAGCGCACTCTGGCATGACCAATCCAAGAGTAACCAATCTATTTATGACCAATCAGAGGGCACTTCCAATAGTGAGATACCGAGTGAGGTTGTCAGAGAACATGAGTTACACATGTGACCAAATGTTTTGGTGTCACTCTGTCACAGCCATCACAATTTTGCCTTGCCAAACGCCTTCAAATCCTTATGCTTTCCATTTATTATTACTGCTTCTTTAAACTTTGAGGAAAAATGTTCCCTTGCTTCCTAATATAGCCTACCTACTAACAGGTACCATGATGAAAAGATGATCCGTGTTATTCCTTTCACTTGTCAGTGGTCATAATGCTATGCCTGATCGATCTATATTATGTGCGATTCTAATTTATTGTTAATCAGCCGCCTCCAGCCCTGCACTTAATTGGACAAACTGGTAAGTTGTTTATAGCTGGACAGTCAAATTACAAAGCTGTTCACATTTACATATTTTGCAGTCTGTGTTGTGAGACAAATTATTAAATGAAACAGTAAAGCAAATATGACCCATTATGATTACACTAATACTGTGCCATCACCTTTAAGCTGTACTTTTTTAAAGATTCGGGCACTGAACCTTTTTTCGGTGAGGTGCTTACCACTGTGTCACCTCGCTAACCACTTAATGGTTAGTGAGATGACCAGATGTACCTAAATGACAAATGAACCAATCAAAGTGAAATCATACCAAACCAAGATGCACCTCCATAGTTTACTTCGGACTTACCATATAACGGCATCACTCTTTGCAGACTAATGTTAAAAACATAAATGTAAATTACTACCCACATCACAAATTACATTAGATATATGTAAATATAACCTTTGACTAGCTCCTGGAAAGACTCACTGCTCTGTAGGACACACACACACACACACATACAGTGATGGTGGATCACTCTATTTTTCCTCTTGCTCTACAGATGGATGCTGTCTTATGCTGTCATGTTCTCATGTAACTGTATTGTAAAACCATTAGTGGTTACAGGTGAAAGCTTTTGCAGAACAACAGGGGGAAGACAGAGGCTTTAAGTTTATCGTCCACATCAATAATCAAACAGAGCTTTTTTGATTAATGTATGCGTGAAGGAGTCATGGTCATCTGTTATATAACACCATTAACATAGTGACATAACGGACTAGTTTCTGTTGTTTTTTTCACATTTGCAGCAGGTATTAAATGAACCCCTACTCTGCTGCTTTCACATGCTGGCTTTCTGTTGATGCTTGACTGTGGGCATGCCCAATGGGCATAGAAATAACAATGATATAAAATCAAATACAGCTTTCTCACTGCAACAGTCAATTTTGATGTCAAATGACAAAATATACCAGCAACCAAATCCCTTTCTCATAGACTCTGTATGGGATATTTTCATAATGCAATTTAAATAAATGTGATTTGATTTGTTGGCATCTGTACTGGTGATTGTAGTATTGAACTCTTCACTGCAAGCACCACAAACAAAGTGAAGCAAAGCATTCCCAATTCATTTTGGCAGGCCACGAAGCCACCATATTCAAAGTAAATGAAAAAAGTATTGCATGGAAAAAAACAAATTTCCAGCTCTGTGAATGAATGCAGATGACATTTCTCTGCATGAAAAAATAAGTATATTTACTATGTCAGCCTTTAGCCTTTCACACTGTGGGGAGTAGGCCATCTATAGGGGACCATCATAGTCCTCTGTCCTGTAGCTAATTAAAACTGTTGGATTGCCACATTATTTTGATCAGGGAGCTTGCATGTTTTAGTGAACCCTAGAGTTTTCCCAGGTAGGTTCACCCATGCTGGAAAGAGTTAAAGAGTAGAGGATAGACCCAGAATGACCCCTAGTCCTCCAGTTTACAGGTTGGTTTAGAGTTAGCACCTCTGTCCTGTAAAAAAAAAATCCTTTTGCTACAGAAATGTCAAGATGGGAAAATGGGTGTCTGGATTTTATAAACTGATAAAAGAATATAAATCATTCAGACAGTCAAGTTTTGACTGACTGACTGACTGAAGAGTTTATAGGTGGTACCCACTTAATTTATATCTTTGTGTCTATTTATACACATGACATTTAACAACATTGCTCTGAAAACAGCTTTGAAGGCAGGATAATCACTCTAAAAGCCACAGCGAAGGAGACAGATGTAAATATGTAATAATGTAATATTTGCGTCAGTCAGCTTATGTTAAATTAAAGTAACGGGTGAGCTAACTGTTGATTTTTTTGTTTGTAATTAGGTTTGTATTTGTTCCTCTGTTTTAAATAGACTTGATAACAAATAGCCAGAGATATGCTGTGAACACTGGTGTCTAAGCTGACCCAACAAAATATGATATTGAAGACACCTACAAAAACTGAGAAATCAGTCCAAGTAAGATCCTGTATTATGTACTTTGACTTGTGATTGTTGGAAGCTCTTTCACTGACAATGAAGAGGAGAAACCTATTGGGCAGAAGTCTATCCAACTGTCAGGCTTTACAGATGAGTTACTAATAGTTGGGAAATAAAGAGACAAGGAAGGATATTAAAGTATCACTGAAGTAAAAACAAAACCTTAAATCCCAGAAGACATATCATCATGCAGAAAAAAATCTTAAGATGTTGTTTTTCTTTTAAGGAGGTGAAAATGTGTGAAATAATTTCACTGGTTACCAAAGCGGTTTTAAAAACAAGCGATGACATTGTGAAATACGGATAATATCATCTCAGGATTATCAAGCTGACATTACTTGAAAATTGCTTAAACAAACCAGCTTGCTTCAGCATACTTCACTGTCCCCTGCCAGGTTTTGCTTCAGTAGCTTTCTGCACAATAAGGTTTAAAGCCTCCATTCTGCACTGAAGGACTTGTTATAAAAGATTGATTTTGCAGCACAGCAGAAAGAAAAAAGCAATTCTTATTTCATGGTGAGGCCTTTTTTTGGGTAATGGAATGGGTTCTGCAGACACAAAGGTCATATCACTCCCTCAGCATGTTGGAGGATGATGTCAGCTTTAAAGTCAAGGTGAAAATGAAGCAAAAGCCAAATGTGAATATAGGAGATTTCCACACAACCGTACTGTTGTGTAACTGCATTTGGACAGTGATTCTTTGTTCCCAATCCCTTGGTGTCAGTTGAAACTTTGGCTAGTTCTTGCTGTAAATCAAACCCTGATTGACAGGCTGTAATAATAATAAGTCCAATGTCTGCAAAACAGTGCACATCGCTGATTTTTATTGCAAACATAGTGACAGGACTGCACTTATGAATATTGAACAGGATGAATAAAAATGCAAGAACACATTCAGAAACCTTTTGGTGAAGATGTGGTTTGATGTTAGACCAGATGTCTGCAGAAAGAAGAGTAGACCTTCTGCTTTTGTTATTATGCAAAAGGAGAATTTCTCTGCAGAAAAAGTGCAGAACTACTGACTCACACTTGTGCAGTCTTGTAAAAATACAGACATTTCTTCGTGGTATTATTGAAGAACAGCACACAAGAGATTTTAATGCACACGACATATAAATGCACACAGCAAAAGTGACATAGTAGAAGCTCTCACACACACTCACTCACCTTATTCCCTTTCAGTAAGTCAGCCAGGGGGATCATCTAGTACCTCTGGTCTTCCTCTCTGTTCAGGGATTTACTGTCCCTCTCTGAGGAATCGTTAAGTAATGCTGCTTCACTGCCCAGAACTCCTGTGATTCTCAAGAAAACCTATCGGGAGCACCTGCTGTTTCCATGAACCGTGCTAACCAAAATGAACCTAAGTAAAACCTATGATCCCTCACTCACCTAATCACCTCATAAATTCCCCTTTGCCATGGTTGCTTTTGACAGGTGAGGGAGGATTTTGGTTCATACATGGATTATTGCAATTCAATATCACAGTCACCAAAACTGCAGAGTGCAGTTCATAAAAAGGGATTGTGTTGGTGACATTTCTCAAGACATTCAATAGGATGTTGCAAAGGGTGCAAATGGACAGTCATTTGAGACAATGGGCCATACTTTCACTGTACTTTTTTGTAACATTTGTCATTATTGTCATTTGTCATCAGCAAGTTTTAAGTCAAAGCAAAGATTGCATTTCTTTATTTATTTTCTGTGACTTTTTTTGGTTTCTGAAGACTTAGAGGTAGAAAACTTTATGCTTTTAACTGTTTTATGGAATGGAGATTCAAATTTGAGGGAAGAACCTTATTGGAATAATGAAGTACCAACTAGAGATAAGAACCGAAGTAGTTCAGTTCCTTGGAATTGTTAGTCTGCTTGCCTATCAATCCCTATCCCGCTTATCCGTTCCACTTGAAGTTGTGCTACAATCAGTTGATTTCATTTTGTATGCCGGATGAAAATAGTATAGTTGTAGTTTTCACCGTGGATATGGACACTATTTTTATTTTTATTCCACAAAAGGAAGTCCAAACTGCATCCAGGACAGAAATGGCTGCATTATGCTGTTAACACAACTTCGGCTCTTTGCAAGCACCTGCACAGAAGGCATGTTAACACTGAATGTCGACCCCAGCCTAGAGGCCAGACCCAGAATTTCAGCAGGCGACACACTTATTCTTGGAGGCGGCACACACTCATTCTTGGAGGCGACACACTTATTCTTAGAGGCGGCACACTTATTCTTGGAGGCGACCTCAACCTTGGACTAAATGAAGAAATGGATAGGCTCAACACAGCAGGAACTCAGCGTAATTGACAGTCCACAAATATAATCAAACAGTATATGAGTGACTATGGCCTTTGCGATGCATGGTGCTCCCTTCACCCCAACAGTAAGGAATATTCTTTCTTCTCACATGTTCATCACTCCTACTCTCATCTGGATTATTTTTTGGTCAGCAGCTCACTTCTGAGTGACATTTCAGACACTGAGATTTACCCTATAGCTGCCAGCGATCATGCTCCTGTATCTTTAACACTAATGCACAAGAATAATACTACGCCAAGTAAAAACTGGAGATTTAATACATCACTGCTCAAAGATGAAGACTTTATTAAATATTTTAAAAAAGAGTGGACTTCATATTTAGACTTTAATGACACTCCCGGAACATCTGCTTCTGTTCTATGGGAAGCAGGGAAAGCTGTCACATAAAAAGAAAAAAGAAAACAAAAATATTCAGGAATTAGAAAAAACCATCAAATCCTTAGAAGAAGCCTACGTGTCCAACCAAGATCAAGAAATAATGAACAAAATATGCAAAACAAAACTAGAATTAAATGAAATTATTAATTAAAAAACAGAATTCCTAGTACAAAGACTTCGCTTGCAGAATTTTGAACACACTAACAAATCCGGTCGATTTCTAGCTAACCAGTTAAAAATAAATAAAGAAAAAACAACTATATGTGCTGTTAAAGATTTATCGGGGAACACAATATATGACCCTGGAAGAATAAACAACATTTTTAGGGATTTCTATGAAACTTTATATTCACCACAAATAAACCCATCTAAAAATGAAATTGATCAGTTTCTTGACAACGTAACTCTTCCAAAATTACTAGACAGTCAAGCAATGGCACTGGATTCGCCACTGACGCCAGGTGAACTCCAGGAAGCGCTGATACGTATGCCCAATAATAAGGCTCTAGGTCCAGACGGCTTTCCTGCAGAATTCTACAAAGAATTCTGGACAATTTTGGCACCAGTATTGTATTAATGTAGTAATGTTGCAGGAAATCAAGGAAAATGGCAGACTACCACCAAATATGAATTCTGCCAACATTAGTCTCCTGCTAAAACCAGGCAAGGACCCTTTATTTCCCTCAAGCTATCGTCCAATATCTCTTATAAATGTAGACCTCAAAATAATCTGCAAAGCTCTCTCAAAGAGATTAGAGAAAATAACCCCCCTTTTAATTCATCCTGACCAAACTGGTTTCATAAAAGGTAGACACTCCTCAACAAACACTCGTAGATTACTTAATTTAATAGACTACTCATGCAGTAAAAACATTGAAACCATAATATTATCTCTTGATGCAGAAAAAGCGTTTGACAGAGTTAACTGGAAATTTTTATTTGCAACTTTACACAAATTTGGTTTTGGAAACTCTTTCATAAACTGGATAAGAATATTATACAATTCCCCAACAGCTCGTATCAGAACAAATGACCAGACATCCTCCAGCTTCTGTCTCCTGAGGGGCACCAGACAGGGATGCCCACTCTCCCCTTCACTTTTTGCAATTTTTATCGAACCACTAGCAGCAGCATTTAGACAGGCTACAACAATTAAGGGCATAAAATGTAAGAACGTAGAACATAAAATCAGTCTCTATGCGGATGATGTGTTGCTTTTTCTGCAAAACTCACAAACCAACCTTTCTGAGGTAATTACTCTAATAAACTGGTTTTCAAGAGTTTCAGATTATTCAATTAACTGGCCAAAATCTACAGTTCTTCCCATTAACTGCTCCTTCCATAATTCTTCTTCTGCCCCACTACAATCTGGAAATATTAAATATTTAGGTATTAATGTTTCTCCTAAGCTTTCAGACTTAACTAAATTAAACCACATCCCACTTCTAAAGAAAGTAGAAGGTGATCTGACTAGATGGAAATCTCTACCCATATCACTCATGGGAAGGGTCGCCACTATAAAAATGATGATCTTGCCAAAAATAAATTACTTATTTTTAATGATCCCTAACAAACCATCACAAGATTGGTTCAGATCTCTGGATTCATATATTTCTAAATTCCTTTGGAAAGATAAACCCCCGCGTATCAGCTTAAAAACGCTACAAAGAACCAAGGATAAAGGAGGATTAGATCTGCCTAATTTTCAACAATACTTCTTAGCCAACAGGCTTCAAGTCATTTCAGAATGGTTAAAACATACCTTCTTAGATGAGCCCTGGCTAGATGTTGAACAGGCACTATGCAATGATCTAGAGATTTCAGACCTACCATTTATCAGCTCAAACATCAAAAGACATGAATGCTTCAAAAGTGTCAACATCAGCTCTTCTCTGACAGCATGGTGGGAGTTTCTAAAAATAACGGAGTCCTCATTAATCCCATGCAAACGTACACCTATCTGGAACAACCCTGACATATTACAAAACAATAATATGATTAATTTTCCAGAATGGAGTTGTAAAGGAATTAAATACTTAGAACATATATTAGAGGGAACAGAATTTATTCCATTTGACAGACTAGTTACACAATATGGGATCAACAAGAAAAGATTTTTAGAATATCAACAAATTAAATCCATAGTAAAAAAGAAATTTAACCTCAGTCAAGTTGAATTACAAACACCACCAAGTGCGGTACATTTTCTTACTCTTAAATCCCCCAAATTATTATCTAAAATATACAGAACACTTTCTAAAATAGATGAATCAATATCCCTTCCTATTGCAAAGTGGGAAGCAGATTTATCAGTAAGCTTAGACCAAAACTTCTGGTCTCAGATATGCTTAAAAACCTTTAAATTGATTAAAAATCCCAGTCTGCAATTAATACAATACAAAATACTACATAGAGTGCACTATACAGGTCATCGGATGTTCAAGATGGGCTTTACATCTTCCAACAACTGCTCACACTGTCAAGGCAATACACGAGACAATTACATCCACGCTCTTTGGTTCTGTCCACCAGTGCAGAAGTTTTGGCGCAAGATATGTAAAGACTTATCAAAGTGTCTGAAATGTAAAATTCCAACCTCACCTTTAGTATGCTTGTTGGGAAAATTGGATGATGTCACTACAGAAACTAATACAGTCCACATGGTTTTTACTGCCCTATGCATCGCCAAGAAAACGGTCCTCATGAACTGGAAAAATAAAAATAATCTTAATTCTAGCCAATATAGAAACCATCTAATAGATCACATTAGTCTCGATACAGCCTCTGCCACCACATTAGATCAATCCCTCTGGGCTCCTTTGATTGGCTCCATCACCTAGCGGGGGTGGGGGGTCGTGGTTTGGTCCCGCCTTAGCTATTGTGGTTGATGTGGAGGTTGGGACAGGGTTAGGGCGCCTGGAGAACCCCTAGAGACGTTATACCTGGAGGGCTTAACCCGGGGGGTTGTGGTCATAACCTGGTTAGTGGCTCTGGTCGCTCTTAGAGGGTGTTCTCCTCGTGGCTGTGTGCAGCAGGGCTGGGGGATGGTCTGTGCTGGCGGACGTAGGTTACTGGCCTGGTGGCCTGGCTGCCCCTGAGTGGATCCGGGGCAGGCGTGGGGGCTTGGGGTTCGGGGGTGCTTCGCCTCTGTGCTGGGGCTCTATCTGGGCCTTGGGGGCTTCGGTCCTCGTCGGTGTGTCGCCGAGGTTGTGGGCGGTGTGGGTGCACAGGGGCTCAGCCCTGGCGCAGGGGACCTCTGGTGCATCGGCCTAACTGGGGGGCTCTTCAACTGGCAGGGAGGTTGTTCCATCCTTGCAGGAGTCCACTCTGCAGGTGGGGGAGAGACATAGGAGAGGTGGAGAATAAAATTGCCCACCTCTCAATTTTAAATCCATGTAGACATTGAGGGTTCTCGGGAGGGGCCATGCTAACACCTGCTGCTCTCTGGCAGCAGCACCATGCCCTCCCTTGTTTTAAATGCACTTTAGAACAACACGCAGCAACACTACACATGAGCGGGAGGAGGGAGGTATGGGGTCTTTACACACCCCCGTTCTCTACTAGCCATCGAGGCGGGGGGGCTGGGAGGAGGTGTTGGCTGTCCGATTGGCCTCCCTGCTGCTGCGGAGCCTGGGGCGGTCTGCTTGCCTCCACCCCGTGGGAAAGGGTAACATCTCTTGGGTCTGGGTGCCCCTCTGGGGGCGAGGGTACCTGGACCCGGGGTATAGAGTATGTTTGGGGAGTGTGATTGTGTGTACATGTCCATTTATGTCTATCCTTACGTTGGGTGAGTGCTGAGTGTTTGTATATGTGTGCATGAGGGTGGGAATGCATGTTTGTGTCTGTGTGTGCCTGTTTGTCTGTGTCTATATGTCAGGTCGGGTCTTAGACTCCACCTCTCTGGGAACTCCCAGGCCCTCCAAAGTGTGGAGGCCTATCTCCCCTCACCACACTCCCTGCCGGCGACTGATGCCCTCAGGGGTCGGTGCATTGGTGGTTCTTGGTGTCCGGGGCTGGGCGCTCAGGTATGCACCAGCTCACTTCCGGTGGCTACTTGACGGGGCCTGGTGCCTGTTGCTCGGTCAGGCCTCTTCCGGGGCAAAGGGGGCCCTCGGGCCTCCGGCCTCGGGGACTGCGGCTCGGTTCACTCTGGCACAGCTGGCTGCCGGCAGAGCCGGCGGGCACGCCAGTGCAGCCCCCTCTGGCTTCTGCTCTGTGGCTACTGGGTGGCCCCTCGTCTGGGGATCTCCTCAGCCCTTCCCAGGAGGGTGGCACGGATGCCCCTCCGGTGGTCCTCCTTGGGCTCTCGCACTCTGGGGCCTCTAGATGTCTGGAGCCTGGATCTCCTCCATGCCTGCTTCATCCCCTGGGGGACGGGGCTATGGCCCTCCACACCCTCTAGCAGACCGTTACATGGGGAAACCTTTTGAATACAAGCGCGCTGATCCACACAGGTGTGCACACGGGTGTTCACTGTTCGTAGACATAAACTACACCTTTCTTAGCTGCTACTTCAAAGCACATTGTGCGCTGTCTGTCCTGCGTGCTGCACAATAACATTCAATATTTAGTATTTACTGCTGTTCACACTTAGCTAGATTAACGTGATGGTGTTGTGTTTAGTATGTTGCTTTGTTTTTTTTTGCTTGTTTTCTATTCTTTTTCTCTCAACAGGTGATCCAGGAGATTTTTTCTCTTTGTCTTTGTAAGTGCCCTTTCTCACTGTCCCTCTTCCCTTCTGTTTTTCTTTTCCTTCCTCTCTTTCTTTCTCCCTTTCCTATCCCCCAGTCATGTCTGTCCCATCTGTAACAACTGAAAATAAAATAAACAATAACAACAAAGGTTGATCAAATGGACCAATACGGCAATGCCATGATGATCCATTTGGCAAAATAAATCCATTGGGTATCCTTGTTGGTCTTCAGACAACAATTCTGACGGCTAAAGAACCAAATGGGACAGGCAAAAAAAAAAAAAGAATTTCAGCAGGTAACAAACTGAAGGGCAGCCAGGCTGCAGCCTCCATTTCTACATTTGTAAACTGACAGTTTTGTATACCGTCAGTTTACAAAAAACATTAAACTGGCAGGTTTTAGTGTTTCTGTTTTAGTTTAGCCCTTTAAAGCCGGTGGGAGCGGACGCGCTCCATTTTGCGTAACTATTTTTAAATCCCGGTAGCACTGCAACCACGTAAGCTAGCGATATAATTTTTTTTGCATATGAAACCGGAGGACTTGTACTTACATCTTATGCCATCAGCTTGTCCTAGGTCACAGTTTCCTTCCACATATAGCTTTGCAAAAACTGCATAAAAAGCGCTTGCAGCGACAAAAACATGATATTCCAGAGACACGCTTTGCCGATCCGATCAGCTGTTCATAACACTTCCTACGTCCATCAGCGTGAACTATCTCATGTCCGCCATGACCTGCCCGAAACCGGAAGTGACGTCATTATGCGGGAATGTAGTTTTTTTACCATCCCGGCCTTATGAGCCTATACTGGTGTTTTTAAAAATTATGTTTGACTTTATGACTTTCTGTGTCATTTCTGGGATGCTTAGGACTCATATTGCACTGCTGGAAATAGTTTATTTTGATGCACATGCTGTTATTTTGCAAATTTGCATTATAATACTTATTTTCGTTTTTCCTGCAGTATATGAAAATTGGTGTATTTCAAAAATAAAACTATGAAGACACTTAAAATGAATTTCCTGTGGTTGGAAACTATTTTGTGCAACTTTTTTGTATTTACAGTTTTGAGGGATAAGCCTGTTAAATTTCTCTAACTAGAAATATATGTTAAAAAAACAAAAACGATTTTCAATTTTTTCGTGGTTTATTGCACTTTTTTGCAATTTATGTAATTACTATGCACTTAATGCATATATATTAATAAAATTTGGGCTATAATGGTTGTATTGATGTATATCAACTTGAAATGCTCCCAAAAATGGCACTACAGCATGTAAAAATATAATATAAGCTCTGGCAGACTTGGTTCTATGGTAGGTCTTAAAGGGTTAGAATCTGTTTATCATGTACTTTTGGCAGTTCTACTTCTAACATTTGTTCAGTTTCAACAGTTGTTCCCAATCAACCCCTGTTTCCCTTTGTTTCTTTTGCTAGATAGCACTGTTCTCATAGTCAAGATTATTTTTTCTTCTGTGTATTTCTGTATTTTGTCAGTTCCTTACTGTCTATAGCTGTGCTTGTGACGCTGTGGTAGGTTGTCTGTACTTTTCCCTTTGCCTGCGCCTCATTTGCTTTGTTCACCTATCAAACTACTTCCACATGGAGACCCAACCTGGAAACTAGGATTAAAGATTTTGATGAACTTGGACTTAAACTGCGTCTCATTTGTCCTGCGTATGCGTCCTTCTCCTTTGCCTAATCTGTACCTTGTTGATGTAATGGTTAATGATTTTAAACCATTAGACTATGTTTCGGTCCAGATGGTTGCACTAAAACCCCAAATTAATAAAGTTTGCACAGATTTGAATCGAAACTCTTTGCAGAGTTGTACAGTAATGGTGTTGTCCTTTGTATTTCTGATGTCAAGTATGTAGTATAAAAAATTACAGTAGATTAACAGGATAACTGTGAATTACAAAGTAAGACCCAAAACTAGTCCAGATTGTGGATAATCACAGCTCTGAGCACATGCTTGTCCAGTCTTGAGTTCCCCATCTTAAATTCAGTATGCCACTAAGTGAGCTAACAATCTCTGCTGTAATGGGTACAACATTACCGCGGTTAGTTCTGACCTATTTCTTCCATGACCACGTATTTCTCAGACAACCTTGTGGCAAAAAACCAAGAGTCTTAATTTGTACTGACATTAGTGGAAAAAGTAAAAAGCTGTCAACTTTATACATGTCTTCAGTGCTAATAGGATAATTTTAATGTGCACACTTTTTGCCTTCAAACTACAAAATATAAGACAAAATAATCACTTTATAGTATATTTATTATTTTGTATCCCATAACTTACTGGTTTCTTCATCAGTAAAGTTTTTAATTCTGAGGCTGTTTGTGACTTTGACACTTATCCACACTTACCAAAATGCAAACAGATGCCTGAATTATATGCGCGTTATGTAATTGGAAATTACCTCTCTCATATATCTGTCAAATGTTACAGTGAGATAAGATGGTATGTGCTTTAAGTGAGATTAATGTAACACCTTAATCTCTTTCTTCCTACCTCTGACATCTTGACAGAGTCATAGAGTCTCCACTTTGTTTTCATAGGTGTGAGCAGTTACTGCACAATATTCAGTGTTAATAGCCTTGCCAGAAGGTGTCTCTCAGGTTTCTATTCTAATGAAATAATGATGGCAGATGAGAGAAGTGCTCACCAGAACTCTGACAGCTGAGGGGGGTGATTGTGAGAAAGCCTGCCCACCTATGTTTGTGGGCTTTTGTCTCTCTTTCACTCCTGTCTGTGTGGGCCATGCTGGGAGGTTAATGAAGACAGAAACAAACTGCTCAAATTTAGGTGTATAAATAATTACTGTGTGCTTAGTTTCAACTTTGCTGTAGGGATGTAGTTTGAATCTGAAGAGTGATTAAAATAACTTGTTTATCTGTTCACTGGAGGGCTTGTTATCTGTATAGTTGGAGGCATTTGAGAGTACCTAAGTATGAACAGATGCCCTTGTAAAAGACAATTGTGGCTCTGAGTCTGACTAAAACTGAGCTGTTTTTAAGCTGACAAATAGATACAAACTTCAGGTTGGAGATGTTTACATGTCTGTGGGGTACTTTGAGTTTTTGATTCATAAACCTAACTGAGCCTATTTCAGGACTGGAGTGAAATCCTGTCTGTATTTAGATGTAAAAATCCCTTCCTATGGATAGAATACAAGAACAGACTTCCTTCGAGACTGAGAGTACAAAAGCTATTTTGCAGTAACGTTACAAACAATTGTAGCCTTCGTCCATTAAAGCCAGAGGTCTAACACACGTAAAAAGCTGGAAAAAAATACCCATCTGGCACGCAGAGCAGCCATGAAGTTTGAAACATTACCATGCAACAAGTCTGTTTATCAGCTGTGCTCAAATTCAACTCTTTCTTCTCTGTAGTTAAAACACTCTACTACATGCAGCAATTGTACTGCTTGATGATAAAACCTAAAGCTGCTTATTTCAGCTTTGTGAATTATTCAAATGAGAACAAGAGCTTTTTTGTCATGAATGAACATGAATGATATAAAAGTATCAACTCAGATTTTCTCATTTTTGCTTTTTTCATCTGTCAATTAATTTAAAAACTTTAAAACTGTGCCTTGTCTATTTGACCTGTAGCAATGAAACTAAAAGGTGCTTTTTAGAAAGGTCATGCCTTGCTTTAACATGGAAAAAGTTCCCAATCATGGATGTGATCTTATTCTTTGAATTTATTAAAGTAGTACTCAGTGGTGATCTCAATAATGTCTTGTGTGGACCTGCTCAACCTGAATTCAAAGTACAAATCCAAACCAGAAGGATAACAATCTACTCATTTGTTCTCCTATGGGAATATTTTGATCTGAATTGTCCCATCTCTGAATAAAGGGACATTATTGGCCAAGACAGCATTGATTTGATTTTATGATTGCTTTTTAAAGTTGGTTTAATTGCCCCCACTGAGTTTGATCACAGTCATTGCAGTTCATGTGAAAATCCAGCAGGTGGTTGCTCCGACTGGTCTTTACTAACATTGGTCTTAACTGCTAAATTGCTCTTTAAGGTGAATTTTGAGAATCGAGTTTAGTTGCACCAGCCAAACAGCAAAGAGATAAAAATGGCATCAACAAAGTGTTGTTGTCATGTCAGTATGGACCAAAGTTATTTCATGACCTTGTTGAATCCACAGTCACTAAGGTGAGGATTATATTCTGCTGCCTGCATGGATAGGTGCAGACATCACTACTCAGGCTTGGATCTGTGCAAATAATCACATGCTAATATTTATTTATTTTGTATTCCTGTTTATTTGTTCTTAATATTCCTGTTTATAATATTTACAACAATCTGCCTTGGCCTCTAGGACATTAAACATCTTCCTGGATCAACATTTGGAAAACATGATGTTGTTCATTTTTGAAGGAATGAAGCACTGCCCCATTATTGGCAGTGCTTCAGTGTATCTGTTGCTCTTCACTGACTAGAAGTACAAGAAGACTCAAGATTTGTTTAAATTTTGGGCACTCCTGCTGTTGGTTAAATGTTTCTTGGAAATATCCTGCTTTTGGATTAACAGCGTGCCTTTTGTGGGTTTTTCTCTGGAAAAATGACAGGGTCGAGGTCTATAAAAAACAATATTCTGTTTTTGTGGCTTAAGCAAATAGCATCTTGTATGTGGTAACCAATTTATGAATGGAGATTATTTGTCTTTTATTATGTTTTTGTGGATTATAAATGATCTTCACAGTTTAAAATGAGGATTGTCAGACCAGACATGTTTAGTGAGTGGAAATTTGAATGGCCCTTACATTAAGCCTGCTTGAATTGTTTCCATTTACCTTTTCTTAGCTCGCAAACGTGTTTTGGAACGAATAGAAACTTGCACTAAATCTGCCAGCTAGCACATGTAGTTTGCCAATTACAGCGGTTCATCTACTTTGCAAGTAGTAGTGGCATTACATTACTAAAAACACACAAATCAGTTTTGCTGTAACACTTTTTAGTGTGATTGTGATCTAATACTGAAGTTTGAAAGGACATAACAACAGAATAAATGTGTTAGGGTTTCAAGATGTACTTTTTGAGAAAATTACCAGCAGTGAAACTAGTCGACAGACTCTGAAGCATATAAAGAACTTCATCGAGCACATATGTAGTCCTACCAGTGTGTGTTTTTCTCTATGTATATGTTTATATGGACCACATGGCAACTGTCAAGTGTCAGCTCCTCCCACCTCAGACACGAGTGGGAAGAAATAAAACCCCCAAACCCCAGAAACTTGGCAGTAGAAAGTGGGTCACCACCTTCACAGGTTTCTTTCACGTTGAGGGAAAATGTTAAAACGTGACTTAGAGTCCCTGTGAAAAATGTAAACTGGATGGTTGAAAAAAAGCTTTATTGTTCTCCTAAAATATTAAATCAGAAAAGTTATTCACGGTCATCTCCATGTTTATTCTATTTGTATCTAGAGCTGCCCTTCTCATAATCTTCATCCACTCATTTAATTCCTGTGGTTTCTCCAGCAGTGCATGCTCTATCCAACAGTCTGTTTATTTTTTATACTGCACAGGGTCTTCCAACATTGTATGGGCCTAACAAAACCCAATAGACCAGAGATAACAATATAATCTACTTTAACAGACACACTTGAGGAATTAGAGCCAGTCTTTGTGCCTCATTAAAACATCAGATTTTCACTGAGGCACATCTGAGGCAAAAAAGTAAAAATCAACAAAGGCCTGCATGCTTGGTGTTAAGGGGAGTGATTGTTGTAAAAATGTATAAAATGCTACAAATTGCAGACTTATTGGAATTAAATCCTTTTCTACTGGCCACCTACGAAATGATGACCTGCCAAAGCAGCCGATGGAGTTGGCATCTTTCAGGCACCAGCTAGCATTTACAAGCACGTGGCTGGTGTTTATTAACCACCAGACATTTTTCTTGGCAGGGTTGAAGGACCCTATGAAACACTGTGTGTACCCAGTGGACACTGAAACCCACCACTGAAACAAATTCTAATGGAAATCTTACACTTTGTGGGGAACTCATCTCAGCATGATGCCTCACCTTCTCAGTGTTAGGGCTGCCACTGTATTCCACTATACTTCTGCACATAATAATCCTCTGTCAGGCTTTATTTGGATTGTGACCAGTCGAGGGGAGAGGAGGGCAGAGTAGAAAACAGAAGGGAGAATATTGTCAGGAGGAGAAACCACAGAGAGGTGAGAGGAGATGTAAGAGGAAAGGTGAGAAGAGCAGAGAGACAGGAATAGGAGATGCAAAGAGGAAGTGTGAAAACCACCCGATTTATTCCTTTTCCATCATCAACCAGTTCATCTGTTAAAGCCTGGCACAAGCTTTGTTAAATTCACAAATTCTTTCTGCAGTGAGCGTTTAAATCTGACACAACAATGAATTAACATTTCATCAAGTAGTCAGACTGTGTAGTCTATAATCAAAGCTGGTTTTCCTTGTACTGACTGCAGCTGACTAAATTGATACCAGATGCATATAGTAGGCTGTGGATGCTCTAAAATATCCTCCAATGTAATTTTCCTTAATGCGTCATTATTAAGGTCAGTTATATTCGGCGCACAAAACGGGAAATTAAATAGAACCAGTGACATTTTAAGACAGAGACACTCAAAGAACTTGAAATTAAGGGAGAATCCAGTAGCAGCAAAATTGATAGAGAAAAAATATTCAGGTAAAAAGGAAGAATGAAGCCTCTGAGGCTAAAAACAAAGCCAGTGTATCCCCCAAAGATCCCAAAATACTCCTGTGTTAAAATTCTTAACTTTATTGCAATAAAAAGTAAGTTTTACAGGAAAGAGTTTCTCCTTTCGACTGATTTTTTATGCTAGATCCCAACTAATTTGATTCACTAAACTGGATCTAAGCTGTCTTTGGTTGGTCCATGTGATCCGATCTATCAAAAGCTGATAGAAGGCAGCTGAAAGTTTGCATTTTGATCAGATCTTAATGGATTTAAAAGACTATTTGGTGGTTTACAAAATAACAAAAAGAACAAAATGTAAAAGTGTTGTTGACCAAAAAATAATTGTAGTTACTGATGAAAGCACTACTCAAGTTATATTACTGTTCAGTCTTGTTGAAGTCTTTAATAAAATTAGAAATAAATAAACTATTAAAACTGTTTAAAGTTCAAATTTTGAGCGAGACCAAAGGTTCTTCTGGTGCAGAAACAGACGTGAGCTTTAGCTTCTCTTTGCTTTTCTCTGCACCAATCCCTGTTTTGCCCTTAGCTTACCCTCAGTCTCTCCATCATGCTCTCTTTTTTCTTCTTTATTTCTTCCTCCTTCTCTGGTTCATCCATTCGGGGTTACAACCACTGGAACAGGCTCCTCAGCAGCTGGAAACTCAAGATGGTTTAATCTAAACCTCAGGAAGCAGGATGGGAACCAGATGCAATAAAGGAAAAAAAAAAAGAAAGAAAGAAAACAAACATAGGGCACGTTTAACTCGGCTAGCATGGGGATCTCCAAAGGGCACTGTGCAAAGGGGAAGAGGAGTTTTCATGAGACTGCAAAAACTTTTTGTCAGGAAAAAGAAATAGGGTGCATAAACCTCAAGACCATCAACAGGCTGTAATTCAATAGTTGGAGACATTGTACAAAACCATCAGTAAGCTCAAAGCAGTCACATCTTCCATTGTGAAGCTTGTAGATTTAAGAGATGGTGGCTTGTTTTAAGTAATGGAAAAGTTTGGAAAAAGATTGGTCAGTGACTAACCCTCTCTAAGGAGCTTGGAAAGAAAGCGACTAGACTTCCTTAACCTCTTAAGCCCCAAGCCTAACTGATCTCCTGCCTTTTGCCCCCGTATCAGGGGGCGTTGGGGCTTAAGAGGTTAAGTTTCATGAACATGTTTCTCCTCTCATCTAAGAGACTTCTTCAGTTCTTTAGGTTTCGTTAAAATGCTCTGAGAACTGAAGAAGTCCAGTCGTTTTCTTTCTAAGCTCCTTGGACTATCATGACCTAATATTAAGATACTCTTAAGATAACAAGGAATCCGTGTTACACCATTATATTCAGTTGTTTCCTGGTTAAATCTCTTGCTTTATCACGCAAAGAGAACAAAACCTAAAAGAAACCCACACAAAACCCCCAACGCTTTAAAATTGATAATACATTTATAATAATACCTAATAAAAATGTTATAACTTGACCATCTGTATTGTATTTTTCCTTTCTGTGTAACATCATCACTGCAGCCTCTGATGCATATCTGTCTGCCTTGGAGAGGGAAACCTCCTCTCTTATTCTTCCTGTGGTTTCGTCCATTTGTTTCTTCCATTTGGGGGCTTTATTTATCTAAAGTAACAATCTAGAGTAAAGTGGAGTTCCCAAAATTATTTCCTTAGAGAGCTAATTTGACAAAATGAAAGTCACTGAGGCATACTCCTGCTTCATATTACTAGTTACACATCTTATCAAAGCAGTCAAACCTAGCTCCAAACCAAACATCTGCACAAGCTCATTTTCTGTACTAACAGTTATCACATATCAGTAACCAAAACAAATTTAAGTTCCCATTAGTAACTTCTTCGTGTTTTCATTTCAGTGTCAAGCCCAAAAAAGGTGTCTCAATATCTACTATCAGGGTTGTATTTGTTAATTACTGTATTTTAAGCTTTCTTTGTTTTTTACCCTTAATTATTATCCTTTATATTTCTTATTAATGTATGGGATTTGTGCATTTGTGTCCTCCCTACACAAGAGAGTGTGCCGGTGTGCTAGGTTTACTTAAAAGTCACCCTCAAAGCTTAGAACTTAACAGCTGCTCCACAATAGCTGATCATGACAAAGCTAAAATATTTACCTAATGGCAGATTATTCTTTTTTTTAATATCTTTAAGATGTCTTTAAAGTTTTTTTCTAATCATATATATTTAATATTAGCTAGCATTAAACTCTGTCGAAGTCCTGTTCTTCAGCACCCAACATAAAATGTCACCAGGGCTCTATTTTGCAGCTATTCTGGTGCATTATTGAAAATAACCGTAGACTCTGTGAAAGTGGACATTGTTTGTGTTTTTGAACTTTCAAGTTCTATTTATTATTAAATGTTACGGTTTAAATTTTCACCTTTCTGTATTCCATCAGTGTTTTCAATACATACTGCAAAAGCTACCCAAGAGTTTCTGAAGGTGAAGAAAAAGGATATTCTACAACGGCAAAGGCAGTCACCTACCTCTTCAGAATATAGCATGCTTTTCAGCTACTAAATACAAAACTGAAGGAGATACCCACAAAAAAGCAGCAACTGAACGTAGCTGCAGTAAACACCCAGCAGAGCTGGTGATGTCCTTGATTTCTAAACTTCAGGTGATCATTGATCGCAGGTACTAAAAGTAGTCATTATATTTCACATTATGTTAATTTGTCCAATTAATTTAAGCCTCTAAATAGACTATGTATAAATTTGGCTGGAACTCACGTATAGCCAATACTGTGCGTTTATAAAGTTTGCACACCACTCACATACTGAGTGTCAGATTTGGACTGCACTGTGTTGGTGTACAGAGGTGAGATTACAAAAATTATGCCAGTGTTCAGAAAAGTATATGGTCCTAACTTTACGTCTATCTGCCTCATAGGTGATAGATTTCTATTCTTTTTGAATTGAAATGAAATGAAATTCATTATTTATTGAGGATCCGTAGCTTGTACAAGATTTGCAAAGACATCTGACTCCCTGTTTGCTCACTCAAAAGTCCAGTGATATGGATGACATTTTATTGATTTTGAGAGTTTTAAGTAATTATTTTGATGCCCTGTTCTTCTATCTGCTGTTCACTCTTGAACAGTGTAAAATATAATTCATAAACAATTCTCTAATGATTGCACGCTATTACCTAATATTCCGCACCAGGCTTTTTGCTTGAGCAGCCAATAACTGCTGTGCTTGGCTGAGCAGTCCAGCAAGAAATATTGACACCCACACATATAATGTGACACAGGTGTGTGGTATAAGTCTGGAATAAGACACAAAGATGAACATAAATTTGGTGTGAATACATTTAACACATGCAGGTAGCAGAGCAGATTCAGATGTTACATCTGGCTTGGATGTTACAGTGGCTGTTGCAGTTGTGCTGGTGACATCTAGTGGAATAAAGTAGGATATATATTCAAGGTTGAATAACTCCAAATGAATCATATTGATTAAGTAAAAAGATCAGAGTGTGTTGTGCTTAATTATAAAAAGAGAAACCTATCTAATGTGCCACCTTTGAGCAGTGTAGTAGTAAATGTGACACCAGTTTTAAGTACTTGTCATGTTTAGTAGAAGAGCATAAAGGAGGACTTTTTTGTGCTTTCCTGTTCTGGATAATATTATGTAATAATAATTAAGCTTGTTTATCCCTTTAATTCTTATTCTCGGTTGACTATTGCAATGTTTTTTTGCCTCCTTAAAAAGACCATCAGACCATTACAGTTACTTCAAAATGCTGCTGCTGGAATTTCAAAAAAACTAGGAAGAGCGATCATATCGTTTGATTGTCACCTATCTGCATTTGCTTCTATTAAGCTATAGAATTGTATTCACTCAAGTCTTTAAATGGCTTGAGTATTTAATATATAGATGTTTGATACAAACCTGGTTTTCAATGCTGTGTCCCATTTACCTTGGACATCTGATTTTAGAGTTGGGAGTCACTTCACTTCCCAGTTGAGCGCGTTGAAGGAGTAAAGTTGGAAAAGGAAGAAAAAATAGGGATTGTTTTGCTCTTTAGCCATTCGTGCATGTCTAGCAGTACACTGTGATGCTTGTTTTTTGGGGGGATAAAGCTCAGTCCTTCCTCTCCATGTATTTTTTTTAGAAACTCACAATTACACTTGCCAGTACAGATTGCTTATGCTTTACAGTGGCATTTACATTTGCATTCACTGCCACCGTCTTAGATTCTTAAGATGCAGTTGGTTGGATAGCTTCAATTTTACAAGTTGGAAATCCCAGTTGAGAACTTCGACTAGGAGAGTTGGTCACCTCGTGGTGTATAGATTTGAAACTTAACAGGGAGATAACAAATTTATCCACTATGCTGCCCATTGCTGGACTAACTACCCTACCTTACAATTATTAAACTAATAAAACAGTTACTTATCGTGTTGTATTGACCACTCAATTCTTTGTTTGAACTTAATAATTTAAAGAATGAGCTTCAAACATCAAATAGTGGTGTGTGTTCCAGAAACATTCAGTAAGTTTTTTTCCTTGGTAAATTTACCAAAATTCATGCTTACTTTAAATCAGAAATTCTCTCATACTCTTGTACATACCCATAACTTCCCCTTAAAACCAAACAAATTGGCATTAAGGAAACAACCATCACCTTTCCACAGTTTATTTCTTTTAAAATAATTCATACAAATGCATACAGTCACAAACGTATCTTTGTCAGGTTGTCAGTTTTGACCAAAAATAATGATATTTACTGTAGAATATAGATTATGTATACTGTATATTGCTACGCCTACTACTTTACCATAAAGGGGACCAAGGTAGGCAACAGTGGACTGTGTGTTACTACCAGGGATGGAAATTCAAGGAGCACCTCGACACTTAAAAAGCTAATCTGATGTGGCGCCCATCATTTTAATAAAGGAATGCTTGCAGTTTGTTTTAGAAAAAAACAAGCAGAAGACTTTCGTCCACAGAAAAAGAATGGCATCTGTTGAGGAAAGTTTAAGATTCAAGTTCAAAACAGTTCAGCATGATGTTGAGGATTTTGGGGCTCTAGCCTGGCAGTACCTTCAGTATGAGGCGCCCCTTTCGGATATCGCTGGCAAAATTTCCATCCCTGATTGCTACGCTTACTACCTAACCATGAAGAAGACCAGGTAGGCAACAGTAAACTGTTTTTTTACTACTCAGCTGCTGGTAGGAGGGGATCAGAAAGCACCTTCACTCAGATGGCTGGTTAACATCAGCACGCGAGAAAAGGGTTTGGCAGATTTTTACGCTTGCATGACACTGTACTCTTCTTGTTTTGTGGGAATGTAACCTGTAAGAGATTTAATTTCTGAGAGTTTGCTAGGCTAAGTTTGAAATCAGTTTCAATTTCAGGTGTTTATAGTTCGTATTAAGTATTTTGTTAATGGCAGTCTTTGTAACGATGCTTTGTGGAGAGCACAAGCCACCACCCCTCCTCCCAGTGCTGCTTTTTTAGACACAGATACAACCAACTCACATTGACACAGGCAGGCAGAACACCATATGTACACATAGACACAGAGGCCACAGAGAGTGGCTAAACGGTATACTCAAGGAAGGACCCATCTTGAAATGTTAAAGGGATAGTAGTCTGGATAAATGAGATTTTTATTTTTATTTACTGACTTTGCTTTGTATTTTAAAATGTCCTAAACAGTATGAAGATTTCATTTTATTCAAGTTCATGCGCATGACTGTTTCTCATCTGTCAGTAAACGATAACTTTGCTTAACTAGATGTGACATCTGGGAGTGAGTTTAGAACTTCAAATGGAAAGTTGAGTGTTTTGCAACTCTACGGGCTGATTGGAGAGATCTATATCTGCAAGGGAAACTTCAGTAATATACTGACTTTGCAGCATGATAAACCATGACTCAGTGATTCATCAAACTGTTCATGCTCCATGACCTGCACATTTACTGTGTGTGATAGGGGTACTGTTGTATCATTAGACAGGACAAGATAAACATCCTTGTTTCTCAAAGTGCGGTCTGCTACAAGCTCTCAGTGCATCATTTTGTCGACATATATATTAATAGAGACAAGGAGATAAGTTCCCAGCCTTGGCATACCATTTTACCGCTTTCTTGCAGCCTTTCCTCCCACAACCCTCTTGATTTGGGTCAAGCATTTAGACAAGTCCCAAGAGCAAAGTCACATGCCCCTTAAACATAACTAACAAAAGCAAACATTAGTTCAACTTTAGCTCTTGTTAAAGTTCTTTTTCTAATGTAGCGGGACACGAAAAGGCAAGCAGGTAGAAAAACAAAAGCACTAAGTGGCATAAAAAAAGAATTTTTAAAAAAAAAACTAAAAAAAAAAAAAAGAACAAAAAGAAACAAAAAATAATTAATATACCAACTGCGGAAACTTACTTTCCTGAGATGGTGTGCAAAAAGCTGCCTCTTTTTGGGGGGGCTTGCTAATTTGGGGATATTAAAATAAAAAAACGGATATTGTATTCTCCAACTGGTTCAGCTACATAGAGAGATCACCTTTGCTTTTGTTAAGACTCGAATACAGATATCAGTATCTTCTTGCTTTAAGTCTAAAACTGTACACAGACAGGTTACATTCATTTTATAACCTACTAACTTTGCTTGTACATCAAACTAAGGAAAAGACACAGAAAAGAGAGAAAGACATAAACCCCGCCCCTCTAAATTTGGACACACTACAGTCTATGACAGAGGAATTTGATCCTAGTCTTTTTTCCCAAATCAACAGATAGTTATTGTTATGTTGTTGTTTTTTTATTTACTTCTGGCACAGAATCTGAAGCTCATCCAGTGATCGGAAGACCAACTTCTGGTTGGGGCAGCAGACAGCTGCCTTGCTCTTTAATTCATTACCACCTTCCTTGTCTTCCTCTTTGGAGTGTGAACCGGCTGTTGGAAACCAGTTGCTAGAGAGTTCTTGAATTGATTGTAATTGGGACGTCAACCAGTCAATCTGACACCAAACCTGATAACAACTTGTCACTAGAGAACTTATCGCAATGACACCGGTTGCTGTGCCAACCACCACCAGTCACTAGACAACACGGGAACGCGTGTGTTTTGTGTTTGTGGAGGGGCTACAGCTGGTCATTTGGATGCTGCTCTCTGTCGCCCTCTGGTGGCTTCACTGTGTTCTGTCCAGGAGACGGGGCGTGAGGAGGGTGTGTGACGGCGGGCGGAAGGGTGTGCGCGATTGGCACGGCGCTCGGTACAATGCCTTCAACAGGGGGAGGGAGGCCGCCAGATGGCAAGTTCACTACTCCTGGGGGATACCTGGAGGTAACAGACATGGGGAGAGAATAAAATCTGAGGGAATAAAAAGAACTGAGTCATCTTAAATACAGTTAAACTAATATGATTAAAGCCATTTTTGTAAATTAACTTATGCAACCTTAATAACTCACAGGGTAGTGTCTTAGAAAGGATTCACACCTTGACCCCAAGACAGTAATAACCCACACCTAGGGTCATATGACCTTCGATGACTCACATGATTACAGGGTGGGTCAATAAATCTAAGGTCCAGCTCCAAGAGGACACCCCCACCAAGGGGGTCGTTCATTTCAAGCACTCAACAAAAACAAAGCTAAACACTAAACATCTTAGAATGGATAAAAACAGGAATCGCATAAATGATAAAAGAGTGACATAACCATGTCACATGTTAAACATTAAAGACCACTTAAAAACCCCACAGGCAACAGAAATCCAGAAAACTAGCAAAACAATAACACTGACACTACTTCCGATTATGACAGCATGTTTGATTACTATGTGTCGCTGTTGAATATTTAGATTTGCTGTACGTACAGAAATTTGGCCTCCATTTTTTGTGGTTTGCAGAAATCTAATTTGAATATAAACTAATAATTATAAGTGGGATATTTATTACCTTCTTCACATCACCAAACAGTGCTTTGCGTAGTAGATGTAGTGCAGTGTTTGGTAAGCTGAACTGTGTTGCTATTTCAGGATGTGATACACCCTGCAAGCACTTTTCAATACCCCAGCAGCCAGTGTTTTGTTGTGCTGACATTGCCTGGCTGAATTCCTCATGGCAGGCAGCGACGCTGTCTACCCATCAGTATAATTATAGACTGCCGTGCGACCTCTCTTATCGTGTGTAGTCAGAGCTGTCATCACATCTGCGAGTACTAACAGTCTGGAAGTCAACAGGGCAGCAACATGCTCCTTTAAAGCTCGAGTACATTTGAAAGACCAACACAAACATCAACTGATGATTGTAGCTCTTTTAACCTGAAAGCTTAAGGGTTAAGGTTTCCATATAGTTGGAAAATATGTAGCAATAATACCAAAAGAAGGAACAACTAAAAACCCAGTCAAGTAATTGCTGGTTGTTACCTGTATGCCCCATTGAGCTCAGGGTGGACGGTAGCTGGGTCAACACCTGCCCAGTGGTTGTTCTGGGTGAGGAACTCTTTATTGACGCAGTTCTTTAGACTGTCTGGGATGCGACCTAAAAAAAAAGAAAAATAGGATAGAAGAAAAGGAAAGAAGGCCCTTAAAATTCCTCGACAGGAAGCATGGAATTCCTTAAAACACCACTTTTTGGACTTTTTTCATCAGAAGTCATGCTGTCTGCTAAGGTTTGTGTTTCTGTGACCGTGTGTGTGCACTACCTGTCACAGCCCTTCGGATCTCCCTGGCTGCTTCCTCTCGCATTTCCAGTGATGCCTGTTCACTGTACCAGGCAGCGTGTGGTGTGCAAATCAGATTGGGGGCATCTTTGAGCGGACCCTGACTGAAACTGACAAATACACAAGCAGCACAATCACTCTGAGCTGCAGCAAAATGATTTTGTGCACCACTTAGTGATACTCATAAAAAGGCTTTTGTTTTGTTTTGATTGATGACTTATGCTGTGGCACAAATGTCATTGAATACCATGATATTAAACATAAAATTAGTAAACATTTTTGTAAACTGCCCCTAATTATTCATGGCCGTGATTAAGTAAGATGCTGCAAATATTCAACAATGATTTTGGTTCATAAGATATGATACCATCGTGCAGATTTGTCAGCTGCCAATCCATGATGCAAATCTCCCATTCTATCACATCTCTAAGGAGTAATATTGGATGAACATCTGCTGACTATGGAGGTTATTTGAGGACATGAACTGATCGCTATGTTCAAAAAAACAGTTTGACATTATTTGAGTTTCGTGACATGGTATGTTATGCTGCTGGAAGCAGTCATCAGAAGATGGGTACACTGGTCATGATAGGATAGAGAGGGTAGGCAACAATGCTCAGCTAGGTTATGGCTTTTAAATGATGCTCGCTTGACAGCAAGGGCCTAAAGTGTGCCAAGTAAATATTCCCCACGCCAATACAGGGTAGGGCGGATCCATGCTTTCAGAGCCTGACCCTACCATCTAAAGACTGCAGCAGAAATTGAGACTCATCAGACCTTCTATTATCTTCTATTATCCAAATTTGGTGAACTGTTGTGAGTTTTAGCCTCAGTGTCCTGTTCCTCTTCTGCTACTGTAGGCCATCTGATTGAAGTTTCAATGGGTTGTGCATTCAGAGATGTTCTTCTCCATACCTTGGTTGCACTGAGTCGTTAGTTGAGATTACTGTTATCTTCCTATCAGCTCAAAGCAGTCTGGCCATTGACCTCTGACCTCTGGTATCAACAAAGCATTTATTCGCAGAGAACTACCACTTAATAGATTTTTTTCTCTTTTTCTGTAAACCTTACAGATGGTTCTCCAAAAGTTGAATCTGTTCATCTGGACGTAGCATTTTGTGGGAGAAACGTTTCGTCACTCATCCAAGTGACTTCTTCAGTCTCAGCTGACTGCAGGTTTCCCCAATCTTATAAACAGTACATTTGCATAATGACTGAAACCAGCCCACTGAAGGAACAATGGGCTGGGAGGTCAGTTCCTTAATCATAATTATGCAAATTCTCATGACCGTTGATCAACAACCACTGACCAAAACCCACTGATCAAAGACCACTGATCAATGGCCATGAGTACCATTCACAGAGAGTTGGGGAATGGCTGCAATCACAGCATTGTAAGATGGTGACAGATGTACCCTTAGGCCCCCTCCTCAATTCAGAGATGGTCTTTCCCTTTTCATGTAAATGGCCTCCTTGACTCCGCGCTCAAACCAGCGTTCTTCCCTGTCCAGGGTGTGTACATCCTCATCATTGAAAGAGTGTCCACTGGCCTGTAGGTGTAAATAGGCTGCAGAGTCCTGGCCTGACGAGGTAGCTCTTCTGTGTTGTGCCATCCGCTTCGCTAGAGGTTCCTTCAGTGGGCTGGTTTCAGTCATTATGCAAATGTACTGTTTATAAGATTGGGGAAACCTGCAGTCAGCTGAGACTGAAGAAGTCACTTGGATGAGTGACGAAACGTTTCTCCCACAAAACGCTACGTCCAGATGAACAGATTCAACTTTTGGAGATTCACTTTCCTGGATGATTGAGAATGCATCAAGAACTTACAGATGGTTGTGTGAAATCCCAGCAGATCAGCAGTTTCTGAAATACCAGCACCAAAACCATGCCATGTTCAAAATTAGTTAAATCATCTTTCTTTAACATTCTGATGGTTGCCTTGACTGACTTGCTGCCATACGATTAGCCGATTAGATATTTGCATTAATCAACAGTTGAATACATACCTAATAAAGTGGCCAGTAGCATTGATGGAATAATTCATGAATTCATTAACGATAAAGTCAAATATAGCTAGCAGTTAGCTCTAAAACAGGAGGTTACCTGAAAGGCTCTGACTCATGAACATCCAGGGCAGCTCCACGTATCCTTCCCTCCTTCAAGGCCTGAGCCAGAGCCTTCTCATCCACCAGACCCCCCCTTGCTGTGTTCACCAGAAACGCCCCCTGACGCATCTTTAACACACACACAGTCAGTGATATATGTTCAGTTGAGCTTTACACCACATTTACATTTTAAGATTGGTGCCCCTGTACATAAAGACTCTGTGATATTAAATATGAAACAAATCCCTTTCAGTAAAGCTAATAAAAAAAGAAATCACATTTTCTCCTCACAGTGCAGAATTTCCAGTAATATTTTATGGGCCCACACTGAGCAATTGTCTTTTCACTTATCCTCTCCCAGTTAGGGTAGAAGTGTTTAAAGCTAAAATCCTTTAAGGGGAAAAGCCGATATCTGATAGTCCTTCAGACGTGGTACAGAACCTCATTAATCTGTAAAATGGTGGGCTTCCCTGGGTGTAGGCCGCTTTAATATTTATGGCTATGGGACTCAGTAGTTGATGTGAGGATAAAGAAATCATTTATGCTTCCGTGTACCTGCTCAGTGTTGCGTGTGTTGGGTGATGAGTGCGAATGCCCCTCTTTACCTGTTTGATGGTGAAGTCATTGATCAGGTGGTGGTTGTGTTCGTTGAGGCTGCAGTGCAGAGACACACAGTCAGAGTGGAAGAGCAGATCCTGAGGAGATGAAAAAAGGAGCCACTTAATCCCAATCCCAACAGAAATGTTGAACCAGGTCCAGACGACAGTTACTGTTACTTAGCGCGAGGTGGCGTCTCTCCTTTTCCACACACAGTGGTCACAGCACCATTGCAATAAATGCCTATTTGTCACGGCGGATTGTGGAGAAAGCATTTTTGTCAGCAAAGAGAATTGGAGACAAAGGATTTGTTTCCCTGTAAAAAGAGGATTTAGTCTGAATCCATTTAAATGCTGTGCTAGTGATGAGCTCTTATTGGTTAAATACGAGCTGAGTGGAAATTGTTTTTGGCACACACGCAGGTGAGCATTGTTGTGTGACAGGTGCTTTGCTGATATTTGTGCAAAGCAATAAGTATCATTCTTGACACAGGTGCATTTTGCTCTGCTTCTCCTCATTTTCTGTCATGCGTATACTGTGACAGCTATAGCTTCACATTAATCTAAACACTGGCTTTCTACCAATTTGTGGCACTGTTGGGTCTCTATGTTGTCAACAATAGCCTTAATACGGTCAGAGCTGGGCTCAGGGGTCGTGCTCACATATTACTTACGGGCAGGCAGTCAGAATAAAGTTAAAGGAAAAAGAGCTAAAACTGCCTGTATCATACAAAGCATGAACTGAGGAGATACACCAAAGCCCAATATAAGTATAGGTAAGTATAAGTAAATATATGTATATATTAGTATTAGTGTATATGTATAAATAAGGATTCTTTCTTGTGAAAATCAGTGAAAACAACCAAATATGCACATGGAAATGAGCATAGCACGTTCCCCTTAAAATCCGATTCTCAGTAGTAACTCACAAGCCATTGCAATTTTTCATTAAACGTAGCCCTTAAATCCACTCAAAATCAAATTAGCTGTGGAATTTAATTAGCTTTCACTTCTTTTATGGTCTCAGTGTCACATAGTGTATACGACCGATGCCTGTAGATGTCAAGGACTTTTTGGATGCAGAAGTATGAAAAGGCTGCCTATGAGTTTAACTTTCTATTGACCAAGATTCACACAGGACTAATGGACTTTTATTGTAAATTTGGCTCCAAAATTTGTAAAAATAATCATTCAATATCAATCAGATAATAATCAATCAGAATAATCATTCTAATCTTTCATTAACCATTTCGATTTTCTTCCAAATGGTTGAGGAGTAAGGTGATGTGACGTGCACGTGGTAAAATCTGGGCGGAGCTTATTTTTTCTATCTGTGTTGAGTCTGGAGTACCCTGTGAATGGCGTGTGCTTCCACAGCATAAACAGTGATGGAGTTACCATTTGAAAATAATGACTCCATGGTAAATAAACTGTTAAAAGATGTTTTGGGGGATTTTTTGTATTATACAGAAGAGCTGACAAAGGTGAAAAGAGGCTGATGTTTAAAATATAAAATGGTTTCACAAGTGTGTGTTTTACCTGTAGTGTGGTGACCCTTTGTAATCCCAGGGATCTTTCTACACCGTCAGCCAAATAAGGGTCATAGAAAATCACACTGAAGCCAAAGGCCTTGGCTCGCAGGGCTACAGCCTGGCCCACTCGACCTAGAAACACAGGAATACCCGCGGGCGTGGAATTACATTAACATCAATACTCATGCAGGGGCACTAGAAAAACTGCAAACATATAGATATATAAAACCATTTGAATGTGCTATTAAAAAGAAGCCACAATAGAATATATCCACGTGCATCTAATATTCCGCTTTTTGTCTTTTGCTAACACAAATTACATACTGCGATTCTCTGACTGCTACCCACGTTTGCTCATTATTACTGGAAAAACCTTTTAGAAGGTACATGGAAGAGATTTGCATTGCTTCTGGTTAATCCGCTTATATTTTATTGGCAGTAACCCCTTGGGAAGCCAATTTAGCTGAGCTAAGGACAAAACTTCCCAAAATCAAACTAGAAACGACAGAACAAATGTTCTATCACTGGAAATGTAAAAACAAACAGACAGCACAGCATTCTGACCAGCTGACCAAACATTGTACCTGCGTGTTAGTATTGTCACTGTGAGCACCTCAGCATGCTGACCTTGGTGTGTATTGCTGAGCTCTTCTGCGCATACGTTCGTCTTTGTGTTGTTACTCACCGAGCCCGATGAGTCCCAGGGTCTCTCCTCTGATCCTCGCCGCTCCCGATGCCACCTCGCGGATCTGTTCCACACTCTGAACACGGGTCCCCTCCCGCAGAGCCTGGCACGAATACCAATTAGTTATTACACGCATATACAAGGCAGAGCACACAAACGTTACAGTTGAACATGATCCAGCCATACATCATAATATCTGGACTCAATGACCAAAGTCTAAGTCGTTTCAGGTGATAAGTCTAAATAATGATTTGAGGAACAAATCATTTTACTGTACCTTCTACATCTTACATCAACGTCTTTCAAATACAGCCACATTCTAAAGAAAATGAATGAACGTTTCAATTTTTCTGATTAGTAACTGTCGAAACTAAAATTGTGATAACCGAATGCACACCACTAACCAAGACATTTAAAATAAGTCGCTTAAATCCATTTAATTTGAGACTCTTTTATCAGCCACACGGAGCTACAAACCTGATGCAGCCAGGTGGTGCGTCGGTACAAGGTGAGGATGTGACACAGCGTGGAGTCTGCCGTTTCCTCCACGGAGGCGGCTGGCATATTACAAACAGCTATGCCTGTTGGACCAGAAAGCAGATAAGGATTGGTAATAGCTTTTAAAAATCATTTTGAGAGAGAAATGAAGTTTGGTGAAAGCTATTTTTGTGGGGAAGTACGAGCTGTAGGTGTCAGCAGTTTTTTTTTTTTCCCTGTACAAAATACAAAACTACTCGACACTTTAAAATGGCAGAGGCTCTCGGTAGAAGAAGATAAGGGAAGTTAGTAAAGTTCAGGCTGTTGCAGGAGCAAACTGAGTTTTAAAAAAGTTCTCCTTTTTTCTATTACAGATTTTTTGCAAACATGGCAACAGGAACTGGTAGCTAGGAAGTTTAAAATTTGACTTAATGTTTAAGTCATATGCAGTTACACAGCTTGCAGTCGACTTTTTTGTGTTTCATATATTAAACTATTTGTTTTTTATTTAAAGGGGCCCTATTATTCCAATTTCCAAATCTTTCTTTACAGATTTGGCTCACTTCTCATGCTCTTTAAGCCAGGATTCTTGTGATTGGCAGAAGGTTTAAACAGCAGGTAGGTGTTACATCTGTGTTTTTAGCCAGCTCTGTTCCCAAAGCATGCAAAAAAACTGCTTTAAATGCTTTGTTTGTCTTTTTTATTTTAAATTTTGAACACATCAAAAGTTAACATCCATCGTTGCAAGAGTAAATTTACAATAGAAAGTAAGGAACAGCATAAGTGTGATGAAATTTGTGCCTAATTTTGGAAAAAGCATCTCTTTACTAAATGAAGCCACTCCCCCCCCCTTGCATAGGAAGGACAGTCGGTCATACCAAAGACTGGATCGGTTTTTACTGAATAATAAATTCATACGCCAATGCTCATCTTAAGTATTTTAAAACATAAAATATAATAAGAAGCTGAACAAGTAAAACAGGTTTGGCAACAACAAAGTCGAACTTGGCTGTTGCAACAATACAGTAGACCAAATTGTCAGAGACGCTTCTTTCTTGTTAGATTACTAACAGGAAAATTAAAATCTGTGCCAGTTCTGCCTGTGTCTTTAAGACAGAGCACTGAAACAGCTGGGAAGCACAATTTTGCTATTATGCAAATATGTGCATGTATGTGTGCATGTTCCTACCAAGTTCTCCAGCAGATTTAATATCAATGTTGTCATAACCGCTGCCGATTCGGACGATGATACGCAGCGCTTTAAACTTCTCCAGGTCTTCTCTCATTAGAGTGATGGTGTGGTACATCAGCGCTCCTACAGCTTCATTTAGGACCTGGAAGCACACACAACACAACACATAGAGCAAGTTAACATGTAGGAAGAAATTATTTTTTATAGCCTTGTATTAATCTGCTTGTAAGTCATTAGTAGTCAATTTTTCTCAGAATTGTAGTGAAATCATTTCTTCTGATGTTGTCCACATACCCTATTTTTCCCTAAGAATTACATTTCATTGATATTTTGCCTTTTGAAGTAAGATTAAGATAAATTAAGATAAGGTGACTGCGTCTAACTGAGCTGTCTAATATTAGAATTAATATGATTCACACTGAATTCTCAGTGATTTTTAATCATTTCTAGCTTATTGTCTGACAATAACCTTAATGGCTCAGAAGCAGATAAGATTATCATATAGAATTGAATACATTACAGAGCCGACACCTTTTAATTGGTTCTCAAGGAATCGTGTGATCTTTCTGTAATGTTGCCAGCCCCCTGGTTCATATGTGCGAGAGGATGAAAATGACATGCGGTTCAATTACAGTAAAGAAGCCCTTTTAATTACACAATGAGGTGGCTGCTTATTAGAGAACCAGAGACAGAGAGCAAGAGCAGGATCGCGAGGGAGGGAGTGCCATCTGTTTCTCCCACACTGTAGCCTACTGAGCGCGCTCACAGAGAGGGTGCGCCTGGCAGACACCCAGTACAAGACATAACCCTGCCAGACATACAAACCCATTTACAATCCGTAGTGACTGTGGCAGAATCTGACCCACATTCAAGTTTGTACTCTTGATTTTTGTGCATCCCTTTTGTTTTAACATCATCTATTTAACTTTAGACTCTTCTCAGGTTAAACGTTTCTCATTGAGGTTAGGGTCTCTACTCTGTGGTGGCCAGTCCATGTGTGAAAATAATGTCTCATGCTTCCTGAATCACTCTTCTCAGTCTGAGTCTGGCGAATCCTGCCTTTGTCATCCTGATGGAAAAACCTCGTCATTCGGTATATTCAGTTGATTTTTTTTGAGCACATAGCATTTCTGAATGTAGACCTGACCAACTGAAGGAAGCCCAGACCTAACACTGCCCCAGCAGGCTTGTATGGTAAGCACTGGGCATGATGGGTAAATCACTTCATCCACATCTCTTCATTCCCATCACCCTGAAACAGGGTAAATCTGGGCCTCTCAAGTCTCGTGAACTTTTTCCATCACTACAATCTGTATCCTTCGGGACAAAAAGAAGCCTTTTTTCCGATTACCCTCACTTTTTAAAGACTGTGTAGCTGTTTAGTCGTAATCCCTTGAGTTCTTTTGACATTGTGTGTGTATTCTTACCTGTTTGCTTAGCTAAATCCAGATGGTGACTTTTTTGGGCTAGGCAGTATTATATTTTAAAGCTTTAAATTAAATCTTCTTTTTGGTGCCATTCCTTTACTGATTCATATCTCTTTAAGCATTCTAAGCCTATTAGATATGGCAGCATCATTAAGTCAGGAAAGCAGGAAAAGAGAGTTTTAAATCACTGGTTTCTGAATTGGTTGACGTTGCTTTCATTATTCCTTTACCCCATGGTGACAAGTTTCATGTCAGCTACTTGGTTATCTTTCTGTTTAATCCATATATGCAAAATTAGTAAAAGCAAACGCTTTACTTTGCCTGGTTATTTTTTTTTCCTGTTTAGCTGAAACACAAAAACATCCAGATAGAATTATAGAATTATTATTGCATTTTATGTGTACGTGTTACTTCAAGCATGTTACCTTCTCGTGGATCTCCTGTGTGGACTGAGCGTCACAGAACGCTACGGTTGCTACGTCTTTTAGGATGGGCATCTCCACGGTGCAGTCTCGCCCGTCCAGCAGCGCCACCAGGGGGCGCGGATGCATGGGCCCGTTCATAATGGGGGGCCTGATGCCTAAAAACACAAGGAGTGAGGGACAAAGAGTCAGATTGGCAGAACAAAAGAAGAAAAGAAGACAGGGAAGACATGGGTGGAAAAGTAGGCTGTGGTGCTGAAACACCTTCACCAGTGTAAATCTCCTACAAAAGGAATGGGGATACTTGTTCTGTACTTCATTAAAACTTCCAGCGTTCACTTTTGTGTAGGAAATGTTAAAGTGAAAATAAGGATAAGGTCCCAGGCACACACGAGGCCGCTGCTGTATCTGCATCCCATAATGTTTCTGTTCTGAGGTGGTGGTTGCCATGCCAACAGTGACAATAGGCGCGGAGGAAAAAAACCTGTTTCTCGGAGCAGCTGTCTGCCTGTTGCGGAGCTAATTCCTCTTGTGTGAGGTCATGTTTCACAGCTGTTTTTCTCCTCATAACTTTGAAATATTTCACTGTTTTTGCTTAATTACTGCTGACTTTATGATTAAATTTGCTGACTTTATGAAACAGGCGGTAATTTAGAAGATGGATGAGGTGGGTGTTGTAGCTATTCTAGTAGAAAATAGCATTGAAAAGGCAAATCTTGCTATATGAATTTAGTGTTATTAATAATGAGGAAAACAACAGCCTGTGATAATGAAGAATACTCTTTTTATTCCAGCCTGTTCACAAGTCTTTATATACTGAACGTAAATGCTCATCCCCATGGACTCAGAGTGCATCTTGGGAGCTGCTTACTTGGAAAAAATGGGGCGGTGTTGACACGAAAATAACTAGGCATGCAGCCTGAAGCACTAGATTATATCTCAGTTGTTTATTGTGCAGCATATTTTGGATGAAACCAAAGTGTCTCTTTATAAATATACAAGAAAAATCCAAATAGAAAAACATCGAAACATCGCTGAAAGGGGTAAACGTGCAGGTGCGTAAGGAAGTGCAATAGTTCGCAAGGGATAGAGATGTTTGTCACGCGAGACAGCTAGTCTCTGAAATCCGACTGAAATCTGTCAAAACCGAATTACAGCGAGCTCCTCCTGCACCCCTGCCACAGGGTGCTTTATTAAATCATATCTAAAGATTAAACCATTACCCTGAGAGTGCTGCTGGGCTGTACAGGAGGAAAAATGGTATTTAACAATGAAGATATGCCAAATGACCCCACTAGTGGACCTTTGTTGAAGTTATAACAAGAACAGGGGTCGATGGGAGGTGGATTTATTAGTTTTCCTTGAATATTCCCTCCTGCTGCATTTTCCTGCATCATTTCCCTCCCTTTCTCTTTCCACATAACTGATGGAATAATTATTCCAGATGACTGCAGGCCTTACAGACTGAGACAGAAGACATCTGAGGGACATAGAGATGCGGATTCTGAAGAAAGTCCTGGCAGTGTGTGTGTGTGTAATTGGGATTTTTTGACATGTAAAGTTTTGACAGCCCTCTGAAACACTGCAGATGAAATAAGTGCAGAGTTATGCCTGTTTTTGCTGATGCTGACAAACCCATCATTCATCGCTGACTTTTCCCCCATCTGAGATGTGCAGTCTGACATCTCGAATAAGCAGCCTCCTCTGTCAGTTCACTCAAAATATTCCACCCAAAACTCAAAGGCTACACAATTGACCTTCCCCGAGTTTTAGCGTGTTTTCCATTTGCATTGCCCAACATCGTGCAAAAGAAGCCAAGTTATTAAACCAGTCATTTAAATTAAACGAAATCAAGATTCTAGGGTCTACGCAATAGTTTGCATGCCAAGAATGCCTGAGAATCATACTTGTGGACAGAAGTTTGGCAGCTCCAAACTTATGAATTAGTTTGAGAAATCTGAAAGAAATAACACTCTTCCCCTGGCAGCTACAGCTTCAACGAGAGCCCAGTTTAAGTTCATTGTAATTTTGGATTTTGCTGCTGTTTACCTGTTTTCTTGTACTTAAAGGCTGCGTTTCTCTACTTCAAACAGTGAGTTCATGCTTTTGAGATTATTGAAGACAGAAGCATGGGGGGGAAAAAGAAGCAGAATGAATGCAACTTTCAGAATGACTGAAACGTAAAGGGACTTTCCAATTTATTAAACCTTTTGAGTAATGCAACATGTTTTTTGAGGTTGCATCCTGTTGTTGGAGAAGTCGGTGTCCCAACCTTTCCTGCAGTGGATTGATTTCTTCCTGTGTGACTGTTTTATGTCGCTGCAAAACAGTTCAGAGAGACACCTCTGCTCTTTGATTTGGAGTGATGTCTGAACCTGACCTTTAGCACTGATGTTTTGATTATTTAATCTTTGTTGGGTTTCTGTCAACACTGGAAATTTGCATTTAACATTAATTACATTTGGCCAGGAACTGGTTGCTGCTTTGATCTTTTTTTTTCTATTTGCTTCACTACAAGATGAGGACTGTGTTGTATTTGTAACCACTAGGAGTAAATAAGTGTAACTGTATAATTAAGAGAAAAGGGGCAGACTGGGGGAAAACATCCAATTAACTTCTATTTATAAAAGTATGTATGATGATGGATGATGATTTTTTTTTCTCATGTGAAAGGCCCATCGTGGGAAGTAAATAGGTTATTACGGTTGAAACTCTGTGACTTTCTCCCCCACATACTTGCAGCAGTTTTCACTGGTGTGCATGCATGAGGAAGTAATGTATGCAGCGTTACATTGCATTTCAGCTTGTACGTCTCATTAGGCTGCAGCCATTAGAGTTCTGCTGTGACACAAAATAAGCTTTCACAGTCTATATTAAGAAAACCGATACAAGGGGTCTGCGTTCAGTTTGTGTCTCGTTTGTTCCGTTAACTGAGCAACTTTCCCTTTGTTTAAAGCAGCATAGTCGCGTGGTTATTTTTAAACTAGCACGCTATAAGCGCATGACAAAATACATAGAGAGCCGTTTTGCTGTCGGGAATTTAACACCAACAGTTGAGCACCAACAGTTGTGTTCAAACACGTTTCAGTTTTGGTTTCATGTGGTATAAAGCTGTAGTGCAGCCACAACAGAAGCTCAGCTACTTGTACGTGAGCTAAAACTTGGTTTCCACCTCAGTTTTGCCCACAGCATGTTGTCCTGGTTTAATATGGGCATTTCCTTCATACTTTCACTGATAAAAAAAGAAAAGCAAGTGCACTCAGAAGCTGCACGGAGACAAAGAATAGCTCCCAACATCGCGCGACCCATCACTCGACTTCTGCATTGTCTCTTAAATCTGCATTGTCAGATTACAGCATGAAACCTGATCTGATGAAGCAGTCCAGTGAGGTGAAACTCAAATCTTGCACATGGTGCCTTATGTGGCCTGCTAAAACATCAGCTATCCCTAATAGGATTTGCCTGGAGGCCGTTGCACTTACACATCAATATAAAATCTATGGTGCATAGCTTAGAAAATGGAATACAGCGGCAGCGAAAAGAAATACAGCACCGCGCTGCTCAGTTTTTGGCACTGACATGGAAAAAGTAGTAGTAACTGAGCAGACAGGATTTTCATAAAATCTTGTCATTCTGGTATTATTTTTATGGTGGTGGGGTTACAGAGATTCCAGACATTTCTCCAGCACACACTTGGTCAGACTGAGGGAGGAAATAGCTCTCATTCCAGCACCATGAATGACCTTGGGAGTACCAGCACTTCAGCCTGCTGAGTAGTACTAGGTAATAAAACACTGCTTTATTCACTCCCTCTGTCTCTTCCCCCACACTCACCAACCACAGCAGTGCCCTGTAAATATTAATCCTCCAACTCAAATGGTCATTATTTCTTGGTCTTTTTTTTATTACTGGTATTTTTCTCGCTCTCCCGTCACTTTAAACACTCATTAAATCCTTCATTATATTAAATAATTGGCCAGACTTTCCTCTCGCGCCGCTCAGTTCCCTAACTGTAAACCCTTATCCATCTCCTTTCCCTCTCTCATTATATTAAATACTCCAGTAATCTCTTACTCTGTCTTTCTTTACCTCTCCCATAGCCCCGGGGCTTGGTGACTGCTGGGAGCTTTCACAGTGCAAACAGGCCTCTTGACAGCCAACGGGGCCAGAGCTTCAGCTCTGCTTGTGCTTTTCCATCCAGCATTTCTGAACAAGTACTCTTTAACTCAGATGCACAAGCATGAACAGTAGACATTTTGAGTAAACGCAGCAAAGCAGTGGTAGTGATTTGCAACTTAGGAAAAATGAAAACAAAGAAGGTTTTGTTCATTGTTCACTATAATACAATAACCATCTGTACAGTAACAGTTGAGCCTGGGGAGGGGGGGCAAGATCAAATGACATCATAGATATGAAAATAGGCTCCATCCCAAAGTAGCAAAATGATGGTAATGCCATTTGATTGACATTTAAAAATTGAAAAAGCATCTGCCAGTGACTGCTGGGACTGCAGCACGAGAGCCAATGGGAAAGCCCTGCGGCCTGCCTGCATCCAGCTGCCATTGACCAGCTCTCAAGAACAGCTGGATTTTTGTCCCCGAGGGGTGAGACCATGTTTTCACACTGTCAGTCAACAAAGACAATTAAAAGGATCAGCTAATTTCATGCGTTTTAAACGTACAGGTCAACGGGACGTCGGCCAGCACTCGATGCAGAATGATCTGCCAAAACAAGCTGCAGCGGACCTGATTTTTCCCACAAGAACATGCACTCTAGTAACAAGGGTAAACAGCTCCAAAGCATCTATAGGCCTTCCTCTGTGTTGAACTATTAGTCAGCTGAAAAAAGGTCATAACTATTGTTACAGTTTATTTATTAAGCTATAAGCTAAGAATTTGGTAGTTCCCGTCTTCTTCATTTCAATATTTAAAAACAAATCTTCACATTCCTTTTCCTCATTTGACTACAGTCAGCTCCAGCAGATCAAGTGTTTTTATTTTTCACTGTGCGAGCGAGAAAAAGGAAAGGAAGAAAAGCGGGGACGACATTGCTGCCAGCACCTGTGATCGCTCAAGTCGCCTGCAGCCGTAGAAACCAATCATTGAGCCACAGCATGGCTGATTTATAATGCTACTGGCTCTTGTGGCGTGTAGCAACCACAAGAGCCCCCGTATCCTCCTTCTCACCCCTTCAGTGTTCGTCTCAACATCCCTTCATCTGTTGTTGCCTCATTTTCAGATCTCCATCTCTCATTTCAGTCTCACTTCCCCAGGCTTTCTTCATCTCCCTTGCCGTTTTTCTTTTTTTCTCCCGCTCTGCACAGCTCCCTAGCAATTCGTAAAGGCGTGCTTTGTATAATAGTTGTATTTATATTGCTAAAAAGCGGGTGAATATCCAGGAACAAAGTGTTCAGGGGTGGCTTGATGTTTCTGTCTTTCGTCTTTCTCTCCCTACCCCCACTTCAATTCCCAGGAAGGAAAAATGAGAAGACAGACATATCCATCACCACTGGTCCTCCTTCTTTCATGGACTCACATACCTACACAGTAACACAGGTATTACACTCTTGCCTCGTCAATCAGTGCTTTTGGACACGACTAATATACAGTGATGTATGATACACACAGGTGCTTACACATAGAAACGATCACCATGCAGGGCTCTCATTTGCAGGTATGGTGTCAGCAAAGCAGTTCAGGTTTGTCAGCTCTTTGTTCTCGTAATGAAAGACACCAACAGCAAAACAGACAAGGACACACAATAACATTTGACAGCAACTCAGTAATGGCAACCAGTTCAAAGTTTGATGAGGCAGGCTATAGTTCCAGTTGTGCTATGAATTCAGGAGAAGTATGAGGAAAAGGCAGAGGTTATGATTTAAAGCATAGCCCTATACTTTAAATACTACAGAGACTAGCTTAATAGATCAATAAACTCTAATTATTAAAAATAATTTATTATTGTAAGCTATTTCTGCTGGAAAATATTTATTTTACAATTGTGAAGTAAGTCATTTTCAATTTGAAATGACTCAGTGTTCAATTTCCAGATTGCCACGAAAGTCACAAGTACCCACTGTTTGTTTGCAGGAATTCATAAACTGTTTATAAGTACTGGCTTAAACAGTATTTGCACTAGAGGAAAAAAAAATACATTTATAAGGCTGTAACTGGATTATTGTATGGCTGCTGGCCTGTTACATTGGATTAATTGTTAATATACATTTTTTTAAATCACAATCACTTTGAAGTTTCAATTGGATTGGGTCAGTTTGGATACTCTGGTGTAAACGCCTCCCCGTAATGGATTATTAAGGCTATGAAGCATTTACTGCATTTAGATTACGGGTTTCCAAGTTGAAGTGCGGGGACCCGCAGGGGGGCCTTTGAGTGGTTTCAAGGGTATTCCCAGCAAAAGGAAAAAAGGGTTTAGTTTCACACATTGCACCGTTTATTTGAGCTGAGCTAAAATGACTGCTTAAAGTGCTGTTTGGTAGTTTTAAAAGGCTGCTTAAGCCATTTTACAGGTATCATCTTAAAAGTTATTTAATCTGCAGGTTTTACCCCAAACAGACTCACTTGACAGTGTTGACATATAAATTAATAACAAGTATGCACGGACTCATCATAATGCAAAGCTGCTAATTACCTATCATAGCTGAATTATAGCCTACCTGCTAACTGTTGTTTTGGGGTGGTAAATTGTAGGTCTGTTGGTTTTTTGTTGTGTTTTGTTTTTTCTGTACTCGTCTTTTGATCTTGCTATTTTGTCTCAGTCACATTTCCCTCTTTGAACAGCCCTTCTCAATAAAAAACGAAGTTGTCAAATGCAGCTAGCAAGTATGACATAAGGCTAACCTTCACTGAATAAAAGAGTGAGATCTTTTAGTACTGGCTGGCACATCTTTCACTATTGCTTCCCATTTTAGTTCAGTCATTTTTCTGTAAGCATTTGACATAATAGACCAAACCTCTTAATGGCTCTTAGTGCCACAGTCTCTTTGCTGAGCACTTTATAGATTTCTAAGTGCTGTAAATTACACCTGAGGAGATTCCTGCCTTTTATATGGCAGAAGTGCAGTATAAAAAAAATCAGTATTTGTTTTTGTAAGTGTGTGAAATGGTATTGGAGCCCTTATTTCACATTCCAACATAGATGTGTAGTGACTTGTAATCTAATAGCCGTTTCAGATTACTCTGGATTTCTCTAAACTAACAACATGCCACCACATGAGCGGTTTCCCTCGATTTTTGCCTTTGACATTAGGCGTCTCTCAGTGGGAAACTGCCTGGAACTATAACAGTTGTGTTTACAGTGTAACGGCCTCATAGTATGCGTTTACCAAAATTAGATTTTTTGTGTTTTACCAGCAGATCTGGTTTAACAGGGTTTTAGAGTGGTGTCACTCATCTAGGCCTTCATAATCAGATCAGACACGATACAACACAGAGATCAGAGGCTCCCCTGCCTTCAGAAAGATGAATCACTAAATCTCTGAATCACCTGAAACTGCAAGCTGATTTTACAGCACCCTTTAAAGGTTCAGTGCTCGTCACCATGCACTGAAACAGACCCTACGACCCAATCAGTGTCACGATTATTGACTGGTGGAGATTTGTGCATGAGCGTCTTGAAAAGGACAAACCTTGCCGAGCCGGAATTCACAGTCATTTAGTCCTGTGACCTTGGATTCTCAAGCTGCCGGCGTGGATGTGGAGAAGATATCTGCCCAAAGCGAGGGGCAATAAAAAAAAAGGGTGGGGGGTAGTAAGATAATAGCTGCAACTTTAATCTTTGATGTCATCAGGAAAAAGAGCCTGCAGCCTCTTGATGACATCACATAATGTCTGCTTTCTTTGGAGAAGAAATAGATTCACAAATGCAGATTTAGCTGATATAATAACTCGATAACGCTGGGAATGGTCGTTTATCTTCACACCCTCATCCTCCTGCTCGACACCCGACCCCCCTCTTCCTCCCCTCCCACCCCTTTCTTATTCCTAGCAGCCCTACCTTGATCCCATTTTCTAGAACAGTCTTTTGCAGCCCCTATCATAAGGTGCATCTATTACCTGTGAATCCGGCTGGGGGCATGCATGTTTATACTTGAATATGTGTGTCACTTTAGTTCCCCTTTATGTGCGTGAGTGTGTAAGTGTGCTTGCACGTAGATTGTGCGCACACTTCAGTGAAGGCAACCACTTTCCATTAAAAGAAGCACAATGAAAGGCAAATATGTGTCATGTCCTTGCTAGCCCTCGAAGGAGAGGGAGATCTATTTCTGTCACCGCAAACAGAGGTGTTCAAGCAGCTTTCAATAGCAGAGATTTGCCTCTTCGTGCACATACACTCACTCACACACAAACACACACACACACACAGATCTTTAGAGAAAAGACTAACCATTCTTGTGTGATGAGAGCGGCTGAGCGATTAAGGAAAAACAAAAGATAACAGTGTGAGTGAATTAAGAAGAGAAGGAGGAGGAGGAGGAGACGGAAAAAGGGAGAGGAAGAGAGAGAAGGGGGAGGGGAGAAGGAGGCAGAATAATCTACACTGAGTTCACAAATATTGGCACACACACACACACACTCATACACACACACAGTGATATGCAGTTCCCACATAAAAGCAGAGTGCTGGTTGTTTACCTAAAGGCATGCCTTTGTTGAGGAGATGTGAGCTTCCCATGGTGTGTTCCCCAGCCGGCCAGCACACAACAGAAACCTACAGTCTTCACACAGCAGACATGAACAGGAATCCAGTCAGCATATGGCGGCTGTGGCCAGCTACCTCGCTTCCCTTAGTCCTTCTCCCAGCCCCTTAGTGACAAGCATACACATGTGCTCCCCCTCTTTTCGCTCTCTCTCTCTCCCCTCCCTTCCGTCCCCTTCGCTCGCCTGGTCTCTCTATCTCTTACCCCTCCCTCCCCGCTGTCTTTAGGTACCTCCCTCCCCTTCCTTTCTCACTTTCTAATACACAAAATCTCTCTGTCTTTCCAGCTCTCTGTCACCAAAAAAAGAAGCACACACAGTTTGCAAGAGCTACTGCGTTTATGAGAGCGGGAGAGTGCGAGGGGGGGGGGGGGGGGGGGGTACATAGCATAGAAAAAAAAGAGAGAGAGACAGGGAGAGCAGGAATGGGGAGGAGCTAACACGGGCCAAAATTCATCTTTTGTTTCCTGAAAGACGACAGGGAGGAGGAAAGACGAAAGAAAGAAGAGTTATGCAATTACAAGGCTGAAGCAAGAGAGGAAAAACTAGTTCTCTGTGATAAAGACGAAACTACAACAAAACTTAATTAGAATAATGAAGAGACAAGTTGAAACACTGCAATCAATTTGTGCCTTTAGTAACACCCATTTAATCACCATCTTTGGTTTATAAGTTTACTCTTGCATTGTGTTTGTTTGAGAACATTCAAACTTTTTATTTTTGCGAGTGATTAGTTATATTTTTGACTTAACCCACTTCCATGAGTAATGCACGCTTTCTATATGGGTAAATACACTGTGCTTATGCCATGCATGAATACAGGTTCATGTTTTTATATTTTAAGGAAGTTACTTGAGGAAGTCAGTGCTGTTAGTCTACCCCGCCTTAAGTAAGCGTATGAAATGTGCTGATTGTGATATAGTTCCTTGTTATATAAGTTTAGCTTGTTGTGCTTGGCTAAATATTTAATCTGTGACAATGATTTCCTCCAGAAAAAGAACATTAAATTTTATAAGTTAAAAGTTCTTATTACTGCATTATGGTGTTTTTTTATTAAATCATCCATCTATTTAAAAATAAAATATTACTCATGAGTAAAAATGTTGGTGGTTCTTTCTAATTATCTTGTTTATGTGCTGTACTGGCTACTTTATTAGGTACACCTTCCTACTCCCTAGTTGACGGTCTTCCTGCCTGCAGAACTGCCTTTTTTATGGCGTAGATTAAAAAGATTCTTAAATCCATATTAATTTGTTGGTTGAACATTCATAATGCAAAGTTGCTCTACTGAATTGCCAATATACTCCCCCACACCATTACACCAACTCTGCTAGCCTGAACCGTTGATATAAGGCAGGATGGATCCATGCTTTCATGTTATTTACAGCAGACTCACTAGATCAGAGCTTCATTTGTCCAATTTTAGTGAGCCTGTGTGAAGTGTAGCTTCAGTTTTCTGATCTTTGCTGACAGCAGTAGTGCCTGGTATGGTCTTCTGCTGCTGTAGCCCTTCTGCTTTAAGGTTCAAAGATGCTCTTCTGCATACCTTGGTTATAATAGGTGATTATTTGAGTTCTTGTTACCTACTTTCTCTGACTTCTGTCATCAACAAGGCATTTTCAGCCAGAGAACTGCCACTCAGTCCATATTTTTTTCTTTTTTGGACCATTCTCTGTAAACCCCACAGATGGCTATGTGGAGAAATCCCAGAATATCAGCAATTTATGAAATAGTCAGACCAATCTTTGTGGTGCTAACAACTAAGCCACATTCAAAGCCACTTAAAAATCACCTTTCTTCCTCATTCTGATGCTCGCTTTGAACTCAGGCATGTATACCTAAATGCACTGAGTTGCTGTTGCGTGAAATATTTGTATTAATGAGCAGCTGAACAGATGTACCTAACAAAGTGGGCAGCAAGTATATATGTCCTCGCCATTTTTATCATGTTATTTTCTGTTGATTCCTTTTGCGCATAAAAACTAAGCCTTTAAAGTAGAACATTATCAAAAAGAGAAATCTTATCAGTGATGCAATATGGGCGTTGTCTCCTTCATGCTCTATTGTTACCCAATAATACCTCATAGGTGTGTCCAAAAATGCAAGCAACAGCTAGTGTGTCATCAAATTAGTCTCCAACTTTCCATCTGAGCGCTTTGTTCTGGTCACCGACAGTAAATACCTGTCCAGACTGACTGCAGTGATGGCTTTAGAGCTTCTGTCATCTACACATTAGCCACTTGATAACGGCTGTGATATAAGCGGCCTCAGACGCCCCTCTAACTGCCGGCGCCTAACCTAGTTTAACAGCAATGATGGTTACATCACACGCTCACTATTGGTAAATGTCACAGACAGCCAGTGGGCGAGTTGTTCAAATCCAAAAAGAGGCAGAGGGTTAGGGAAACTGTTGTTTTCAACACCAGCATTTCCTCCCATCATTCCTTTCATGCACTGTTGAATTGTTTTAAACAAAATTAAAAAAGAGAAGTACCCTCCTCCCTTACCTTTTCCCCCCTTTATTTACACAGTGAAGTGGACCGTACATGGCTCTGGGCCACTGCCTCTTTTTTTTTTAAATAAAATAACCCAACCTCTTTTTTCTGGCCCTGTTTCAAAGAACTGTGATGGAAATTACGTCCACTCCAAATTTTCCAAGGGTAAACATAGTAAAAGGAAAAAAACACAGTTTAGACAAGACAACACTCATTCATCTGTCAAATAAAAAACAGGTCAAAGGGAACGAGCTGCAGATTGCCTCATATTTGCAAATATGTAGAATTTACGTAGTTTATATGAGTAGCCGTGACAATTTATGTACTAAAACACATTATTTTTGGCTGTTTTGGGTCCTCCTGGCTTTTTCCACAACATTAGATGCGCACTTTCATGCTTATTTCACACTGCAGCACTGAACAGTGGCAAAGTATGGCATTTCCAATTTGTTTCTGAGCAACAGTGGAGTGAATGAAACCCCTGAATGTTTGTCTTGTAAAGCTTGACTTGAAGTAATCTTTTCTATCGCAGCCAGTAGCGGCAGCCGGCGGGAACAGACCTGAGACGCTTTCTAACTTAAAAAACAAGGTTTTCCACCTCTGCACTGTAAACATGTCTAACTAAATTTGTTTCTGATCAAATTTGAGACGAGAAAAAGCCCACGAACTAACGTATATATTATCGCAGCAGCTACTTTAAAAATTTGCTGAGGGATTAGGAGGTTTGTGAGATTTGCTCCACACTGCAGAATGTATCAGCCACTTGCTGTTTCAAGAAGAAGCACTCGAGCTGTCTCATATTTTAATATCATAACCGTGATATATTGAACTCAACAATTTATGCCAGTTTAGTAGCTAAACTGATTAGTAATTGAGAAATGTCTCTCTGACACATCACACATACACATCGCACATACACATCGCGCAATGCCAGTTGCATGTAGCCTATTAAAAGGAATGTGTTAGGTGCTCGAGGTCTCAGACCAAATGCAAACTGACAACCTGGTGTCGACTAGAGAAGCAACAGACGTGTTTATCTTGTTTCTGAGGCCGACAGCGACTTCAGCTAACATACGAGAGACAAATATTCCCCAGGAGATGGAAGAAATATGAAGCATATTTGGTGCTTCTAAATAAGGACAGAGAAAGACGACACTGCGGGGATATCTGAACTGTTCAAGCTCCACAGGGAGCAAGGAGGAAAAAATAAAGGGGGTGGAGGGTAGTAGAGAGATATAAGGGAAAAAAGAAAAAAGAGATTAAAAGAGATTGAATATTTAATGATTTTCACGAGGGAAAAGGTGAAACAGAAGAGGGAAAGAACTGACAGCAGACTGGGGATAGACTTCCTTTGGTTTTTCCTGTTCATCCTCTCTCTAACTGCCTTCACCTCGCCTGCATCTGCCCTCCTTATCTGACTGTGATGTTTTTTATCATCTTTCTCTCCCAGTTTCTATCTTGATCTTATTCACACTCCATCAACCCTCACAACACACTCCACCCCTACCCCGTTCCTCATTCCTGCATTTCTCCCTCTCTCTCTTTTTCCCACTCTCAGGCATTCTCACCATACATCTCCACCCTCCCACTCCTTTTCTCTCTATAGTCACTGCAGCGTGTCTAATGGTTCGGCTCCTTCTCAGCAGATCCACCACGCAGAGGCCAGGCGAGCAGCCGCCCCGACTGACGCCTCCCAACCACTGGCCTTATCAAGACTGACAGCGAACTAGACCCAGAGCTATCGCTAACGCACACACATGCTCACTCGCACAAACAATTGCAAAGATACACGCCTGCACATCCACAAAGACACAAGCATAATAAATGCACACTCATGCAAGACAAACGTACTGACACTGAAAGGCAGGTACACGGAAATAATATTTCTGCAGCACACACAAACGAAAGGAGGCCTGCGACACTTAAATGCACTCACACGGACAACTAAACGTAAGGCAGCTGCATCGCATTGAAGCAAACATGCAGACGCAGGCACATACAGACACACGCATGGGCAACAAATTGGATTTATGGATGCTGACAGTGAGCTGCAGAACAATGTGGATGCCACTACAGTAGAGAGTAGATACTGCAGAAACAATCTAATCTACTGTAGGCGGAGATGGGTACCGCAGGCGTGAAGAATCCAGCCAACATGTGGAAGACAAGGAGGGAAGGAGGGGGGGGCGAGATGAGTGAAAAGAGGCAGACTAGGTGGGACCAACGGGAGAGATTAAGGATCAGAGTGCTAGAAAGGAAAAGGAAGGGGGAAGAGGAAGTTGAAGAGTGCAAAAGGATGGGCACAGTAAGAAAAGAATAAAGGAAGTAGTCAAGTAGTCTCTTTGATTCTGGCCTGCAACTTGTGCTGTGTTCTCTTCCTGTTTCATTCAAGGAGTACAGAAGAACCTATTTAAAAACTCAATAACAGTATGAAAGTGTGAGGTTAAAAATGAGAAATGTTCCAATATCTGGTCAGCATAATAAAAATCATTTCTTACTGGTTGAGCTGCTTTCTTGAGCTGTTTAATGACCTTTGAAATAGTGGAAATGGACTCTTTTAGATGTTTTCATTATGCTAAACAGCAGACCAAAACTTAAAGATTAGAGCCATGCATCTGGGCTCAAACAAGGCTGTGTGAGAGTGGTTACAAACTGGATACTCTGACGCTCTAGGGGCTGGGACACCGATCATGTTATGCCTTGATCATATACAAGCACAGACAGCTCGAGACGCAACGGCCGAGCAGTCATTCCTGTTATACTTCTTGAAGTCTGCCGCCTGGGGCGCATGGGTAGTTGGTGCATTGTTATGTAAATCCTCTGCGGACATCTGCAGAGACCCTCGCTGTCACCGTTTACATCTCTCGGACCCAAGTGCTTTCAAGTGGATGTAGAAATAATAATTGGGCATTGGATGATTTAAGACATTAAAAAAACCCTGTAAGCTGCCAAAAAAAGATATAGGAGAAGAAAGCCTGTTCTCTAAAAAGAACATGGCAGCATGCCTCGGGTTTGCAAAGTGTACTGAACAATGTCCTTTGGACAGACAAGACTAAGGCTATATTTGACTATAATTCACAGCACCTTGTTTGGCAAAAAACAAACAGAGCATATTAGCACAAACACCTTATAAGAGCTGTCAAGCACGGTGGTGGACGGGTGATGATTTGGGCTTGTTTTGCAGCCACAGGACCAGGACACTTTGCAGTCAGAGAGTCAACCGTGAACTCCTCTGAATACCAAAGTGTTCTCGAGCCAAATGTGAGGTTGTCAGCTAAAGCTCGGCCCAAATTGGATCACGCAACAGGTCAGTTATCCCAAACACAGCAGCAAATCTACAACAGAATGGTTAAAAAAAGAAAATAATCAAGGTGTTGCAACCCGATTGAAATGCTGTGGCAGAACCACAAAAGAGCCGTGCATTAACAAATACCTGCAAACCTCAATGAATTTATTTAAGCAATAATGTGAAGAAGAGTGAGACAAAATTCCTCCACATCAGTGTGAGAGACTGATAAAGCCATACAGAAAATAAATACTTTAAATTATGCAAGCTGTTGAGCCAAAGTGTACTTAAGTTTTTAGTTTTTCACTCGTGTAAAAAAAGGATACCTTTTTTTTTTTACACGAGATTATTGTATTTTAACCGTGTTATAAATGGTGATCTATTGGATTTTGTTTAGATTTTTACCCATTAGGCTCCTTTCCTTTGTGTCATTTGTTATATTGTATTCACTTAATTTAGATTTTCTACTTTATTTAAGTTATTTTGTTATAGGTTGTGTTTAATGTTTTGGCTACAGTAACACAGGGGTTTTTCAACTTTGGCATGAAGTGTCCTATCTTAGCTTATTAATATTAATTTTTGGGGCTCACAGTGGTTCTGGCTCTTAATACCTTGCATCCTTCACTGCTCATATGCGCTGAGGAGTGCACAGCCCTCTGAACACTTTAGTTTAAAGACTCGCTCTCTAATCGGCTCCCTATTTATGGTTTATAAGGATGTTTTAGATGTTGTATTTGTCATAAGATGAGAGCTGATACTCAGACTTCTTTCTATATAACCAGCAGCAACATGTAAAAACCCTTCTGGGCAGAATTCATTTTCATCGAAGCAGTAATCCCCACGTCTCTGCAAACATCTTACTTACTAAACAACAACCCTTTCACAGAAAAATAAACAAATTCTTACATTCACACACAACCAAGCCTTCATACTGTTAAGTACACAGAGGAAAGGGGTGGTGGGGGTTGTTTCACCCTTATTAGCTTGGCACAGAGTTATCTCTTCAGACCTTAAACACACTACAGAACAGCCGCTGTTATCACACAAACCCGCACACACATACATAGACACACACACACAGAAAATTACACACAGGAAGTCTGTGATATGGGGCCAAAAATACATCACAAACCTTGCATCACCTTCCTCTCAGTGTGTCCACTCTTCCACTGTGTCCCAAAGCTGGGTGGAGGTGTGTGTGTGCGTATGGGAGGTGTGGCATGCAGTAGATAATGGGCCAATTGTAAGTGATTAGAGTTGGAGCCAACCAATCAGCACAGCCTGGTACTGGACTGTGGCCAATGGCAAGATGTTCAGCGCAGCTGGGGGAGGGCGCTCTCGCTCACACACAGGAAAAGAAAAGTGGCCAAGCCTTTTTACAGTACCTCCTATAATTCAGTGCATGTGTGTAAATATGTTTTTACAATTTTGTTTAATTTTTTTTTTTCAAATTGATTACATACAATTTATTTTTAGATGGACGTCCTTAAACAAAACCCAGAGTTGGTTTCCAAACAGACTAATGTGAATAAAATGAATAACTAATAGCTTTTTCTCCATCAGTGTCATTTTTTTACACTATGCCACAAACAATTTTTCATCCTTATCCTTTTTTATCTCTTTCTGCCTTTTCTGTAAATGTAGCAACGTGTTATTAATGTTTAAATATGAGTCACTCCTGTGCACCACATATACCTCGTTGTAACTGTCATTGTCACCAGCCTTTACTGTAGTGGATAATTTTCCAGACTCCAGCTCATCATCTTGAGTTTGTTATTTTGTCCTGCAAAATTCAAAAATATCCTTAATGCTGATTTAAAACAATGAAAGCAGCCAAATTCTGGCATTTGGAAAGATAAAAATGTTGTTTTCAGACTGATTATCGTGGGAGTAGCAAATTTTCTGTTCTTCCACCAGCTTCAATAATTGTTTAAGCATTATGCAGTTATACAAGAACTCTGGGCCAAGCTTTTTGTCCACAGCTTTGTGCTTCAGCTCTGAGCTTTTCTAGACTTTTACAAAGTCTGCATGTGTGAGACAACTCATGTAATTATGCAGTAAATTCACAGTGAACCATGGGGCATCAAGAGTCTGCCTTCTTGCACGCTCTACCCAGGCAGCTGCCTCACCTGCACACCTGAGGAATATTTACAGTCGTCCTTTTGAGGGCAACATGTAAGTAAGAGAACTGCTCCTGCCTGGTTGATGCATGTAAATGGCTTCTCCTCTACCAAAGAGACACAAGGGTAAAGTCTAGAAATGTTCAGGGATGCAGTGCATGTTGAAAGCAGCTTAAGTGTCTCCAGTGTCATCCATTCGTTCTGCTTTTGGTAGCCCAAAACCTTGTTTTTTCTCTTATCCCTGTTGGTTTTCATTTAACTGCATTTCCACTGTATATATAAATAAATGTGATGAGTGACTAAAAAGGATCAAACTAAGCTCTGCTTGAAAGGGATGATTCAATAAAACAAGCCTAGAGAAACCAATAAACACAATAAGAGGTTATTAAATCACGCATTATTATTTTTATTTGGATGGAAGATTTGGTGCCAGGTGTTCATGTGAAATATGGTTTTAATACTGCGCGGTGTTTACATCAAAACTGTTAAATGCATCATCTGTTTGTCTTCCTCAACAGCTTTGTTATGACTTTGGCTAGTGTTCCCACGTGCCACTAATTTTTCCATTAATTTTTTTTGAGTTTCTTTATTTGAAGCATTTTTCTTTATCTGGGCTTTTAAACCATTAAAAACTAAGCTCCATGTAAGTATAGCCACTATTTATTTACTGATTTTATTACAGAAATATCTCATAGTAACGTTGGGTGCTTATGGTTGTTAAAGCTATTTTTCTCTATTATTGCTCATGACATTCAAGGCTGTGAAATGACAAAATATGCCTCTTTTTTTTTTTTTTTACATTATTCTCACAAGTCTCAACAATTAGAGGACAATAATAATAATGATGATGGCTGGGCCCTTTTGGCTGCTTCCTTGTTTACCCAAGGGGCTCTACAGCGGATAGAACTACATGTTTGATTTGGCACATTTTTTACCCCGAGTGCCTTCTGAATGCTCCCCTCCTATTTATCCAAGCTTGGGACTGGCAGTGGGAGTACGCTAATACTCCTTAAATACAAATAAGCTGGGGGTTAGTTGACTGACACTGGGTCTGTGTCCTCCCAGCCCTAAAGAAGGGATATTAAATAACAATAATAAGAATGTTTCTTACCGACATGCAAAAACTGTTTACATTTTTCCAACACTAAAGGGTTATTCAGTCATTTATCCCTTTCCCTTGATGCTTTCCTTCTTCCTGCTGAATAACTTTAAACTTTTTAAAAACGTCTGAAAACAGCGCTTCATACACACAAAAATGACCAGCAGCTATGGATAAAAGAGTATTTCAACAATAATTCCAGTTCAATGTGGATGTTGCAAGGTATCAAGTCCATTGTGCATTACAAAAAGAAAAATAACACACACTACACACATACTGATAACTCTGTCAGCCTAGCAGAGGAACACAACAATTGTAAGCCAATAGGCAACCCAGGGACCTCTGTTCTACTTACTTATGAGGTGCAGCAGCATCTCTGCAGCATCAACACAAGGATAGCAGCTGGCCCTGCTAACTGGGAGAGGTATTCACACACATAATGCACAGTAATTTTTTAACCATCATTGAACCTGTGACCAAAAAATCTACAGTAAGTTGTGTCAACAACTATTGGCCAATTCCTCTTACCATGATCATTTCTAAATACTTTGAAAGACTGCTATTCAATCACATAAAGCTATGCGTCACAGCGGAGGTAGATCACCGGGTATGAGATTTTAACACCAACTGCTCTCAGACTGTCAGCCTGGGCAGGCAAACACTCCCCATCCTCACTCTGACCACGGAGTTCCCCAAGGCTATGTGCCGAGACCCTTCCTGTATGCTCTGGACAGACATGACCATCAGTGCATCCACAAGACGAATACCACTGTTAAGTTTGCAGATGATACGACAGCCATTGCACTCAGTTTGACATCATAACAATATGATGTCATGTGTGTGTTTTAATAACACACACACCAAAGAGATGATTATAGAGTCCCGAACCAATAAGAAAACCACAGACACACCGCTACACATCCATAGAGAGAGTCTACTTCGCACCACACTGCCACCAACACTGCAGCTTTTACAGCACAGTAGAGAGCATCCTCACAGCTTGGTGTGGTAGCTGTACCAAAGCTGACAAAAGGCCCTCCAGCATATTGTGGAAAGATTGTGGGCACAGAGCTACCATATCTGGATCATCTTTACACCACTTGCTGTGTGAAGAAGGCCACAAAGACTCTCCAGATCTCCATTTGTTCAAGCTTCTCCCATCAGGCAGGCACTTCAGAGGTGTACAAACACGCAAATAGGCTGAAACACAGCTTCATCCCAAAAGCTGTAACACTGCTAAACTTGAGCTGTCAGTAATTGTGTAGCCCTACTGTGCAATATTCTTCTGCTACATTCTATATGTCTGCACCCCTCAAATATATATACGTATATTTATGTAAATTTTAATATTTAATTACTTCTGCCAAGAAGGTTATGTTGAGCAATTAAAGTCTTAATGTAAAAATCTGTCATGCTATGCTTACTGACTATTGCTTCCATCCCACACACATCCTTACACACGGAAAAACAAAATCACCTTTCACTACTTAACAGGACAAACTGGAATGGGTTAAAACAGTGCAGCGCTAATCCCGGATGTCGCCACCTTTCTGTACTTCTTCCTGGAGGTGTATTAGTCTTTTTTTTCCATTTCATTTCTCAGAGTTGCAAATCTGAAAGTATTGGTGGAACTTGCACCTGTTTAAATGTCTTATGTCCTTACTGTTTACATCCTACAAACCACACATATATTTGTATGCATGTGTATGTTCATGTATTTTTTTTTTTACTTAGACAGACAGAAATACCCACCAAAATAATGTTTTATACCCAAGTTTGAGCCAACACACTGGACTTCTCTGAAAAGTGAGGAATTAATCAAACTACAAAAACGTTTATGTTTAGGAATGCAAGCAAATAACTGTAAGGTATAAATACTTTTCTATTATCCTACTTATTTGTAAAACACGAAATCTGAAACTACATAGATAACATAAATATTCATATTTTAGAATTAAAAATATTGATATATTTTAATATTGGATTTACCATTACAGAAACATAAAGGTTATTTTCCTCCTACTGTTTGTGTATGTACGTCCGTGCGTGTTGTGTTGTGTGTAAATGTTGTGCACAAGATTAGGGAGGGAGTATAACTGTCATTTCGTTATGTTTGCATAGTAAGTGCTGAATCCAGTCAGTACTTACACCGTCCCACCAGATGGCGATAGTGAGCGCTGAGCCCATTCTGAGCTGATAGAAAAAAAACACAAACAACCACAAGAAAACCACAAAACCAAGATGGCGGTGCAGGAGACAGCATCTCAACTGTCCATGGCTCTCAAAGTCCAAGAATATCCCACCCTGAAGGTAAACACAAACGCAAAATGGTGTATATTGATAGCCCAATGAGTCTGCTGTTGCAAAAATACGCAATGCGTGCTGTGCCACTTGGAAAAAAATCGGAATTAGTCGTTCATTAGATAGCGAGTGAACTCGTCAGGGAGGCTAACGCTAGCTGAATTAGCTTAGCCAGGCACCTAGGGTCCGTGAAGGTGCTTGTTTTTATGAGCGGATGTAAAAATATGAGTGGTTCCCTAAATGATATAAGCTGGGGGTTAGTTGGTTAGCTTCCTGCTGGGTTAATTCTTTTTATTATGGACTCTGAGTCCGTCAGAGGCCCAAAAGCTGATAGCTTGACTTTTTGTTGGGTTTGGCCTGATTATCCTTTTAACCATGGCTCGTGAGCTCACCTAAGTACCTACCACCTACCTACCTACCTACCTAACGGTGCATCACCTTAAAGATGGCTGGCTTGTGGGAAGCATGTTTTTTTGTGTAGTGTATGTGTGCGAGTGTACAGCTTGTCTCCTGCGCTGACCTGGACATTTAAAAAGGACACTGGGATGGGAGGTTTAAGGGTTACAGTTTATATGGTTACATGGAAGCAGCATGGTTACTCGCCCCCAGTCTGAGAAGTGACATGCAAACGTGATTGGCCTGCTAACTCGGCCGTTAGCTCAGCTACGGCACTTAAAACCAGTATTTGTCGTGTTTAACGAGCAGCCTGCCCAATTCATAACGTCAAAGCAAGCGAAATCCGGGCTGGTTCGGAGATAGGTGGGTTTAAAGCTTTCGGGGGAGGAGGAAGATCCCGTAACCCGGTGCTGTCAGGCGGAGAAGCAGCACTGTGAGTTAGCGCAGTGTCATCAGATTGCTGCTGCTGCCTCTCTGTACTTCAAAATGGCCAGTGAGAGAAATCACAGCCTGCCGCCGCCGCACACACGCACGGTTTTCCTCCATTCCACATAACGCTGCTGCTGCGACACCGCTGCTAAAAGACAGGTCCGGGCTGCTTCCTGTGATCAGGAGAGCGTCGTCATATAAAGACAGCAGGGCTGAGTACCGGCGCATTCACTGCTTTTGTGTGGTAACTAATTGTGTAATGTTGCATGATGGATAGAGGCATTTCCTGCTGCAGCTGATGTTAAAATACCTCTGTGCTGAGCATGCATGGCTTTGGTTTGGGGATGTTTCTGGCTGCTATGGTTGGATGCTGCAGTGAGATGATGGGCACCATTTTAAGACAGGAGTGATGGTTGTAATTGGCATCAAATGGGAGTCTACAGCTGCAGGACAGCAGTGTTGATTACATTTGGAGCTGTATTGAGCAGAATTTTATCATTATAATAATGCCTGTCCCAGAAACTGAAGAAGGTTCTAATCTGATCTGTATTTCTACATTACTAAGCATATATAAAGATCTCACAATTAAGACACAAAGGTATTAAAATGTTGAGAGCAAAATGCAGTCAAAATGACCATTAAATCACTTGAGCCTTGTATTGATTATTACTGTGATTGTTATTAATATGTAATGTTTGCTGTTTGAAATGGGCTTCCTGTTGTCTCTTCCAAGGATTCACTTAAAACAATTATGAATGATAACCACCATACTCATATACTGTATGGCTTTTACTGTGATAACAGTCTGCTTTGTGTTCATGGCTGAATTACATGTTCACTCTTGACTAAATCAAGGTCATATCATAAAGGGGTTACTAATCTTAGCAATGTTATAACATCTAGTAGCCAGTCAAATTCAGAAAGGGGATATTTCAGTTTTCCCAACATGCAGCTAAACAAATTTTTAAATGCTACATCTCTTAAATGCAGACATGGGCCTTATGGATTATTTAAGAATCTGTGTTATTTATTTATTTTATAAAAATGTATCTGAAAAGCTGTTAACAAGTAAAAGACTTTATGGCTAAATTATAAAGGAGAATGTGTGCTTCCATGTGTGGTCACCACCCTCAAAGCCTTCTTTTTGAGCCAGGAAAAACCCTGGGTTAGCACAGTCTGTGCCAGCAGGGATGCAATTGACATGACCCATCTACAGAAAAATTTGTTTATAAAAGTACATAAAAAATCAGAGTTATCTGAGTCTGTTTAAATTGCCATGAGGATGAGTCTGCCACAGAAAAATTATCTAATCATTTTCAAGCAGCTTTTTAAAAAAATGAGCACCGAGTTTTGTAAAAGTTAATTAGAGCATATCAATCTACCATTTAGCTACTATATTACTATGTTACCAAAGCCTGCTACATGTGTTTTTCCCCAGAAGAAAATCAAAAACATTGACATGTTCAATAAGTGTTGTGAACTGAGGAGAATAGACATCTGTGTCTGTCAGCTGGCCAATAACAGCAGGAAAATTAATAGATTTATATTAAAAATGTAACACAGACATATTGAAATGACTCTGATGTAATGCAAACTGATTAATGCTTACATATGTAGTCACTCTCTAATGACCCTCTCTGAGCCAGGATAAACCTTTTACCTACGTTATAAATATACCTCGGCTCTTCCTTACATCTTGCTAAAATCATCATCATCTGTGTTGAAAACCTTGAGTTATGAGTACCGGTAGTTATTTGTTGATCTGGGCAACCAGAATATTTGCTGGTCTTTAAGTAAGTATTAACTTTGTCTGTGGCGAATCCTGACTCTAATGTAGTCGTCACTGAAATATATTAGAGAGTGGAGGCTGACATAAAGGTAATGTTTAATCTCTGTTATATTCTGATGGGAGCCGTTAGTGTAATATGAAAAAAGGACATCCAATAATTTTTTGGAGTATATACCAATATGTGGTAAAGTAAGCTATCTGAGAAATGCGGCCCATTTGGGCTTTGCATTTGGTGCTGCATTTTCCAGTTTGTCCCCCCCGATTTCTTCCTCGCCATCTTAGTAATCTGTGACATAAACTTGGCTCTGTATTAAAAGAAACGCTCCTTCAATCGGTCAAAGCACTTCTTTTGTTGATCCAGCATGTCAGCAGAGGGAATATCAAGAATCACATGAAACTAGTTAAGTACTTTTATTGTTGTGCAAAGAAAATAAGTACATAATTTAACAAAGCAGGTTTCTCTGAAAAGGATGTGGTTTCAAATGCTTTTTAGCTTTTTCAAGCTGAGTGTTCAGAAGAAGTTTACAGACTCTGGCTGCACTCCAGTGTGTGCCAACTGGTGAGGGGAAATGGTGTTTTTTTCCCCCCTTTGTGGTCTGGATGAAGTTCTTGAATCTGTTGTGACAGCTTACTTGCTGTTCTAAAATTGAATGACCACAAATTGATATGGAAGTTGTATTTAAAGTGAACTGACGGAGAAAGTAACATTTTTACAGAAATCTGCTTGCAGTTTTTCAGTTTAAGTATTAGGAAATGTTTAAGCAGGAGTTTAGCATTATGTTTTTGGTCTTCATTCCAGATGAAACGGCATAAATTAGAGAACAGAACATCTCAAATTAAGGATAACGATGGCCAAATGTTCTGTATCAAGGATAAGAAAAAGTAAAGCTTTAGTATTTAAACAGTTTTCTACCATATTTCTACCATATTGTCTTGAGGTAATTCACATATTGAGCTATAATTGTAGCTTATAAAATTACACTAAGATGCATTAATCCCCTTGAATGAATGTCTGAAATAGAACATTTATGATGTCTACAGGTGCCATACGAGACTCTGAACAAACGCTTTAGAGCGGCTCAGAAGAACATCGACAGGGAGACGAGTCACGTCACAATGGTAGTTGCAGAGCTGGAGAAAACGCTGAGCAGCTTCCCCGTGGTTGACTCTGTGGTGTCCCTGCTGGATGGAGTGGTGGAGAAACTCAGTGCCCTGAAGAGGAAGGTAAGGGATACAGGCATACACATTTTCCAAGTGTAACAGTCAAGTCCTTCCAGACTGGTAAGAGTGCCAAGTTTCCTTTTAGTTTTAGTGAGGGAGTTTGCAGCTCTTGAACATGATGTTTTTGAAGGCATAAAAGTCGATATTTTCCGCCACCTTTTATGATAACACTTGATTTTATGAACACGCATAGCTTTGCACATGTTCTTTTCATCCCTAACAGAGTAAATCTCTGATGTCGCTGACTCTCTGCGGTTGCTTGTTTTCTGTTCCACTGAAGCTGACCACACAATAGAGGTTCTATCATTTTCAACTTTAGCCTTTTCTCTGGAAGCAGTCTGAAGCACTGCTTTTATACAAAAAGGCAATTACAGAGATAATCAGACCCAACAGGAAGATGGCTTTCAAGTGCAGCTGTATATAGTTTTATCATAATAGTCATCCCTGTGTATGTTGTCATTGCTACACTTACAGGCCTGTGTTTTAAAATGTTTCTGGCATTATTTAAAATCTCACTTCTGGAAAGAGAGAAAACGGTTTCCAGAAGGCCAGAGAAATCTCAATTTTACTTGGCAGCTGTTTGAACGCAATTGAGGGAAGAAATAACTTGATGTTTTTTGTAAAGAGATAAAGTGCACGCCTTAAAAGAGGTACTTCAATCATGCAGCTAAATTTTGGTCATGCTCTGTGGGCCTTTCTAAGTTACTCGAACCCCTCTGCACACCATCATTTTGCCTAACATGTAAAATAGTGTGAAGAGGTAAAGCAGAACCAACCACCTACATCTTGTTAACCTGGAGTAGAAAAGCTGTTATACATCTATACATCACATGTAGTATCTTCTTTACAAACAAAATCTTGCTTCATGTAGAGTCGACCATGGAAAGCCACAGTAATCACTGTTTTAGCAAAAGCACCTCATTAGGTGGATTGCATTTGTTTGTTGCTCCAAGGGTGGCTCGTGTGTTGAGCTGTCAAATCACACTTTTGCTTTCTTTTTTTTAAAATTATTTTACGTTTATGTCAACATTCTCAGCAGATACAAAAGGTTCATTTTGGGTGGGGGAAGGGGGGGTACTTTCATGGTGTATCAGATTATGCACTGATTTGGCATCTGAAATCTGAGAAGTCAAAAATAAAACTTGCTTTGTTCCATTTCAACCAGGAAAACAATGCTTATCTAAATTGGTGTTATGCAATTTTATATTTGTTTCTTTTTAAATTTACTCTAAAAGTACAAGATGTGCTAAAAAGCGAGCCTAGGATTGTAATTATGTGCTGAACGATCACTGAGTCCTTACTGCATGTAACAGTGGAAAGAAATTACTCCTTTGTGGTTGTGATCCATAATTTACATCCTGCCATGTCTGTGAAGCAGGAAGCAGCAGTTTAGTTCCAACCAAACTTGAGCAGTGTTCAAGGTTTCTGACTTCTTGGTTTCAGTGTTCAGGGTTTGTTCCTGTTCTAAAGTCAACCATGTTACATGTCATAAACATAATTCATTTTAATTATTCTTCTTAGAGAAACAATTAACAGGAAGCATTTTGTAGCTCTCTTGATTGTGTTTGTGTCCCATAGGCTGCAGAGTCCATTCAAGCAGAAGACGAGAGTGCCAAGCTGTGTAAGCGTCGCATCGAGCACTTAAAGGAGCACAGCAGCGACCAGCCAGCTTCAGTTAACCTGTGGAAGAAGAAACGGATGGACCGCATGATGGTGGAGCATCTGCTGCGCTGTGGCTACTACAACACAGCTGTGAAACTGGCCAGACAAAGCGGTATAGAGGTAATTACAGGGCTCTTACAGTTCATGTACAGAAAGAGGCAAAGGTTTTGGGTTTTCTGTATTTCTTCATAAATATGACCTGAAATAATTTTTTTAAAAAGAGAACCTAATTAAAGAAATTGTTCTATGATTTACATTTATTTACTGAGGGTTTGATCCAGTATTATGTGTCTGCAAGGGGAAAAGGTATTAACCTTTACTTTCAGTATGTAGTGCAGGAATAATTGCAACTTAACTTCTGATGTGCAGAACAATAAGTTCTTTAAAGGACTTTTAACCAGTTCCTTATATACAGAATGTTTAACTCCAAGAAGGATTTCCCTGATACAGACCAGCTGGTTGGTCAATGGCAGGCCCTGTTCAGATCTGTGGCAGATCCCTGCTGGATCTCCATCTGCTCCTTGGCTGTTAGGAGATTTAGTGAATACAGCCCTGACTCTTAAAGCAGAATTCATGGTACTGTCCTTGTGTTTCTGTGGATAGGCTTTTGGCTATTGAGAGTGAAGGATTATGGATGTTCTGTCTTTGCACATGTCCTTGCATATGGTCATTCAAAACAACAGCAGCATGTGGCACTACGGTGGTGATGATAGGCAAAGGTAGAGTTAAAGGGAGCAAGAGTGGAATTCAGCAGCAGCTTGAAGTACAGACTGTGGCTACACCAGACAGCTTTCATTGTTTTTAACACTCTGTTTCTTTACACCATAAAAAGGTCTTTGTTATGATTTAGACTTGCAGTTGAAGTTAAACCAAAAAGACCAACAACAGCACGTACATGAACAAGACAACTTTCCCCACTGCCCTCTGTTCATAATAAACAGCTACAACATGTAGAGGACACCCCTAAGTAGGAACGTGGTTTTACATTAATAATGGATAAACATTATTTTGTTTATCCAACTGGAAGAGCAGTGATAATGGGAACTCATATTTAATTGTATCTGCAGCGATATTGATTTATTTGTTGATAGGAAATCTAAAATGGGGGTAGTTTTAATGAGAGAACAAGCCAAATGGCCAAAAGGGAGCCTGCATCAGAGTACTGTTTCTGTAATGTGGAATCACCAAAAGATTAAATGCACAGTGTTTTAAACAAACACTGTGAAGTTCATTTGTCTGTGGATAATACTACTGAAAAACATGGAAATAAATTGTGCTGTCAGTTAAAACTGTCTATTTACAAACATCTCCTGCCCAAACGCACCAAAAGCATTACAGTGCTTCTTTTTTTCTGCAAAATTCAGTTGAATGCAGCCCACACAATCACAGTTTCTGCTGGAAGAACAACTACTTGAATACTGAAGCACAGACATCACTTTGCTATGAATGGTGTGATTTCATGACCCAATGCATGAAATCTACACAGTATTTTAAAAACCATATCACCAAACTAGTTGTAATTAGTGATTACTATACAGGACAGGAAGTCCCCCATCCATGCCTGTCTGTAAAACCTTTCCCCTCACTTATTTTACAGTATTTTGTCCTCGAGATACTGTTTCAGAACATTTTTTTTAAATATTTATAATTTCTTTTTTTAATCATCTAAGATTTGTGTGATTTTTGGCTGGGACTAGAATGGCCCCCAGCTGGATACAGAAATTCTGAGTGGCTTCATCGTTTTGAACTGCTTGCTTCAGGTCCTTTCAGAGCATTTGTATTGGATTTGCTCAGCACATGTTGCAAAACATTACCTTTACTCTTTTTAATCCTTCTTTTGTAGAATGACATGTGCTGAGCATTGCTGTCTTGCTGCACGACCCAGTTTTCTTTTTCTTTTTTTACAGACACATCCTGACATTTTAGAATTTTGTGGTATAATTCAAATTAGTCGCCCCACTAAGGACCAGCAGACAAGGCCTACAAACCATGACTCTAACAGTACAGTGCGTTTCAGATGGGATGAGATTCAGATGCTGGAATGCTGTCTTTTTATTGCTTCAAATGTAGTGCTTATGATTTACACCAAAAAGTTCCAGTGTCTTTTCTCTAACAAACAGCAGATGAGCAGCTGTGTTCTTTTGGAAGAGCAGTGGCATTCTCCATTCAACCGTGACATGGATAACATTGTTGTTCAGTGTTCTGCTGATGGTGGGCTCAAAAACATGAACGTTAGCCAGTGTGAGAGGCCTTTAGTTTCTGAGAAGCACGTTACCCGGGGTTACTTTGTCACCTCAGGTACTATTACACATTTTGCTCTCTGAGGAATATTTGTTAGTCAAGTATTCCCAGGGAGGGTAACAATGGTCTTGAATTTCTCTCTTTCTTTTTTTTTCTTTTTTTTTTACAGTGTCTGTCAGCCTCTTTAAAGAGTACTCAATAGCCAGCCTAATGAGCATCACGCCCTTGTTTCTGAGGTCCTCAGAGATTTCTTTTAAGCCATGATTGACTTCATGAAAAATGTGTAGCAAAGATCAGACTTTAATAGATCTGTTCTTCTTTAAATTAATACCCTCATAGCTGTTTGTCAGCTTGTTAGTTTAAAAAAAAAAAAAAATCTTCTCGTTCACACATACCTTTCACATACAGAAATACCCTGTATTTTTCTGTTACCACACTGTCTCTGTTGTGTTTTTAGGATCTGGTGAACATTGAGATGTTCCTCACAGCTAAGGAGGTGGAGGAGTCTCTGGAGAGGCAGGAGACAGCCACTTGCCTGGCCTGGTGCCATGATAACAAGTCCCGCCTCCGCAAGATGAAGGTAGAATAATTAATGATGTTTCAAGGCATTGTTATTATATATAGCAGGGAAGTATTAAAAGCTGATCTGGCTTTTAATACTAGCTTTGATACCAATAAGATCTATAAATCTGTGAACCCTGAAAAAACCCTGCTATCAGTTTTTTACATTGCGTAGTTTTGGCTCTAATAAACAACAGTCAGCAGTGTAACCGGTTTTTGATGCGAAAAATTAAGTCTTGATTGCTTTTCTTGTAGCTTTCGCTCTGCTGAGAATCCCAGCAAGTTCCCATTTTAATCCTAAGATTATTTTATTAGACAGGGTCTGAGTCCTCAGTAGAATTCAGTCGAGAGTCAATAATCTGACTTGTTGGCTGTTAATTATTTATATGGACGTGGCTTTGTTTTTCTTTCTCGTGAGAACATTAGTAAAATTTGGTTTAGTTTAGCTTTAGCTTTTTGCCAGTTGGGCAATATGTAAATCAGAAAAATTATAGTTCCAGTTGGTAACAGATGTGGATTTTTTCCGTGCTCAGTCCATTTAGATGGTAAAATATTAACAGATCATTTTCTGTTTGTTCTGTCTCAATTTCCATGGACATTATAAATTAACCATGGGGGAGTTGCCTCATTTTTTTTTTTAAACTTGATGCCTCCTCTTCCATCTTTCCTTTCTCTGGCAGAGTTGTCTTGAGTTCAGTCTGAGAATCCAGGAGTTCATTGAGCTCATCAGACAAAACAAGCGCATGGATGCAGTGCGGTACTTAAACCACACACACACAAATAATTTTTTCACCTGGAGCCTTTTACTCATGTATTTCCACATTTGCAGTTGCATTACTGAGATTGTGAGTCTCTCTGTGTGTATTAGACATGCTAGAAAGCACTTCAGCCAAGCAGAAGGTGGACAGTTGGATGAGGTTCGGCAGGTGATGGGCATGCTGGCCTTTCCATCAGATACACACATCTCTCCATACAAGGTAACATTAGTGGTCTTTATCAGTGTGAATGTCTACAAGGATATCATTTTATTTGATCAGAAGTCATTACAATAGTTTGTGCTTTGGCTCAATAAAAAGGTCAGATTTTCAGTCAGGCTGATAATTCTGACCTGGTCATTTTTGTTTTGTTTCTGTGTGAAAATATAGATAATTTATGCTTTCTAAAGAAAACTGATATGTTTAGAAATGCTATGTTGAAAATCGCTTGCTCTGTGTTAAGAAGAAAAAAAAAAACACTTGGGGAAATTTTGAGAATAACTTTAAACTCCATGGGTCTGTCCTCATGGAAATATTGGTACCACTTTGGGCAGAGCTGTGAACAAACCACCCTGACTTCTCGTGTGTTTGAAGTAAAGAGAAAGCGCTATAGACGGAGACCAGCCACCAGAGGGCCTCCGTTGTCTTTTACAAAAATAAACTCAATTCCCTCTTTGTGCAGGCTTTCAGTGGCACTGCTATTTTTAATTTTCCACTCCAACATCCTCTGAATTGTACTATGGCACACTGTCACCAGGGTTTTTTCTCAAAAAGCCTTTGGCTTTTTCTTTTTTTTTTTTTTCGCTTTTAGGCAAGCCAGACTACTGTAGTGTTTGTGCCAGCTGCTTGTGCCAGAGTTACAGAAACAGCCTCTCTTCCCTGCCAGTATGCTATTAAAGGGAGAGCTTAGTAGCTTTCTTTATTATCATAGTGTTTTTCCTCAATGTCATGATTATTTATGATCATAATAAAAGTAATCATAAATATAATCATGCTCAATAAAAATACTGCCAGGGGTAATTAAAAAGGATTAAACTGTAATTAATTTAGACAACTCAGTTACATTACTGATAGGATTACAGCCTACAGTCTCAGCTGTTCTTGGAACAACCGTTAATCACAATTCACTTGAAATCAACATCGCTGATTAAAGACCAAGTCAGAATCTAAGACTTTCAGTGGGGCTTCTGTTTTGTCTTTTTTTAGGTGGTCCAGAAAAGAGAGCATTACTGTAATAGACTCTGGAGGAAGTAAAAATGTGTAATAGTGTTGCTATTATTGTTATTGTTGTTGTTGCTATAAAAGTAGCTTAGAAACAGCTCCAAGAAGATAAATGTGATGAATATGTGTGGAATCTTATGCCTGCCCCCCCCCCCCCCCCCCCCCCCCCCCAGAATGTGATCAATGATGGTCCAGCCAGCCTTGTGAATCAATTTGTTGAGCCAGCTATGTTGCCACCAAAAATACAGCATAAAAAGCTCAGACAGTGGCTGCAGTGGACATGTTTCATCATTTTAAACATTGAAATTTCAGCTCTTTGTATGTTATAACTTTGCTCTCCTGAAATGGAGAGGACAACAAACCTCTGCTCGACCATAAATTTCGTTTTATACGTGAAGTCTAAGGTGCACCCTGTGGTGTCCCAACATTACTAACCAGACAGGGTGCCCCCCAGCTGGAGGACGTGGGGGGGCAGGGTTGTTTGATGACTGAGGATGTGTTAAGATTGGTGCTGTGTGAGCTGTGTGAAGACAAGCATCAGGGGGTCCAGTATATTTCCATGCAGCTCAACAACATCAACTTGCCTATTGGTCTGATGCTAATTATGTTGCTCCGTAGAAAGATACTGAACCCTCTGCATTCAAATACCCAGTCCAAACATGTATTGGTGAGACAGAGGCTATCTGAAAGAAAAGCAGGGTTCAAATTCAATAATGATATTTACTTTGAAAATTGGGAAAATAACTTGGACTTCCAAGATTGATCACCAGTGATGATGAATTCAAACCAGGGGAATTTGACTCAAGCTTTAAACAGGCAAAGGTGTGGAATAGCCTTTTGTTTTTAATAAAGTGTTCCTTTTTTGGTTTGTGTGTTTATTTCTTTTTAGCTGGCTTCCAGTTTTGTTTTAGGCTTTTGCTTTTAGTTATTAAGTGTTAATTCTCTTCTCTTCATGTTTTAAACAAAAACAAACAAACAACAAAGTTATGAAAAAAAAATCTATAAAAAAAAAAGCAAGTCGATGTCTATCAAAGCAGACGATCTAAAGCGGGTACTATTTTAAAAAATTAAAAATGAATGGTGTAACTACTAGCAGTGTTGTTTTGATCTTTATCAGTAGGCAGTTAAATGTACTTCATTGTATAATGAGCTGTTCTGACTCGCAGGACTTGTGGTCTGAAAAATCGTTTCGAACCATTAACAGCACATGAACTAATGATTATAGTGTCACACTGAAGAGTTGAGCTTTCAGTTTGTTATTCAGGTTATACAGGTTACAGTGGTGAATGACACAACCATCTCCCGCAACTTCACTGTCATGTTAAGGACAAGTTGTCACTCTACACATGATACATGAAGGTTGGACCATCTCGTGATCCTTCTCCCTCATGTTTCTCTACCTGTTGGCTTGCTGGGTTGGCACAGCAGTAACCTGGCTAACCTACATGTTGGAAAATGTGGACTGGTTAGAGACTGAACTAGGAGAGTAAAATAGATGCATATCATAAATAAACAGAACTGTGAAACTAAATACAAACAATGATGAGTTGTGATCTGTTTGTGTAAACAAAACTCAGCATTGTCTCCTGTTTAACCCACATTGACGTGGAATACCCAATGATCATTCAAATGTAGCTTCTGTTGTGTTTTAAGCTGATTTCACCATGCGCAGACCAAAGACAAATGTATGCCTTTTATACACAAAAGTAGACCTTTTGTTTAATTCACAGACTTTTTTTACATTGTACAAATTATAAAAACCCCTGTGCAAAATTTCTGATAATGGATTTTAAAAGCTTGATTATTTATTAATTTTTGAGAAATGCAGTTGTAAAAAAAATCTTCCTTTTATTTTCTCTTTTTCTTTCTGATCTATCAGGATCTGTTGGATCCAGCCCGCTGGAAGATGCTGATCCAGCAGTTCCGATATGACAATTACAGACTGCATCAGCTGGGAAACAACTCTGTCTTCACCATCACCCTGCAGGCTGGTCTGTCAGCCATCAAGACACCGTATCCTTCCAGTGTGTGGTTACTCTTAATCCTGTCATTTCAACTTCTTAAGCTATATGAAGATGGATAGTGTTTTTGTTCTAAGGAGGGTCTATTCTGTGAGTTATTCCCTAAACTGCATTAATCCTTAACTCCCATTTCCAAACCAGTCAGTGCTACAAGGAGGATGGCACCTCTAAAAACCCAGACTGCCCAGTGTGCAGTAAATCTCTTAACAAGTTGGCTCAGCCTCTACCCATGGCCCACTGCGCCAATTCCAGACTAGTCTGTAAAATCTCTGGAGAGGTCATGAATGAAAACAACCCTCCCATGATGCTGCCTAATGGATATGTTTACGGCTACAATGTGAGTAAACTGCATGATGCCAGCTGGGACTGTATAAAGGTGCTTCCATCCATGTTGAAGCAATTTAAAATGCAGACTTAAAGGATGATAAAGTTTTATAAAACACTCCTTGACATTTCATTATTATCTCTTCCAGTCTCTTCTGTCCATTCGCCAAGATGACAAAGTGGTGTGTCCCAGAACCAAAGAAGTCTTCAACTTCTCTCAGGCGGAGAAGGTGTACATCATGTGATTGCTCAGATGACGCTTCTGAGTATCAACCACATCAGATACGGCCGGTCGCCCATCACCTGTGACCCGGCCTGCTCAGAGCCACCTGTGGAGCTGTGATCCAGTGCCCTTCTTCCTCCCACAGACAAAACCCACAACGGGTTTGTCCGTGGAGACTCCACCACCCCAACCCATCCCATCCAGTTCCTCTACATGATCAGCTCAAGTTAGCCCATCCAGACCCCGTGCCCCCCCACCCCCTCCATTTTATAGACAAACTGGGCTCCTCTCCTTTAAGACTCTGTTTTAGATGTGGCTAGAAGTTGTTTAATCTGATCCATTCAAGCACATGGACTATCAGCATTGTCATTATCTTACAGGCCTTCACACTGAAGATTAGAGAGTAGAGAAAAAGACTGAAGGGTGGAAAAACTGCTAGATAGATGTTTGATTTTACTACAACAAATAAAATCCTGTTGAGGTTACTTTTGACTTTTTTCCTTTTACAAATGTTGTTTGTTACTGAAATAATGTGGCAGAAATGTGTTAAGTCGCTGCTTTAACCATTAACCATTAACACAAGATTTGAGCCTTTTTTGTGAACAGACATGGCTTCCTAGTCACATCTCCTCCTGTGGTGCATGCTGTCTGCATCGTTTGTCTTATAGCCATGTTTTTGTTGGTTGTTAGGGAATATTTTTAAATGCTTCCTTTAAACTACCTAACTGGATTAATTACATTTATCTCCCTCACGATTGAAACTGGAGGATGTTTTGGGCTACAAAAGGCTTCAGTTTTAATGTAAATATTAGGTAGGACTTGATCTTCATTTATAAATTCAGGAGTTTTAGAGAAATGTCATTTTAAAAAACAAAATATTTGCCATCTGCACAGATTGCTGTGTAAATTTGAGTGTTTTCTCGGGTGTTTAAAACCTGATGTAGCCTTCAATATCCTCAAGTTAAGCAGTTTTTGCCTATAATTTCTCATATCTGGAGAAGCTCGTAGTTTCACAGACAGTAATATAAATTAAGCGGTACTTGCTCCCGTTAAGAAATGTACAAACTTTTCAGACAAGAAAACCATCTCTGATGTTTTTAGCTTCCAAATGAAAAAAACAGTCTTCCCATTTTTGGTGTGACAGGTTTGGTGTTGACACTTTATTTCAGTTTGTTTGAAATTTTGCCTTTAAAAAAAGACATTCTGGGTGATTTTTAGTCAACTGGACGTTGCCTACAGTCTGAATTTCATAACTATTTTCCCAGTGAAGCCTCGATAATAAAGAGAAGGACAATGGCGATGCGTTACCAGTCTTGTACTCTATGTTGAAGCTGCTTGCAGCACCATTATTACAGGCTTTAAAAGACCATTTCATTTAATATTCATTCACATGCCTTTACTGAAGGTAAAGACTTTCTGTCTTTCCTTACAAAGACAGGAGGAGGAGAGGAGTCACATTCAACCTTTATGGCTTTCAAACGTACTATAGAAGGACTGGGATATAAAATAATATGGAGAAGGACCTAAAGGTCAAACTGAAAATCAAGCCTAAACACCCAGAGTAATCAAAAAATGCAGGTTAACATAATCAATTTTGTGGTCAGTCCTTTCTTCCATCTGTTGTTTTATCAGCAAACCAAAAGTCACCTCGTTTGTGTCCATCTATAGTTTGGAGCTGTATCTGTGCAGACACAGACTGTCCTGTGTGTGTTTGTGTTGGTAGAGTAGAAATGGGGATTGTTTCATGAGCAATATGCCTCATAAAGGTTTCAGTAAACTTTGATTTTGGTGTTTCTTTGTTTGCCGTCTGCTTTGCTCTTGTCTGCTCTGAAATCTGCATTACCATAAGCTGTTGGTAGGTGTGGTTATTCTCTGCACATGGTAATTAAATCAAGTGCCGTGTCTTTCACCTGAAACTACATCGCCTTAGCCCGAGGACGTCGGGATTCGAGGGAGGGGAATTGGCCTTTTCTTTGTGTTTGACCACTTACATGGAGATCGTGGCGGGAAAAAATAGGCAGGATAATTGGCTTATCTGTTATTGCTGTATCTAACAACTGAAACCTGCAACTTCTGCAGAAAACACATCAGCTACTGACGAGGTTTTCTTCTCCAGATTAATAACAGACCTTTTATAGAGATGCAATCCAGTATTTTTCTCATTTGCTGTTTAATCTGTAAATTAGTGAAAAATAATGTCTGCTACAATTTCCCACACTAGTTGAGAGCCTCTTCAGTTTCTACAGCCTTTCTTACCTTGATAAATACAGAAGAGGATTAGGGATACTGGAAAAAAAGTGGGCACGTCTTTTTTTTTCTTCTTTTCCAGAATTCTGAGATTGAAGTCAGAATTCTGGAAAAGAAGGAAAAAAAGACGTGCCCACTTTTTTTTCCCAGTGGCCCTAATCCACTTCCGTAGATAAAACCAAATATAAAAATTTAAATTTCATTATCAAATCTTCCAATGCCATATTTCGGAGAGATAGAAAAGAGAATAAGTCTGAATGAATAAGTTTTTTTTTTCATCAGATTGGGTTATAGCCTCGCACTCTTTACAATAATGAGAATAACGTTATTCGTTATTTTTAGGAGGATATCAAGGTTCCCCACCTCCACGTTTTAAGGTCAGAGTTTTTTAGATCGATGTGGTTTGGTAATACGTGAGAAAAGGGTAGCATGGCCAAAACTATTCACTGTAGTTAAGTGTTTTTAAATCATGGATTATTAATGTATCTTCAGTCTTTTTGGTGTCTCTTTTTCTACAAAAGAAACAGTAGTGGACCGGAAAAGGCGGTGCTAATAGTCAGCCTAGAATGTCGTCACAGCGCGTATGATATAAATACAGCTGCGTTCTCCCCCACCTCCATCTTGAGATCAGAGCATTGTTGAGGGTGTTTGGGTGTAATCGATTCGCCATTTTTCAAAAATGACCGACCAGCTTTGTAAACTTTTCGTCGGTGGGCTCAACGTGGACACCGACGACGATGGCCTGCGCAAGCATTTTGAGCAGTACGGCACGCTCACCGACTGCGTTGTCGTCGTGAACAAGCAGCTCCAGCGATCTCGCTGCTTCGGCTTTGTAACCTACTCCACGCCGGAGGAGGCCGACGCGGCAATGGCGGCTAGGCCGCACACCGTCGACGGCAACGCGGTCGAAGTGAAGCGAGCCGTGGCAAGAGAAGACGCAAACAAGCCCGAGGCCCTCGCTAAGGTGAAGAAAATCTTCGTTGGCGGTCTGAAAGACGACATCGAAGAGCAGCATCTGACCGAATACTTCTCCCAGTACGGGCAGGTCGAGAAGTCCGAAGTGATCTCAGAGAAGGAGACCGGAAAGAAAAGGGGCTTCGGCTTTGTGTACTTCACCGATCACGACGCGGCCGATAAGGCGGTTGTCGTGAAATTCCACACCGTCAAAGGACACAAAGTTGAGGTAAAGAAAGCCCTGACCAAACAGGAGATGCAGGCAGCCAACAGAACCTCTATGACACCGAGAGGTAGAGGCGGTAGAGGTATGAGAGGAAATCAAAATGGCTACGGCAGCAGGGATTATGGCGGAAACTACAACTACGGTAATGGCGGAGGCTACAACTGTGGCGGCTACGGAGGGTACGGCAGCGGGCCATATGGGGGTGGCTATGGAGATCAGGGAAGTGGCTATGGCGGTGGCAACGGCTACAATGAGTTTGGCAGCGGCTATGGCCAGCATCCTTCTGGCTATGGCCCCATGAAAGGACCACCTTTCGGCGGCCAGAGGAGCGCAGCTCCCTACACCAGAGGCGGCGGCGGTGGCGGCTACCCAAGGGGGGGCTACGGCGGCGGCTATTAAATGAGACTGCACGATGGAAAGCAACCCCCACCATTTTCCCACAAATTGCCCTCTCCCCTCAGCCCGGAATTGGACGCCAAGAGTCAAAGCCAGTAACGGGGCGTCTGCCGTGAAATCCAACCATGGCAGAGATACGGACACAAAGACCCCCCCCCTAAAATCATTACGAAGACCTCCAAACCCAAACAGGTAGGAAGGTCACTTCCCAGAACACCTGATTATAACGAGAAGCGGTTGTTGCCGTTCAACTAGGACATATTAAGACGAAGAATAACATCGCTTTTTATTATGTACTCACGCCTCTGGCGTCTAGTTGTCGTCTAGAGTTGAATTTATTTTTTATTTGCGTTCACTCGTTGTTTTTGGATTTTTTTCGATGTAGGATTGTTTTGCTGACAAGTTCTGATTTATTTTTAATATTTGCATTTTAAAGCAGTTCGTTTTCGATTTTGTTTTTTTCTGCAGAAAACTTAGTGTGACTTTTCAATGTATGAGGATGAGAAAGCATGTTTATGGTTTTTCATAGCTATGTCATTATTGATAACGGACATATGTATTATTTACTTATTGGGTCATTCAGCAAAGGCGGGACGGGATGCAGGACCACTGTTTCCTTCTCCCTTATTGTACCAAACCTCTCAGCCAGTCTCAGTCTAAATATTGTTCATGTTTCCTTTACCTGTAGCAATATCTAATGTATATTGTATACTTTCATGTCTGGAGAACAAAACCTACTGTTAAAAAAAACAATTTGCTATGCTCATGTATGTTCATTTTAAATAAAACGTTATACCACTTAGCTTAGTTATTTTACTTATTTAACCAGGCTTCCTCAAGTTCATCCACAGGTATATAAGTGGCATCACCTTGTTGCTCTTTAGTTACATGGCATCATTCCCAGTTTATTCCCTTACACTCAGGTGGGTGAAATGGTTAATGGTTGTAGTCTACCCACAGCCAATGCATGTAGGCTTTGTAGGGTGTGACGTTGTTTTAAAATTATGTGGTTCTTAGACATTGCTAATAACTCTTTATTTTTCTTCTGAATACATATATTTATGTGGACATGAGGGCTCTGATATTTATCTTTGATTATTCCTACATTTAGGTGTTCTTACTCTTATTCCAGTAGGCTATCCCAGCCAAAATAGCCGTAGCAGTTTGTTTGTAGGCTACATCAGGACCCTGTTGATTACCTGGGGTCGATTGTGATAGGAGTCTGAAATATCTCTTTAGGATATCCACATCCAGCAAACTAGGTATGTAAATCAACCTGTCTTCACTCTGTGTTGGTCATTGTATGGCATATCTTTGAGATGGTGCACACATGTGCCATTATTTAATTTATCAGCGTCTTATATAGCTAATCTTAAAATAAAAAAGGGAGGGGTGGGTGGGTTAATTTTTATTTTTTGATGGGGGTTGGAAGGGGGTCCAAGTATTGTTCCATAATTAAATGATGGAACAAGTAAATTGGAGTCTCCTCCAGAGAAGCTTTGCTCAGTGCAGAATCTCACCCTGTTGTTTTTTTTTTTTCTCATCTCCTCCAGGTTGCTTCTGTAACCTGGGCACGAGGACGGTAACCCCCGAAACGATGGGGGTGTGTGTCTCTCCATGCTGACAGGGGGGACCAAAGAGTGGTTGTGCCTTCTTCCCCCACAGGTGAAGTCAGTTTTCAGAGGATTCCCCCGGTGTGGTCAAAGGCAGTGTTAATGTGATTTATTTTTATTTATTTATTTTAAATGTGAACTGTTACTGGGTTTCCAGGGAATTTTGATTATACGGTACCCCAGTGCTCTTGACTAACCAGTGTAGACTTTTGATGTGTTTGTAAAAAAAGAAAAGTACTGAATCACAAATTGGGGTTTTCTAGCCTTTTTGGTCTGGGACACCTTCTAAAATAAAGCGTTTTCTTAGTCCTCGTTAGTGTGTTCTTTTTGGTGTATTTGAGCTTTTACAGTTTTGACTTTCATCTAGTTAACTTATTAACTTGTGTTTAATACCAGAATGAATCCTTCTATGAAAGGAGAACTTGGCATTGAGTAACAGTGCCCAAATAAAAGTCAAGTCAGGTCAGACTTTCCTACTTGATTCCCCATCTTGGTTGGAAACCATGTTCATAGGGAACGTGCGTTTTTGCACTGTTTCGAAAGTATTTAACACTTGAAGCTGATAATTGTAAAGCTTTTTAAAATGCATTTCAAGTCAGTCAAATGCTTTGTGGGGTTTTGGCAAAAGGGAAACTGTTCAAATGGCTCTTGTAGTTCTGGTTTTACTTGTTTTGCAAGACCAGTACAAATCTAGTTGATCTTGGTAAACAACACAGTTGACCCTACATTTGTCTACAGACTTGACTTCACATTTCATTTTTTTAAACTTGCAAATAAGTAATTAAAATAACACACTTGTCGGCTTTTAATGTGGTAATGGATGGTTGTAAAATTAAAACATGACAGGCCAGTAAGTGGGAGGGGTGGGGAATAAAAATATGGGAGGTGGTGGCAGACCCCACTGCAGCTCGATGCTTCTTACCTAAATTATTAAAGTGTTCAACAGCTGCAAAGTGGACTAACTGTTAAAACGGCCTCCACATTTGACAATGAACATTAGTCATATATAATTGAACAGAGGGGAGATGATGCTACTTTGTATCAGGTAAAAGCCATAATGCACTCTGAATTTGCATAAACAAACACTGTAGACCAAACTAGTCGTCTACACAAAGTGGACTGTTCTATTCAGCTATTTGGTTTTTTCCAGCGCTGCTTTAAGTCTTAAAGTCTGCTGACCACTGTCTAAAAGTGAATCTCTTGGTCTTTGTGGTTCTTGAAGCAGTTTTCTCAGATTAATTGAAAGATGTTCGTATTTAAAAACGTTCTAAACAGAGCGCTTCAATGATGAAATGCAAGACAGTACTTGATGTCTTGGCTTTAATGAGCACTAGAAAATCAGTACAAGAGTTGACTAAAACTCCCACAGTAATCTTAAGTCTTTGTTAGGGTTTAAATAATAAAAACGAAAACCAATCTGAGGGTTTTTTGCTGATTAAAAAGGAACTGGTTGATGTGGTCATGAGTGTAAATTATGCTTTTGTTCTCTTACCTTTTTTTTTATAGGATGATGGTGCTTGGCGAATTCTGATCACCCTGTAGGAAAAGGAAACTTATGTTGGCTTTTCTTTTTATGAATTCACAATAAATCAATATATTTTTGTATATCAAGATGTCTGTTATGTTGCTTTTTTACACTGGGGGCAGTCTGATTGCTTGTTTTCAATCTGTTGGGTGGAGGGTTTGCAGAGGTGGGAGCCCAGAGATGTAAAGCTGGTATGTGTTTTTTGTTTTAGGGGAGTTGTATAAAACATGCAGAGTGCCGTTCTTTACTGTCCATCCCATGTGTTCCATTATACAGCTTGGATTTCATGGTTTTTCCATATGCATAGCACATACTGTGCCAGTTTTGAAGGTGCCTTGTGGAGGTCTGCCCATCACCACCACTCCTATTTGGTCTCCTTACACTTTGGTTTTGCCTTCACATTGCTGCATGTTTTGGCTAAATAACTGGCTGAAATAATAGTTCAATAGTGGCAATAATAATAAAACCTTGGTGGTACCTTTTAACTAAATATATTTTCAGTTGGTGTTTTGCAACATGTTTGCCAAACAAGATAAAGACGTATGTGTTAAATGAATAAATTATATCCAATCTCAGTTACCACTAGTGAAAATTCACATAGAATTTAACATAATTTACATTTCAGATCTGCATGACCACTAACACTGAAGTTTAAATGGCTTGCAGAACAATCTCCACAAGGTGCCCTATCAAAATGTCTTTTTTTTTCAATCAGAAATTAGGTGGATCAAACTAAGAAGCTGAATTTCACAGGAAAAATGCTTTTCGTGTGTCACAATATGTGATTGATGGGAGTTATTCGCTTCTGTCGGGCTCAAATCATGTTCCAGGAACAAGGGGGGAGGGGTGCTGAGAGAAGTTGCATTTATTGTGAAGCGCCTGCCTCCAGCTAACCTAAATTATTAAGGCTGTAGGCGACTTCAGATTTTCTCTGATCAGAATAGTTAAACAGCGAAATGACTGCATTTCACAGCTGTAATTGCTGGAAAAAGACTGCAACAGCCAGTTGTGCAGAGCTAATATACACTTAAAAAAATAAAACATAAAATTCAGGCTTATGAGTTTCGTTTATTTTAGGGTTTCAAGTGGTTCACGTACACACTTGGAAAAAATAGATTTTGTCCCAGTGGGTCTAAAGTGTGACACAAAAATAAAACACGGATTGACGTTTTATGTGTTTTAAGTAAAATGAATTTATCGGGGGTGTAGCTTTATTACTGTATTCGAAGAAAAACAAAGGTCGAAATTCACGCGGTCCTTTTTCAGGAAATTAAGATTTCCGATGGGACCTGAAGGGAACAGGGCAGTGACGCCAATCGCGCGCCGATTGTGAGGGGGTGATTTGTTTTAAGGTGACCAATCAGCGAGAGGAACGTCTTACGAAGACATGAGTGAAACGGCCCGCCCTTACGTCGGTTCATTGAAGAAGAGGGACGGTCTGAGCTGCGCACCATCCTCCGGAGGAACCATGACATCCAAACTTTGTAAGCTTTTTGTTGGGGGATTGAACGTGGAGACCACCGATGAAGGCCTCCGCAAGTACTTCGAGCAGTATGGTACCCTTAGCGACTGCGTGGTGGTCATGAACCAGCAGCTCGGACGTTCCCGCTGTTTCGGTTTCATCACCTACTCCACGCCGGAGGAGGCCGACGCAGCAATGGCCGCTAAGCCACATGTCGTCGAAGGCAACAACGTGGAGGTGAAAAGGGCCATAGCGCGAGAGGATGCCAACAACCCGGACATACTCGCCAATGTCAAGAAAATCTTCGTCGGCGGCGTGAAAGACCACATCGTTGAGGAGAACCTGACCGAGTACTTCTCGCAATTTGGCGCGGTGGAGAAGGCCGAGATCATCTCCGACAAGCAGACCGGCAGGAAGAGAGGCTTCGGCTTTGTCTTCTTCGAGGATACCGACTCCGCCACCAAAGCCGTCCTGACCAAATACCACACCATCAACGGGAACAAGGTGGAGGTGAAAAAGGCTCTAACCAAGCAGGAAATGTCCGCCAGCGGCCGGGGAGGAAGGGGTCGAGGGAGAGGGATGCAGAGTTACGGCGGCGGAAGAGGAGGCGGCGGCGGCAGCTACGGAGGAGGCTACGGCGGTAGTTACGGGGGTGGCTACGGTTACGGCGGGGGCTATAACGGGGGGGATGGCTACGGAGGCTACGGGGGATACGACGAATACGACAGCCAGATGGGTGGTGGGTACAGCAATGGGGACTTTGGGGACGGCTATGGACAGCAGCACTCCAGTTATGGAGCGATGAAGGGGGGCAACTATTCTTCTTACCGGAGCGGGGCTCCTTATAACAGGGGTGGTGGATTTGGCGGTGGCTACTAATGGCGCCCTCAAACGATGAGAGATTCATTTCTAATTGAAATGGACTTGATTTACACACACGAGCTACACATGTCCAGGTAGGGGGTGAGAGGTGGTCCTTCGAGTTCAATTAAAAAGAAGCAGCGCCCATCACCCACACAGCCTGTTTCTGGATCCCATCCACCCCCCACCAGGACCTCCCTTCTTGTCCTCTTATTCCACACGTTATGGACTTTAATACTAAGAATTGTGAATTATTGAACTGTATTTTGTTATGTTGAATTCTTTAAGTATAATTTTTGTCAGTCACTGCTTCAAATGAGAAAAAAATCGATTGTTTGGTTTGCAGATCCGTCAGTTTTGCCTGTTTTCACATCATGAACTCAGGGTTTTAGGTAAAGTTTGTGGCAGTGTCCGGCAGCATGGGACTGGATTTCTTCAGCTTCTTGACCCTAAAACTTTATTTTTCTTTGCTCTCTTTTGTTTATTGTTTTGAGAAATGTCAGGGACTATTTTCACTGTACTCTTGCCCCACTTTCCCGTCCCAGTTTTCTTTTTGTTTTCTATTTTTGTTTTTTGTTTTGCCTAGATTAAAATCTTTTGAAATTCATGTGTTCAGCTCACCCCCTATGTTTTATTCTGCTTTTATTAAAGTTTTTAATGTTTTAAAAATCTATCTAATCTCGCAGTCTTAATTCAGATCAACAGAAAGTGCTTTTAAACCCCCCACTTTGGTCAGTTTGGGAACAATGATTTTTATTTCCTTTTTAAATCATTACTTAAACTCTCTTCTTTAAATTGGATTCAGGAAGCGACCACTAGGAGGTAGTATTGCCTGGAAATCATGGATTTCTGCTACATCGGCCATTTTATCCTTGTGAGGCTCAGTTTGGAGGTGGTGAATCACCAAAGCAGTATTTGTTATTCCTATACAACTTAAAAATATATATAGAACGAGCATCCTGATTTTGATTAGCTGCTTCTTCTTCTTTTTTTTTCTTTTTTTTAAGACTTACCGGGTGTCTTTTTATTTTTCCTCCATATTGATCTACAGAAACACATCGATGACAAGTTTTTCCACAATATCAGGCTCCTAAAACCCTCACAGATTCAGCCAGCTGATAAATATTTTCACCTGGGAGCAACCAGTATTTGGTGTCCATTAAACAAAGGGGAGAGGTGTTAGGTATTGGCAGATATAAATGAACGTAACCGGCCATGGTGCTAAAATGTGTACCAAATCCGCTTGTGTAAGGGCTGGATGTCATCAGCTACACCTACATGACCTACAAGATTTTATGGAGGAAAGTAGGTGCACTGGCAAAGGAAGAATAAAGTGAGAGCTCTCACTCTGAACCTGTTTCTGGTTTGGAAAATATCCAAATACTGGGTGTTTTTATATGAAAGTATTTTTCTTTTTAACATTGAGTGTTATAACCTGATGTTGTTACAGCTGTACACTGCATTTTATCACTCCTTTCATGCCTGATTTTTATAAAGCACGTTTAGTAGCATACATTCATTGTTTGACTGAATTATTTTGGCTTTAGATTAAATGGAATGAGAGTTGGAAGAGACCTTGAGCGAACTTAAAACTGAATGCTGGTCTTCTATTATCAGTTTAGTACATGGAAATGCACATACTCATCACAAATCTGACCGAAGAGGTCTGGAGATGAGAATGTGCATTTCCAGGAAGGAAAGAGGAAATCAGAAATAAATGCAGAAAACAGGCCTGGAAAACCTGGAAAAATCATTTTCACATTTCTGTGCAGCCTTGCCTTGTATCCTGTTTAATATATTTAATGAAAAGTTACACTTCACAAAAGGTTTGAGCATTAATTTGTAATGCTTGTTTTGCAAAGTATTTTGAGCATAATCTTGCTAAATATAATGCTTTATTTAAACCAGATTAACAGATCCTAATAAAAAAAATGTAAAATAAAAAACAAAGGAGCAAAAATTATCCCCTGGGGTGTCGAGACTTAAGAACGTGCAGCAGAGAAAGACAAAGTGCCGCTGACACCTCTCTTTGTTATTTAACCACATGTATTGTGCACAAGTGTAGACTCTAAATGAATATTAATGTGAAGCACCTCTCACATGCCAAACATACCAGGCCAAGCTTTGCTTTTCCAGTGTATTTCAGCCTGCCTATGTTCAGCATGCTTCCCAGTGTTTACTCCCTGTAAACTGTATGACAACCTCCCTTCAAGGCCACCCTACAGGGATCTAGGTACAGCTTCCCCAAAGGTCACACAGAGTTCAGTTCTTCAGGCACAGGGTTGCAGGGTTTTTATTTGTTTTTCACAGGTTACATATAGGATTTTAAGTCAACTTCAATTCATATAGAGTGAGATTAGCAATATTAAATGAGGCTAACTGAGAAGGTTCTGGTGTATAACTCATAAATAGAGTTTGTGAGAGGAGTGCTGTTGACACCAACCCGTTCAGTGTTTTACAACAGCAGTAAAATCTTTGACTCACAGGAAGCCAGAATAAAGCTCCGATCACTGGACAGATGTGATCCACTGGCTGTGAATGTAAAATACTAAGTCAAACAGTGGGTGGAGCTAGAAAGATTTATTATAGAGACGACCATTATTTACACTACATGCAGAACTTGATATGTAATTTTTTCACTGTAGTCCAAAGAGTTATTTTTTGAGCCACTTTTATAATTTGCTGAATCCCTCGTGAATAGTGCATAAAAGTGCTGATACATAGCCTATAAGCATTTTATTTTAACCTCAACAGATAGAAGAAAGTTCCTCAAGTTAATTTTTGTTATTGCTGAAGTAAACTAAATGCATGTTTGTGCTGTTAAAATAGGAACAATTAACTTATAGAAATAGTTCTGCATACCCCTTTTGCTCAGATAAAAGTGAATTTAAAAGGTGGCTGACTTACGTTTGAAACCTCACAATAATGGGTAGGAATTTTGCTTCATGGTATTTGCAATCACTGAATGCTCCCACAGATTTTAAAATGGGACTCTTTCAGTGGTACATCTGGTCAGAAGGGTGACCAGATGTGACTATTTGTATTTGACTCCTTAGTAAGCATTTTATGATACGCTAATAGATGAAATGCAGACCACCAGTTGGTAAACAACCCTCCAGTAAGCAATTTTGGATTGTACAATCTTAAGTCATCTAATTTCTTTTACTTTGGCAGTCTTTCCATTGCAGAGATTTAAAGACTAACAGCTTTTGCAATACAACTAAAATAACAAAAAAAATTGCTTTATTTTATGTCTACAACGTTGCTGCATTTCCTGTTATCTTAAGTAGCTGGTAACGTCCCTCCTTTATACCAGGTGATGGATTTCACATTTCTTGTTAGAGCTGAAACAGTGATTTGATTAGCCAGATGATGGAAAATCAATTGTACTCATGCAGTCCTGCAAATGCAAAAGCATTTATTGACTGTGCTGCCTTTCTAGTGCAAATGGACACAACAGGCATCTAAACGCATTTTCTTTTTAGTTAATCTGAATATCTGAATTATAATCGTCCAGCTAATTTAAATTAAAATCAGTTGTGTTTATAAGATAAGAGAAATTCAAGTTTATAATGGGAGGAAGATTTAGTAATTTCAGGGAAATGTTGATCCCTGATCCTGTTTTCACTGGAAATGAAAACAAAAAACAAATGATACAAAGAAAGAAAGAACGATGACAATAAACGAACCAAAAGCGACTCATAATAACTCTTATGAAATTGTGGTCTTGTTGATAATTTTGTCATTACCTATTATTTTTCAAAGGTTGGCTTACTGTGTTTTAATATAACTATTTAAAAAAATGTGCATAAAAATGAAGGGAGTGAGTCACCATATAAAACCATCTGTGTATGCCACTCTCGCGGAGTGACTCATCTTTTTAATAGACGATCTGCGTGCAGCCGGCCGCTCGGCGCTCATGCCCGCTGTGTTCTCTGACTCCGGGAGGATGGACGGTGTGTCGTTGGGGTGAGTTGGCTCATCGGTGGGGATTATGTTTTCTAAAGATGGGATTCAGGCTGCTTCTGCATCTGTTGGATGACATTTGAACCTACGCGATGTAGTGGCCAGAAATCCAACACGGACAGCTCGAGAGCTCGCTCACAGCACGCGAACTCGGGGCTAGCTGTGTGACTAGTTAGCGCCCGTTAGTCAGCTAGCATCACTGGCTGCTCAGCTGATGGCAGCCAACCAAACCAGACTGTAGATAGTTGACTGAATGTGGGTTGGTTTGTAATTATTTTTAAAGTAGCTCAGAATACGATTTCAGTTGATATTCATGGCTGTCATCAGGTTATATGTTGGTTAGCAATGCTAGGAGCTAGCTAACTTAACCCACAGCAAACTTAAAATGAATTGAACAGCTTCCTGTTGATTTGGTTTTTCTGGACGCATGAAGACAAGCTTACCGTAAGCTGTTAAACAAAAACGAGTTACCGGGCAGCTACTGTGACTTTTCAGTGCAGCATCATAAATTCTTCGAAATGCTTGATTATCTGTGGGTGAAGAGACGGCTTGTTTTGAGAGTTAAGATAGCACATCGTACAGTACATGCACGGTGGAGACGGCCAAGCACTGTTTAAATAAACAGTGTCGGACAGAAAAACCGCTATCAGATGTGCTTTCAGCTAGCTGCAGGTCACATTTGCTTGTAAATTAATACCCCTAAGGTTTGGGCTGAAGCTTCGGGTCTGTATGCTCTTTCTCCCCCCCATTTCTTTGTAAACATGTGTGAGGGCTTCTTTTTCTGTGCAGTCCCCGTGTAAAAGAAGTTACCAGTAATATGCACATGCCATCTGTGTGGCAGATGTTTGTTAATCTTCCACAGCAAATAGGCACTAATTGCTTAGCTCGTTAAAAGAAATGAAACCCTATATATTGTGGCTGTTTTTAGTCTTTTCAAAGGATGCACTGACCATAAAATGTATCCTTAATAAAGGATAGGGTCAAAGAACACCTTTCCTCCAATCATCTTGAATAGAGCAGGTATCCTCAGTTAAATAGACATGCTTGAATGGTTATTTGGTACCTTTGGATGAACATGAAGATGACATCCTTCAGTCTAATGGATCAGCTTTGAGTATACACATACTCATTTTTTTGTAGTTTGCTTCCAAGAAGCCAGACTCTGTTGTTGTTGTTGTTATTGTTTTGATTGTCTTGAGAAATCCAAACTTTCTACTTAACACTAACCAGTTAACCATTCAAGGATAAAAAGGCACCTAACTCAAGGATGAGCCAGTGTTGTATCTACATAAAGACCTGACACAGGATCTGAGAGATGCATATGAATCTTCAGTTGATCTGTCTACTGTTTGCTGAAGCCTCATCAGAAATGGGCTCATTGGATAGGTGGCTGTTCAAAAGCCGTTCTTAAGGAAGGGAAATGAGGAGACAAGGCTGAGCTATACAAAATTACATAAGAACTGGACTGTAGCAACAAATTTTATGGAGTGATGAAGCCATATAAAATTATTTTTGGTTCAGATCATCCGTATGTACAACAGTGAGTGTCTACAGGCATCTGTAAAACATGGTGGAGGCTTTGTTATGGTTTGTGGTTGCCTTTTGTCATCATCGATATCCGCTGATCCAGACACTGCCTCTTATGTCTTACCAGTCTGGTTGCCACACCGGCCTCACCGCGTCCACCCTGTACCACCGATTCAGAAGAGGACACGGTGAATGGAGGGATGCACACCTTCAACCAGACGCACATGAGGAAAGCGTTTCAGTTGATGAACGACCTGAGGAGGTGCGTTGCTCAAATTGTGGTTTCTACCGTTTCGTTTTAACTTGAGAACGAAGAGGCCGTATTGAGTTTTGTAAGCCAGAAAGGACATGCAAGTCTTCGCTTGTTCACCTGGCTTGTCTGAAAATGTCAGTGCAGCAGTACATTACTTCTGCCTGAACTGAACTGTTGCATTTTTAAAGAAGAGACTTCAACTGCAAATCACCGTCAAACAGCTACTGGTAAACCTCTTCTGTTGGGTGGGGATGTTTTATTCTGCACATGCATGACAAAAACGACTGTGGGCTTGTTAATTGTGAAATGTGAACCTCCACACAACTGGCCCAGATTCATGTATTTTACTGTGATATTTCATCAACTGGTGATGAATACCAGATTTTTTGACTTCAAAGGTGCCCCTCTTCCCTGGCTCTTGAGTGCAGATATAACTTCACATTTGTACAAAAACATTTTAATAATTCTGTCCTATATTTTTGACGCAACTCAAATAATCCCTCCAGAATTCTCAATTGACAAAGCAACTGGAATGACCAGAAGCATTAATGCTTATCTGTTGCTCTATTTTGTGTTTATCATATGTTTGTGACATATTTATGATCTAATGTCAGTAATTTTTTAGTCTTTATCGAAAAATGAGTTAAATTCTCTTTATTTCAATGCCTTAATCTCATAGTGTTACTGCCACATGTCTGTTTAGATTTACTTTCTAATAAACGTCTTGTTTGTAGGTGTGTAACATTAGGAAATTGAGTGTTTCTGCACAAAAATAATGACGAATCTGAAAATTGTAAATGATAAAATCAGATGTCTAGTTATGGACATGGTCAGTTGAAGGTTCTCGTACATAACGCCGTCTGTTTGTCCTTCCTCCAGTAAAAAGATGCTGTGCGACGTCCAGCTGGTAGCCGGGAGCGTTGAAGTGCCAGCTCACAGGGTGGTCTTGGCGTCCTGTAGCCCTTACTTCTGTGCCATGTTCACAGGTACACGCGCACTATTGTTTGTGCATTGTGTATGATGCTGCACACCGTTGTGTGTATGCTTAGCTGTGTGTGTCTGTGTGTGCGCAGGTGATATGAGTGAGAGTAAAGCTCACCAGGTGGAGATCAGAGAGGTGGACGGTCAGACTCTGAGAAAACTGGTCGACTATATTTACACAGCAGAGATCGAGGTCACAGAGGACAACGTCCAGGTGAGAATACTATATTTCCTTCCCATTTCTCCTCTCTTATGGTGGCTTATGTCTTCATTTGAAGACTGCTTGTGCTTTAAAACGACTCTTGTATATCAGCAGCAATAACATAATCACCTTTGCTAATAACGGCTATCCACCTAGCCCTGTAAGCTGGTCGTCTCCTCTGTTTAATGGTTAACAGTGGAGAAGTAAACATGGAGCTGCCTGGGGAGCTGCATATTAAAACATCATGTTGTCACACTTTCGTTTTTCACACTTGTTTAACAAGTTAGATAATTATATCAAAGTGGCGCTGCTGCTGCTCCAAGCAAAACGATCACAGCATAAGTCTGGCTCTTACAAAACATCCTTTGTTTTAAGAAGGAAATTTGTAACTTGTAACTTGCTGCCCTTTTCTTTATCCTGACCTTTGTTTTTGTTCACCAGTTTAAGCACAAGAAAGAATAACTGCACGTTAATCCTGTTTGGGGTGGATAAAGGCTTTTAATTTTTTTTAAACACTGTTGCTAAACTATAAACTAAACACATATTTTGAAATGTTCTTCTTGGGGAAAGTGCCTCCATTTACCTGTTTTGAGACCTAAATTAATTTTAATGAAAGTTCGTTGCTTATAAAAGCATTTTAATGATATTATTGTTTTTGTTTATCATCATAAATGTGTTTCAGACACATAGCTGCATAATACCTGAAGGAGATTGTCATCATTTGAAGTCTTTCCCTTTTATCAGGATGGTCCGATTGGCTGTGTTTGAGGAGCAGATGTTTACTACAGAGGACAAACACAGCTTTCTGTGTTTTTTGCTGTGAAAGCACAGCACTGAGGCTTTGGTTAGCTCGGTGGCATTAACCTGTGGTAGCTGCATTACTTCTCTCACAGCTCAGCTTGATCCAGCTGCAGGCAAGATACTTCCTCTGATTATTAGTGCAGGAAGTGTGCATGGAGAGAGGCAGGAAATCCTCCAACTGTTAGCAGCGTGCCTTGCTGATTGGCTCTCAATTTTTGTGTTTGTGTGTGCGTGTGTGTTTTGACCAAAAGAAATTCTGTAAAAAGTTGGATTTTGACTCCTTTTTTTTTTTTTTTTTTCTTGAAGGTCAGCGTTTCTCTGTACTAAAAATGTTTTTGTTTTGCTCGCAGCCGTGTGTGTGTGTGTGTGTGTGTGTGTGTTGGTGTGTCACAGCTGCTGTAAACAGAGTTTCACTGGGCCTGATGCTGTGTTTTAGAAGATGCAAGGCTGCGGGGCAGCTGTGTACAGGAAACAGAGGACACAGTGACAATACTCATTCAGTGGATGAGTGTGTGTGTTTGTCTGAAGAAACAGCGAGGTGTTGAGGCAGGCAGACACTGACCTACTTAAACTAATGAGTAGCTTTGTTAGCATCAGTTTCTCAGCAGTACGCTAGATGCTTGTCACAAATGTTGAAATGGACAAAAAGCGGCACCCGTTTAAAAAAACATAGCCGTAGCCAAAAAAATGAGGGCTGGTCTAGAAAATAGTTTCAAGTGGCCAAGGTCAGTACTGATCGAGCAGTAAGTGTTAGTTGCCAGTCGAATGTGTGCAAACTCTTATTTGGTGTGCTTATTAATCATTTTTCTGCTTGTGGTAACACTTTAGAGAGAGCTAGTATATATTTTTCAGCTATATTTATGTCACAGTGATGAGTTTAGCATAATATCTAGTGTTCTAACAGTGTGTTGGGAGGGAAATAAAATCACAATACAAACAAAAGCTGCAGAAGGTGGACTGGAGCCCGATTTTTCAGATAACTCTTTATTTAGGACTTTATTTATATCTTGTTGATAAAAAGCTCTTTTCTAGTTACCTTTATTTGAGCTGCGATAAACAGGGACTCAGTTTGGGGTGCCAGGGAGGGGTGAAAGCACTCTGCTGTAAAGGATAAGGACTTGCTTTGTTTTTAACACGACAAAAAAAAGAGAGGCAGATTTACAGTGGAAATGAAGGCTAAGCTTTATTATTTCTCCCTAATTGCAGTAAGTTACAGGATCTTCTTTAGTGCAAAGAGGTACACGTAACTAACTGAAAATGAGTTGCTGCACACCCACTTTTACCTACCAAACAGAAGCAGGTTCAACAGGTTTATATAACAAAATCAATTTCAGGTACTTGAATAATTTTTCCAGTGTTCCTAACTTCAGCAGATAATAGAACATCAAGCTCTTTCTCTTTTTCACTTGTCTCTGCAATTTTCGTTGTAACTGCTTTGAGCCTTTGCTCATATCGAGGCTGCCGTCTTAGTCCTGGCTCTGAGCTCTGGATAGCTTTAGCTTTTTTAGCATTTGTTAGCCTCAGTTAAATGTCCGTGTTCAGCAAGATGAAGGTGATTTTAAGTGTCTGATTAGGTTTGTTGTTTCAAGTGTTTTTGGGGTCGTCTCCATGCGGTGTTGTGTATTCACGCCCAGTGAGAAGCTTTCATGTTAGCGCGTGACTGTCAGTGTGTATGTGTTGTGCATGCACGAATCGGACTGGCTTGTAATCATATATGAGGTCGACTCTGGTCAGGACCAAGGACAATGGCTATTGGCTGATTATGGTCCCGGACTGGATTTTTTTAATTTTTTTTTTTTTCATTGCTGGTAAAGAAATTAGAGGTATGAAGAATTGCAGAAAATTGTTAAATCCATGATGTTTGTGTTTACAAACTTTAAGGGGCAAGCATAGCTGACGTGTTTGTGAGCTGGTACCTTTCGTTTTAGAGGCTCTTGCGCCAAGTTGAAAGTCTTGCAGGAAATGGTTTAGTAGCTCCTCATTCAAAGTAGAGATCAAAACCAAATGTGAGTTTCTCTACTTTAAGGAGCTTGGAAAGAAAAGCGTCTGGACTTTTTTTATGTTGCTTGAAGACGTTTCACCTCTCATCCGAGAAGCTTCTTCAGTTCTGTCCAATCCTTAAAGTTAATCCTACTGATAAACTTACTGGATATCAGTTTGCTTCCTAACCTGAATGATGAGTTGATTGAGTTTGTTTGATTAGCTCACTGAATAACAGACCTACTGTGCTGATGAAGTCTTGAGTTGTTTACACAGGGAATGGCTGTGCAGGTAAACTGCTAACTCAACTTTATGTGACTTTTTAAAAAAAAAATATTAGGTGCTGTTGCCTGCAGCCAGCCTCCTCCAGCTGATGGATGTGCGTCAGGTTTGTTGCGAATTCCTGCAATCTCAGCTTCATCCCACCAACTGCTTGGGCATCAGAGCCTTTGCTGACCTGCATACATGCACACAGCTTCTCAACCAGGCCCATGCTTACGCTGGTAAGATTTTTGTTTTTTCTTTCCCTATTCACACCACAAATCTCACATCATCTGTCACTTTGTCAGTTGGCTGATTTATGAGGTGTTTAAAATCTGATACGAGTCTAGGGAATATATTAGGTGTCTTGGACAGCAGAGAGATTATTTTGGGGGGAAAACAAACATGTTTTCATTTAAGCTTTGCTTGCTGGGACAATGTTTAATGTGTGCTGTGGATGTTTGTGTCTCTCAGAGCAGCATTTCACTGATGTGGTGCAGGGCGAGGAGTTTCTGAGCCTTTCTCTGCAGCAGGTGTGCAGCCTCATCTCCAGCGACAAACTCACCGTGTCAACAGAGGAAAAGGTCAGGCGTCACCATAAAGATAGATATTTTTTATTTTTTTAAAGATGCTTGAGTGAAAATGAAATACATAACAGATTTTCACTTCAGTGATCACAAAATCTCTGAAGTAAAGCAGACTTCAGAAAAAGGGACAGTAAAGCCAATTAAAATAAGAGTCATCCCACACTTGCTGTGTATGATGGGCTGAATCTGACAGCGGACGTATATTCCTGGGGATGGCACATCTGTCTGCAGTTAACCTGTCAAACATCAAGAGTTTGATGTAGCAGCTGTGTGACATGCTGCTGTCAGAGCACTGACAGCAAAGGTTGATTCAAACATAAACACGGGGAGTTGGACGCTGTCACGCTAACCATGAAGCGCCAAACAAACTGCATCAGCAGACACAGTCATTTAGCTCTGATTTACCTGCTACAGCTGTTTTGTGAGTGGATTAAATGAAGTGAGTGGATTAACTTCTTGAGGTCATTTTTGTGTATTGTCTCAATTTGACTTTGTTCTTCCATCATGTGAGTGTTCATGCATCATTGAAACAGGATTCCCCCTCCATTAATCTCTTAGTTGACAGGAGGAGAACCCAAATTACATAGTTTTTATTGCTTTACATACTCCATTGTGCAAAAGTCGAGCATCACCCCTCATTTCTTTATATTTTGCAAGGAAAATTGGAAATGGGTGCAGTGATGGATTGAAATGTGCAACCCTATATAAAAATACAGTATATAAGGCAAAAACAGAATTGGTATAAACACAAAGGAGCTTGACAGTCTGTATTTGCTATGATCACCTTTATTCTTCAACACAGCCCGAACTCTTAAAGAAATTACTAGAAAGCTTGTCTGAGTAGTCTTCAGGAATAGTTCTCCAGGCTTTGGATGTTGGTGGCTGCCTTTTGTTCTGTTCTGTCAAGATGATCCCACACTGCTTCAGTAATGTTGAGGTTTGGGCTCTGGTTAAACCCAATCCAGTCCAAATTCAAATTTGGATTCATCACTTCATCAAAACCGTTGCCACTGGTCTTCAGTCCACTTCTCTTCCTTAAGAATGGCTTCTTAACAGCCACCCTTCCCCTCACACCATTTCTGACGAGGCTTTAACAAACGAATGGCTCAACAAAAGGGCCAGTTGGGTTTTTGCTGGATTTTGTCCCATTTCTTAAGGACGTGACTTTTAGATAGTGATTTATTTGCTGGTAGTTTTTAGCTTCCAGTTGCCCATTTCTGCTATTTGACTAGTTTCCTCTAATCTTGGAAGTGCATACTGCCACAATAAGTTAAGTTTTCACCTAATAGCACTTTGGTATTTGCCCTACTGGTGGAAAAACACAATTTCTATGCACGTCAAACTGTTATCTTTGGTGTTTTTTCATAGATTCAGCTAAAGAAATGGGAAAAAGTTGTGTTTGCATTTCTGACAGGCTTTCTAGTAATGAATTGTGTAAAGATGCGATTTAAAACAGTTTTTTGTTTTTTTGCTAGGTTGTCTGTTACAGTGGCTTGCAAAAGTATTCGGCCCCCTTGAACTTTTCCACATTTTGTCACATTACAGCCACAAACATGAATCAGTTTTATTGGAATTCCACGTGAAAGACCAATACAAAGTGGTCTACACGTGAGAAGTGGAACGAAAATCATACATGATTCCAAACATTTTTTACAAATAAATAACTGAAAAGTGGGGTGTGCGTAATTATTCAGCCCCCTGAGTCAATACTTTGTAGAACCACCTTTTGCTGCAATTACAGCTGCCAGTCTTTTAGGGTATGTCTCTACCAGCTTTGCACATCTAGAGACTGAAATCCTTGCCCGTTCTTCTTTGCAAAACAGCTCCAGCTCAGTCAGATTAGATGGACAGCGTTTGTGAACAGTAGTTTTCAGATCTTGCCACAGATTCTCGATTGGATTTAGATGTGGACTTTGACTGGGCCAGTCTAACACATGGATATGTTTTGTTTTAAACCATTCCATTGTTACCCTGGCTTTATGTTTAGGGTCGTTGTCCTGCTGGAAGGTGAACCTCCACCCCAGTCTCAAGTCTTTTGCAGATTCCAAGAGGTTTTCTTCCAAGATTGCCCTGTATTTGGCTCCATCCATCTTCCCATCAACTCTGACCAGCTTCCCTGTCCCTGCTGAAGAGAAGCACCCCCAGAGCATGATGCTGCCACCACCATATTTGACAGTGGGGATGGTGTGTTCAGAGTGATGTGCAGTGTTAGTTTTCCACCACACGTAGCGTTTTGCATTTTGGCCAAAAACTTTCATTTTGGTCTCATCTGACCAGAGCACCTTCTTCCACATGTTTGCTGTGTCCCCCACATGGCTTGTGGCAAACTGCAAACGGGACTTCTTATGATTTTCTGTTAATAATGGCTTTCTTCTTGCCACTCTTCCATAAAGGCCAATGTTGTGCAGTGCACGACTAATAGTTGTCCTATGGACAGATTCCCCCACCTGAGCTGTAGATCTCTGCAGCTCGTCCAGAGTCACCATGGGCCTCTTGGCTGCATTTCTGATCAGCGCTCTCCTTTTCGGCCTGTGAGTTTAGGTAGACGGCCTTGTCTTGGTAGGTTTACAGTTGTGCCATACTCCTTCCATTACTGAATGATCACATGAACAGTGCTCCGTGGGATGTTCAAGGCTTGGGAAATCTTTTTGTAGCCTAAGCCTGCTTTAAATTTCTCAATAACTTTATCCCTGACCTGTCTGGTGTGTTCTTTGGACTTCATGGTGTTGTTGCTCCCAATATTCTCTTAGACAACCTTTGAGGCCGTCACAGAGCTGCTGTATTTGTACTGACATTAGATTACACACAGGTGCACTCTATTTAGTCATTAGCACTCATCAGGGAATGTCTATGGGCAACTGACTGCACTCAGACCAAAAGGGGCTGAATAATTACGCACACCCCACTTTGCAGTTATTTATTTGTAAAAAATGTTTGGAATCATGTATGATTTTTGTTCCACTTCTCACGTGTACACCACTTTGTATTGGTCTTTCACGTGGAATTCCAATAAAATTGATTCATGTTTGTGGCTGTAATGTGACAAAATGTGGGAAAGTTCAAGGGGGCGGAATACTTTTGCAAGCCACTGTATGTTTAGACAAAAACTGGTGCATCCCTTGAGTTGGGTGAGCCTTTTTATGCTTGAATGATTCATAGGCACTGTTAAATTAAAAACAATGAAAATGATCGGCTAAAAAACTTTTGTACAGTACTGGTACTGGTTGTGTTCTAGTTTAAATAAATGGCAGCAGGAGTCTCTGCATTTTTACTCACAGTGCCTGTCTGAGGACATTCGACGTGCTTTTAGCATCTGCCTTGTAAAACGTTGCCACTTTCATTTCTGAAACAAGATCTTTTTAACCCTGGAAGATAGGAGTCTGGAGAGGTTTTGAACAATGTCCTCTTAATCTCAACTACCATCGCTGGTGTCCTTTGTGCAAAATGTGAGGGGCACGCAGCCCCCCCTTTGCTCTTGTGGAGCTGCCCTACAGGCAATCAAGAGATAAATGGGACTGAAGTGGCACAATGAATATGAATGTGGTGTGGCATGAAACTAGTGTCTGCAGCCTCTGTTCTGTTGATTGCTCCTGGGAGCGATCAGTCTTGAAACTTCATGGCGTCTACAAAAGAGGAAAGTCGTTGGGATTATGAGGTGTGTCGTGTATTTATACACTGGTAGTCTCACTGTTTCAGTCTCAGCCTGCACATTTCTGACATCCAGCAGCTTCCAAGAAAAATCCGTCACGCCCTCTTAACGCCATTCAACGAGGGGATGGGATAAAATTGGGCTTGTGTCAACAGGTTTTGTTCCCAGTTTTTAAGTTTTTGATCCCAAAAGTTTTCAAACTTTCACACCCCAAAAAATGTGGAGTACTGATGTAGATAAGCACTTGTAAAGACAAAGTGGGGCCAAACAAAGTAACTGAGAGTCTCTGTAATAAACTGCTGTGGTCTCTTCTACCTCGGAGCAGTTTCACCATATCCTTCATATTTTTCCTTGTTCTTAGGTGTTCGAGGCAATGATATCGTGGATCAAACATGATAAACCAGCTCGTCTGGAATACATGCCCAAACTAATGGAGCATGTGAGACTTCCACTGCTTTCCAGAGATTACCTGGTACAGGTAAAACGAATTCTGTTTAAACATTATCGGCCTTTGACCAACAGGTGACAGGGGTTAATCATGGCTTTCAGTCACCTGTGCCATCAGATATAATTGAATATTCAAAAGAACTCTGCTTTTTCAAACCTAAGACTGCTATCGCTCATTATGTGATCTAAAAATCTCCTCTGGCCAACCCACAACTTTGACCATCACACTAGTCTATCAAGCATTTCCTTCATTATGTTATATTGTTATATTTGACTTTTAATGATTTGCTTGTTTAGTTTCTCAATCCGCTTTACATTGGGGATTTGAGAGCCCCACTGTTGATGTGATATACAATAAATTCAGCTCATAGCTTTGTTTGCCGTTCCTTGATGGCTTGTCCCAGTTGGGAATCACTGCTCTACTAAGATATTTGACTAGTTTCTGGCCTTTAGGTTGGATAACAAAGTCACTCCCACACCTACAAGTGCTTTTCATCACAGTATGTTAAGAAGAGTTGATGTTGAAATAAATCACTGTTTGTTCATCTTTGTGCAGTACATTAGTCATCATGTTTGTGGGCAAGCTGCCACAATTAGTGTGCCTACATGCAAATATTTCAGCAGCACTGATTTTTTTGCTTAAGTCACACACAAGAAACCAGTTTCCCACGTAATTTTTTTCCCTCTCCTCCTACCTGTAGTGTTGATGTCTCTGCCACTGTTGTGCAATACATTTTAAACAGGTATTGCAACAACAGAGGGGATTGATGAAAGGAGTTATTACATTTAGAAATGCCTCCAGAGACTGAAAGGCCTGAGTACTCAACAAAAATCTACTGTATCTTCATCTTGAATGAAATCTGATCCCTGTTTCAGATTGTAGAGGAAGAAGCTTTGATAAAGAACAACAACACTTGTAAAGATTTCCTCATAGAAGCAATGAAGTATCACCTGTTGCCTGCTGACCAGCGTCACCTCATAAAGACTGATAGGACGCGACCACGAACTCCGATCAGCATCCCAAAGGTACACGCAGAAATGTGCCAAAGCTGAAGGTTTTTAACATAAAATACACGTGTGCGCTTGTATTTTCTTACTGTGGGTCTGTGTGGACGTGCAGGTGATGATTGTAGTGGGTGGTCAGGCTCCCAAAGCCATCCGCAGCGTGGAGTGTTACGACTTCCAGGAAGATCGTTGGTACCAAGTGGCCGACCTGCCTTCTAGACGCTGCCGGGCAGGTTAGTTCATTACTTGGTGTGTCTAGTGACATCTCAAAAACAGTGGGTTGGATAATACTGCTGCATAATGCACTTATGATGGAAAAATACAAATAATGGCTGCATTTGAATCAGTTTTGGGGACTGCCTGCACTGTTCCCAGGGAACCGTCCAAACCTTATTTCTCACCTCTTATTTCTACATTTCTTTGTGGTGTGTTGGATGCCCTGTAGTATGTTGACAGGAATATATGGTCTTATATACAAGTTTAAAATGTATATTATATAGGCTCAATAAGGAATTTACGGTGCATTAATATTTCCTTAGTTATCCACTTTTTAAGGTTTACATGTATATTTTTGCAGTGCTGGTGGCTTGTGCTGCATTTATGTTCAATGACTAATCTATATACATGTATGCCTGTACTGGTCTTGCTTTATCCAGATTACTCAAGCCTACATATATGTATGGACCAAAACTACTGACTCTGTAGTAGGAGCCCCAAAAAGCTCTGTAAACTTATTATGGTTTTGGTTCCTGCACTCCAAAAGCATTGAAAAAAGGAGGAACAACCTCCAACAATCAGTAGAACAATGCAGCAGACCAGCTATGGTCTAGTAGAGTCCTGTATAGGGTATGAACGAGGTTCAGCAAGGGTGTAACAAAGACTGTTAAAGATATAAGGATTCAAGACAGACTTTGTTTAGAAACCAACATGTCAGAAATGCACATTCTCGTGGTTTCCTCATAGAAGCAATGACTTTTGGAAACCTGCGTTTAAATTTAACAAACTATGATCTCATCCCCAAATTCTTTGTCTTGTTTCCCAGGTGTGGTTTCCATGGCGGGCCGAGTGTTTGCGGTTGGAGGTTTCAACAGTTCGCTGCGGGAGCGTACGGTGGACGTGTATGATGGCACAAGAGACCAGTGGAGTGCGGTGTCGAGCATGCAGGAGAGACGCAGCACGCTGGGAGCCGCTGTGCTGGGCGATTTACTGTATGCTGTGGGAGGCTTTAATGGAAGCATAGGTACACATGATGCATATAGCTATTAATAGCAGTGGGTTTATGCATAATGTGCCTGTTGGCAACACAAATAAACACATTTTTAAGTTTAGTTAATTTCAGTCGGAATAGATACTAACATTTGTCACATTATTGCAGTTTGAGAACTATCATACATCCAGTTGCTGCTCACAGAGGGATCTCATTGCACTGCCTTCAATTAATATAAAAATACTGATTATGAACTGTTTATACTGAAGGTAAATTAAGGTAAATTTCTATGCAAGTCAAGAAAAATATTTTCATTTTAAAACACGGGAGGCAGGAGATCCATTTTCTTCTCACAACACATCTACCAGCTGGGTGTAGAACGCTCACAGACTGATGTGATAACACACTCGGTAACCCTTTACCGCAAACCTTCGCTTCCAGTCGTTCCCATTTCTACATCTCTCCCTTCTTTCTTTGCATCTATGTCTCAGGTTTGTCAACAGTCGAGGTTTACAACTATAAAACCAACGAGTGGACGTACGTCGCCTCCATGAACACCAGACGCAGCAGCGTGGGTGTAGGGGTGGTTGATGGTAAGAATGACTTGTGTGTCAGCTACCTTGCATGCCATCAGAATGAAAATCCAAGCTTTAAATATGTATATGCGGTGTTTTTAACCTGTTTGTGTTTATCTGTAGGTAAACTGTACGCAGTAGGGGGTTATGATGGTGCATCACGCCAGTGTCTCAGTACAGTGGAAGAATATGACCCAGTCTCTAATCAGTGGTGCTATGTAGCTGAGATGAGCACACGGCGAAGTGGAGCAGGTACATCCACACACTGTATCCTGCCTACTGTACATCCACACAGGGAGCAGCACCACAGCTCAACTGATGGAAAAATAGAAATTTCCATCAGTGGGATCCAAGTGAATGCTCACATACTCTGATCATAATGTGCTGTGTAATATCAGTATTAGAAGCGTCTAATCATCCCGATCTATGATGGTGAATTGGCCTTTTTCTAACCATTTAACTGGTAGAAACAGCACCCCCTGGTGGACTCTAACTGCTTTGTAAAAACAATCTGAACAAAATCAGAACTTTTTTTGTTAAAGCTCTTCATTTGTGGTGAATTTGCACTATATTTGGGTTTTGGAGGATTTCACTGTCACAGTCTCCTGATATTTATTTATTTATGTTATTTTATTTATTTATTTTTGTCCAGGTGTGGGTGTGTTGGGTGGTCAGCTGTATGCAGCAGGAGGCCATGATGGTCCTCTGGTGAGAAAGAGTGTGGAGGTGTACGAGCCACAGACCAACACCTGGAGGCTGGTCTGCGACATGAACATGTGTCGACGAAACGCAGGTCAGACTGCGGTCACACATCCACAGCATCTATCGATCTATTTATCGTACACTCTGGCTGATTAAAGCTTTATTTCTCCCTCTGAAAAGCTGATGACTGCCTTTCTTTTTGATCCTTGAGTTATTTAAATTGTTACTAATAAATAACTATTCAGCTGCCGTTTAGAGACTTAGAGCTTTTTATTGTCATTGTGCAGTTTCTTGCACAGCGAAATTGGGTAGCTGGACCACAAAGGTGCTAAAGTAAGAAGAAGAGAAACCAATATAGAATAAGGCTGGAAAAAAATAAATAAATAAATAGAATAAAATAAAAAGCAGTGTATATGTATACATATGTGAGTGGAACTATATACATGGTGTATGTGTAGGAAACATTGAAACAGACTGGGACCAAAATAATTGCACATGAGCCAAAAATATTGCACAGAACATGGAAAGACTGAGATATTGCACATAGATGATCAACAGCAGTGTCAGAGTGGATGTGTTGGGGAAGTCTTTACACACTCTTAGTTTGCATTAAGAGTTCTGACAGCCCACGGGAAGAAGCTGTTCTTTAGTCTGTTGGTTTTGCACCTGATGGATCTGAGCCTTTTTCCAGAGGGCAGGATGTTGAAGAGGTGGTGGTTAGGATGGAGGTGGTCCTTTATAATTGCCCTGGCTCTGAAGAGACATCTTGAGCTGGGAATTAAGTCCAGGGAGGGGAGTGGACAGCCGATCACCTTCTCTGCAGTTCTGATGACCCTCTGTAGTCTCTTCTTGTCAGCTGTTGTGCAACCAGCGTACCACACAGGGATGGCGTGCACCAGCACACTCTCGATAGTGGCACAGTAGAAGGACACTAGGAGTTCAGTCTGCAGCCTGTTCCATCTCAGAACCCTCAAGAAATGGAGGCGCTGCTGGGCTTTCTTTACTAGGGCTGATGTGTTTGTGGACCAGGATAGGTCCTCGGATATGTGGGTGCCGAGGAACTTAAAGGAGGACACTCTCTCCACATAGTCACCTTTTAGGGATAGGGGAGGGGGATCAGTTCTTGTTTTGCGGAAGTCCATGACCACTTCCTTTGTTTTCTTGGTGTTTAGGGTGAGGTTATTGTAGTGGGTAAGAGAGCCATTTATTAGATTTACATGTACAAATATTTACAATATTTGCTTGCATGATGTTCAGATTGGCTTTAAGGAGATGTTAATTTAATCTACTGGCCCATGCTTTAAAGATATTAGATCTGTAAGAGATGACTAAAAATCTTTATTCTCCTGTATTGCTAATAAAACATACGTAAACGTGGTGTATGCTGATTATTTTGTAAATTGGGTCATTTAATGATAAATGGGGCAAAATTCCTGTGCTGATCTTTAAAATAAACATGTTACATTGCCGCCCCCCAGGTGTTTGTGCCATTAACGGGCTGCTGTATGTGATCGGTGGAGATGACGGGTCCTGCAACCTGTCCTCTGTAGAGTTTTACAACCCAGCCACAGACAAGTGGAGCCTCATTCCCACCAACATGAGCAATGGACGAAGTTATGCTGGTAGGTCTCCTTGCAGGCAGTGTTTCTACAGTACCGGGAGAAATGAACATGACAGGCTGAACACGTATTACCTGTTTGTAAATCTGCTTTCTCTGATTGGTCGTCCCGTTCTCGTTGTTTCAGGAGTCGCAGTGATTGACAAGCTGTTATGACGGCATCGGCTCCACATCAGCGAACTGAAGCTCAGCAAGCAATCGGGAAAGCGGAACAAACACGAGACGCCCTCAGTCTTCAGCTAACACGATCGGAAATGATCTCAATCTTTTTTTTTTCTTTTCTTTTTTTCTTTTTAGGGGGGTACATCTGGTTTTTTTTGTTGTTTTTTTTCTTGTCATTTCAATTCAAGCTGTGTCAGATCCTGTTTGAGGGCAGTGTTGCACTGGATAAGAAGCAGCAGCCACAGGAGAGTGGGCTTTTTCAAATGCTAAGCACACAACCAGCAGCTGTATCAGCTGTAATAAGACTCAAAGGAAGGAAGTGAGCCTAGTGGACCAAATGGAGACGTACGGTTTTCTTTTTTGGAGAATTTCCTGGAGAATTAAAGCTTTGAAACATCAGCTGAGGAAGGAAAAAAAAAACTTGACTCGATGGACTGCACAAAGGTTTCAGACTGCTCACAACATCGTTGAGGCAATAATCTCGACACTCCAATGCTGGCCTGTGATTGGCTGCTGCAGGAACATCATTCACAAGATTATTGTAATCTGGGTGAGCAGTTGAGACCTTTCTTCTTCTTTTTTTTTTTTTTTGTTTTTAAATTATAGGACTCACCCAGCAACTCTGCTCAACTTTATTCTGAGGAGTTGAGCTGGTTCGCCTCCAAGAATCCTGGACCTGGAGAGCTGCACAGATAGTGTAAAGAATGTATAAAATATGCAAATTAAGAGTGATATTTAATATTTTTAGGGGCTCTGACCTAGGCCGGTTGATGGGACTTTGATGCTGTTGTCGACACACTACTGAAGCACTGATCACTTGCACTGACTTGACGCAGAGCGGCGGAGCGGACACACCGACCGACCTCTCTCTGACTGACCAACGAACTTGATCGCTGACCTGCTGTCAGACAGATGGCCGCTCAGCTGTTTCTGTTTCTGATCGCACTCACAGGCGCTTTTACATTCACTTCTTAAACGCCAATAATTGTAAAAAAACAACAAATATGGAATGATTCAAAACGTTGCCAGTTTGAATCATAATCAAAAAATGCTGGAGATGTTTTTACCGCTTAAGTAAATTAAGAATCGAGCGTGTCAAAAATGCACTGTAGTAATTCAGCTGTAATGTGTAAAACATGCAGATTTAACATTTTATTTATTATTATTATTATTATTATTATAATTATTATTATTATTATTATTTGGTTGAATTTTATCAGACAGCATTTATCCGGATCCAAGTCTTAGCCTCATAATGTCACTTTGTGCCCCCATCTGGATGATGGTGGGTGTCTTTTAGATGTAGATGACTGACTGGTGCCATGGCTTTTGATCTGAAGAGAGTTTTATATAAAAAAAAAAAAAGTTTTATGTAACGTCGACTTTTGTAATTTCTGTTTTTGATTTCCCTAAAATCATGACATAATGGTTAACCTTTCAAAGCAGTCTCACAGAGAACTATAAATACTACATAGTTCTTAAAATTTCAGACTTGGAGTGACTTGAATTTGCTCGAGATATATGAATGGATCACTGTGAATATTCCAGTTTGGGTTAGTGATCTGAAGAGCTAGAGTTCAGCATCAGGACAGCCTTTATACTGAAACTAAAGCACCCAAGAGCCCACTTTAACCTCTACACTGTGTAGTATCGCAAGTGGCTCGAGCCACGTGGTGCATTTAGGAGTCCATGTCTCCTCAGTGAGGTTAGAGGCTCTTTATTCCTTCATGTCCTCTGCCATGTTTGAAAGCATTCACCACTTCCTATGTTATAGATCCTCAAAGCTGATTAGGTGAAATGTGTGTAAATTTCTTATTATTTTTTTTTCAGCGCACTACTTAAAGCACAGATCGCACTCTGAGTTTTAGACACTTAACTAAAATGGTTGAAACTTTAGAGAGAAGCACTTGGCAGCAATAAGAGGTGATTTCAGAGCCTCCCATCAGCACTTGAACGCATCACCAAGTATTTTTGCTTTCTTAGATCTTTTCTTCACCTAAAAAATAAAACCTACTCACACTTACCTGCATCTGTCCCGAGCAAATTTAAGTGTTTATTAGCGGGATTTTTTTTTTTCTAAAAAAAAAAACAAAGCTATGATAACAATATGCAGTTGGCAAATTAAACCCATTTGGTCATGATTATGGTGAATTTTATCGAAGCTTCAGGTTATAATGATGTTCTTACAGCAGATGTTATATTTTTTAATATAAACTGTGGATGTTGTGACTGAAACGGCTGCTGTTGTGAGTTTGTTAACTGTTCAATGTGTTCATGAAATGAAGCTGAGCTAATGTGCAAGAGGAGCTTAAAACTGTGTGGAAATTTAAGCATGTTTTGTATGAAGTGGACTTCCTTTTTTTCAGAGCTGAAAGGAGTGAATAACATAAAACAGGAAATCTCCTTCAGCAGAGAGTTTGACTCACGGCACCTGTGTCCAGTTTTAGTTTGCCTTCTATGGAATGTAGTAAGCAGCTGGTATTGAGTGAGCAAGTGCACAGTGGTGGTTTCTAATCAGCCCAAATACATAACATTTATTGCCACAGTAGATCATGTCCTGTCTGTCACACCAACCCTCTGCACACCTCCTTCACTAACAGCTATGAATCTTTTCTGGGAACTTCCTCCTTCCTGGCAGCTCCATGTTTAACATCCTTAGTCCAATATATCCACTTTCCCTCCTCTGCACGTGTCCAAACATTCCAGCCTTGCATCACTAAGTTTGTCTCCAAATCGCTCAACCTTCTTCTGCTGGCTCCCCCCACCTCTCCAGGCTCTCTACTCACAACAGGTTGCAGTTGCCATCTACAAAACTCATAGGCCAGGGAGACTCCATGATCCCACCCCAACCTTGAACCCGTCTGTCACTACTCCCGCACGACTCACCACTATCTCATTGTCTTCTTAAATCACCTGCATCATGCTCTCATATTGTCTGCCACTCCGGGCTTTCTACAATCCTCTATTTGCAACCTATTATATGCTTTTGTCTAGATCCACAAAGACACTGTGCAGCTCCTTCTGGCCTTCTCTATATGTCTCCATCATTACATCTCTTTGTGCTCTTTGCATGATGCCATGCTGCTGCTTCCTCTTGACAAAGCAGCATATAAAACAAAACCATGATCTATTTTAAGGGAAATTATTTCCTTTTATAAAGAAGCAAACCTTTAAGGAGAATGTTTGGAAGAAAAGACATTCTTAATGCCTTAATTTCTTTTAAAGGTGTGTGTTTTAAAAGCAGTTGAATGAGTTCGGATGAAAAAGAAAAGGGTCCAAATACTTAAAAAATACTCCATGTGGGCGTGGTCTTGGTTTTGTTGACAGGTGCAACTAGCCTAATTAGCTACGGTGCCGAATGTAGCAGTTGCTATTAACAGTTAGCCATTGAACTATTTTAATAATAATATAATTAAGAAAAAGGATTTATCAGGAAACGTGTGTGCCGCAAGAGGAGCCTAGCGGGAGGTGAGTTTGGATTAATTTTCGTTACCGTCATTTGTTTCCCTCTCTACCATGCTTTTAACTTTAAATGACCACACCAGGTGGAATACAGAGAGAGGCCGCATTGTTGCATACTGGAATAAATTAACAGACTTGTTAAGTACTCGTTTTAGTACGTTTGTAAGCCAAACCTGCTAAGCTAGCGCTAATGCCGGGTCTTCTGGGAATACATCCTACCTGACAAACCATCCTACCCGTTTCCAAAAGTTGAATCTGTTCATCTGGACGTAGCGTTTTGTGGGAGAAACGTTTCGTCACTCATCCAAGTGACTTCTTCAGTCTCAGCTGACTGCAGGTTTCCCCAATCTTATAAACAGTACATTTGCATAATGACTGAAACCAGCCCACTGAATGAACAATGGGCTGTGAGGTCAGTTCCTTAATCATAATATGCAAATTCCCATGACCATTGATCAACAACTGATCAAAGACCATTGATGAAAGACCACTGATCAATGGCCATGAGTACCATTCACAGAGAGTTGGGGAATGGCTGCAATCACAGCATTGTAAGATGGCGAAAGATGTACCCTTAGGCCCCCTCCTCGATTCAGAGATGGTCTTTCCCTTTTCACGTAAATGGCCTCCTTGACTCCGCGCTCAAACCAGCGTTCCTCCCTGTCCAGGATGTGTACATCCTCATCATTGAAAGAGTGTCCACTGGCCTGTAGGTGTAAATAGACTGCAGAGTCCTGGCCTGACGAGGTAGCTCTTCTGTGTTGTCCCATCCGCTTCGCTAGAGGTTGTTTGGTTTCCCCGATGTATAAATCCTGACAATCCTCCTGGCACTTAACAGCGTACACTATGTTACTCTGTGTCGGGGGACCCGATCCTTGGGGTGGACCAATTTTTGGCGCAGCGTGATTTGGGGTTTAAAAGCCACAGAGACTCGGTGTTTAGAAAAAATGCGTCTCAACTGTTCCGATACTCCTGACACATATGGGATCACTACAGGTTTTCGCTTAGGCAGCGGTTGTCCTTCTCTCCTGGATCGGCTGGAGCTTTCTTTAGGTGTCTTTCCAGTTTTGACAAAAGTCCAGCTGGGATAACCACATTTACTCAGGGCCTTCTTGATGTGCTGTTCTTCTGCCTCCCTGGCCGTTGTGTCAGTGGGGATGGTGTTCGCTCTGTGTTGTAGCGTACTGATGACACCCAGTTTGTGCTCCAGTGGATGATGAGAGTCAAACCTTAGCTACTGATCCGTATGTGTAGGTTTACGGTACACGTCAGCTTTTAGATGTCCCCCATTACTGATGGAAATCTCACAGTCTAAGAAGGCTAACCTGCCACTTTTCATATCCTCCCTGGTGAATTTGATGTGTCGGTCCACAGAGTTAATGTGATCCGTGAAATGTAGTACGTCCTGAGATTTGATTTTCACCCAGGTGTCATCCACATATCTGAACCAATGACTTGGTGGTGTTCCAGGGTAGGATAGCAAAGCCCTCTTTTCCACTTCTTCCATGTACAAATTGGCCACGATGGGTGAAACTGGGGAGCCCATGGCACACCCATGTTTCTGCCTGTAGAACTGACCCTTGTATGTGAAGTAGGTGGAATGAAGACACAGTTCCAAAAGCAAACACACTTGGTCGATGCTGAGAGTGGTCCTGTTGCTGAGGTTGGTGTCATCCTGTAATCTCTTACGGACTACCTCTAACGCTTCCGTGACTGGGATGCAAGTGAAGAGAGATGTAACGTCGTACGAGACCATGGTTTCATCTGCCTCCATAATGACATCTCTCACCTTCTCAACAAAATCCAGGGTGTTCTGGATGTGGTGTTCAGAGCTGCCCACCAGTGGGTTGATGATCGAAGCCAGAAACTTGGAGATGTTACAGGTGACAGAGTTGATCATGCAGACAATCGGTCTTAAAGGTGCACCCTGTTTATGTATTTTCGGTAAACCATACAGACTTGGTGTAGATTCCCCTGGGTATAGCCTGTGGTATGAGGTCCGGTCAATAGCCTTGTCTTGTTCTAACTGCTTCAGGCAGTCTATCACCCTCTTCCTGTAGCCACTTCCTGGGTCTCGTTTCAGGGGTTCATAAGTATTTTCATCACTGAGTAGTGACAAAATCTTCTCATGATAGTCTTTCTGGTTTAGCAATACTGTGCACCTACCCTTGTCTGCCGGAAGGATGATAATGTTGTTGTCATCACTAAGTGATGTGAGTGCCTTCCTCTCCTCCATGGTGATGTTGGATGCTGGGGGCTTTGCATTGCTGAGACAGGCCGAAACTTTCGTCCGTAGTTGATCTGCTTCCACTTCTGCAATATTGTTGTTACGAATTGCTGTTTCTGTGGCTGTGATCAGCTCCACTAGCGGGATTTGTCTTGGTGTGACGGCAAAATTCAACCCTTTAGCAAGGATGTTTTTCTCTGTTTGGGTGAGCTGTCTGTCAGACAAATTCTTCACCCACTTGTCCACATCCTCCGTGTCGCATCCTTGTCTCTTCTGGCCACTGAGGACACTCTCCGTATTTTGCGGTGGTTTCCGACGTACAGCAAGTAAGTCGAACTTCCTTTGTTGCCTGGTCTTAGACTTCTTGTGCTGTGCTAGACGAGCCTTCTCAGTGAAGTCAAAGACCTTTTTAAGAGTATTCTCATCTAAAAGCATTGTCAGTCTCTGTCGGATCCACTCCTCTTGAGATTTTAGCATGTTGATGGTAAAATTTGTCTGCCTCACCCGTTCATTAAGCAACTGATGCTGTGCCTTCTGGAGGATTTTTGTTGCTCGGAAGCCTTTAACTGAAGAGCTCATTTGCAGACAGTTCCTTAATCATAATATGCAAATTCCCATGACCATTGATCAACAACCACTGACCAAAACCCATTGATCAATGGCCATGAGTACCATTCACAGAGAGTTGGGGAATGGCTGCAATCACAGCATTGTAAGATGGCGAAAGATGTACCCTTAGGCCCCCTCCTCGATTCAGAGATGGTCTTTCCATTCAGAGATGGAAAGACCATCTCTGAATGAATTTGCATATTATGATTAAGGAACTGACCTCACAGCCCATTGTTCCTCAGTGGGCTGGTTTCAGTCATTATGCAAATGTACTGTTTATAAGGTTTGGGGAAACATGCAGTCAGCTGAGACTGAAGAAGTCACTTGGATGAGTGACGAAACGTTTCTCCCACAAAACGCTACGTCCAGATGAACAGATTCAACTTTTGGAGATTTACTTTCCTGGATGATTGAGAATGCATCAAGACATCCTACCCGTTGTTTCTGCGCATGCGCACAACACGAAATTAAGTGGCGAACCGTCCTACTTTTGTAAATGTGACCTACAAGCATACTCTGATCGGCAAAGTTAAGTGGCAAAACGTCATACCTACTTAAATTTGTGCTGGAATTACTTTGTGACAGGAGAAATGTGCATAAACTACTTACGGTAGGACGTTTTGCCAAAGTAGGACGTTTTGTCAGAACACCGGGTTCAGGACAAACCGGCTAAACTTATATATCACGGTGTTTTTACAATTGGAGGACAATTTAAGCTTAAAAATGTTTAAAATTATATGAAATGTCGCTTAATGTTATAACCCTGTTATTTATAAATCAAATAATAATTAAGCAAAGAATTACATTTGTTGAGCTCAGGCATCAAAGGTATATTTTTTATTTCAAAATGTCAGTGATAATATTAGTGTTTTCTCAAATAGATGCGAGTTGTGGAATCTCATAGACTGTGAAACTTGGAGGACACAACTTGTTGCGTAATTGCTGTACTTTTAAAATATGTTTTAAGAACAATAATGGTTAACTGTGTGATACGTCTCAACAAAATTAAAACATAGGGCGACATATAACTTATCTTAACTGGTATGTTTGACTTGTAGTTTGGTTATCTAGAAGTTGGAAAAAGGGAAAATTTTTATTTTTGGGAGATTCTCGAGAAACACAACAACTAGGGCTTACAGTCTTTTTCTCTCTCTCTTCCCAGGACAGGTGTAGTGAAGCCTGTATTTGTAGTATATGTGCTTTCTTTAGCTTCCACTAGAGGTCACTGATTACTAATTTGTAGTTCACCTAATCAGGTTGAAAGGTTTCTGTGATAAAGGGTTGGTCAGATTTTTGAGTAATCGGCTAGTTTTACCATGGTGGTCCTCTCGCGTTCAGTGATCCTTCTTCCACGTCACACTTGGAGATTGGTACCCAATCTCGGGTGGGGGTGATGATCTCTCCCCCTGACCTGGCGTCCTGGCTCCCCCTTGCCTTAGCATGTGTTTTGTACCTCGTCAGTCTCTAGCCGTGAGAGTAGTCCCTTCTTCACTGAGCTACTAGTTATTTTGCCATCAACTGTGGATGTTGGGTGTTGAAGATTCCATAGGTCTAAGGTTATAAGATTCCCTTAGTGTATATAGAATGGAACGGGTGGGAATCGAACTTGCAACTCCTGCTCCAAAGGAGTGTGGTCTTACTACTACGCTATCTATCTAGCTATCTATTTGTAGATATATAGAGCATAGAACTACTTTTATGGGCACTACAGCCTGCAATTGGAGAACATCACACATAATATTGATGAAGAAAAATTATTAGAGACAAGTGACATTATGTCTATGCATCTGTTTACGCTATAAATCATATTTGTGTGATAATAAGACAAATACTTATAATTACTTAAAGTAATTAAAAAATTAGCATAGATTGATGAAAAATGGCTGCAGAGCTGGTTATATTCTAATTTAACCTAGTACAAAACGAGTCCGTAACCTGGATGGGTTTTAATGCTTAAAGTGGTACTGGGTTAAATCAGTCATCTTAAGGATTTGTTTGTTTAAAATGGACATAACAGTTATTTAATATTCAGGGCAAGTTTGCAGGGGACATCCTGGTCCCGGTATATTTCATTTAAAAAATAAAACAGTCGGGAGAGGTGTTGTGGCAAGCTTGTAAATTTTATTTTCATGTGTAAATGTTTGTTACTGATTGTATTTTCTCATTTTTGTCAATGAAGGAACAACTGAAAAAGCATTCACAAAGTAAGAAAACAGTTACAGATACATACGATATATTAATGTGTTAAAACGCGTCACGTGTAGGTCGACTGGAGGAAATTGGAGGGAGCATCTTATGCCACATCCCTCCTGAAATCTCGACTGAAGGAATTTATAGCAAAATCCCATCTCAAGGATGTCCTGAGGTTTTCTTTTTGACTTCAGACTGTTTGTAGTTAAAGGAAAAACATATAATTTCTGTCTTTTAAACTAACTTCTGGACAACTTTTATTTAAATCACTTTAGAAAGACACATTTTTACTAACTGATTATTTAATCTCTAAAGTATCTCCAGGACGACCTATGAGACGTCTTTGAAGAGGAGTTTTGCTCTGAATTCCTGGTGTGTGAAACAACCATGCACGTCAGATGGGTAAGTGTGAGATGAAGCATACTGTACACCGACAGAATACATTTACATTTGTGAATTTTACCACTCTGCTACAGGCACAATGAAAAACAAGTCGACAGAAATAAAAGCCCTTCAGATATTGACGGTGGATCGTTTTTCTTCACTTTTTTGATGACGATAAAAACTGGAATGTTTTCAGATGATACATCTGTCATTGGCTTTTCAATCCCTGCTAGTTTCACAGACTTATTGATACGTTGGATTTCAGCAGTGCCGACGTGACGCAGAGGTAAAAACACACTGTCCAACCCCGAAAACATCGTACCTCAAATGTTCACACGGGATCAAACCCACAATGCTTTTTTGTGTTAAAGAGACCTCCACACAAACATATTATTGCTGCTTCTTCATGGCACAAATAATGGAAACAATGCGATTTTTTTTTCATATGATTATGTTCTTGTTTGCCATGCAAGCTCACTACAGTACAGCTTCTATATTAGCTTATATTACAAAGAGCAACAAAGTAATTCAGAAAACAGAGCAGGTTCATGTGCGTCTCGCCACACAGTGCCAGACTAACGTCTACAGCTGGTTTTACAGTTAGTGAGTACATACAAAAGGATTATTATTGTCGTTACCACACAAAACAATGGTTATGATACTACAAGCAGTATTCATAATATTAATAATAAAAAACACATTCTCAGGGCATCACAAATAATAATAAACCAAAGGGGGCCAAACTTAATGTTTGAAATAATTTAAACATTTCTTTTGACATTCATTCCTTCGGGTATTTCTTTTTTTTTTTTTTAAATGTACAGTATAATTTCTGTATAGAAGTAGTGCTTCATTTCTAGAAATACAAATGGAAAAAAAATTATAAAACACAAAAGGGCTGCATTCTGTGAATGCTGTGCAAATAACATCTTTTTACATCAAACTTTTTAACTTCAACTGTCCCAACTTCTCACACTCCTAATAATCTTCACACAACACAAAGAGTTCACCTCATTCATAGCTTTGAATGCCCACCGACAGACAGACTGCAGCCCACTCTGAACCAGGCGGAGAATTGTACATCAGCTTTGTCCTGTGCGCCTAAAACATGCAAGTGCAGATTGAAGAAAAACGACAAAAAGCTGACTGACGAACTCGCAGCTTAAAACCAAAATTCAGTGACTGTCGGAAACTTTTGTCCCACATTTTAAAGCACGCTGTGACGCCTCAACTCTTACTGGAAACAATAAAAGAAGAGCTCCAATCAGACTTTGTTCCCCTCACCTGCCCTACTTTGACCTGCCAGCAGGAAATCAAACTGCAGACCGGAGGTCAGAGGCACACCTAAAGACCGTTCACTCGTTAAAAACAACCTCAGCTCTCTCAGTATTGAGGACATCATGCTAACATACAAATGATCTGCTCAGCTTCAATCAAATTTCAATTAAAACCTCCAGATTAGTCACAAGACTACTAATGCCCGCTGCCAACATGCTTTTGGATTCTCAGATGAAAAACAACACAGACCTATTTATCACCCATATTTCCTCAGGAACTACAATGTGGCAAACTGAACAGGAGACGGATGAAAAACAAGGAGCCAAGTCACAGTTTTTCTCAGAGTTCTGCAACAGTCCTTTGCATCGCTGATTAAGCTGAGAAGAACTGTTTCCTGTGAGCATCTTCTGTTTAATGAGGCCTTAGGAGCTGTCGAAATTAAGAGCACAAGACTTAAAGCAGCATTTCTCTTTTGCTTTTTGCAAGATGCTCCCACATCACTGTATTCTGAAATGCAAACAAAAAGTAGAAGAAAACGCCTAAGAATAGAAAATAATGAAAAGAATTAATACTTTTGTTGGAATAAATCTTGTACGGTGTAACTAATTGCACGTGTACATCATCTTTTTAAAACAAAGTGGTTTTGAAATCTTGTGGATGAATATTTAAAATCAGTCAGAAGGTGAGGCATCCAGGATGTAAGGATGTTAAATTATTATTATTAAAATGACCGCTTTGCAACAAGTGAAAGAGGTTGAAGCGCAGTGCGAGACGTTCCAGATGAATCTGAAGTGTGTTGAGTGAAGAGTGCCTAAAATGCCAGTCCTCGAGCTGTCCGATGAGATTCCTCAGAAACACAAAGATCGACAACAGTAATGTTCTTGAAATCAAAAAGTCAAAATGTTTTTGCCTTTTTCTTCCTGGTCAGAAAACCAGGAGGTGAGAGACGAGTGCAGAGTCTTGAGTCAAATTGGTGAGATGATGATGATGATGATGATGATACACACAGTGATTAGTTTCTCTTTGTGTCTTTTTTTTTTTTTAAACTGCTGTTTGTTTTCAGATGATATGCAGTCAGACTGAGGCAGCGGGAATCAAATGTGGATGATGGAAGTTGCTTTAAGTTTGACCAGCGGCCGTGCTGCATTCACATCAGGGGGAAAAAGTTGTAATAACGCACGTTTAACTTTAAAATGCTCAACTAAAAGCTAGGTTTCAGATATTTGGCAAAGCACCTCGGTTTGGCCACACATTAAATGACGGCTTTACAGTGAAACTTTTCCAGTGTTTGTCCTCACACACTTGCAGGCATTTGGCAGATTGGATCACTAACAAGTTTAAAAAAACATTTGAGATGTCATTCCATTTTTTAATTTAAGGAAATGACACTTGAAGCCGCCCTAAAATATTCTTCTGTTTGATATGTGGCAGAGTCAGTTATGTGTTTCTCTTTGTGACCTCTGCTTTTTGAATATTTTGGGTGTTTTCGTACAATTTAAATTTTTGTGAGGCTATTTGTAGCTTAGCTACACCATATGTCGTATTTACGATTTCGGTGGCACTTTTTTTTTTTTTTTTTTACTTTTTAAGAAAAGCAGTCAGAGCTGACTTAATTTCCCCATGATGTGGCAGCAGGGTACCAATAGGAGGTCATTTGTTGTGTGTTTGACTGTTGGCTGCAGTCTTTGTTAAACTCTCCAGGCGTGATGACAGGCTAGACGTCCTGGGCGTAGCGTTGCTGCAGTGATGACAGCTGATGTGTGCGGGGATAGCGGATATTTGAGGAAGGGGTCTAGATGGATTTGGAGGAATCTTGCTTGCTGATGAGGACCTCCAGCAGGCGGAGTTTGGCCTTGATCCTCTTGTACTCTCTGTACGCCTCCAGCATCGGCACCCGGTCCTCCTTCTGAACATTTCTAAAAGGGGAAAGAGAGCAGACAGAGTTGTGAGGTTTCTGCACTGGTCTGATATTTCTAATTATTTTTATGTTTTTATTTTTCCCTTAATCAGCTCTCAGTACTTTTGCAGCTTCCATCTGAAATGCAGACTTTTTATTAGTTTAATTTCCCTGCCGTTCCCTTCAGTTTGCTGATCGCTTTCAGCCATGTCGGACCTGTTAAGTTACTGCTGAGACATGGTGAACCTGATCCAGCTGCTCCTTCACTTTAGCTAATTTGTTTTTGGCAGGAAATGCAGTGTGTTTATTGCCAAGCAGGTGGAGCTTAAATAAGGATATTTTTCTTGACTAAAAACTGATCTTGGAGCAACTTCTGCTCTTTCTAGTCAGTGGATCACTTGTAACTGTACCGACAGTGAGAGGATGTAACATCTTGAACATATCATGAAGATAAAACATTTTTTTTGCCTTGCTATATGGTCCTCACAACCCGCCTGGCTTTCATTTTCACAGCTTGGTCAAATTACCTGCCACACACAGTCTGAGACTCTTTTTTTGCTGATCTATCCAGACAGACAAAGCTCTAACACAAAGACTTGCCTGTCAGAAGGTGTGGTATTTATTTTTTCACAATACAGAAGCTGTGACAGACCAGAAAAGTGCTGCATGGAATTCAGAAAAGGGAGTCCGTCACAAATAAGTGTATACATCCTACATAAAGGTTGTCCTGATTCACTGAATAAACAATCTCTGCTGAGTTTAAAAAGACAAAGCTGAAATCATTGAACATATGTGATGTAGCTGGACTTCATTCCTTAAATAAACGTGCATGTGTGGGTGCACGTGTCCCACCTACCTTCCATTATGCTGATAGAAATCTTCTTCAAACTCTCTGATGGTCTTCCTCAGTTTCTTCTTCTCTGCTCTGGCCTTCCACAGCTGTTCCAGCAGCTCTGGCCTGGAGGATGATGGGATAGAAGAGGATGCTGTAACCACATGTAACACTACAGTGGTGTGGAGACATCAGAACAGCTTTATTCTCAGCAACATTTGCTCTCTTTAACACTAATAATCACTTAGCTTATAAACCAGAAATTAAAACTTGAATTCAGAGAGAGAAGGTGATCAGTGTGAGCAGGAAGTGAACTAAACAGGAGTCACAACCTATAAGAAACACATCACACTTGGACTTAGGAACCTGAGCTGATCAGAGGTGTCAGTCTATGTATGTTAATACCAGGCATTATCCTGTGACACGTTAAACAGATTACACCTCAGCTGCTGAAAGCTGTGTGAAAACTGTGTCACACTTCCTGCTTGTATCTGCACAGTCAGCAAAGCAGAAGAATATGTGAACTACATTTCCTCTCCAGGGTTTAGTAAATGAACACAGCAGGCTACACTTTTCCTGTCTTTGAGATTAATGCAGAGGCTCAGTGAACTTGCAGCTACACTGAGAGGAACAACTGCAGACCTTTACATTTGCAACAAATATGTATTCAAGTTCACAATATCACCCAAATTCAGTATTTCTAAAATGATAAATAGCTGAGCAAAATTTCAGTTTAACAACACATCAGTTTTTAGGCCCTAATGTTGCATGAATGCGTGTATCTATGAATGCGTCTGCGTGTGTTTTGTTCTCACATGGATGAGGCGTTCGAGCTGGACAGACGCAGGTCGAGCGCCAGCCTCCCCGATCCCTCCTCCATCTTTTCTCTCATTGAACAGTCGCTCTGTTTGTCAGACTGGTTCTGGCTGCTCACGGGCCCGTCACTCGAGGTCATTGGGTCGATGGCCATGATAACCTCGGGGCTCTGCATCTCACCACCGCTGCTCTCTCCCTCTTCCTCCTCCTCTTCTTCTTCTTCCTCCTCATCCCTCTCCTCTTCTCCTCCACCTTTCTGCTCTTGCTCCTCCTCCTCTTCCTCTTTAATTTCCTCCCAAAAGTGAGCAGTTTCACCCTCAATGATTGGCTGCAGGGTTTTACTCCGCCTCTTACTAGATGGAGATACCTAGAGGAGGGAAAGGAAGGTTGATGCAGTTGATCCGTTCTTGTCTGCTGCAGGAGTGCTGCTAACTTTGTCTCTGGTGGAGATTGTGAACTTACTGCAACAGGTGTAATGCTGACTCTGGTGAGCATCTGTTTGACCAGCCTGTAGCGGTCGTACAGAGGTTTCACTACCAGCCGCTCCTCTCTGGTCACCTAGAAGGACAAGAGAAGCGACAGACCTGGTTAGAACAGGTTTCTTTTTTGCTTTTTAAGGCAAAGACAAATCTTTGCAGAATTTAGGTTTTTGAACGTACCGGTCGACCGTGCAGCCCTTCGTAGTGCAGCAGATTCTTCTGCAGGACAGTCTTCTCACAGGTTAATTGCTCTTTTGTCATCTTCTACAGAGATGCACAGATATTTAACACTCAACAGTGTCTTTCCTGGTTTTAACATTACTAGTCATTAAATGTGAGGAAGGAAAAAAAAAGATTGACTAGTTTAAAATACAGAGACACAGAAATAATGTACGTGTAGTTAAAAACATAAGAATTTTTTGCTGAAATGTAGGGCCCCGTGTATAATGTTGTGCTCACAATCAGAGCACAGGCCAGCGTCCACATGCCCAAGCACAATGTGGCTGCACATCACCGAGGTGAGGTGACCTGTCGCGCGCTTGTGGGTCAGTTTATTCTGAAACAGCTTTCATACATTTGCTAATTTTCTGCATCAAAGTGCTGCAGAATCTTGCGTAGTCACTGCTTACTTTCCATCTTGCTTCTTTACTTGCTTGTAACTTCCTGTCGCAGTGCATCCGTCTGTTAGAGCCCTGTTAGTGGCTGATGGCCTTGCAACACCTCTGAACCAGCAGGTAACTGCCATTGTATGTTAATAAAATAAAAGTAATAAATTTAACTAACTAGTATTTAAACTGGTGTTTCACAGTGACAGGAGAAGTTCACAATCAAACTATTTAAATTACCCTTAAAGTTATAGTCAAACAATATACTAGCAGTTTGTAAGTTGTAGTCAATATAAATTTTGTGCATATCCATCAAAAAGATTTCTTCTCTTCCTGTAGAACTTAAAAGCATGAATTGAAATGTAAAAATACCGTTTTTGTCAATAAAACTGGACATGTTTAGTTCTGCTAGGTATGTAAACCTACACCAGACCTTTCCATTGGTGTTCGGTTGCTATTAGTGATATTACTGGCTGTGTGTCTGGATGCCATTCTGAAGTTTACTTCACATCCTACATATTCCATGATTTTCACATCCTGCTCAGGTGAAGGAGCCAGGGGGTTGAGAGAAAACTGTCCTCTAGACCTCTGAATTGTATTTTCTAAACACCCATATTTGTTTAGCTTTATCAGATCTGAAGGATTTCATAAACCCCAAAAAGCTCTATAGGTTATATTCTGTTCTTTTTCCCCATCTTGACAACTATATATCTGATCCACATCCTTTTTATTTGGCATGTTGCTGGAGCCCTGAATAAGTGCAGTGGCTCTGCTGGAAAATATCTGGTCCTTACCTTGATATCATCAGGCCAGCCGTCCTCCTCCCTCTTCTCTTTGACTCTGCATTGGATCAGCTCCAGTGTTTCCTCCCTTGTAGGCCGCGGGCCTTTGAGCTCCCCTGCTGCGTCATGAGCACTGTGATCCAGTGTGGATCCAAAGCTCTTGGGCAAGGTGTTACTCCGGGGCCGAGTCTGAGGGCCGAGCTCGGTCTCTGCACGGTGTTTGGCATCTGGGGAAGGATGAACACATGAGGTTGAGGAGAGAGGAAAGAAATAAGGGCAGGGATAGAGAGAGAGAGAGAAGTAGAAACAGAGAAAGTCAGTTAAGGCACGCAGGAATTTATCTGTCACGATTACAATTAACCCATCAGAAATAAGGAGAAAGAAGACAGTGTGACAACACACAAACACACCACCACACAACATACAAAGCCAAAGACAGAGAGCAAACTTTTTCCAGACTATTTTTTGTAACACTGCCAGACAGTAAAATCACAAAATTCAAAAGCCCCTGATGGCTGTAAAAGTGAAACACTTCTGCACCTTCAGCACCGTAGCATTCTTGTTTAAAGAACTGATACCAGCAGTTAGACATGTTTTTTTTGCAGTTTGCCAACATTTTTTAACATGTCAGAGACCCAAAATGTCTGGCAAAAAAGAGAGCTTGTTTTGTATTTTGAAATCAGAACCATAAATATGTAATTTCATCATGATGCTTCACACTTCTCACCATCTCTCCATTAATTATCCCATGCCAACAAGCTGTTTCAGCAGACACCGAAACAAGGAAGCAAGATGCTCTCACAAAGCCGCCTCGCTGTGACTGTCAGTAGTGTTTGAGATGTCTACTTACTGAGGGGTTTGTACTTACTGAGGTGAAACGGTCTAGAGCTGAGTAGGCCTGAGTAGGGGTGGAGCGGGGGGGTGAGTATGTGATGGGGAGGTGAGCAGATAGAGGAGGAGGAGGAGGAGGAAGGGGAGGAGGGAGCATGGTGGCATCTGTGTGAATGGATCAAAGCCTGGTGCCTCAACGTGCTTCTGGGCAAAAGGTGGTGCTGGCGTCCTGGTTGGCCGATCAGTCAATCAATCAATCAATGGGTCGTTGGGCAGTAGGAGGAGGAAGGAGGAAAGTGAAGAGCGGATTCTCACATTATTGATTTCAGTTTTGATTTGAAACAGTGACAAATGTTTTGGCCGCTGCGTTACTCCATAAAGGAGAGCCGGCACCTCACAAGAAGGAGGTGGACGGGTGTCCTGCAGGGTTCGTTCAGTGTGGTGAAACAACGGGAGGAGAAACATCCGCCGGCAGAAAAGAATTTCTATACATTTTATATTTTAATATCTGATTTTGGACATGCTGACTGGCAGCCAAACCAAAAGCTTCTGCAACCACAGTTTGGGATTTCTGACCAAATATTTTCAAATACTTCCTTTATGTGTTTTCCGCTGCTTCACCTGACTGAACTCACCCTGCAGGTAATGAATGTGGGTTCACAAGGACGCACCAGCACACTGTAGGGTGGGAGCCACGCATGTGAGAGCCACGTTGACCCTGAGCACGTGCATGTCTGCGTATGTCTGTCAGACCAGCATACATGCCATGTTGTCACAAAAGGTCAAAGGTTGGAAGTGGGGTCAAAATGTCCAGCACAGAACAGGATGGCATACAGACACTCTAACCCCGTCAAGCACACATGAATGCATGCCGACAGCAAAAAGTAGTTGTACCTTTAATCTGCCTGCGGATCTTGGTCAAGTCAGTCATCCATTTGAGGACCTTGGGGTTAGCTGCCTTGTCTGCATGAGAAGGCTGCAGAGAGAAGAGGAGGGACACACAGAGACCAAGAGTTGGCATTTCACAGAAAACATCAACAACAGCTAAGACAAAAATACAAAATTACATTTTCAGAATGTGTGACAGTGTAAGCAATTAAACAATGTGTTGGTGTTTCTGATGCAGAGAAAGGGAGAAGGCAGAGGAAGATGACTGTTTGCTATAACAGCCTGAAAAAAGCAATAATTGACTGGCTCCTGCAGTTTTTTTCTTCTTCTTTTTTTTTAATTATTACCTAAAAAACCATTAAAGTTCTGATTTTACCTTGTAGTTTCTCTCCTTCTCAAACTGCTCTTCAAACTGTTTGATTTTCTTCTTCAGATGCTGAAGCTTTTTGGTGAGCTGGTGCATCACCGAATCTCCACCTCTCATTGCCTCTTTGGAACCAAACGATGCTCGCCTGGGCCTGAGGAAGCACAAGTATAAATAGTAAATGGACTGGTACTTGATGGCGGTTTTTGACTCCAGCTCAGCCCTTAAAGGGCTTTTTACTGCAAGCCACTTTCACACACACTCTAGCCCTTGAGCCACAGCGACCCCCCCAGCATGACAGAACTACCAAAAAAAAAAAAAAGCTAAAAAAGAAAAGGAAAAAAAGAAAAACAACCCAAAAAAACCCCCTTCAGGTCTCAGACCAAAGATAACGATTTGTGGGTGTCATTATAATCATTAAACCCTCCCAAAAAAACCAGTCTTACAGTGAATAAGCTACACATCATACCTATGTACTTTGGTGGGTGAAGTGGCGTCCAGATCCTGCTGGAGGAATCTCTGGGCACCGTGCACACCAAAATCAAGAAAGCGTCGTGCCAGCAGGTGAGGGTGGGAGCGGGAAGAGGAAGGGGAGTCATCCTGCCCTCCCTCTCCCTGTTCCTCTTCACCACCCTCCTCCAGGGGGAGCGGAGGGAGAGGAACCATGCGACCGGCCAGCGGGGAGAGCTGTGCCTCTCCGCTCTCGTTGTCATCCTGCCAGGATTTAAAAGCTGGGATGGGGTCTGGAGAAGACGGAAAGAAATAAAGAGAGGAATCAAGCCAAGTAAAAAGAGGACAAGAAGGAAGGGAGAGGCCAGACGATTAATCCCTCTCTAACAAGTGCATGAGAGAGAGAGAGAGAGAGAGGTGTTATACATATCATGATGGACAGATATGTACAGCAACAACTTGATTTTTTTTTTACTTCCATACCTGCTAACTCACTTTAAGCCTGATTACCGGTGTATTTACTGTCAGTGCTATGCTGCCAAGTTGAATCGAGAAGAGAGAGTGTAGGAGGGGTCGTGACCAATAAGAGCAGCAGAATCAAAGTGTAAATTAAAAAAATAAGAGGGAAGAGTGAAGAAAGAAAAAACAAGTTCGCCTACTATCTCATGAAATCTGATGGAGGGAAGAATGTTACAGGGAGGGATTTATCACGATCAGCGTCACCACGCGCACATTTGACAAGCCGAGGCTATTTTAATTATATTTTAATATAGTCTCTTTTATTGTTGTCACCCGTGACCACCATTAAAAACAATAACAAGGACGGGTGAAAGGAGGGAGGGGTAGACTGGTGAATGGGCGCTTATGAAATGACTTACCTTGGCCTTCCTTTTGCAGATGCATCAATGAGAAGTCGATGGGAGGGAGGTGGAGATGGGAGGGGGGTGACGCTGTTTGGATGGACGGAGGAGAAGTAGAAGGACGAGGAGGAAGAGGGACAGGGAGAGAGATAGCACAGAAGAGGAGCAGTGAGGTCATTCATAACTTCACTCACCAGCATTCATCCAATGTGTGTTGTGTTTAATTGCAAACAAATGCCACCAATGTCAGTTTTTCATCACTTATATGAGATAATTTATCAAACTGAGCAGGTTTGAATTAAGATCTCAGCAACGTATTTAAGCTTAGAGTAAAAATATTCCATAATATTTATATTTAAGTAAGAGTAATTCATACAACAATCTAAATGAAATTAACTTTTCCCATTATGTCACTTTTATTAGATAAAAATAAATTAATTTAAAGTTTTAAAAGTCTGTCCCTCTGCATAACTTCTACTTCTCCAATGCCACTTTAATTTTCTGTGAATATTTATGCTGCACTGAGCAAGCTGGAATTCCCAGGATATGATGGAACTCACCTTCCCATTGGTTGTCGGGAAAAAGCTGGAGGTGGGAGGAGTCTGGTTGGCATGGTGACAGGTGGTTCCTGTTGGGCTCGCTGGTGTTGGCGTTGTGATCACAGCAACATGAACTGGAGTCCTGGAGGAGTTTAAAAAAACTCAATAAGAGCTAGAAGAAATAAGGAAAATTGGCAAGTGTTTGAAGGAAAGTTGGCCTAATGTGTTTTTCAGACCAGCACCTTTGTAACCAATTTCACCTAGCAACTTCCAGCAACCACTTGCCAACAAATCAGGGAATAAACATTTTCCCCCAGCATCTGGTGGTTTCCATGGGGTCACTGACTGCTCTGTAGGCCCGTGTAATTAAGGCCTTAACAGATACTTAAAAGCTTTACTGTGAAGGTCAGTGGATGACATAACCATGGCTATAGCCATTATTTATATACAGGCTATGAAAGGTGTACATTTCCACATCCTGTCACTTACACAGCTTATGGTGACAGTGTGCTCCATCGTCACAAGAGGCTGATTGTCCTGCCTGAAAATGAAGATTAGAAACAAAAATAAAATTAGATAAACACTCAAAATTAAACCATAAAGGAGATAAACACATTAACACTCCACGAGGGGATGTACGTTTTCAGTACTCTTTGGTCCAATAACAAGAAGTACTAATATGGTACCGCTGTACAGACTCATCTGGATAAATTTACTTTTATAAAAGCTGTCCAATCATATCACTGTCACCATATTTAGTCTTCCTGAAACCTTGCCTGGATAACAGCTGACGAAGAGTCACACCACAGTCACACAACAAAAAAAATCTTTCCGCTGCATGAATAATTCGATGATGAAAAAACCCACAAAGCTGTAACCAAAATCAGTGCTTTGTGTAGTCAGTATTTTGCCCCTCTTGTTATCTTTTGCCTGTTTTAAATAAATAGGTGTGAAACAGCATTTGTCAGTTTTAACACTGCATGCCACATTGATGGTGGTGTACTCACTACAGCTGTTAACAACAGTCTGGGGGTGAAATATCATCATATGACATGTAAAACTACACAAGAAGGAAGCATAAGTGAATAAGTGTTGGGAGTGAGAGAGACTGAGATAAAGATGCGTTTCAGATGCAGCATAAAATGTGAGCTCTGGTTGAAACAGCGTGTCAAAGCAATTTGCAGAAGGCAAGTGGCTGATCAGCACAGCAACACTGCTGCCTCTCGTTTGCTTTGTATCGAAACTAAACTCTGAGGGTAAATCCAGGCAGCTGGTGTTAGTGAAGTAAACAGCTCACCTGGCAGTGTTTAAGTTGTTCTTTGCATCTGTGACAGACTCTGCATCCAGGTCCATTCCTGAGCTCTCCTCCAGGGTGGGGACAGAGTCCAGTGAATTCTGGGGGAAAAAAGACGAGACAGCAAGATTTTTTGTTTAACTCAAACAGGAGTAAGCAAAGCAAGAGACAGGAATGGGCAAGAACACAAACTGGAGTCTAACATAAATAAGTAAAACACTGTAATGCTTCACTTCCTCAGTTAATGAGACAACACAGAGATGTAGCACTCTAACAGATCAAATGTTCACAAAATACCCAGAATACAGTGAGATAATCATAAATCCATTAAATAAAGCTCTTTCACCTTAAATAGTTAATAATTTAAGGCTCCTTAATGCCAAAATTAGAGGTTAAAAATGCCTCTGCTCATCTTCAACAGCTCTGTAAATCTTGAAAAAGTTACTGGACTTCTTGAAGTTAGTGAGGCTTTTCAGTCCTGAAAACAAAAGGTGGAGAGTCCCACGTATTTAACATGGGGGTTGTTCTCTTTGGAGGTGGTTTGGAGAGTTGTTGACCCACTATTAATCATGTGCTTTAATCACGTCATGTGCATTATCACGAGCCAAGGTGGGAAAAAAGGTGTGGCTTAATACCATCAGGGAAGTTAAGGGTGAAACTACTGTGAAACCTTGCCCCACCCTATCATGTGACCTACTGACTCACATCTGAGGTAAGTTGTGAGTGAGATTTGAAAAACCTGGGAAGGGTTCTCAAAACTCTATTGTAGGTTGGCTTTTGGCTCGGCTAAACGCGTTTTTTAGGGTTTTCCACTAGCTGGTAATAACGGGTACCAGGTACTTCTTTAGTACCTACTCAGCTGGGCTTCCGAGTGGTCTGAGGCGATCCGAAAATGTGACATTAACAGACCCCATGCCACCGATTGGCTAGTCAGTGGCATCACTCGATGAGTCATGAGAGTGACATGTATTTTTGTGTCAGATACAAAAGATGTCACAGGACGTTGCTATAACAACCTCATGCACATAAGTTGGTACTCAATTGTAATGGAAAATGACTGAAACCAAGTAGAGTCAAGTCAAGCTGAGTAGGCACTACGGGAAAAAGGTGAAAAGCTACCATTTCTGTTCATAGATTTTTTTCATTTACTCCTCTTTCAAGCCATCTGTCTTTTCAGTCCAGAATGTGAACATTGGCATCGTTGAAAGAGAGTTTGGGAGTTTTGGATGAGAATGAAATGTCTTCACAAGCTTAAAGACGTCCAGATGCCTTCTGTTTCCCCCCTCAAGTTCCTAAGACTAGCATCACCTGAATGACTGAGAACCTATACAGACAACTCTGTAAGAACACAAAAGTCCTCATCATAACTTTGGAATGAATAAACCATAGAGAAGACATTTCAAAGTGTGTATATTATGTGGACATACACATATTGAACTCATTGTTAATAGCACATGACACAACTATACTACTTTTTAAACATAAAACCAGTGTAAATACATGCATGCATGTCTGTGATGATGTAGTACAGTGGAGCAGCTGTCATTCTTTGGCTCTTGGCTGATCTATTTAAGGACTTGGATCAAGATTATTGTTTCTGTGACAGCTTCTCCTCCAGCCGTAGGTCTCATCTCCCTGCCTACCATGTTGTCTCCTCCTCACCCCTCCATCTGGAAGCTAACATGGTTCTTGGGATAAAAGCCAGTAAGGCTGAATGGGGGGCACTAGTAACAGGGTTTTGAGTTCCAATGAGACAGCTTCAATAAAAATGTATGTGATGTGCACAGGAATACAAAGAATATGTGCCGTGTATGTCTGCCTAAAACTAAATATTGAAAATAAAGAGAAACATTACTACCCTTCAGAATGTGTTAAACAGATAATGCATCTCAAAGCATCATCATCTGAATAATAATTTTATCAGTTCTTATCTATTCTTACCAAAATGTAAAGAAAGCAAGGTCAAGAATTTCCAAAGCCCTTGAAAGTAGCTCCTTGTTTAATAATATAGCATCCTGGCATATGATAGGTATAAAAAGTGGCAAATGTGTTCGCCAAACCTTGAGAAAGAAGCTACTCAGCACTTTTTCCAAGTACAAAATGACCTTATTAACATTTAGTTATGACTAAATGTGTCTGCGTGTTTGTATTTGTTAAACAACCCTCTTGTTTCTCGCTTTCCCAGTAAATTTCCAGCTATTGTAGCAATCAGAGCAGAACAAAGATGGGCCTGTGGGGATAATATCAAACACATTTTGCCTTGGAATGAAGCGACACACTGAGATGGGAAGGAGGTTAGCTATGGGAAGCATGCTCTGAGCCCACACAGCAGCTTGCTACGATTTTCTTTTGTGTCTTATCATCTGATGTCACTTTCTGTTTGAACACAGGGGAACTGCTGTTCTGCCAATGTTACAGTAACAGGCAGCGTGAGCAACTAAAACAAAGATTCCCTTTCTGGTTATCACGTCATGACGTCCCCCCACTGACCTGCGCTTCTCGCTGATTTTGTTGGATGTGCTGCTCAGGCTGTGTGAGTGGGGTATCCCCTTCTGTGTCGCAGGCACTGTCTTCAGGGTCAGTTTGTTGCTCCTCGTCTCCATCACAGCCCTGGTTTGCAAGCTCACTGGGACTCTCCCTAACATATCACAATGGAAAGATTGTTAAAGCAATGAAAGTACCCTTATTTAAATATAAATTCATAACTTGTATCCAGGGGAATGCTATGCAAAGTAGCGTAATGCTAAAGTAACCTACAGTACAACTGCTCTAAACGTGTTTATCTGTAACGCGAACCATCTGGCTGGCTTTGTGCCTTTGTACATGAGATTTGCTATCTTGGAAATGCTTCTTTAGAGTCATCTGATGCCACTTTAAAACACTGAGCAATCATGTTTGTACCAACAGGTGCAACTACAAAGTGCAACAGACATTTAATTCATGCGTGCATAGAAACTTTGTGGTTTCAGGTCTGCCTGTGTTGCACTCTCACCCCTGGCTGTCGTAGCTGCTGAGGTCTTGGTCGATGGAGTTTTTCAGATCAAAGAAGTGCTGCTCCACTGCAGCCCTGATGGTCCGCTGAATAATACTGGGAAACAAAACAGAAATACAAGTTAAAATGATGCTTAACACTAACCACTGTCCAAAGAGTTTAGACTACCTTTAAAGAGGATAAGCCGAGTTTCAAAGGTTTACATAACTAATTTGCATGAGATCCAGTGACCATGTTTTTTTTCCTGTTTATTCAGTGCAACAACTCCACAGAAAAACAAAAATAGATAACCTGAAAATAACATTATCCACCTGAAGTATCCACATAAAACGAGCCACAGCAATAATCCAAACACCCAAGATGCTGGGCATGTTTCTCTGACTTATATCGAGTAGAGAAAAAGTCTGTGACGTCAATAACTGTTTTGATAACCAAAACGAAAACACTTCAGCCATGTTGCAAATAGTCAAAGCTGGAGACTGATAAGTTCCATCTGTCGTCCACCTGCCAGAATCATGCGCACTATTTAGGCTTGTGTATGTATTTGTTTCTGAACTGCAGTAGGACACGATATATCAAAAACCTAAAAAGATAAAAAACGGATTTGCAGATTGTAACAACTACCCAACACTACCATTACTATTTTTTTAATCCTTCAGTCAAGCATGTTTTTTTTCTTTTAAGTGATTAGTATACATGCTTTAAAAACACTCACATAATGCCTAAAACTGTTGCCATCAACATGACATCCTTAGTTCAGTTATACTGACGAGGTTAGAGGGCTGTTTTTCCAGATTTAATTAAGATGTTTGTTTTTAGCACTACCTCTGTGTCTGGAACCTCTGCTGATCAATTAACAGATAAATGGCATTTATATGTTCATCTTTTTTGAAAGACAAGAAAATATATAGTAATTAGGTACATATAAGAGACATTTATTGAAGTTTAACAGTGAATAATATTCATCATTTTCACTCAGTGCTTTCTTTCCCCTTCTGAGCTATTTAACAAGTCCTTATTAAGCCAATGGTGCAGCCCTGGTCTAAAAGGATTAATATGGAGTCAGGGAGAAGAAAAGTGGGGATGTTAGAGCCTATAAAAGGTAACATCAGCAGTCACACGCTGACCTTTTCTGCACCGACATGCAACGCCTGATCCACCGGCTCTACTGAGATTCCATCTATCTGGCTTCAATTACTGGACCATGTTTGTTTGATCATAATGTATTCCTCCCTCATTTACTCTGGCTTCATGCAGTCTGTGAGTTTTGTCACTGTTCCAGCTTAGACGGCGGCAGAGCCTAAGTTGAATGGGAAAAGACCCAACTCCCCCATACCAACTGTTCACTCACTTCATCTGCTTTCATCACGTGTTATTCCAACTTTTCCTCTATTTTTTATATTTCTATCATATAACTTCTACTCCTTAAGCTGATCCTCAAAGTAAATGTCCAGACAGTGACACCAAGTTGTCCCAGGTACTGTAGATACACATGAATTTAACACATCGAGTACTTGATGCTGGAAAAATAGCTGTAGGGGATTTTCTGCTATGTCCATTTAAGGCAGAAACTCATAAAGCTACTGAGCTGAGATAAATGAAATGTAGGTGTCAATATATGAACACACACACTCAAACTTCCCCTCCACCTCCAGGAAGCTCTACAATAATAACTACACTGCACATCACACACAAACAGCCACTTCCACAAATAAACACATAAGCAGTAAAACATGATGCACTTGCACTCTTTCCTACTTACATAGACACAGAAAGAAGCACTTACACTCACACAGCGTCCAAATTTTTACCTCCCAACAGGGAAACTCGGTAGGACCTGCAGGGTCCCTCTTTTTAAATTTAAGGGAAACTTTTTTATTGGCATGTGCGTTATAAAATAGATTAAACTGCTTTTTTAAAATCTGCACAGCAAAAAACTGTCTCCCCATCTCCATCATCATGTGTTTCTTCTTCTTTTTTAAAACCATCTTTACTATTTTCTGCCAAATTGGTGGGCAGCTGAACATGTGACAATTTAAACTCCTTTGACTGCTGGTAGTGAATTCCAGCTTTTATGTTTAATTCCTCATTGTTTAAGTCTTGAAATAAGTAAACCCACATTAAAGCGCCGTACAAAGAGAAATAATCGTATTCGACTGCGCAGCGTCGAAGAGAAGGCCTGACAGTCATGTGATTGCAGTTCGTGTCCTTGAAACCGTCAAAGTGCCACACCATGCAAAATGCTTTACTTTAGCTTCCTAATCAAAACACAAGGCCGGCTCTCCTCCTTCCTGCTCGTCTCTTCCTCTAAACCTTGTACATTTTTTTTAAACGCACTTGTCTCAGCAGCGGCTGCACATCAATCTCGATTTCTATTATTTTATTCGCCTCTTGAGAAAATGCTATTTGACTGCCTCATCACGCTTAACATATAATATGGCTCTGTCTTTCTCTTATTGATTATTTGCAGTTTCATTAATATTATATTCTAACATGAAATGCCTTTGCGGGATATAATATTAAGAATTATTGAGTACATATTTTATTACAGCTTATGATCTTTATGATAAGTTGTTGTGAATGCTGTAATGCGTATGTGAGCGTGAGTTTATGTCTAAGTATGCCATTGTGAGTGTGTGTGTGAATATGTGGAGACTTACTCAGCAGAGTCAGCAGGCAGGATGGATATAGGGGAGAGGTGGGAGCTGTAGAGCCAGAGAGAGGAAAAGGACAACAAGGTTAGAACATCACGCACTCCTCGACTCCTGTCCCGCGCTGACCTTGGAGGAGGTGGGTGTCGAGCCGCAAGAGTCAAAACAGGAAAGAAGAATGCTAGCAATGCTGTTAGCAATGAGTATGTTTGTGTATTCTATACATGCATTAGTGAGACAGAGCAGAGATCAAGCACTGAGGTAGTAGAGGTGAAATCAATGAAAAACATGTAAAAATTAGAACAGTGATGTCTGAGATGCCCTGAAATGACAATTTCAGCAAATGTATCACGCATGCACACGCGCACAGTTTTAGTCAGCGGCACCACTCTGAGTGGGCAGATTGTTATTTAGGCTACAGAGCTCTGCTTGACCCTGCTGATCAGATAGACGGCTGTGTATGTAATGTCATACTTGTTCTTCCATAAGCAGGGAAGTGTGTGTGTGTGTGTGTGTGTGTGTGTGCATGTGTTTGTGTACACAGCATGAAACAAGAAGTTGGCTGTGATGTGTCCCATCAACTTGATTCACAAACACACCCACTGACAGGCACGCCAGGATTTATATAACACTCCCACCCACCCACACACACACACACACAGACACACCTAAGACGTGTCGGTGCTCTTGGACTTAATGCGAACGACCTTCTGCTGTGTGTGTGTGTGTGTCAGTCAAGGGGTCAAACTCAACTCATTAGAAAAACAACAGCTGACGTTATGCAAGCCTTTCATGTGTATGTGTGTGCTGGGTCTGTCTCTCTCACACACACAAACACACACATGCGCACGCACGCACACACTTCTAACGCTACAAGAAGTGCTCAGGTTGATCGATAATGACTGAATTATTAATGGCAGATAGGAAGCCATAATGCCCTCTCTTTATTCTTCTCCTTCTTGCTACTTTCCCTCTCTTTTCTTTCTCTGGGGTGTTTGTCTTCCATTAGCTATGTTTTAAATCAAATCTGCTTCTGTTTATCACTTTGCTGTTTCTTTTCATTCATGCTCATTCAACCCCAAAAAGCCTTTTTAGTATCATCACTGCATTTCTTGAGCTCTCCTTTCTCTTCCGCTTTGCTTCTTTTTTTTTCCATCTTACTGACTATGAAGGCAGCAAACATCCGACATTCCCTTCCTGAGAATGTAGCCTTGATCATGAGTGAGTGTGAAGGCAGGACAGACATAAAGGAAGGCGCTTGTATTGCAGAGACCAAACAATGAGTCCACACACACACACACACACACACACACACACACACACACACACACACACACACACACAGTGTTGGGAAGGTTAGTTTTAAAATGTATTCCACTATAGATTACAGAATACATGCCCCAAAATGTATTTTGTAACATATTCCGTTACGTTACTCAATGACAGTAACATATTCTGAATACTTTGGATTACTTAATATATTATCATGCTTTTTTACAACTACATGAATGTACCATTGCTGTGTGATTTATTACTATTACTGAAGTCTACTTGCCATACCAATACCAACTAGAGTTTTAAATCTTAATATAAAATGAGTAACAGTAGGGTGGACATTAGGTAAGGCTGCACTTTTTGCAGCGATCTCATATAGAAAACTATTCCACGCGTATATAAAACAGGTCTGCGGCTCCGAACCGTAGTAAAGGGTTCCGTGTCGGACTCGTAGCCGAAAACTAGCTTTACTTTGTTGTCTGGGTCAACTTTGCTAGCGAGAGATGGAGCAGCCTTTCAACGCCTCTCTCTAACGGAACTTATTGTTTCAGAGGAAAACACGAACAAAGTGTACATTCGAGTCTTAATAGCTTACTTACAACTGGGCTCGTCAGGCACTGTTTTTGCCTGCAGTGGTTATTATTATATTTACATGCTTCCAGCTCCCGTTTCTGGTCGGTGACAGCTCGTACTTTTCCACTCTCCTTTTTCTCCCTCCCTGGCGCTCACAGACACATAACAGGTATGGCAGTCCATTCAAATACAAGTAATATGAGTAACTGTAACGGAATACAGTTACTCATATTACTTGTATTTTAAATACGTAACGGCGGTGCATGTATTCCGTTACTCCCCAACACTGCACACACACACACACACACACACACACACACACACACACACACAATACTAATGACAATGTTTGATGAAGTATTTTGATAATCTTATACACACACTTTTCATAAACTCAAACATCCATTGTGTGATTCTCCAACACGACTCCAACTGAACTGTGTTTATATCAGCCCATTCGTCATGTGAATCCCTCCTCTTCTTGTTTTTCCTGTTAGTCAACATGGAGAACTGCCCTTTGAACAGAATTGCATCCTGCAGGCTCCCTACAGCAACAAGTATCCATTCAACATACTGATATAATCTGACAGCAGGCTCTGCTGCTGAGTTGTACCCTAAAGGGAGACACTGGGTGGCTGAATCTTTGACAATAGAGCCTAGATGGGGCCTTTAAGGACGTTACATAACTGCCATGGGCCCTAGGTACAAAATATCTCATCTTGCACCATTACACCCCAAAGACTTCCATGAAAACTTTTATTGGCGCCTTAAGGGTGTCCCCTGGTCTTCTTGTTGTCCCTATTGGAGAAAGGAAACTTTATCATCAGCTTCTTTAGCGTTGACAGGGTGTCCTCAAACCACATTAGTAGTAATAAAACCTGATAAACTTGAACTTGATGTGCTGTTGTCTAGGCCCTAAAACTAGCAAGTGTGCCAAGACTGTAGTAGCTGGCCCACGATGGCTCAGCTTTGCTTCAAGTAGTTGGATTAGAGCAGCTCCTAAAGCCTCAACGGCAGACACAGATAAGCCCTTAATAACATTTTAAGGAACCACACCTTTTACGGCTATTTGTTGGCATTAATACTCTAAACCCTTTGTTAGTGACCAAAGTATAAATAGTTCAACTTTCATTTAGTATCTACATATATGATGACCACTAAACTTTGCATTATAGTTCAAACAGATTATGACTGATTTTTTTGATTTTACTAACTGCATTATTATCTACGTCTTAAAGGTACAGAGACGAGCACGTCAGAGTAAAAGGGATGCTTGCCAGAATCACTCAGATCACATCAGGTTAATCTGCTGCCTCCTCCCTGGATCCCTCTGCTAGAAAAATCTCTCCTGCAGCAGGGTCAGTGGACACAGTCCAACTTACACACCACCACAATTAGCACTCTTGTGTAAACTTTGTAGTCTTGGATATAGTAATCATCACAACTCAGCTCTTAACTTGATATAAATCAATATCAATAAATCAATATAAATATAAAACTATCATGTACGTTTGGCCATTTTTCTCGAGTTGTATTACATGGGTTTCCATTTGTGAAGAGCAATATTTATACATTCATAACATATTTACTGCTGATTTACCACCAAAGGATTATCTCAGTCAGCACTGCTACGGTCTAAACACGACTGTTATTTCCATCTGTGTTGAAAGCTATCCTTCCATTTGCTGCTGTGCATGCTGCTGAGGTAATTCAATCATTATTCAACAAAGCTGTTTTTTAAAAAAAATCTCCTATTGGCTTTCAGTAATGGAGAAAAACTTGTAAGATTTAATATTATCTCACAATCACACATTTTATACTTGCAGCAGGGGATGTGACCTTCAGGTATTAGGAGATAAAATCATTGAGAAATGTGGTTGAAATGTGCAGTATTTACTCGACTCTACTTTGAGTTTGTGCAATTATCTGAAATCTAAAACATTATAGTACCCTGTGTGTAGTGCTGGGCGATATGGAAAAAATATTTATCACGATATGAATTATTTTATATCACGATAACTATATATATCACGATATACGACCTGACCTGTGGTCATCTAGAAAGTACGCAGTCTGTAAACAGCGAGTGCCGAGGGTGCAGTCTTTGTTTTGAGTTACCGTAAAGTATGTTGCAAATCCAGGTGCACGTACAGCAGCACCAGCTCGCAAACCACGAGACGGAGTTTCTTTGCGAAAAATATCATTTTTTTTTATACTTTATTTTTTCTTGCATAAAGTTAAGAGCATGTATAGTGAGAAGACAACACTAATATATTTGCCACAGGCTATTTAACCCTTTAAGACCTATCATGGAACCAAGTCCGCCAGAGCTTATCTTTATGTTTTTACATGCTGTAGTGCCACTTGTGGGAGTATTTCAAGTTTCCATATATCAATACAACCGTTATAGCCCAAATTTTAATAATATGTATGCATTAAGTCCATAGTAACTACATAAATTGCAAAAACTTGTAGTGCAATAAACTACAAAAAAATTGAAAATCATTTTTGTTTTGTTTTTTACATATATTTCTAGTTAAAAAAAAATTTAAGAGGTGTATCCCTCAAAACTGTAAATACAAAAGTTTCCAACCACGAGAAATTTATTTTGAGTGTCTTCATAGTTTTATTTTTGAGATACACTAATTTTTATATACTACAGGAAAAATGAAAATAAATATTATAATGCATTAAAATAAACTATTTCCAACAGTGTAATTTGAGTTCTAAGCATCCCAGAAATGATACAGAAAAGCATAAAGTCAAACATGTCTTTTAAAAACACCAACATAGGCTTATAAGGCCCTTTCGCGAAAATGACGTCACTTCCGGTTTCGGGCAGGTAATGGCGGACATGCGACAGTTCGCGCTGACGTATATGCCAACGTAGGAAGTCTTATGAACGTCGGCAAAGCGTGTTTCTGGAATATTATCTTTTTGTTGCTGCAAGTTTGGAATATTATGTTTTTGTTGCTGCAAGTGCTTCTTATGCAATTTTTAGAAAGTTATATGTGGAAGGAAACCATGACCTTGGACAAGCTAATGGCATAAGATGTAAGTACAACTCCTCCGGTTTCACATGCAAAAAAAAAAAATTATTGCACTACCTTACGTGGTTCCAGTTCTACAGGGATTTAAAAATAGTTAGGTAAAACGGAGTATGCCTGCTCCGACCGGTTGTAAAGGGTTAATTATATATATTTTATGTAATAATTTATAAAATTTGGGTTAGTACGATATAAACGATAGAAGACAAATGGCACGATAGACACTTTTCTATCGTCCACACGATATATATCGTCATATCGCCCAGCACTACCTGTGTGTATCACAAATTTAGGACACCAGTATCAGTTTCGCACAGATAAGAGCATGAACTGCAGAGGTGAACCACTGTGCTGTGTATTAGCGCCATCAAGTCAGCTGACTGGTGACTAAACAGCTAAAACATCTTGGAAAGATTGTGGGTTACTGCAAAGTAGAGCGGAGGGACTTTGTATTATCAGTGATGACACTAAAGAATAAAATAACTAATCAATTACCCACTTGTATTATTTTCAGTGGTTCTTCTGATATAAAGGCAAGAATATACGAGTGTGTGCGCGTAAGGTAAGTTAGAGGTGAGATATGATTTTAAAGAGGCGCTGTTGTCAGCAAACCTGACTCGGCTCTGCTCTGGCTGGGAGGTAATAGTGACTGCAGCAGCCCCCGCACACACACACATACATATATATATATATATATATATATATATATATATATAAACCAGCATGTTCAACAAAACATAGCTCACTGCTTTAGCTCGTTACCCACTTCGGACATAAATACACCTTGCCTACATAAGCCTTTCCTTCCTTAGCACAACCTGAAACACACAGAAACACACACTCACTTGCCCACTCTTCTTCATAAGCATCATCTTACATCTCATAAACAGCTCTCCTGGCTGCGTCTGAAACTGTAAACATTTATAGTCCTTCATGGAAGCGCCAATAATCCGTCACAGATGTTTGTATTCAAACAGATCACAACCTAAACACAGACCAGGTCAAAGATGTAACATCTGTTTGTTTCACTGCCTCCATGGTGCTCATTTGTTTGCTTCCATCATTTGCTTTGCACAGCTCAGATTCATTCATTTTCTCTTAATTGTCCCGCAGCAGTTTGGCCATCAGAGAATATTGATTTGATTTTGGTTAAGTTGGCCCAACAAATCTTCCTCATTCCACCATTAATTCATCATTTCTCTTGCAGAGTCATGAGGAACTGATGCAACACTGTTAAGAGCTTGCACATTTACAGATACCCTCACTGTTTTGATTATTTTACATCTAACTATGGATTATTATTATTTTTTTTACATATTGATGGTTTAATTCACATTCTTTTCCATGTCAGAAAAAGCCAAAAATGAATCAATGATTATTTTCTTGCTAAATGAATTTGCTTGTAAAATGTGAGGTAACAGCATTAAAAAGAAAAGAAAAAGGATGGCTGTAATTCCACTGAGCTCAAGGTCACATCTTACTAATTGCTAATCATTAGCTGAACAGCATCAAAATCCTTACATCTGAGCAGAAGGAAACAGGGGTTTGGCATTTGGCACATTAGGACTTGTTTTACTTTAATCAGTTAGCAAAATTTCAGTCGATAAACTTCCACACGCCTAATTACTCCCTACTAACTTGCCTTTTCTTTCCTTCTATGGAGCAAAAAGTGCTGACACACTGTCATCATGCACTCTTGTGTTATTTATATTCAGATTACATAACTTAAAAAAATCTGCTGTCAAGTATATACTTATAACCCCTTTCTCCTCTCTTCCTCTGGACTCCTATAAAGGTAAATAAACACTGAGCAACAAGCACAAATTATCCTTCTTTCCCTCCATTTTTCCATGTACAATGATGTTTTAAATTCCTAACATTTCCACCAATTCATACCTAAATCAAAACTTCAACTATTCTTCCAGCTGCTTCTTACAGTCATTTTCCCTCAAACAATCCACAACGATCCATTTTTACCCACCTCTTCTCTTTATTCACTTCATCAATCATCCAACCACATATTTGCTTTTTCCTTCATCTATCTATTCATCCATGATATCTTTCATTCCAGTCAGACTACAGGAGTTACATAACCCCTGATGTTTACCTCTGCAGCAGAATGTCACAGGCCATTCTCATTTTCCCAGCTGTGTTTCCTCTCACTGTGATCTACTCTTTTTGTTTAGCTTTGGGGTTTTTATGCCACTGGATCAAGCCTGTAGGCGGTTCAGTTTCTGTCAGTTTCTCTGTTGAGTATCTTCTTTCTCGTCTTTCCACTGTACTCAGCAAGCCAACCTGTAGGTTATTGAAGTCCAGTGTGAGAAGCGAGCTTGACTTTTAGCCAAACTCTGCACGATCTCTGTGTTTCTCTTCTTTTTGCCTGTTAACCAATTGACACATCTCCTGTAGCAGCAGTATCCAGCTGTTAAGCTTGTTCTTCCTGAACTCTCAGTTTTTCCTTCCTTCTTCGAGTACCTGGCAGGTCTGTAGATCAACCTTGTAGTCAGAGGTTATCCCAATTGAGCACTTTGAGGTGTCAGCGTCAGTACAAGCAGGTCTAGCAACAGAGCCACGGTGTCAGCAGGGTGCATGCTGTAGCGTCCTCTAAAATGGTGTGTCTTGAATTTATGAACAAGTGTGGACGTGTGTGTGTGTGTGTGAGTGAGTGAGGTTGCCTCACTCTGCACTCTGTCTCCAAAAGTGCTGCAGTAAATATCCAGAGCTCTGCTCAAATATATGAGCTTCTGATGTAACCAGGCAACAACCCCAGGAGGACCAATGGGATGGGAGGGGCTGAATTTGGGAGCCAATTGTAAAGAGGGAAGAGGGAGGGAAAGCTATGTGGGCCAATCTTAAGGCAGAAACTGGGAAGAGGGTTGATTTTTTTGTCCACTCAGTGCCGACTATGAACTCAGCAGTTTACAGTCAGCCCAGTGGGCTGTGTAATGGCGCGCACGCACAGACAAGATGCACACAAACTAACAGTTGCCTGTGTCTTTTAAAACACCCTGTATGAGCTTTTTCCAAAAGAGAAGAATTAAAACATTTAGAAAATATAGACTAAAAAGGCACAGAAACAGTGTAAGAAAGAAAAAGGGCATGAAGGAACAAAGAGGCAAAAATATTTATACCAGTCAAAGAAGGAAGAGTTAAAAAGAAAAAAAAAAGGGAGAACAAGTATGAAACAAATGGACTAAAGGTGAAGACTCCTATCAGTGTGCTGACATTGGCTATTCATCGACTACAAATATCCCTGATAATCATGACTCAGACAAAGCAAGTAAAACTGAACGGGAACCGCCTCAATCAGAAATCCTAAAGAAACATCTGTGGGTTCCCTCAAAAGAGAAGTAATAAAGAAAAAAATATCCACTCGCCGATCAGCCAAACTAAACTGACAAAATCAAAAATCTAAGAATTTTCCTGGATGGCTTTATCGGTTTTAGTTTTCTTTCTTTTAGTCTATTTTTTAGTTCAGTTAACTAAAATGTGTTTTTTCCTTATTTTATTAATATTTTTGTTATCTATAATTACCATGGCTGTATATATTAAGCTTTTTTAAAAGATGTATATTGAAGTTTTAGAGAGCTTTAGAGTCTCTTAGTAAGAGCGGAGAAGGAAAACAATAGACTAAAACTATTATAGCCCCTGAGATTTAGAGGCACAGTGCTCACTAAGCATGACCTCAGCAGAAAGACAAAAATCATGAATCATCCTGAGCAAACATTTGAATAATGAAACCACATTACATTTAGGATTAGCTGCTGGGTAAAAGGCAATACTAAATACTAAATACAAGACTAGGTACATATTTTACATAAAAGAAAACCAAATGCTGATTTTGTCTGTTTAAGCAAAACGTACCTACAAAAGTAACTACACTTAAAAAATAAGCATTTTCCATTTGGGAGCTTCAGTGTGACTATGAACACAGTGTGTTTATATCAGACAGCGTGCCTCTGTTCTTCTGTTCTGGACAAACTGTAAGGTGAAGCTTCTGGAAGTTTCCATAAAGAACAGTGAAAGTTAAAAGTTGATGATTTTACAGTTGCCCAAGCAAAATTTAACCCTCACATACAACAACTAGGAGAAGTTTAATCCAAATTCTTGTTTTCCTGTATGATTTTTTAAAAGGAAGAAACTTGTTTTAACAGTTTCAACATATTAGATCTGTTTAGACACTTGGTGTTCTGTGTTTCTGATTCAACTGATCTTTCAATTAGTTAGCACAACTTCAGTGATTACAGTTTGGATAAATTCTTTAAAAACTTCACTTTAAAACTTTAAACTTGACGACTGGGTATTATTATATATAACTCTAACCGCTGTCAATTTGAAGACCATGGACCTGCAGATTATTGACAGACTACAAAACTTAAAAAAACTATTTTTTTCAAGACCGAATAAATGCAACTTCTGCAAGTGGTCAACTACTGAATATATATATATGAAATGTCCTTTTTCATGACCATCATAGATAAGAAATGTGCAATACACCAAATCTGCTCAGTGGTGTACAAATCCTGCTAGTTCCAAACTTCCTAAAGGATCCAACTTTAGATTCTGTTATTTCCATGTGGGATACACCTGTCTACACACAACGCTCCAGGAATTTCTCAAGGGAAGAAACAGACGAGGAGAATGTGTAAATGTTATGAAGCGTTCTTCATGAATCATTAACACTACTTTGACTTTCAGCCTGCCTGGTATTACCGCTGACTTTGGCAACGCCTAAACTAAAACTTTATCTTCTATTTATAACATACAGACACAACAGGGGCAGCATGTTGACAAAGAGGCTTCAGAGCCAATCAGAATAACTGTTTTATCTATTGTGATTTAGAAACGTGAGCACTCTTTGGAAAGGCTGATAGAACAGCTGTCCCCGAACTGTGGATGAGCACTGATAGCACACGTCAATGAATGGTACAATCTGGGTCAGCTGGTATATCATTTTACACACTGTGCCCGAAGCTAGTGCCAAGGCCACAGTCTAGAACTAAAGGGCGAAAGGACCAGGAGACCTGTTTGAACATTATTAATGGGTTCAGTGGGTTGTACTGACAACAATTCACCAAGCCATAAGAAACCAGTCCCATCAACTTAATGCAGTGATATAGAAACATATAATTAAAGCCAGAAACACACTGCTGCTGAATGGCATGTGTCAAAACAGCAGCTTCTAATGTTTTCTATGTATAATTAGAAACCCTGCTGTGACTAGTCGCACAATGATGTGCGCGACATTTCACACTACTGCAATAACCCTTTTTCCCTCTTCACCTACACTTATAAACTTGGTAAGGTGTGGCTCTGCAGACTGGCTCTACAACTAAGAAATCAAAGTTTAAATGGTGGATCCACATGGGATTTACAGCCATGTATGTTATTTTGTTGTCCCACACAGACAGGTTGTTTAACGTGGTCCGAGTCACACTTGGCCCTTATTTGTGTCACTTGATGCACGTCATATGCCATTTTGCAGTGCTGCTGTGGCTGTGTGTTTTCTCCTTTAGGTGTTTGATAGGGGAGTCAAGCTGAAGGCTTGTGTTATCGTTTCCAGCTCACTCTAATCTCTGTTCCATGAGTGTCACAGTGAAATAGATGCATGGAGACTGGAGTTGACAACAGCTGTGCAACAGCTTTCTGTCATTAAATTAACTGCAATGACAGTTTTGTTTAGCTCTATTTGATTGTGTTGTAGATTTTTTTATGTCTCCTATTACTTTTCCACTGCCTTGACCCGCTGATCCAGCCCCCTCCATGTTCCAGACCTCTTTGTTACAATAATCCTCTCATGCTGAAGAAAACACACTATGACAGTGTTGACTCGTGCTGTGTATCCTTTTAAATGTTTTAATTATGTACTGATCCATCACTTTCTGTGTGCATTAAACTCCTTTTGCTATAGAAACATACATCACAATTTAAAAATGCAAAAAAAAAAAAAAGGGAAAAAAAAGAAGAATGTTAACAATGGAACAAACTGAAAAAGAATCTAAAAACAGCTTGGTCTGTGTGCATATCTACCTTTTTCCTTTTGGTGTCAGCTATAGAAAATAAAGCAAACATGACCTATCCATTAAGTAGGTTGAAACACCAAAAACAAAAAGTTGATACCCCTGTACTGACCTATATAGAGTCCATGTACAGGTCACGCAGAGATCTTATAGCCAACATATTCGAGTCATGGTTATGTTAAGCATGGGGCAGGGTGCAAGTAAGGAAAACCTAACGGAGAACAGCATCAACACATGTCAATACTTACTGAAGGATCGTTATTTATAAAATTTATGGAAGCAGACTGCAGAGCAGAGACAGCCTAGAACAGGTTTACCTTATCAATTTGTACCAGGAAGCAGCAAAGCCCTGGAAAGCAGAGCTAATTATGTGTTGGATTTGAACACAAAAATCCGGCAATTATTTTTTTCGCTTTTGAAAAACAAGACAGGGTGGTTTGAATTGGGACATTTTCTCTCCTTTTTATACATGATGGGATTCTTTCAGCATTTGTGATAGATCGTGCTATCACAAGCTTTCAGCTCTGGATGAGGATATAAAACTAACCATGGTTTCTGTCTCCTTTCTGTTCCTCATGTGCAGAGAGTTTAAAGGCCCTTTTACACTGTGCAAACTCGAGGGAAGAATTGTAAGGGGACTGTGGTACAATTTGTGCCTGTTAATCCAAAACTGTGGCTATGAATTACACCTGATAAGGACTCCAGCGGTCAGTTTGGAGATCATTTTGGACCAGTGCAATATGGCATAAAATGATACAGAATACACAACCAAGCTTTCAAGATCCAATTCACACAGGTAAAAAAGTAAGTAACTGTTTGTCTCGATGCATGCTCAATCATCCAGGTAAGGAAATCCCCAAAAGCTGATTCTGTTCATCTGAACGATGGGTTTTCAGTTGGAGAAACATTTCATCACTCATCCAAGTGACTTCTTCAGTCTCAGCTCACTGCAGGTTTCCCAAACATATAAACAGTTCCTTTGCACATTGCCCAAAACTAGGACCACACTAACACAGATCAGTTTCATGATTATTAATATCCAAATTGTCGTGACCATTGACAATTTGGTCAAAGCCAGTGTAGGTGACCCAGAAGGGACGAGGTCAGCGGTATTGGTGTCAATTTGTGTGTGCACATGAAAATTGTTGGCACAAATGGACAGAAAAGGCTCTCCAGCCTGGTATGGTGTCCCAGTGAGATATACGAATCATTTCCACAGTCACGCAAAATAATCTCATGTGTGATTTTTGCGTACACAGATGGTAATCTGCTTCACGAAGAGCTACACAGGTCAGTCATGCTAGACTGGTACGACGGTCTAAAAAGTAAAAAATTGAGGCCAACTTGTCTTCAAAGGTAAAATTGAAGACAAACGTTTGCTAATGTTTTTAAAATCTACTGTCTGGCTGACATTTTTCCTCCTGAGGTCTAGCATTGCATTATCACTCAGATTGAAAATCAATAAATCGTTCACAAGTAGGGACATTTTCCAGTTCTTATCTCACTGTGGCGCTTTTAGCTGTCTGAATCTCCATTGCCTCCATTAATCCATCGCTCTCCTCCCGCCCTTAGCCTACTCAGCTGGGCCAGACGTGCTTTCTAAGGGTGATGCTTCTCATGCTGCCAGGGTATTTCGGTGATCCCATGAAAAATACTTTCCACACACGGAGAGAGAACATAAGCAAGGGCAAAGAGGGAGGGAAGTAGTGATGGGGTAAGAAGAGAGATCAGAAGAGAAATGCCAGGGAATATATATAGATCTGAAATGAGTAGAGGCTGTCGGAATCTAAGGTGTGTGTGTGTTGGCTGTCAGAGTCTATTAAGAGGGCACAGCAACAGCCACAGAGGACAGCCTTCCCTGTCTGTCAAGTCTAGACAAACAACTGAGCCACCGTTAACGCTGAACCACTAGACGGGAACTTACCTTTTTGGAGCCTTGTCAAAGCATATGGCATATACATATATGGAACAGCAAAAAAACAGCCCCAACCTGATTTTCAACAAAAAAATTTCTGTGTATTTTAACAGAAAATTAGACAAGTCTCCAATTCTGATGTTAAAACTTCATGTAGTTCTATAGAAACGATACTGTTTATTGTCCACATCTCGTAGTGTTCTACCTAGCAGTGCTTATCCTTAAATGGTTTAGGGAGTTAGGTTTGCAGTGGGATCACTGGTGTAATTACGTGGCAATGATAAATAGTTAAAATGGCTCATGGATCTGTCAGGAAGATCCCTTGGCAGAACTTTGCTAAGGCCCCAGAGAGGTCAGGACTGGCTCTGGAACAAGCACGCTGTTGAAATTAATAGATTCGACTGTAAGTGCAGTAAGTGTTTCCAGCTTGCTTCCAAAAATGTGGTAGTTATAATCGTAGAAAACTTGAAAAGAAAACAAAAAGCAAACCCATCCAATCATAACCAGTACCATCCTTAATGCTCAAATTCTAAACATTTATGCATTTAATTTAACAAGCTTATGGAAATGTCAACTCTGAAAACACAAAAAATTAATATTTTTTTCACATGATCAGACTCGAAAGGACTAAATAGGACTAGGAATTAAAAAAAAAAAAAATCTCTAAATCTGTGCATTATTGAAATGGCTCTGCGGAGTACCCTGGATGCTCCATGGTCTACAAATACCACAGTAATCCCCCCAGACCAGACAAGAGGTTAGTCAAGGTCAAAGGGATGATGGCTGCAGGCTAGCCACGGCTAACCGAGATTTAATACCAACTAAAATCAATCCCATGTGACTTCAGGATCAAAACCATCTGATGTGCATTGTTTAATTTAAAGAATTTACTGCATGTAATCCCCCCTTTGTTTTCATTGGCAGTCTGTGCACCATGGTACAATAGCTGAAACCTTAAATCTTCCTCTAATAAAGCTCACATAAATATAAACACAGTCACGGAAAACATTTTGTATTGAACCACAAACAAAACATTAACTGCTAAACCACTCAAATACCAAAGATACACACACTCATACTCCAACTTGATCCCTGCTGTCATCGCTGACCTTTTATACTATAACACAGTTAAATATGTTCACAGTGGGCTAAAATGAGACCACAGCACAAACAAGATATCATCCAGTTAACTTTAGAAGCATACACTGACGTAAATACGTTAGATATAGTCTAGGCCCATGCAATGCAACTGCAAAAACACTAAATTGTCTGTATTAGTACACATCAAAAGGGTCTGACTGAGATAGTCAGAACATAAAACAGACTGCTTCCTTGTGTGGAGCAAACTAGAAGTAACTAATCTGTAGGCGTTACGATCCAGATGCTACAAATATGATGCCCATTTCTGCTAATATATAAATAAAAGAGGAACTGATATTTCACATGAAAGAAGCTATTTTCCACATGTAGGCATGCAGGTGTGCCTTGAAAGTTTGGCTTGTCTTTTGGTGCGCCTTGGGATTAAAATATTTGTTTGCCTTTTTAAAAATCACTGTTTCTAGGGCATCATAAAATGAAATGACTCAATGAGTGAATGAGCTATTGTTCCTACACTGAGAGTCCATTACAGACCAAACAAAATCTCTCTTAATCAGACTGAGACGAGCAGCTGATAAAGTGACCACATTGCTGGTTGGCCCGAAGGGCTGTTGAAAAATAACACAGAACTGGAACGTCTTGGTTTTTAATCCAAGACATGTCATACCCTTTATCACATGTCATATCCTCTACCTAGTATGACTCTGACACATCATGTGATCTAATAACAAAGACAGAGATGTGTGACCGCACCTGACTGCGGGGTTGTCATCAGTGTGTGTGCGTTGCGGTGAGTCGGAGGCAGGGCCGTCCTCCCCGTCCTGAGGCAGCTCTTCACATTCTGCCTCACACTTCTCATCATCCAACAGCTCTGTGATCTGCAGACAGAAATATAAAAGGATGTAAATGAGGAACACTACAAACACAAACAATTAGATTTAAAAACAGGATTACATTACAGCACAGGTAACCACAGTCCACCTGTACTTGTGCGGGTGTAGCATAATCCGGAAATGTTTACCAAAGCGGTTTCTTAAAGGGTAATGCGATGCATGTTTATTTTGCAATAAAGATTTCGGGTAGTAACATGAAACATCACTGTATTTATCTGTATCTCATGCTGGGTGGAAATATACACGCTGACATTAACCAGCCTCACAATGGAGTCCAATGAAGAGGGCCAACTTCACTGTTAGGTTTACAGTTATAAGAATAACATGTGAACATATCCTATATTTTTATTTTTCAGTGACTTTCAGTGATTGCAGAGTTAAAATCATTTTATATAAAGCTGTATATACTCTGTGTTTGCAAGACAGAACCAAGATGTTACAGTTTGTTCCATATGATATCCAAATATAGACGACGCTAATGAGTAACACATTGACAGCACAGATGTAGTCTTCAGCGGGGAGGGAAAAAAACATTTCTTTGACGGACAGATGGAGGGGGTGATGAGTGGACAAGAGACACGAGAAGGAGGGAGAAGGACGGGAACGAGGGTTTAAATTCGGGCTTGAGGATGTATCATTTTCTCGTTGACGTAGCAATGTCCCGATGCATGATAGTCACATTCCAAGACTGTAATAAGGAGAAACCAGACCACCAGGTATGCAGCATGTGGAGCTTTGCTGTTTGATATAAAATAAAAATACATTAAAAATTAACAAGTGAATGCATTTTGCTTTTAAATGGCAGATACTCAACCTTTTTTAAATGTCAAACTACATCCACAGCTGTAAACACACTGAGCACATAGTTGACATGTATGATACGTGTGGGTCTGTGTGTGTGTACTCTGCAAATATAGAAAGGTCACAGAAATGGGTCAAAAACTGATTATTAATATAGAAAAATAACCACCAGAAGACATTTTATTTAATTGCGGCTGTTTCTGGATGTTAACTCAACCATATCACACAAACTCTGTGAAAAACTGAACACACAACACACTTCCAGAATGAAAAATCACCGTCTTGTTTTTCCTTTGACTCACAGAGTCAAGTCCTATTGTAGGTGCAGGAAAATCCTTTGATTGGCCTGCACAAGCCACATATTCAAAGCTTTAACAGAGAAGAAAACAGGGTGATGGAAAAAGACGAGCTGATGCTGCGTGTTTCTAGTGCAACCTAAACTCGACAACAAACTATTGAGTTTCTGTTGCCGTAGCTCCAGTTTTAAGGCTGAGATCATGTAAGAAGGTGTGAATACGATGAGGAAAAGGTCAAGCGAGCGAGCCGCAGGGAAAGAAGAAGAGAGCGATAATGAATCTGCCAGTAAAAAGAAAGAAAGGGAGACGGGAAGGAGATGGATGTAGGAGAGAAGGTGGGAGGGGGAATAAATATGTTGACAGAAATAACTCATCATCATTCTGGTAGGTGACAACATGTGAACAAGCTGTACTTTATGCTCCAGCTCAAGGATTTCTTTTGTTGATTTAGTAAAATATGACTTTTATAAGCAGATATTTTTTTCCTGTGTAAAATCATCAGCTGGTTCTTCAGGCTACACCTTACGCTCACATTGCATTAGACACAAGTTTGACCTCAACTACAAAAACCCAGAAAGGAACGTGGATTAAAAGGTTAAACCAGATTCACTGTCATGACGCAACAACATCACCCTGTTTGCCCTTTCCTGTGCCTCTCTCCTTTGGTCTTCTCAGCATCTGCTGCTGTCACTGTACTGTCACTATGGAAACACCTCTGTTTAAAAAAAGCCCTGATTGGCTGTTGGGAAATTCTTGCATCGTCACATGTGCAGACCTAGGAGAATGACTCACAAGATTCCCTGAAGTAAGAGAGTGTGTGTGTGTGTCTGTGTGTGTCTAAGTGAGACCAAGTGCAGAACGTAGACTTTTAGACAGCTTCAGTCTCAGTTTTTATGACAGAGCTTCAATTAAGAAGTGAAAATATCCTTTATCCCAGCATGCAGTTAAGCTGAGCTACAGGGTGATATTTATCTTTACGTGTAGGTGTGTGTGAAATACTGATTAAATTATATGGAAGCCTGACAGATAATTATTAATCTCCTGACCATCCTTTGCTATTAACACATAAAAAATACAAGTGCACTCTGATGCTGTTTCACAGGAGCTGGAAAAATAAGCAGCAGTTCATGGTGATGTTAAGAGAGGACTCTGTTCATTTCTGCCTTCACATCATGTCACAATCATACTTGGACTTTTCTAGAAGCGACCCTGAATTGGATAAGTGGAAGAGAATGGATGGATGGAAACCATGTTACCATAGGAAAATATTGTTTTGATTTATTAAAACTCCAATTTTAGATGTTTATATATGAATGCAGAAAATTCATCTCTTATCTTAGACATTTAAAAATAAGAACGCGACTTTCCTTGCTTGCTTCTTTTAGCTGCTTTTCATTAAAACGTTCTCGGCTGAACCGGACATACACATAATTATCAACAAGAGAGCTCAAACAATAAATATAGACACTGTCATTTAGCAAACATCTTCCTGATGTCATAATCCAGATCAGAATATTTTGAGTGTAAAATAATTTCAGATTACATGATTGGCACAAACAGATACAAACACACACAGCAGGAAATCACAGAAAGACGGGTTAAACATTAAAATTATGCAAAACTCATGAAAAATTCTTTGCAGGGAAAATTAATATTGAATTCAGTGAACATGAACTGGGATCAAAGATTTAACAGAAGCATATTCTATCCAGGCTGCTGGTCAGTGACATGGAAAAATTGGTGTGGATATGCTTTAAATACAAAAGCCCCTGTGTATCCACATTAGCGGTTGACATAATGAACAATGAATCTTGATTGTATAACTTCCCCCTGGGCTAGATGTGTTCATTCAAATGGTATAAATGGAGTTATGAATATGGTCAACAATGTGCTGAGTAAGTTATCAGAAAGCATTTGAGGTGACGTAACAATATTAGAGGATAAGAGATGTTAAATCTCCCTGTCAAGATGACCTTGCTTGGTGATTCATTGGGTTGGTTATACAGTTATTACCCCCCCATTTAGGGCTGTGGAAATCTTTAATCAGGCTAACTTATCAAATTAATGTTTAAAAACAGAAGATGCAGTGCTTTTAGATATCGAGTCCCAGTGATGATAGACAAGTGCGTCTCTGTATGGTGTGTGTGTGGTCGAGTGGGTGAAAAGACGAGAGAGAACACTCTAGAACAAAAGGTCACGACATTGGCCCTTATTTAGCGGTCTAATCCAGAGTTTCAGGATGGAGAACAAGGAACAAGCTGCACTGACATCACTAGCTTGGCTGTCAAACTGTTTGTGGGCCAAGAACACAGAACAATCACAGAACAACTGATTGGGATGGGCATTACTGATCTCAAACTGTGGCCTACATTTGTGGTTTCCAGGGGGTCATTTGTACGCTCAGAGCGGTTTGAGACTAAAGAGAACAAAGACGAGAAACAGTTCTTTCTCATTTTCAGATTTATCTACTGCGGAGAGGAAGCTGAACTGTGAAGTGGACTTTTTTTTAAGGTGCTGGAAATGTAAAGGTCCAAACTGTTCAACTGAATCTCCTCTCAGTGCTTTATTGCTCATTCTTGCTTGCAAGCCTGCACTGTTTACTTCCAGCAGTACCACTGGAGAACAGCCCTCTGGCCTAATGTTCCTGCAGTGAGTGGGCAGTGTGATCTAGATCTTAGTCAAAGTAAATAAATCAAGAATGTAGCTGTGTATTTATAAGACGTTATTGAAAAATCCGTAGATCTTTGTGTGTTCATACTATACATCTCTCCACAACTATTATACATCTCCTCTGCTGTCCAACTAGGCCAACAGATCCTCCTTAAATAACTCCACATTCCAACTTAAATAGGCTACGACTCAATAATTTATCACTCGTGTCAGAGGTCCAAGCAAGTGTGTGTCCTCCATCCTAAGCAGGCTGTTCGCTGCTGCTGAACACCTTGATATTTATGAATTTACTACATCCACCCAGTTGGAGTTACTGTTCACAGTTCTGACCGCACCTGTGCTTTCATTAAGACAGTAATTAAGTAGACAGACAAGTCTTTCATACATGGAACACATAATCCTAGTTCATCTAGGTTTTAAAATTAATAACCTCCTTTCATTCACTCAACTGCATGTATACACAATGCAGCTGCACTACACTGCAGCTATTGATTATTTTAGTAATAGAGTAATTTTTTCAATTCCATTTTACTTATACAACACTAAATCACAACAACAGTCACCTCAAGGAGCTTTATATTGTAAGGTAGACCCTACAATAATACATACAGAGAAAAACCCAACAACCATATGACCCCCTATGAGCAAGCACTTTGGCGACAGTGGGAAGGAGAAACTCCCTTTTTAACAGGAAGAAACAGGCTCAGGGAGGGGCAGCCATCAATTGATGGATAATCTATTGATTAACCCATCAGTTAATTGAGTAATCAGATAAGAAATACTTTCTGACATTAATAAAAGTTTTTGTACTGCTGAAAACAGACGTTATTATGATGTTGACATTAATTATAATAATATGATAACTGAGTGTCCGACCTAACAGAGTCTTACTCGCTCATGTACATTTTTATTAGCTTGTGAAAAAAAAAGTTAAATATTAATGCAATTTAATTATTATTTAATAGAGTATTTTATATTATTTCTTTATTTCTCTATTTCTGAAAAATGTTATTAAAACCCCTGAAATATACATGGTCTAGTACACCCAACGCCCCCCTTTAGACTCACCCCTGTTTGCAACAGGTATTACTCCAATGTAAAACAGGACGGCTGCTTTCAGCCTTCAGAAAGCTGTATAGTTTAACCAGTCTGGTATCAGAGTAAGTTAACAGTTCATCTGCACATTTTAATATATGTTACTGCAGATTTTTTGCTGTCTTAAAACAAACAGCGGTGGATGGAGCAGCTTCAGAGTTCAATTTTCCTCATGTCAGCGTTTGTTGGACATTTTTCCAGTAAAGGTTTAAATGGTGATCACAGGAACAGCGCTGCTGTTTTGGATGTAAGTCTCGGTAATGGCTCCTCCTCTTTTCTTTTCGCGGTGTGTAAACAGAGTCCGGACTACACGTTAAACTGTGCCAGCGTCATCATCACTGCTGCTGTTGTTGTGTCATCAGGTTTTTTGTTTAAAACTGTGTGGGCTTAATGTTGTTAAACTTTTTATTCACATGCTGCTCCTAAATCTGTTGTACTGCAAGGTCTGTTTCAAGTCGCAAAGCGCTCACGTTCCTACGGCGACAACGGCACAAAAGCAGTCAAAGAAAGGAATTTGCATCGAGAAGTTTTTGTAAGCGAATTCTATGAATTACTCCATGAATCGTTGCAGCTCTGCATTAAACAGAAAAAAAAAATGACACCTGGTGCAATTAAAGGGTCATACAGCAACGCAGCAGGGAGCAGAAAAGTAATAACAGAAACAATTACCCACATACTAAGTCTTCTCACAAGCTGCCTAACAAATGCATTATAAAACATCTGTTGCTGAAGCCTTAACTTATGTCCACTTTGGGCACAGGGGATGTACAAAGGGATCTGAGGTCTTATTGAGACATGAAACAGAACAATTATGTAACAAGAAAAGAGCTCAAGAGGAAAAGGTCTGAGGTTCAGTAGTCAAATTAACTTCAAGCCTACAAGCCTCATTTAATCTGCAGAAATATCAACTGTGGCCCCAGTACGCAAGGCACTGTGGATCACAGATATTATTATTAAGATGGGACAGTGTGCACACTTTTTATGTTTGTAATATTGGTACTGCAGTGTCGCTGTCTGTCTAAAAGCTATGAGTCAGAACAGAGCAGCATTTTAATGCCACAGGATTGTGGTTGATTAGAGCACATTCATCTTTGTCAGACCTATTCCCGCCTTGTTGTGCTCCAAAGTCGAGCACAAACACACTATAAAAACAACACCTGCCTTCCACCTTTCTCCACTCATTATCGTTCATGTACTTCTCTGTTACGCTGCTTTTACAATGTCTCTCCATTTCTTAGGATGAATTGGTTCATTTTATGTGTGCTAGCTAGGCTCGACCAAGCATTTTCAACTTACTCTTTAGTTTGTAACCAGGCTTGATTCAAGGTCTCCTGTGTGAAAGCAGGTGTGTGTGGGAGATAATCCCCTTCATGAGAGTCATCCCCGGTGTAGAGCAGGGACTGGAGGTGTGAGTTACATGGTTACATCATCACCGGCTTCTTTTCCTCCTCCCCTGTCTCACCACCTCTATCTCCCTCCCTCTCTCCTTCCCTTCAGTTATTCCTTTTTTGTCTCTGCACTCTTGTCATTTCTCCCCTATCTTCCTGACTGCTTTCTCTCCCCCTCCTTCTTCAAACCACCCACTTTTTTGCCCTTTCTATTACATAAGACACATGGATCAGTGCACAGACATGTCTTTACAGATTTGCTTCTGTCTTCTCATTCTTCATCTGCTCTCACCTCCTCCATTATGTCTCTTAGAAATATTATAGTCTCACTCATCTGACAAATCAGACAATAAAACCGAGGTCAACAGCTAACAGAGGGAATGATATGAAGTAGCTGCTTGAAAGAACTTGTGCTTTATGTTGTTTTTGTTTAGAGCGCAATTACAATCTAATTAGTTGTCTTTCACAAGGCAAAGTCTTTGAAGAGGTTAAACTTTTCCTTGAATAAAAGGAAGGATTTGGCAGATAATAACTCCAAGGACTCAATATTACAAGGCAAGTGGAAGCAAAGTCTGCAGTGGTTGGGTTAAGAGCACACTAAAATAGAGGCAAAAACTGTGTGAAGCGAAGAATAAAAGATAAGGAGAGGGGAGCAAACAAAGCAAGCAGCTGAAAGGTTTTGAATAGGTGACACAATGTAGATATATAGCAAAGTTTCTCTTTTTTTTTTTTGTGGTCATACTTTTACAATGACAGGCTGCCCTTTCACTCCAACATTTTTAGGCTATCTTTAAAGACTCCCTGCTGTGGCAAACAACGTACTCTTAAATTAAAGTAGCACGGCATTTGAGATACTGATCAAGGGTTGCCTCTTTATTGTTGTATTTTTGTTATCACACAAAAGCACAAGGGCACTGTAAAGTTAAAAGTTAACTACGCCTTTCTTTGTACTGTGCACGACAGCAAAGAGAACGAGTTGTTAGAAAGCGGAGGAAAATGTTTGGTTTAGGCTCAGGTGTTTCTATAAAACGACATTCTTGTAATGCTCTGTGTAAAGTATGCAGGGGTGTGCCATTGTCCTTGGGCGGGAACACCTAGATCATTCTGAGAAAGATTTTGTTTACAGAAAAATGCTGTATTGTTTTCCTTAAACACCACTGCTTACATTTCAACATTACCAAGAGGAAGTGGGTACAGCTGAATACCAGTGTTATTTACATTTCCTTACAGCAAAACTTCAGCCTGATCTTCTAGCTAATTAATAACTACAGTTAGAGACACTGTGATTTTGTTACAAGGAAAGATTTTTGTACATAACAGTTAAATAAGTTAATGTGATGTCTTCTAGATTTCTAATAACAACATCGTCACTGGAGTCAAAATAAAGCAGAATTGTTATTCTCACGTTAGCCTTTAAGGTTGATCATTTATTACATCTAACTTACTGCTGCTGATGCCAACAACACAATGTAATGATTTATAAAAATGAAGACCTCAGCGCAAGACAGAATGTGCTTGTTAGTCAAAAACAAATTCTTTGAGAAGAAAAAAAAAGATGGAACAATCACTTCAAGCCTTTTTAAATTCTTTTATGCTGTTGGGTGACATTTATAAATTTCATCTTTCGCTTGTCATAAGATTTGACTGCTATCTCTGTGCGTCAGCGCTGAAAAAATTTCCCCTCTGACCCCGGCACGGTTAAATGGCACATTCTACAGCCAAATGCCACCAGAGAGGACGAAGAAAACACAAAGAGGATGAAGACAAAGAGGAATCTAACTTTTGTGAAAGCACGCTTTTGTTCATATGTAACGATTGATGCAAATAAATTTACTTTTTCACAAAAGTTTTATTTTCTGCAAATAACTTGGCAAGAAATTTTAAATGTGTCTTGTTTTTCCATTTGATTGTTTTGTACTTTGTTTTTATTTGCAGATTTCTAGTTATTATATCAGGTTAAAAAGGCATTTACCATCAATCTCTAAATTTAGAGACTGTGTTTATTTGAGGATAAAAGAAAAGCTACAAAGACCCCTATGGGAGAATGACCGGGGTGAACAAAAAATAGATAAAGAAGACTTTATTGATCCCAGGGGGAAAATAATCTGTTACAGCAGGAGGGAAGACATGTGTGGGCTGGAAAGACCAAAAACTGCATTAACGAGTAAGCTTGAAAATAGACGACCTCTCTGTGGACTGTGATAAAATGTTTTGCCATGACAGCACAAACTATATTTACTATATCTTCACCATTCACAGTCATTAATAAATTCAAAAGCATTTGCAAAATCAAGTGTAGAAAGTGTGCTATGCTAATTATTGTCATATTATTGGACACCGACTTCCAGAACGCAAGGCAGAAACAACAATACTGAGAGCTGTGGTATAAGAGAGATGGGTCGAACCTGTTCATTGATGGAGCTGTAGTCATTGGTGGTGGAGACATCATCGTCCTCTGAGTCAAACAGGCCCTCCTGATTGTCCAGCAGCTCTGCCAGGACTCTGCTGACAGACTCCTGGTCCCGAAGGTCCTCTCCTTCTGTTGACAGACTGCAGATGGAAAATGACAGAAAAGTTTGAGTTGGCTGCACACTGCTTCCCATGAGAATAATAATACTCCCATGAGAATAAACACCCCTCTTTTTTTAACTTCTGTGTGTAAGTGTTTTCCTGCAAGTGCCAAAAATAAAAACTTCTTTCACTCTTTAAAAAAAAAAAAATAGATATTCAGCTGTCACTCTATTCTGTGGCTTCATTAAATGTGATGTGGTATATGGCTTCAAGAGTTTCCTTCCACTGACTTTACAGCTTTATAATATGATAATTTGCACTTGATTAATCATTTCCACTGAAAATGTAACAATGAAGCTTTTGAATACAAGCAGCAGTAGTTATAAAACAAGTAATGTAGTACTGAATATATACTAGTGACATATCCACACCATCCTCATTAAGTTAAAAGTAAACATCTGTAAGATGGAGACGGTAGCTGTGTACAATGATCAAAATTAAGATTCGAAATTCTTAAATAACTGCAGAAGAATCTTACTGGAAGATGTCGGGTCCAAAGACGGCGGCCAGCGCTCCGACGTTCCAGCTCTTTTGCTGAAGTGACGCCACGCTAGCCAGGAAGCGGCACAGGAAACGCAACAGACCGTAGTTCAACTGGGGAAGGTCCTGAAGCAGATACTTCAAATTTCTACACAGCTCTTCTTCGTTGTCGTAATCTAGCAATGTGAAGACAAAAAACCGGATATCATTACGTAAGCCAATATACAATCATTTCTTTGCTTAACCACTTCCACTTCACCGTCACCGGGGCTGGAGCTCTCATTAGGCGAAAGGCAGGGGACACCCTGGACAGCTCAACAGGTCATCACAAGGCTAAGAGTATTTACACCTATGGCCAATTTAGAATCATCAAAAAACGTTAGGTTTTTGATGGACTGTGGAAAGCAGCTCCCAGGAGAACCAGCAGGTCGTGCTTGCTATGAAGAAGCACAGCTAGCGAGAGCTCGACCCCACAGACAGGATCTCTTATGTAATTATTTTATTTTTAGTTGAAAAGGGTGTAAGCTCTTATTTCAGAATCACTATTAGAACTTCTGTTATAGTCTGTGTTGCTTTTAGAGCTTGTTCTCATAACTAATGATAATGTGGGGTGAATTTTGGGTTATCGGGTCCTTCTTGGTCCTTCACAGATAGCCTTAAAAAAAATCTTATCAAGAGAAACTGCACACACAGATAACATTATGCTCCGTTTCACCTCTGGGAGAGGTGAAACTAGGTGAGACAGAGGGCGACAGAGAGGAAAATGTGCAAAAAAGGCAATCCTTTTTCAAGTGCAGTGGTGCCATTACAGAATATAATAGACTGAGAAATAAATGGCATGACAAGGAGTCTCGACAAATACCCATCCAGTCTTCTACTATAATCTGGATGACAGCAACCGGAACAACCATCATTGTGACAAGGGGATTAGAGCAGATTATCTGTGATAAAAACAGAGGGGAAAGAGGACAGGCCAAAGAACTGAAACAAAAAAGGGAAATGAAACCCATGCCTTTCAATCACATTTTTTACCCAAATACACAAAAATCCCTCAAAAAGGAAGAATTAATAACCACTGAAAGACAGCAGTTCACTCTGGGACATTGTTAACACAACCTTAGATTTTGAATTTGAGAAGAGTGTGGACAAGCAGAGGCACAAAGAATGAAGAAAGGAAAAGATAAAGGCTGTGCATCAGTGTAGCAGATATGCAAACATACAGATAATTCAGGTTCTCATTATGAAAGAGTTTGTTTCAGCCAGTTTTCCTTTCATGTAGTGATCAGACCACCGTACTGTGTACTCACAGCTTATATAACCAGCATCAGCCTACATGGGCACAGCCTTAACAGCTTAGAACAAAATCAACTTGGATGAAGACCCAGAAATGATGCAGAAGAGTGTGTGCTTGTGCTTGTTTTTATAAGAGCTATGGTCAACACTCTTTTCATAGGAAGTACATTTACAGACTGAGCAGAACAAACTCAAAGCTCCAACCGGATTTTAGGAGGACAGGGTGAAAAAGGAGGTTAACTGCATTGTACTGGATAAAAACAGACTGTGGTTAAGTGAAGAAGAAATTCGTAAAACAGCATGAAAAGAGGAAACACAGCCACGGTCACACACCTTGATAGAGCTGTAGTATACGTCCCTGTATAGCCGTTGGGATAACGGGCTCAGGAAGCTCCTGCAGGAACAGTCGGAGCAAACTGACCGCTGACGCCAGATCGGCCTCCTTCTCTAGCTTCACCTCCTCACCACTGTCATAGCGCTGACGCAACCAATCCACTCGCTCTGCATTGCCATTAACCAGGAAGAGCCCCTCCAAGTCCAGGTGACCTAAAGACACAAATAGCAGCAGTTATGAATACAGGGCTCGCAAAATCGCTAGCCCGACGTCCCGGAGCTAGCGATATCTCCGGTCGGGTGACCAAAATCTGCCCGTCGGGCCATTATATAGCCCGACGGGCGGGGCTGAGATAGATCTTGGTCGCCCGACCGGAGATATCGCTAGCTCCGGGAAGTCGGGCTAGCGATTTTGCGAGCCCTGGAATATGTTAATTATCAACTCAAACTACTTCAAAACCATTCATGTTAATATACAGTTCAATTTTCAGTATTTGGTTAACTTGGTTTGCTTATTCATTTTTGCCAGGATTTTTTAAAATTATATTATATAACAATCAAACCTTTCTCATATTTGCATAATTGTTAAGATAACCTCATCAAAGCCCTACTGTGGTTAACAAACAGGTGTTTTCATGCTTAAGTCTTTAGAGGGCTTGGCAGTAGCTTAGGTGTGGCACACTTTTTTGCAGCTAAAGGTTTGTCAAATTAAGTCCTCTTGTAGTGGTGATCAGGAAGGTATGCCAGGCATTACAGTAGTTTTGCAAGTTATAATACATACTAGGTGACAGTCTGGCTTTCTGTAGTTTGGTTTGCTTGCTTTGGATTAATTTTGCATGTCAGTAAATTTTCTAGTAGTTGATATCAAAAGCAGAGAGAAACAGAGACACTGGATCCAATCAACAATCCCATTCACAAGCTCATGTCTGTCAGAGAGCTCTTTAACAAAATCAGGCATTACAGAGTCCAAAACCGATGGTATAATCACATGCTTATTGTCACCTTGTAAAGTGTAACAACCAGGTTTAGCACCAGGAATACTATTATATTGTCATTGGTGTTTTAAAACAGTGAAGATTTATATGCTTTTTTCCACCACAGGGCATGTTTTTCTGACGATAATAACTCATAAAGATGCAACAAAATACAGCTTGGTCATGTTAGATTTTCCAAATTAGGAACTGAAAATTACCAACCTGTAAGGGAAGTAAAAACTAACCGAGTACTGTAATTTTGCTGATGCAGAATGATTCAGATTCTTCACTGTTAAACAACTTATATAAGATAAACAAAATAAAGTACAGTGGTGTGTGTGTGTGTGTGTGCAAAGACATTTGGTTATGTGGATTCTTCCCTTATCTATCAGAAAAAGCATGACCATACTGTAATATCATTCGCATGTGAGGCAGCATCACAGAGTGTTTGTGACAGAAAAGATAAACCAATCTGCAAATCTTGTCAAGGCTTTTTAGAAGACATTTTTAGAATAACCAACATTTTTCCCCTTTGTTTACCAAACATATCAGTTGATCTTGTAAAACAATATCCTGATGTTATGCACTGCGATGTCACATGAATCTGCTGCAAAAGATTTTTGGTTCTTTTTCTGGATGTGTAACTACTACTTGGCTGCAGCTACCTGAGTTGTAAGTTGTTTATACAAATTTGCCAGAAATTGTACTGAAACATATACAAACAAAAGAAAAGGGGAATATTTGATAAATGCATTAAAAGCAAAGCTCCAAAGAAATACACTGACTGCATGCATTTTCACCTGAAAACATCTTTTTAGTGGTGAGTGTTCTAGATCTGATGACTTATCGCTATCACAAATGTGCGAAAATGATCCGTTTTTGACAACACAACAAATATATGGTGTGGAAAAAAAACAAAAACACGAAATGCTTCAAACTATATTTAAGTGATAATGGTTTGATGTGTGGATTACATTTGATTATAGCCTCACTCTCCAGTTTCTTATCCGTTAACAAGCAAGATAACCAACTAAGTCCAAATGATGACAGGAATCCCGTGGGACCTGCTCCCTTTTATATCTCCACAAAGCCGTCTACATGAAGAACACCAGAGGTACACAGAGTGACAGCAGAGTTACACTAAAATAAAATAAAACGGTCTCTCTGTCTTTGCTGATCCATTAAAACACTGGGCATTTGCTCAGACATGCCTCTAATGTCTTCAGCTTTTGGCCACTGTCTTCTTTCAAAATGACATTTCACGTCATTTTCCTGCTTCAACTACTACCAGGCATCCCAGAGAGACTGAGGCCTTTTCACTGTCTTAGTAACTTCCTGACAGGCAGCACCGCTCTAATTATTGCACCAGCAGAGACCCTGGAGACTTATTACATAACCTCATGTAGTCAAAGAGCCCCCAAGTTACACAAATCACCAACCTGCTTCACTGGAAACAATTTGAAGTGGTACTTCATTTCAGTAGTGTTTAAAAAAAGTTCAGTGACAACTCCAGTGCTTTTGGGGATCCAGAAAAAGCGTATTTATTCAACACTTATTTACTTTAACGTGAAAAATGTATCCAGCGTGTCCAGCGTCCCATTGACCTGCTTTGTAAGATCTATATCAAAGATGAATCCTATTTAAATTATCAGGATGCTTCCTGATAATCATTTTTTTATTACTTTAAACCATTTATTGTCTTCTCAGGCAATTCCTTCATTTTATGTGGGATATATTTACAGCTGTGGAATTGCTTTTCAATCTCTAATGATACAAAGTACATCAACTGATCTTTACATGCTCTGCAATTTTTATCTCATGTAAAGTAATTTTGCACACAGTAAGGGTAACGACATACAAGTGTCTAATTGATATAACAAGGGTCAAACCAACAACATATCTTTAGCATAAATAAGACTGTCTGGCTGAGGTTTTAAAGAGCTATAAAACAAGTACTGATAGTGTAATGTAATCAGCACCAATATACAAGCCCAATTCAGATTTGGTTAGTTTAAAAAACAAAAAACAAAACTTGGATCTGGCTAGTGAAAGAGTCAAGCATTTTACTTCTCATCTTTCAGACTGAGCTGTCTTAACTGCCAACTTCTTTTTTGTAAGAACATGACAGAAGACTGAAGTTACTGTTCTGTGACGCTCATACAGAAATGTTCTAAGGGGTTGTAGGAAAATCCAGGGCGAGCGCTTGGTAGGTTACTCTCTTCACTCTCTTCACAAGTGAGGCTGAAGTTGACAGAAGTGTTATGTAACAGAAGGAAGCCAGCCGTGGAGCTGTCTGCCAGGGCCTTCAGAATTTATCTTATCAAAAACTGGATCCCACTAACAACATATTTTGGTTTTATCACGATGTAAGATACTGTAGCTCAACAAAAGCAGGACTGAAACATCACAGACTTAATCTGATTTAGCTGAACATCCAACATTTTGTACTGAGAAATTGTTTAAATTTTTGGCTCGACGTGTTTAGTTAAATAAACAGAATTACATACAGGTGCAACCCCTCGAGTCAAACTACAGCTAAAACGGAATAAAAGGATTTTGACATCAGCCGTGGAGTTATTTCTACATTAAGTAAACTAACATTAGTGGTAATTATGTAAGATTATGTAATGTCTGTATCCTGTTACAAATTAAACGTTCCATGTAAATATGACTCATAACTTTAACTGAGGGAGATGCAGCAGATCCTTACCAAAAAGAAATGAGGTGAAAGATCTGCTTCAGCCACATGCAAAATTTAAGGCACCTCTTAAAATTTAATCACAGAAGATTTAGAGAGGAGCTTTATCCCTACATGAACTTCTCTGCTTCTTTTGTACACACTGAAGGTCTGTAACTAGGCTAAGTTCCTCTGGCTATTTTAAGTTCATTTAAGAATTAAGCTACTTTCAGTACTATTAATAATTATTTAGACTCTTTCCCTCTGATTTAATTTCAATAATTACTTCCTCCAAATCATTTCCCTATTACTGGGCTATGTACCAGAGGCCTTTAAGGGGGCAGTGATTAAACCATTACTTAAAAAGCTGTCACTTGACCCAGCTGTCTTAGCTAATTATAGGCCAATCGCCAACCTTATTGTTATCTCAAAAATTCTAGAAAGAGTAGTTTTAAAACAGCTAACAGATCATCTGAAGAAGAATTGTTTATTTGAAGAGGTACAGAAACAGAATTAGTGAAGGTTACAAATGATCGTCTTATGGCCTCTGACAGTGGACTCATCTCTGCATCTCAGTAGACCTCAGTGCAGCGTTCGATACTGCTGACCATAATATTTCATTACAGCAATTAGAGCATGTTAAAGGTACTGCGCTGCAGTGATTTGAGTCTCTCTAATAAACTTCAATTTGTTAATGTTAATGGAGAGTCTTCTTCACACACTAAGGTTAATTATGGAGTTCCACAGGTTTCTGTGCTAGGACCAGTTCTGTTTACTTTATACATGTATAGTATACACTTTCCCTGCTATGCAGATGATACCAAGCTCTATCTTTCCATGAAGCCAGATGACACACTAATCAGTTAAACTGCACGAAACTGCAAGTTTTATTAATGACATAAAGACCTGGATGACCTCCAATTTCCTGCTTCTAAATTCAGATAAAAGTGATATTATTGTACTTGTCCCTTCAAATCTTAGAAATATGGTATCTAACCAGACACTTAACTCTGGATGGCATTACCTTTGCCTCCAGTAACACTGTGAGGAATCTTGGACCCGTTTTTGACCAGGATATGCATTTCAATGTGCATATTAAACAAATATGTAGGACTGAACTAAACTGAACTGAACTGTGTCTCAGTCACTCACCGTGCTCCTCAATGTAGTCGACAATATCTTTTACTAGTGCAGGAACCTCATGGCCGCTGATAGTGTGTGTGTGTGTCACATCCTCCAGAGGAACACCAAAAACCCGTGTGGTGCTGGCTGAGCTCCCGCCCTCGTTGCCTGGCAACGGAGACACGCTCTTCCTCATGGCCTGCTCCTCCTCCTCCTCACCACAACCCCGCCAAGACCTCACGTCTTATAAAGGAAGAAATGGGTGAAATTAGACATAATGTGAGAGAAAGACAGAATGCAGCCTGGCTTAAAAAAAAAATCTTCATCCTTGATCATGCGGGCTTATAGATACCAAGAATAATTATTTAGAGGCGCCAGTAAACAGTCATGCAGGACATACAGGACTGACTGGCTTTACTAACTGTTAAATGCCAGTGAGTGGGAGGGGGCAGGGCCACAGCTACAGGGTAGTGACCTGCAAAGGGATTTTGTAAAAAGAGGGTAGGTGGGGGAGTAGGACATCTTATGTCAGTTTTGTTTACAGTCTTCCAAAGACTGCATAATCAATTTACCAATAAATAAAGAAACAATCATTTTTGAGAAGCTTTACCCTGCAAACATTCAGATTCAAATTTCCTTTGACTAAAATGTGTAGTCAATAATCAAAATAGCTACTGACTAATTGTCTGGTTTTCAGTTTGTAATACTGTACCAGTGTTTTTATCCTATAACAAATGTTGCATGACAAATTGCTTTGTTTGCTTCCTGCAGTCTTATATTATGTCTTCTGTCGTCCTCTGTAGCTTCTTTAGAGGTGATGACATTAAGGATGGGATGAAAATTAATGCAAAATAAGCAAATGAAAAGTCTGATATTGACGTTGGTTGTTTGGTGAGTAATCTAAATGCAAACATCGACAGATGGTGTCCAGTCCACTCATCACTGGGGGAGGAACATCAGTTTATCAGAAATGTAATCTCAGTTTGTTCCAGTGAAACTAATCTTACAGTATTATGTAACTAATGATAGCGGTCTTTTAAATGTAAGCAAGTAATCTGGCCTTATTTACAATAATGACATACAATGCAATATAAATATAAATGACATACTATATGAGTACATATTTTAATAGTTTCAAACATCAATGTTAAAACATTTTGATTTTCAGATGAAAATAGAAAAATATCAGCACTAATAATTTAAAATATTACAAAGAATGCATTGAACGTATGTAGATAAAGCTACATATATTCAGTGTGCTTCTCTTTTACTCTCTTTATATCCAGTTTGTTTTACAATATCAAGAACTACTATGTTTAAGCCTATTTTAACAGATTGTTCGCAATATTAAGTGGATACTAGGGCTGCACGATTAATCGTTAGAAAATCGCGATCTCAATTCATACTTATGCGCGATCTCATTTCCAAATGACAACGATTTAAAAAAAAAAAAAAAAAAAAAAAGACGACGACGATTGTACCGCATTTTGATCCGGGACGTAATCTGCATGAAAACAAGCGCTCACTCTTCCTGCTCAACAAATGACAAGGGCGGAGCCTTATACCACATGATTCAGAAGCCAGCTGGGTGCTAAATTGGCAGGGAAAAAACAACGGAGAGCACGTGAGAGATGACGAGAAAGTGACAGGAGTAAATCCGTCCTGGTCAACCACCCAAACATCAATAACGGGAACCTTATACAGCGCTTCCCCATACCCGTCGAACTCCCGCAGGCACAAAGAAATTACGGAGGCTATCACTTATCTCCTGGCTAAAGATATGGCTCCCATCAACACTGTGGAAAACGAGGGATTTAGGAAAACGATCAACACCCTAGACGCTACACACTGCCGTCCCGCAACTATTGTTACACTACCTGCTCTATACACGCAGTGTCGAGCAACGGTGGAGACGACATTTCAAGCAGTACAACATCGGCAACGACAAAATGTGAGACATTTGTTGTTTTTATGTTCAGTCTCAACTGTTACGAAGGTGATGTGCAGTTAATATGTGCAATAAATATTTATATTGGAAAAGAAAATCGTGAGAGAATCGTGATCTCAATTCTAAGCAAAAAAATCGTGATTCTCATTTTATGCAAAATCGTGCAGCCCTCGTGGATACCTTCATAACATGTACCAATGACTGCTTATTTTACAGCCCTTGGCAGAGTTCATCGGTTGTAGCTAATTAATTCTTGGCTGTAGGATGATGTGCTCTTTGTATCCTCAAATCTGGGCTCTTTATAGCACCAAGAATCATAAAGATAATAAAATGAAATCTAAGAAATAGTTTATAAGGAAGTGTGACAATGAGACATTATGATAAACTCGCTTTGGCAAGTTTACCACACTGTTGACTGTATTACATAAGTTCCAAACTGCTCAAAAAAAACCCGACGTGCATCTGTGCGTCTTATCTGTGATCATGGCTTAGAAATGCACCGAGTCTATTTTCCCCTTCAATTACGGATGTGGCTCGGTAAGTGTTGTGTGTTTGTGTGCACTCACCGTGTAGCAGTGAAAGTGTGTTCTATCCTCTCCTCCCCTGGCCAGTAAACCACTGAACCATCTATGGCTGCTTTAGGTTGTGGCAGAAGATGAGCCGGTAGTTCCTCATTGACAGACCGCTAATCCCTCGAACAGGATTCCCTTCTAGCTACACTGAGAAGAGAACCAGGAAAAGAAAAAAGATGGAGGGGAAAAGAACAGGAGATAATGGCAGAAGAAGACAGGATAAGGATGGAGACAAAAAAGATGGAACGTTTTAATTAACCAATCGCAGGTGTGTTGAAAAACATAATTAGCTACTTCATGTAGTAACAATGGGTTTCATGTGGGCTATAGTTTTCCACTTCCAGTTTCTATTCTCAGGCTTTATATTCATACATTGCATGTTCATGGTTATTTAGTGATTTAGAGATGAAAGATGCATTGGGCCCAATACCAAAAGTGGAATCGCAGCAATAAAAACCCACAACAGCGAGTTTCAGTTTTCCCTTCTCTTCTTCTAGTTTTTCTATGCTCCAAGCCCATTTTCTTTTCATCTTTCTTCATTAAAATCCTTTCTTTCCTGTTTCTTCACTCCCCATTCTGTTTTTCTGCTCTCCTTGCTCGCTAATGAAATCTTCAAGGTTTGAGATATTAGGCTGTCTAAAAGTCAGCTGGAGAGCTGAATACAATAATTAAACCAATAAAGATTGTTCTGGAAAGCTGTACCATAGTGTCTTACAGACCTGTGCCTGCCCGTATGCACAAAGAGTCCCATTTAATCTGTCTATATTAGGTGTGTTCCTATTGACTTCCTGCCCCTTTAGAGTGTGCATATGTGTCTCAATACTGCCGTTGTATGAATGTGAACTATTATTTGCCCAGACAGGACATGATTGCATGTTAGAATACGTGCAAAATGAGATCTAGCTGATGAGTGTACGTGTCTGAAAGTATATTAGAAAATTTTACTTTTGCTTAACTGGTCAGTATGGAAATATGTACCACAAACTGTATTTTATGTTGATGAAGCAAAGGAAAGGCAGGTAGACCCATTTAGGCTCCAGACTCAATAAAGCAGTGTATAAATGCACTATTCCATTTCACACCTTTCTTCCCTATCTTATTCACAGTTTTGGCTGTGTGTTACACAACCCACCTGGCCTACTTGGATTCAACAGTTCTACATTAAGAGAAGCGCAGTAGTAGAGATAAACAGGAACAGAAATTGGCACGACAGGAAAATACTGACAGATAAAAGATTTGCCTCTCTTTGCAAAAACAGTAAGATTTCAAAATTACAACAGTACCTAAATCTCCTAAACAGTCATCTGGATCATGTAAGTAAGACCATCAAATGTAGCCAGTTACAAACCTTTTTAAGAGCCTTGGCAACAACCATATGGAAATAAAGCCCTGTGCCACGTTATGAAAGCTATAAACTCTGAAAGCTGCAATCTCAAATCAGGAAAACCGTGAAAAAAGTCCAGTGCACTGACTTAAGCACTAACGATAAAATGAGCTCTTTGCCATTTTTGGTTAATATAAAACCTAAATCAACCATCAGATTACTTGGAATCGTATTTCTGGGTTTTGTGGGACTCAGCTGAAACAGAGTTTGCATATTATAATTGTCAGGCACAGCCATGTTTCCTTGTTATACACAATGTGGTACTACATGTGCTATGTTGTGATGAAGAAAAGAGCTGCAATAAACAGAAACAACTGTTTTCAAGTTTGGTTTTTAAGGCAGCACACATAATTATTGTCTCTTGTACCATATGGTCTGTTTGGGGACTAAAGTTTTACTTACTCTCCTATCTGCCATTTTGTTTGAGTACCAGTGTTCCCATCTTACTGAACTGTTGTCTGCAAAAACTAAGAGAGTGATATTTAATATCAAAGCTTTCCCAATAACTACATAGTAGAGCTGGGCGATATGACCCAAAATTCATATCTCGATATTTTTTAGCTGCATGGCGATATACGATATATATCTCGATTTTTTTTTTTTAAGCCATAAGGTAAGAACAAAAAGAGTTTAGTCAAAGCTGTGTCCCAGATGTCACACAGGCACTTTTATTAACATACAGCGTAGATGTACATGAAGAAATTACTCAAAAATAAATTATCAGCATTTATTAAATAATAATGCTCCATAAATAAAAGAACACAATGTTGTTTTTGTGCATAACAAAGAGCTCACAATTGTGCAGTCAAAATGTAAACTAAAAGACGCTGAGCATAATAACAAAGAGACAGATTTCACAGCTGCTCTATTCCCAAGTTCTACTGCGTGACTGACAGCCTGGAGTTTGAAATCCTCTTTGTAACCATGTCTCTTAACAGGTGCCATTTATGGTTCTTATACACACACACAATACGGTAATATTACGTTGAAGCACAGTACGTATCACTCCGCGAGGCTCCACTACGGTAGCCGTAATGCTCCGACAATCCATCAAGCGGTGCGGCTCTGTAGCTTACCAAAGTCGTACTAAAACATTTTTTGACAGATTGCTGAGCGCCCTGTACCACATAAAAACGGTTCGCAGTCAGTAAGCACAACCAGAATTCATACATAAGGTGCACTGTCGATTTTTGAGAAAATGAAAGGATTTTAGGTGCTGCATGTCGTTAGCGCGGTTAGCTCGCTAACACGTTGACGCCGTCCAGCCCCACGCACGGGGCGATCCGCGGTAACTCGTTAACGGAGATTTGCCGTGTTCATCTTGTCGTTGCCTGCAGGTGAAGCTATGGGGGAGGGGGAGTTGTGTTCAGTGAAGGAGAGGCGAGGCCGAGTAACGCAGTGTAGAGACAAAAATGGACGAAAGGGAGGCAAACTTGCGGCTCCACAAGTATAATTATAACGTAACATATACTATATCGATATAAACGATATTGTCACATCTTATATCTCGTATGAAAATATATCGATATTTTTTAAAAACTCGATATATCGCCCAGCTCTACTACATAGGATATTTTACTTAAGTTCATCAAACTGACTTTTCAGTACCCTTGTGTTTGCTCACAGTTATTACTAATAAAGAGATTCTTCAGCCTCCAGTTTTTCTAAGGCCAACTGAACTGGCATTGCTAAGCCTCTTTAAAAGCCAGAGAAAATCCCACTGTTGCAGCTAAAACTCTTGTACTGGGTCAGAGCCCACAAGCTACACAGCTTTGTTCTCGGAAAACAAAGTCATTATGCAAGCCCTAACTACTGATTTCTGAATATTGTTAGATGATTATTGATTCACCAGGCTGAAAGCTTTAATAGCAAAAGCCTGACATTAACAGACAGGTTCAAAACACTTGAGCACTGTCAGACAGAGGAACAGACAGATGAGGACAATCTCTAATCAAGAGATTAGACAACCAACTAAACCAAAGCCTTGCCTGCTATGAAAATTTACTTTAAAAGATCTCTGCAGTGTTTGGTCAGCAATAGAACTGATTTGTATGCTTCTATCTGACTGTCTTAAACCCAAATACATTTTACAATGTCCTTCTAAATAATAAGGGGCATTGTTGAACGTGACAAATTTTAAGTGCTTGAGGAGAGAAAAATAAACCTGAATAAGAACGAGGAAGGAAGGTGTTCAAAGAAAAAGACACACACCCAGAAAGGTGTACACAGAGACACACAGCTAAACAATAAGACGGTAAAAAGCCATGAGCTCACACATTTCAATTGGGAGGGACCGTGTGGTCCAATAAAGAACTGGAATGCATATCATTTGGGAACAGGCATATTCTTATTGTTTCCCTCACAACAGCTGCGATAGAGGATGAAATGACTGGAATCATTTGTTTCACATTTGCTTATTAGATGCCAAAACATCATACTGTTTTGGCATCTAATAAACATCCAGACGTATGGCTATGGCTCTGCTAGTCTTCTGGCATTTTCCAATTGTACTTTATTGTCTCACTAGAATAAACACGGTCAGTTGATGTGCTAAAGAAAGCACAGAAGATAAGCTAAATTAACTGTTTCACCCTCTGAAAGTCAAACACTGCTAATGAAAAGACTTGGTTAATGTTTGACTATGAGAATTTCTGGTTTTTGAGCTTATGGTGCAGAAGGAACAGAAACAAATTTGAAATGAATCACTTATGATCAGAACTTTCAAAGTAAAATACAAGTTTGCAGAAACTGAGTTAAGGTGGCAAGCTTAATTTTTTCCCAGGGACTATATTCACAACTAATCATGTGATTTGAGTCAGTTCAACTACACCTGCCGGGAGAATCAGATTCTGGATCGTGACTCTATCCAATAAGCTTGCCATGTGACTTGTATCACATTTCAGTATGGCAGCACCTGTGTTCACATAGATATGAAACCTGAACAGAAAGATCAGAGGTTCCACAATATGACTATGACCACACAGTTCACTGACATGGTCCAAGTGATAACAGCAGCAAAAAAAAAGAGGAAAAAACTATGAGAACAAAAGACTTAAGTTGAACCTCTGATGTGCAAAACAGTGTCTTTTCCATTAAAACAGAGTCCATGACCACAATGAAAATAAAATATTCACAGGGCATTATAAATAAATCAGCAAAGTCTCCCCAACGCGCACCATGGTGTGAAATCTACTGAATAAAAGAGATCAAAGTGGTTCAATTCTGCAGTCTGTGATCATTTGCCAAACTATCATGGTCAAACTAAATGAGGGAAGTACAAGGTGACAAAAAGAAGGTTGGAGGAAGTAGCTGGGCCAGGAATTCTCTTCATAAGAACAAACCCAGAAATTGCTCCTGTTTCCTGCATTTCAGTAGTTCTGTTTTTCATTCTCAATGATGTACTGTCTTAAATTTCTGAGCTTAAAAAAATATTTGCACAGATTGGCTTCGTGGATTCAAAATGGTTTTGTTTGCTCTTTAGAAGATTATATATAGACTTTGTCAAAATCTGAAGAATTAAAAAGGCTTCATTCTCATACAAAAGATATATTCAATCTAAAAAACAAAAAACCCCAACTCTATTCTCTCAATTAAACATAATAGTGGTACAAGAAATAGAGTGTTTTCATTGTCATTTAAAACAAAGTGCCTGGGAGTTTTTTAGCATTTATATTAAACCAAAAACTAAAAAAGAGAGAAGCCCTTTGTTGTGCCCCGGTGGCCCACCTGGTAGAGTAACTGAACCTGGCATTAAGGATCAGTAGGCCTTACTGCAGTGCCCCAAGTTCAACTCCAGCCTTTGCTTCTGTCTCCCTTTCAATTTGTTTAAGGTAATGATATAAATTTCCTGTGAATTCGTGTAATAGTTTATTGGAACTTGGGTGTCTACGTGACTCAACTGCCTCACAAATCTATTCTGAATTTCTTGAACCTTGCCCCTGAACAATTCTTGCCAAGTATATTACTTAAACACATTAAAGAAAAAAAAAAAAAAAACTAATGAAACTAAAGTAAATATTTTGACACAATAAAAACCCAGTCTTAAAACTTAGTGAAACATAAGACCTAAGACATAACATAAGACAAAAGGTAAATAACAGAAAACTACATAAAACTCTATGTAAAATACACATGCGATACATACATACAAAGAAAAACATACATACAAAGAAAAAAAAAGAGATTTTCATTCTCTTTCCTGAAAGTCTTAAAAGGTAAAACGTGAGAAGAAACATGAATCCCCTAAACTTTATCAACTTTTATGGTCTGCCATAAAACCATTATTATGGCCTCATATTTCCACACGCACCTACTGTGTTAGGTGTGTTGGACTCAAGTCATTTCGTACATGTATCCATTGGTTGTTAAGTCTTTAGTTAAGTCGATAATGTTGGAATGACCCACGCCAACCCCACCCCCAAAAAAAGGTCTGTCACTGAAGTAATGAAGATGACGCGTCACTTTAAGCACTCATCAAATGTATCAGGCATTGGTATTTATCATTCAGGGTGTGTATACTTAAACATTTTCTGTGCCATCTGATTTGCAATCTGAGTTACTGAGCACAAAGTGGCGGCTTTTAAATTGAGACTCATTTACTCAGATACTACTTACAACATGTCACCTCACAGAAATGGTGTTAATTTTCTACTACCTTGAGCCCAGTTAGCCATTCGTAATGTTTAACTAATTTGCAAGAACCTGCATAACACGAAGCATATCAAAAACCTGCTAAGCACAGCTAGTGATTATGTTGATCCCAGCAGCTAAGGTGTTTTTACATTATACACAGCTGTATCAGTCTCAGTATACAAAACATTAACAGATAGGGCTTCGAAAAATAAACAGTTTGCATGTGAGAGCCCGTAAAAGAAAGCACGAACACAAAGACAGGAAATACAACAGCTATTAAAACATATATAAATCAAAAACATGTAGGTGGTGTGAAAGCTGACCTAAAACCTGTCTGTGCACATTTTAAGCTGTCTGGTATTAGTGCCAAGTCTTTTCATTTGCCTTGTAGCACTAAGCCACCCTAACGATACACCCCGTCCCAGCAAAAGGATGTTGTTGTAATGTTGTAATAACTTCCTTGTTTTCTTCTTCTTCTACATGTACATTTTAGTGACATGCTAAAATGTCTAATGCTAGTGAACATGCAGATAATGTTCACTATCCACCAGACTTACTTCTAAATGGGCAAAATGCATGAATGGCAACAACAGAGAGCAGGGATTTTGGTGAGAAATAAATACTCTGTCATTTAGATTCTCGCTGCAAAAATTACAAATTTGATACTTAATATTATTATTATTTGTTTTATTCTCAATTTGTACAATTTAAGAAAAATATTAAGTAATTTAAAACAATATATACATAGATAGCACTATCCTTTATGTTAAAAAGCCTAAAGGTTGAATAGCATCTAATGAGTTATTACATAGACTGTTCATGGCAAGTGTATAAAGCAACAGAATAGAAGGATTACATATAAATAGATGTTAACATAAATAAATACATTTTCCTACTAAGACTCAAGTAGATACTACTATAATCTATCTAGCTTAATCTGTAGATTAGTTTTAGAGTTGAAGAGTATTATTTAGCATTCAGTCATTTATTAGTACAAAATCAAATATTTTGTGGATAGTTAACATTTTTAATTTTAGGTTAAAGTTTTATTTTATTTTACAACTTTGAAATTATAGTCTATTTTTTGGAGGCAGACAGCAGCAGGTCAAGTCAGGCTGAGAGTCTAAGATACAGACAGATGGGGGAATAAAGAAGGAGTAGAGTTATAGAGAATAAAAGAGCATCATAAAGAGAATGGCTAAACAGAATGGCTGAAAGGATAAGAAGAGGAAAAGCACAAGGGAAAAATTGAGTAGTGTATCCACACAAAGACGGCACATCATTTTTACAATTTGTTTGTGTATTATTTTTCTTATGCCAAATGAGGAAAACTGGCAATTATCTTGCTCAAACAGAATCCAGTTTGTGTGCAGAAACACTAATGAAGTCACAGAAGAAAGGGCAAGTGAGGTAAGGAGAAGATCAGGAGAAAAAAAAAAGGCAGTAAAGCTGGTGTTTGCCCTTGAATCAGCAGCAGCAGCTCACTGCCCTAGCCTAGTTTAGCTGCTCCTTCTGTGATAAATTAATAAGCACATGTCTTTGGGGGACATCTTCTTTTCAGGCCTTGTTATCTCTTTCCCTCAAGAAATATTCACAATCTTCCTGTTAATTATTTTGAAGATGCAGGGGACATCTAATAAAAATAACCATTTCAACACATATTTTTATACTATTTCATGTCAAATGAAAAGCAACATGTACTTTAAAAACTAGTTCAATTGGCTGTCAAATGTTGGTTAGCTTGATTTTCTTTGAAGCTAGAGAATCTGATGAATATGACAGAGCAAGGGTTGGTGAACAGAGCTAAATCTTGTTTCATGTACTCCAATAAATCCAGCCTATGCAGCACACATCATATCATTCTGGACAGTCATTTAGAAAATGCAACCTACAGACATTTTTGGAAACTGTAACAGAAATTTTCTGATACTTTATACTGATACTTTATGGATAAACAACCATCTGATTTATGAAGGCCTTTGAATTAATTTGTCTTAAAATTTCATAGGACTCTTTCAAGGGAAACGGTTAAAAAAAAACAAAAAAAAAACAACAACCTTTCTTTGCTTCCCAGAAGGGCTTTGACATTGAAAAAAGCTCTAACGCCTACAGTGGAAACACAAGTGCAGCTCTGTGCAGCCAAATGTGGGAGTGGAGGGAAAGCAGCATTTTGTTTGGGACATTTGCATAAAGTTTGATTGGTTGCCATCTGGGTAAACAGACATACAGAATTTATTTTTTTTAACACTTTACCAATAACCCAAATCAGATTTTTCTTAAACTAAAGAAATGGTTAAGGTCATATTTTATTAAATATAACCATCTTAAAAAAGGTAATTTGCACACAGACTGTGCAATCTCCCAAAGAAGTCTATTATACAGTATACAAAGCGTATATTACTGTCTAAGCATTGGCTATATACTGTGGCTTTACTGACAGGAATTATGTCTGGATGACAGTAGGCCATCACTAACATTCAGCAATGTTGCATAAAAGATAAAAGGGACTTTTGATAGTGTATTATTAACTTTTAGTGCAGCCTCTTTATCACGCCAATCCCGATAGAGCAATTACGTAGTTGAAGATTTTTTTTGTTTAGAGGCCTTATATCATGAACGTTTAATTATTTCCCTCAGGCCTTCAGAGGTGAAAACTGTACTTTAAATTGTCCCCCTAGAGCTAACACTAATATATCCTTAGAAAACTAAGTAATAATAAACCAGTGGTTTTTGATCAAACGATAGCATCTACAGCAACAAAGTCATGTGGAGCTGGCACATCTAAAGTAATTACCCTCTATCAAGAAAAATTATGCAAAGGATTATGAACAAGAACATTAATTACTGTAAAATTGGGGTTTTAAGTCAACAGCTCTATTTCAAACTTGTACTGTAAAGTAACTGCAGTTGTCATTTTAACGTTCAGGTGTGGTTCACACTAAATTCAGCAGGTGTATAATCTGTGGATAGGTTTTGTATGGTGATATATATCTCATGTCTTGTATGCATATTATGTATGTAATTGGTTATTTATTTTGATGGTACTGATATCTATTAAATACATAGTAAATTTGATTGCTATGTCTTTCTTTTTCTTAGTTGCCATGGTGACAAAATATGCACCACTGGTCTGAAGTTCACTTCCTACTGATATACACGACATACAAATTTGAAAGTAAATGTTTTGTTTCCAGAGCTTTCATATACCTCAACACACTCATTTCAGTTCACCATCAAAGCATTACAGATAAGGTGGTATCCTGACCTTAGCAGAGCTTGGAGGAGTTACTGGGCCCAGCCTCCTTTGAGGCAATGACTTTGAGCTTTATTGATTTAGCATCGATCTCTATCACCTCTTTCTCTCACTCGTTCTCACATTGATGGAAATTTCCAAATGTCTGCACTCCAACTTTGGGCCAGTATTCTGCTGGTATTTTACTTCACTGTTGCCTTTGTACATCGTGTATGTCTGGCATCTCTGTGAAAGCAGTGACGGTGCAATGTGAAAGTCAAACTCAAACAATGAGGAAATCCTAAGCCTGTTGTCCAGTATCACAGAATGAATATTCTTTGCATTACTATACAAAGACTGAATGAGGCTCAATTAACACAGAACTAATAGCCTACACAGGATAGTACAAGTCTTGTCATTCCCATCTGTGTGTGAGTTCCTGTGTGCAAACAATAGATCAAAACACCAGCTGTGAACATAAGCTGACAAATGAACAGGCTGAAGAGCATTTAAACAGTGACCAAGCAAAATCTGATACGAGTTCAAGCTATAGTTTCACAGAGAACAGAGGAAGTGACATTTTAATTATAGCTTTTGCTGCTGTCTTTTACTTCCTTTAACTGGAACTCTTTTTATATTTTTAACTTTTTTTTAAGTGAACAAATCTACATTGTGGTAAGTAGTTAGGTTAATTAAGAGGGATATTTTAGCCATTACATTTAGGCAGTTTTGCATTCTCACCAAAAAGGGCAGAGAAATGAGCTTAGATCAATGAGGATTTGCTTCTCAATTATTGCTCTGTGGCCATGAGTCAATGCTTGTTCTCCACATGCATCGAACACACAAAAGAGTCGATTTTCTCTTCAAGATGGACTTGCTAAATTTTGTTTGCCATTTTTACTATGATAAGAACAGAGGTATAATAGATAATTAAAGTCAAGGCAAATCACAAAAAATGTAATTGAAAAAGCACCATTTTTTTTACCCAACTAATTCCACGTGTGGAAAAAGGAACAGCACGTTCAAAAGTATCCAGAGTAATGATGTAATTTTCTTTCTGTAAGTGGAAACCCATCTGGGAAAACGGAAACGCACAACAGAATCTAGCAAGACTGTGCACTTATTAAAGTGTAATGTAAACAAAATATTAAGAGTGGGAAACAGTTCATATTATTGTTTGTAGACTTCAAGGGAACTGTTTCATGATATTATAATCACTTAATTGTTGTTGTTCAACCTAATGATACTGATATTTAAAAACTAATATAAATAATTATTAAAATGTAGTTTCCCATGCATGTCTAGTTTTATATAATGCATGGCCTTTGTGTACAACTTTAAACAGTTCTGTGTTTGCTATGATTTTTATAAATGTTTAAAAATATTTCCTTAATTTTACTGATTTATATGAACAGTAATAGAGAGTATCCATCATATTCATGTAACATTGTAACATAAACCCTTAATGTGCCCAGATGAAAATAAACCAAAGTACATCCCATTAAATGAGTTTCTGTGCAAAAGCCAATGCTGAACGAGTGAGCACAGCTGATCCCAGATCTAAGTAAGAAATGACTTGACCTGAAATGGCTCCAGAGCAGTGTTGAGAGGTTTTAATAGCTGAGTTTGATGCCAGCAAACTAACTTTACCCTTCAATCCAAGCCAAACAGCACTACTGCCAAATCAAGACAGGAAAACTCACCTCTGAGGTCAAGGTCAAATTAATGTATTAGCCATTTGCAAAGCCTTGCTCTAGCTATCACAAGTATAATTCAAGAGGTTTGAAAGCATGCAGTAATAGCTGACTGACTGTTGGCTTTACTGACTGCAATTTGGCTTAAACAGGACTTAAAACAAGGGTGAATTCAAGTTTTGTTTTTACTGATCACCCACCCCAGTTGTGATAGTATATGAGAAGTCACTTACATACATTATAAAGGAAAAAATAATCAACAAAAGTGAGTCACTATTTCTTTCTACAAATAAAAAACAAGGAAACTTGGGCAACTAAACCAATTCAGTCTTTAGTTTCCGGTAGCTGTTATATATATATAGCAGCTAATATAAACATATTATAGACAGGGTAGCAACTAATTATGCAAACCAAAACTGAAAATAGATATAGAAACCAATACGCTTAGAGATATTTAGCGACTGGGGCTTTCCAAAGCAGGAAGAAAACCACAGACTTAATGTACAAAGGTCTGCAAATACTGTAGAAAATAGTGCTAAGAGTTACAGATATATTTTATGGTCGTTTGTCATGCTGTATTTCCAGTTATATGACCTTGCTCACCAGGCAATCTCTGTGGTTGCTGGACACTCAGCAGATGCTGTACGGCTAGGGCACTGCCCTTAAACCTACTGAGAACATGGTGTCAGCCCCAGATTACTTAACCCCAACCAGCTGCTCAGTACAGGATTTCTCCATCTGCCTAATTGAATACTGTAGCCCTCTGCTTTTCAAATGAACTCCAAACTAAAATTAAGAACTGCTTTCATCAAATAACTACAGCAAATAGAAACAAGAACAAAACCTGTGAGAAGTATACTGTTTATCTACTAACAGACTAAACAAAGTGAGTTATTTTAAACTTATAAATGTAATGATCAATTTCTGATTTGGAATTTTCAAACACTGTAAATACAAATTGTCAAAAGATTGTAACCACTCTCTATTGGCCTATTGTTGCTGCCCAAACAGTTCTGACCCACAAAGCCTGGAGGCTGCAAGGCCTTTTAAGGTATTTCGCACTCAGACATGAGCAAAAAGATCCGTCAAGTCCTTCAAAGTGCAATGAGGATCTTGTTTTACTTCCCCACCCCAACTCCATCTCTCTTTTTCATAGTTTTTCCCTTCATGGTACTCATCACTGATCTTTTAAAGATGATCAGTCAGATCTTTACACAAGACTGATTCTCTAGCATTCTCCAGAGATCAGTTTATACGTGGGACATTTAGTTTATACCAGACCCAAGTGCTATCTATCCCCCTCACCACTCTCCTTGCTGACCACTTCTGCAAAGTGTTATTTCATACCACAAGGAGCTTGATAACTTAATGCATTTTGTGTCAGTTTTTTAGAAGTAGTGACAAACTGTACTTTCACATGACTTCCTGATTTCATAATTACCTGACACAGCGATTTTTACTGAGCTGTTTACTGTCATTGAGGAAACAGTGATAGCTCCATGTTTGAGAGCACTTAGCAATTACATACATACATACCAAAAGGATCATACTAGTCATATCTGTTGGTGGAAGTCCTAAAGCATGTACACGTGGTATTTATCAAACCAAAGGGTGATTTTCATCATTTCCATCTATTCTCAATGTACAGTTAAAGTTCTGATATTCTTTGTTATTCAAGGTAAATGACAAAATATGGGGAAAAAAGCTTCTATGAGGGGTTTTTTTTCCCCTCATGTAGAAGCTTTCGTTTCTTCAGCCACCCAGTGAACCATCTCCATTTACACAGTCTTTGAGCCAGGTCAGTGACACACAGCATGACACTGCCTTCGGGCAGTTTTGGTTTAATTTAAAACAGAAGGCAGTGCTTTGGATTTCCTCAGCTTGTAGCTACATACTTTGATATTGCTACTCCTTTTCATGGGAGTTTGTTGTTTTCCATCACTGAGTAGTTAGTCTTGTGCTTACACATGACATACAAACATACAAATGGTGTTTTCACCAATTCTACTAGTTATAAGTTATAAAGCATATTTGCTATACACGTGCTAACATAAACCAAATGAGATTTAATTTTGTAACTTTCTTGTAGTATTGCTCCAGCTTTAGCAAACTTTGGGGCATATTTAGTTTGGCTTGGGGCCCTATACACAGCATTAAAAAAAAAAAAAAAAAACAACATTCAATGACTAGGCAACAATAGTTTCACACTCCAGGCAGCTGTGTGATTTTGACACTGCTGTGTGTGCGTGTGTTTTTCCTTCCATATAAAAACTATGGGTCGTCTTACATGTATGTCTTATCTGACACTGTAGGAGGCTGGAGAGTTCTGACTCTGTTGGTATGTGCATACGTGCGAGACTCCACATAAAGGGCTGCAGGTTCAGTTTAAGTACACTTAATGAGAATTTAATTTTTATTTGATTTCAGTATTAATAGTTAGTTACATCTAGTTAATAGGTGACTAGAGGTAAAATAATTACTCTAATTATTAAATTTCCAGCTGTTAACATCTAGGCATCTCATAAAAAAAATACTAACTTATCCAATTATTTTTGAATGTGACATATGGATCCCCTACTCAACCCAGTGAGCTACGCCAGCACCCAGTCACTACTCATTTTTTATTAGTGGATGACAACTTGAATATTTGAAAATCATACCGATTCCTGTCACAATATGATAAATTACTGCTTTTCCTCCCGTATTTAGGGCTTAATATGTTACACTCCACTCTAAGAGCCTCTAAGAGTAAGAGCCATTGTCACCATTTTTGGAAAATGTACAGTTTCATCCATCCATCTTACCCAACTTAGGGCTGGAACAGTTTTCATGTAGTGAGAGGTAAAGTACTCCCTAGACAGACTGCCTGTCTTTTGCAGGTCTAGCGTAAATGGAAAGTCATCCCTTCACACTCACATACACACCTATAGCAAATTTAGAATCACCAGTTAACCTAACATGCATGTATATGCACTGTGAGAGGAAAACGGTTATTAAAAAAAATTGATAAAATCACTGGAGTAATAAAAATTTAAAATAGATTTTAACTGCAGTTCTACATTAAGTTAAAGTTAATGCAGCCCATTTCAAAATCACTCACAATAAAATCATACTGATCAGTTTTTATTAGAGAGATGTTTGCGCTCCCATTATCTAGTTCATTTACACCAACAACTCCAGAACTCAACTCTAGAATGACCATAAAGCTGAATCAACACTTTGCTTAAACAGTTTCATCAAACATGGAGCATTATAACCTTTATTAAGGTAGACTTTATTGGAGGACTGTTGTATAAGACCACTTTAGATTGTAAAGTACTGTCAGATTAAATCCAAGGTGTTTTTACAGCAGCTGACTTTACAACTACTTTTCATTTTTTCCACTGACCTGTATAGATCCACCTGTTGTTTCTAGTGTTTTGGTAACAGGTTATACTGTACTGAGAAGGCCTAAGACTAAAGTAGATAAAAATAATTCTTATTTTATATCTGAAAAGCTCAACACAATATAGATTATCCAATCCGAACAGAGTGGAAACAAATCAGAGGTTGCTTCTGTATTAAATTACTGCCAGGACAGTTTTGTGACATAAATAACATATAATCTAATTTTTTCAAGCTTTTTGTTTTTTAATAAACTAGTATCAAAAACAAAGATATTGTCTGAACAGCTTGTAACATAACTGTTAGAAGTCTTTCAGCCCTTTGTAACAATCCCCTATTTACCCATTATAAAATTGATAACATTGACTTCTGCAACTGATCAAGACCAATGCAAATGTTCTGTTGATATATTAGTATATCTCTAGTTATCAAAATGCCATCCCCATCATTTGGTTAGCTGATGATGTCATAGAACAAATTATTTTAATTCCCAATCAACTTAATCACATATTTTTTTAATGTAAATTTCATAAAAAGCTTTTCATAGCATAATTTGAAATCTAGTTAACTTGTTTTGTCTGACAAACAACAGAAATGTATCATTTACTACCAAAGTAAAACAGAGCTTTTTATTACAATTAAAAAGCTCGAAGTGTGGTATTTATGACTGTAAATTACGCAGTGCTGAGCAGTGTACCAGTCTTTCATAAATGCTGTACCAGTTAAAAGATACAACGCCCACCGTGTCTTTTCAAATAGCTTATATTATTATTTATCTGATTACTGCCATGGATACTGCTGAAGCGCATGAGAAGGGGGCTTTTATGACTGTACAGTCTTCTCACTCACAGTTCCTGTCCTATGAATCATACACATTAATAAGGACAGCCATTACAAATCTGCAAATAGCTCTCTTCAACTGGGAACAATCATGGGATACAAGTTGTCAAACAAACTATTTAATTAATAACTTCATATTTACACAATTATGCCGCTTAACAGCATACTGGGTAATTCCTCAAGGCTAACACACTGTTTATCCTGACAAGTCCAAATGGAGTTTGTATCAAAGCTTTACAACAAAGACTTGCTATATATTGACTTTATTTAAAAACAGGGGCAAAGGTAGCATTGCAGCAAACATTTTATTTTGAATTTATTATGTACCATTTAAACACAATTTTAAGACAGTTGTGCCCAACTGCTGATATTCAAGTCCCTGTTGACTGCCTATCAACTCAAAGCAGCTTTCTTCTCTGACCTCTGGCACAAACAAGGCTTTTTATCCAAAGAGCTTTTGCTCACTTGATATTTTCCCTTTTCCAGACCAGACTGAACTTCAAACTAGATTGTGAGAGTACTTGTTTTACTTATGCATAGTACAAAGAGGTGTATAGGAAAATACTCAGACTAGCCTATCTGGCACCAACAGTCAAACCATGTTCAAAGTTATTGAAACCACTTTTCTTCCTCATTCTGATGCTAAGTTTAAACTTCAGCGGGTTGACTTGACAAAGTCTGCATGCCTGAATCCATTGAGTTGCTGCCATGTGACTTCCTAATTAGGTATTTGTGTTAATGAGCACTTTAAGAGGTACAACTAATAATTGTGAATGTATATTATTTAGGTGCGCTGTAGTTTGAAATGTATTCAAACTAAAAGGGTTTTATAGAATTAACTTCTACAAGTCATGAAGTGGAAAAAATATTTGGAACCTATATGGTAGGCACAGAAATAATATTACTAACAACATACCTGGATATACTGGTAAATTCCTCTTAACCAATGCCTTATTTATGACCTAAATTGGCCAAATATTTATGAATAATTATGAATTACAGTCTAGTTTTCATACACATGGAAGTTGTTTTACTTATGCACACTATACAGCGTATGAAGACCAACCCGTCATGCTTCTTGACATGTTGCCGGATGCCATTATGCAATCACCAAGACTTCAAAGAGCTCAGAAATAAACGTCAGCCTCTCATTTCAATGTAACGCCATTGCTGACGCAATTATTGCACATATACATATCCTCATTTGGATCAGCACAGCTTCGTATCAAATCATGTGAACCTAAGCATTGGCGAACATTCCAGCACACACAGTTAAATGCATCCGAGCAGGAAGCATCTGTGTCAGTGATGAAGCTTTCCAGAGATAAACAGAACAGAAAATGAAACCACCATCTACAACTCGGGAGAACATGAATTCCAGGAACACAGATTTCAAAACGGTTTCCGTATAATCCTGTACAAAAAAACCCGTCATAACCGGATGATTTTAAACTATCCTACCTACTGCGTCTCATATTCTTGATGCACAAGCAATATCACACAACTCCATAATTTATATATATTATCAAATGTACACAAAACTTTTTTTAAAAAGCGCATTGAGTGTTTTTTTCTTGCGGCACTGATAAAAACCTTAAACACTCAATTATTTAGGAGTTTCTTTTTCTGTCTCCGAGTTAGCTTGCCGTGCCTGCGGAGGAGCCACAGATGTGATGGAACTGCTATTCGGTGCTATCCGTTAGCCGCTAGCTCACAGTGAACACAAATATAGTCGCAAACGGTTTTAAGCCCCGCTGTGCGCTTTAATATTAGCCTCTACGTAAAGACACATGTAGAGGAGATATATCCTATCAGGTATACATGAGAAAAAAAATGATATAAACACATAATAGAAATGGTCAGACAGAGTTAGCTTAGCAGGCTAGCATTAGTTAGCGTTTAAGATGCTGAGAGAACCAGAAGAAGAGCTGTTAGCAAGGAAAGCTAATCAGAAGCTCCGGGGTACCTTACCAGGTCAAAACAAACAGGAAAGCGGAGCGAGATGCATTAATTTCTTGTTTCGTTTCTGAAGCCGACGTCTGGTGAGACGGTAACTTTGACGAGATCAAAGCAAATAATGTAGAAATATCGTCGGGAACATTGCAAAGACACTCGAAATTAATGTGGTTCCTGTTTTTTGCTCAGACTGGCTCGGATGCCCGTTCGCAGGTCGTTGCTTGGAGAGACTCGCACACATACACACACACACCCTCCAGGGACGAACCTGCCAAATACTGGCCCCGCCTCTTTTACTGTGAGCGCAGCAGGAGACAGCTGCCAAATACTGACCCCGCCTTGCAGACAGCTGTAGACTAGCAGAGACGGCTTAAAACGCATCTGTGGCTGATTTCTTTATCTACTTATAACAGTAATAATCCAGTGTCTATTCCAAGTATGTGTTATATATATATATAGGTGATAGGAAATAGGTGCAGCGATTTACTCACAAATGTGTAAACGTAAAAGGAAGTACAGTATGTAAGGCAAAAACACACTTGGGCTTATATCTCTTTAGGAGGCACCTTGCTAGCGCAAAAAACATTTTATTCGTGGCAAACTATGTTATGTTTCACAATTTTTTTTTATAACCAAATGTGTTTTTACAACATTCTGCTAGTAACAAAGTGACTAAAAATAGATTTAAAATTTGGTTTTGGCTATATTACACTATTGTGCAAGACTGGTTCTTCCCCTGAGTTGTGTGGCTTTTTTATGCTTGAATGGCTTCACAAACAGTAGAAAATGTAAAAATGCTCTGGTACAAGGAATGGACTGAAAATTAAAGAAAAAGCAGCCAATGTCTAAAGAAAAATTGTGAAACAATTTCAGAAAGCCTGGAGAACTGCTGCTCACTTTAAAATATTACATGGAAGTCTGGCTCCTTGGAAGCAAAATATAAAGAAAGGAGTGGCATGAGACTTTTGCACAGTGCTGTAAGTTCAGTCTAATAATCTCTTTTTTATATTTTAGAAATAATAAAGTACTATTGCTATTGTATGCTTGATAATACAAAGATTCTTTACACTTTTGCCACCTCATATTACACATTTTATTCAACAGCAATGCTTTACGTCCATGTACCAAGAGATGGAAAGTATCAAAATGTATACAGCCCCTATCAGCACAGCGGTTTCTATTATTATTTGCATGTTAGATATGTGTTTGTTTGTTTTTTCTCTTCCAATGTTTTTGTACATTGCTTCTTACAAATAAAACTAATGAATAAATGTATAAACTAAAACCTTTAACTACATATACTTTATTAAACACCCCTTTGTTCATATGCTGGCAGAATAATAAACCTGAGCCTTTACAACAAAGTCCACCCCATAAACTATATGTGCAACAATTGTAACCTTAAGGTCCACAAGTGTGCTTTTTTTTTCTCGAGCTTTTATCTTCAATTTGCTGCCTTTCATGGCAGATAGAGTTTGTGCAGTTACATAAAGATAGTTGCAAGTTAATTAATCATTAAATGAATAGTTTATGTGCCTAAACATAAAACACTGAAGTAATAGAGATAACATATGCTGTTATGAAAACTTCACCACTTTTAGAGATTTGTTAAAGTGAATAAAAGAGCATTACACGTATTTGATATCCAGCCAGCCTATACTGCACATAGTGACATGATAAATACATGTACTATATTAGTTATGCATTATATTACTTAACATGAATGTATTTTATGTATAAATACAGTGGAGCAAAGTCACTTTCAGGATATTAAATGTGACCATATGGGTATTTACCGCCACCTGGTGGAATATGTTGTAAGAAAAAAAGGTTTCTTTGCTGTTTCAGTTGAACTACAATTCAATAATTCAATTAAATGAATTAAATACAAACACAAACTGACACAAGCTCTATAGACACTCTATAGATACTTTATTGCTCTGTTTATTGTTTAACAATCTAAGGAAGGTCTAACAGTGAGCTTGGTGGGCTATTTCAAACACACACCCTCCAAGAATCTGTTACCAAACCAATATTTAAATAGCAAAAAACAGCTATAATGCAGCAATACAATATACATGATGCTATAAAGTCTTAATATGAATTTATTCTTTATTCTCAGTAACGTATAGGCTATATGTTTCCACTTACAAAATGCTTCTTATATATATATATATATATATATATATATATATATATATATATATATATATATATATATATATATATATATGTGTGTGTGTGTATATATATATAATGCACATTATTCAAAAGGTAAAGGAAATGTGATGTTTTTGTGTATAGCTTGTCCACAACATACAAAAAATAACTCAAATGAAAGAGTTGGTTAGGAGATCTACTGAAGTCATCCATATAGGACTATAGGAAAAAGAAAACAAATGAAAAAAAAAAAAACCCATAATGGCCATACAGCTTAAATTGTTGTGTGTTGTCTTCTGTGTGGGCAGTAATTGTAATTCAGACTCTTGGAAGATTCAGCCAAATCGTCCCTAGCAAAGCATTACTTTTCCAATGCCTTTCTAACATCAAAATAACACAAACTCCATCATAAATGACAATTCTGATAACAGCCAACATTTCTACTATCAATATATATATATATATATATATATATATATATATATATGTATCATACAACAAAAAAGAAGACATACAAAAGAAAATATTTTCTATGTAACCAAATCCTGATATAGTTCATTCTTTTGTGCCACTGAGCTTCATTATTGTCCATAAACTAATAAAAAACACACCAGTAAGCCAGACTATTTCACTGGGCAGAGTTTGAAACTATTGATAATGTCACTGTAATTTATTTTCGCTTTACTGTTGTAGGTGCAATAAAACCCAGAGCACATTTCACTTCTGTCTGACAAATATTTCCTGAAATTATTCTAATAATTATAATTTTACATTTTCAGCAGGCGTTAAAGAGTTTAAATAGGTTTTAAAAATCAAGATGCTGTCTACTGGTGCTATCACAAGGCTGACTCATCTTTTTAAGGATGCCACGATATGTAGGTCAATTAAAAAAATCTTTCAACCAGTGTGAAAATATGGAAACATATAGTCATTCGTCATAAACAGCTAGGATTCTTATATTCTTAGTGTACTTAGTAATGACCTATTTGGACAATTTCCAATAAACAGACTGTAGCAGTGATGGCACAGATGACCTGTTTGATTTTCTTTTAATATTTATTGAATCTGCACTCTGCAGGTTAAGTATGAGAACAGTTTGCAAAAAAATTGATTCAGTTGTCCCTCTGAAGATGAATTTTTATTAAGATGGAAATAGTTAAAACACTCACAGATGCGTACACACACACACACACACACACACACACACACACACACACACACACACACACACTGACTGTCGGACCTCCATAATCTGTCTGAATAAAAACAACTTCTGTATAAAATATAATCACACACTGACTGACTCTCCTCTACAGATACAGAGAATCTAATTTATGGAGAACCTTTATCCCGTTATTTCAACTGCACCCTCGTAGCCAAACCTTATACGCTGATTATATAAATATACCTGTCATACTGAATGGTATACGGAAAAGTGGAAACTGCAATGATTAAACATCAATACACTGTATTTTTAAGAGAAATATTTGCCTTTCCTCAGAAATTCTTTTTCTTACACATTTTTCACCAAAGCCAAAACAAAACAGAAGCCCCTTTGAATAACAACCATACAACTGTTTGAACACAGATGGCGTTGTCCACAATTTGACAAATATAACTACAGTGGCAAAGACTGGAGTGGTGAGTGACTGTAACTACACTGATGGCCAACTAAAGCGAGCCCACCAGCCTATGTACAAATTGTAGATATCTCTTGATGCGCTTGACAGATCTCAGGCAGAAGAAGTAGAAGTACAGCTTCAATGCAGATTACATCTTGTACTTCACAAATGTAGTCCTGGTGGAGTTGGTGTCCTTTGTTTGTCTCACACGATCCTTGTGTTGAGAGCGACGGTTTTATGCTTCATACACCCTGTGGAAAACAAACATATATCTCTTACGAGATTTGCTCCTTTGGTTGCAAACAATATAGGTTTTTTTTCAGCCTCCTACAAAAGGTGTCTCTGTTTGAGTAGCGATCAAATGTTTACATGTAGTACGAACATGACTTTAATGCTTCTGTAACCAACAGTGTCCCTTAGAAATGCTGTTTTTGAAAAAATACGTCCAGAGGACTTTTGTCTAAGAGCTGACTCTGACCTCTGAAGTTAAAAAGACGAGTTTCAACAAAACAAATCAATAAAGCATCACAGCTTTATTGATGGCCACTGGATATGGTTTCAGCCCGGAGTCAGGGATAAAACTTGAAAAACTTTATGTGCATATGTTTATGAGTGGTTTATGCATTGCTTCTTAATGAAATGACAAAGAAGATATAACATGGTAATTTTTAAGAGATAATGCTTTATTAGGTACGCCTGTTTAGGTGATTGTTAATGCATATCTAATAATATCTAATCAGCCAATCACATGGCAGCAATTCACTGAATTTAGGCATGTAGACATGTCCAAAATAACCTTATAATGCTCAAACTGAGCATTAAAATGGGGGAGATGATTGTTAGTGCTGGTGCGGGCTGGTTTAACTATCTCAGAAACTGCTGATCTACTGGGACTTTCCCACAAAACCATCTCAGGGTCTATAGAGGCTAATCCAAAGGGAGAAAACATTCAGTAACAGTTCTCTTGGAAAAACTGGTTTGTCAGAAAAGAATAGCCTGACTGCTTTTAGATGATAGCAATGCAGCAGTAAGTCAAATAATAATTAGTTACATCAAATGTGGTTTTTGAAGTTTTGTAAACATTTGACAATATATATAAATTATGGAGCTGTGCAATATTGTAAATACATGAAATGTTCTTTAGATTCTTACTTTTATTTACTTTAACAAATCTCTAAAAGTGGTTAAGTTTCCATGACAGCATGTTATCTCTGTTACTTCAGTGTTTTATGTTTAGGTACATAAACTGGTACATTTATGTAACTGCACAAACTCTATCTCCCATGAAAGGCAGCAAATTGGACATAAAAGCTCCAAAAAAAAGTACACTTGTGGACCTTAACTGTTACACATATAGTTTATGGGTTTGACTAAGCTAACTCTGTCTGACTCTATGTGTTTATATAATTTTTTCTCATGTAAACCTGATAGATGACCACTAGATGTCAGTAGAATGCAGGTCACGCTCAACTTAATTCTGTTTTGTTACGCCTACCAATTCAAGAGTAAAATCCTTGCTAGGGTGGCCTCCGTAGGACAAACAATTCTAGCTGCTGTTTATCTGTAGCGAGTGTAGGCTGTCAGTCTGCTATGTTAGCTATGGATCTAACATTTTTGGACTGGGACTCTTTGCGACACTTTGTCTCTGATAAACAGAAGGAAGTGTGATTTTCAGGACACTCGAGCCTAACATTAGCTGGCATAATGTTAGCTTATACACAGCTGCTGTTGTTTTTTTTAGTCAGGTTGTTATCATCTGTCCAGGGATGGGAGGGTCACATGTCTACTCTGCTACCATAAGTAATTGTGACAGTATTTGGAATAAATAAATGTGTTCATGCACGGTTTCGTTCAGATACAGGAAGAGGATGACATTTTATCTAGACTTATTTATTTATTTATCTAGGCCACGTGTTTGTTCTGTGTATTATGAATTACTTGATTCTAAGTTTGTAAAAATGTTTAGATGTTTCGGTTTGTGAAAATCAATTTGCTGAAATATAATTACACATTAAATAACCTGACAACACGACTGACTGTACTTTTAACTAACATCACCTGATTTTTATTTTTTTTGGTGTTAGGCTATTACCTGTGCTTGTCCTTCCAGATGCGGAACCATTTGACCAGGTTCTTAGTGCTCTGAAGTTTGGGATGAAGACAGTACTCCTGCCCCTTGAACCGAGACACATTCTCCATCGTCACACTGAGAACAGGAGCCGAGAAGAAGCAAAGGTTAAATACTGATTTTAAAAAACACAAAACATGACATGTAGGTTTTCCAGTCTGTATCAAGTACACATGTACTCTTGAACACTCTTATTTATTCTTATAAAAATTAAAAAAGATTTTTAAAATGTGCAAATTTTTGCACATGTGGCTGCCAGCTATTCAGTAAGACCGCTTTTAACATTTCAGCGACTACATCACTTATAAAAAAGATAATATAGTGGCCCTAAAGGCCAAGCACTTACCGGAATCTGACTGCTATCATATCATGACAACAAAAATGGCTAGTGAGTAAAATAAGAAAATTTCACAATGAATGTTTTCAGTTTGACTTGGAGGGTTAAGCTCAGCTTAAGAACTCAAGGCACAACTTCATTGGAGTAAAAACACTGTTGTAAGCAAGTCAAACCATCTGAAAGCCAGTCTGAGTCTGCTGAATAGAGACTGGTTAAGTAGTAAGACATCTGACATGTTTTTGCCCCAAATTTTAGTGGCTATTCTAAGCTGCCTCCAATAACATTTCCACAGCTGAATGCCCTCCGAATTCAAAAGATCCGCTTGCACAGCTTTGCCAGCTTTTTTGGCAATGAAGCAATATTATGGAGCTGCCACTTAAAAATGTGACATCTAAGCTCATTGAATCAGTTCATCTGTCTGTTATGCTCTGCTTTTGGCAACGACAGAGACAGACTGCCTGTATGTGGCGTATTCAGACGAAAGAAGTGAGCGTGGTAAATATAAAAAAACAAAAGACTCACCATGCTAGGGGGCCTCACCATCCAGTGACACACTCAAAGGCTCACCAAACCATGAATGCTAAATGACTTGACTGCAAAGGAACTTGACTTTTCATTCGAAGGCTGTATTCAGTGGTTATAAAGATTAGATTAAAGAGTTTTGCCTCTATTTTCCTGCCCATTTGGTTGTCCCTTTGTTTCACAATTGATGCCTTAGTTAGATAGCTCTGTGTGCTTTCTTTTGGAAGAACTGAGTTCTGAGTGTGTTTGATGGATAGAACATGAAACTTCCTGTGTATATTGCATTTAACCTAATTACCGTGATCGTTTGAGCTTTGGTTCCGACTCATTATCATTCACCTAGGTAGCTGAAGCACAGCCACTGACTCTGAAAACTTCCCTGAGTTATAAGGACATTAAAAAAAGGAAGGTGAAGATGAAAGAAGTCCAGGGAAAAGACAGAAAATTGAGATGACAGGTAGGAATAGGGAAAATGATATTTGGGGCTCCTAGGTTGTGCATGTTTGTGGTTAGGAGTGGCTGCTCAGAATGCCAAACTAAGTGCTGTAAGCCAAATGACCAAAGTGGGGACTCTCTTGCTCATTTCTCTCCCACTCTCTTTCTTTCTGTTGCTTTCCGGAGCCTGCTGAGACTCATTTTTCACCAGGCACTAACGGCTGGTGGGCCCCATCTCATGCTAATAGAGCAACCTTGAATGATGACTGTGTGGCGAGTAACACCCTCACAGAAAAACAGACCTGTGAGGTGATGCAGACCAAATACAATATAATGCTTCTGACAGGTTTGTTTTTTTGGAATGCACACAGAATTTATTTCTTGACTCACTTGATGTGTGACTATACATATCCCTCCGCTTTGCAGCTGTATTCCTCCGCCAGCCAGTCACGTTGCAGTTTATGTATAAAATATGTAAGGTAGGAGTCATGAATTCAAATAGCCCTTTTCAGCCTTTATCATGAGTAATGGCGTTTACAGAGTGTTAAATTTATTAGTATTTACAGTGTAAATTATATTTTCAAATGAAATTTGAAACATTGATTAACACACTAAAGTTTTCAAGTATTATAATTTATTTGCTGTACTCAACAACAACCAATTACCATAAAGTACTGATTTCAGAAGGGCATCTGTAACAACATTAGGACGTTAATGAATGATTTTAATAGTATAAATGTACTTGGAGCTTAAATAAATTATTAATGATAAAACAAAAATGGAACAACAGCAAACTTAAAACTTAATAATCATCCATCCATCCATTCGCTTCCGCTTATCCTTTTCAGGGTCGCGGGGGGCGCTGGAGCCTATCCCAGCTGTCATAGGGCGAGAGGCGGGGTATGCCCTGGACAGGTCGCCAGTCTGTCGCAGGGCTAACACACAGGACAGACAACCATTCGCTCTCACATTCACTCCCGCATTCACACCTATGGGCAATTTAGATTTTTCAATTAACCTATCCCCACAAAGTGCATGTCTTTGGACTGTGGGAGGAAGCTGGAGTACCCGGCGAGAACCCACGCAAACACGGGCAACAACACAACTTAATAATCAATTTTACTTAATTAAAATTGCTATAAAAGCAGCAAATTGTGAGATAAGAGGACCTAGTTTTCTGTTAAAAATCGACTGAAACGATAAACTGACTTAAATGGTTGGATATTATCTCAAACCTTTTGTAAAAATGTAGAATACACTTTGAGCATAAAAATCTGTCCACACATCACACAACCTGCGTGTCCTCTGTGTTATATTGTAATGTGGCAGCAGGTGGCAGCAGAGATTGTGCATTGAACACCAAGCAGAGTCCCAGGAGGCTGACATAACATCCCCATCTGCTGTGCCTTCATTTAGCTTTGAAGCAAAAACTTAAAAAAATGAAACGCACACAGCGTTTTATAGTTTTTCTTGGCTTGTGTGGGGCTTCATTCACATCAGCTGAAATCATGTAGTACAGACTGTACGCATAATATGAATGTATTTATACATTTCAGGTGAGAGTGTCTGTCTTAAAGCGCTACAGGTTACTTCTTTTGAAATATAATTCATAGGAGAAGAATCCATTATCAATGGTGAAGTTCATGGTGCATTCCTCAGTAGCTCAAAATGAGCATATTAGCTGTATGTGTGCTTGAACTTTGACCTGAAAGGTTAAATGTCTGATGGCAGACAGAGGCAGAAGGATCAAGCACTGATCTGTGATTTAGACCATTTTTTTTTATTGTTTAAGTACAAACAGTCTTTTGAACACACAAGCATTACATTATTCTTAAATTAACTAGACTTTAATAGATTAGTAGAATAGATAGATTAATGGACTGCATCATTATGTGATGCTTACATCTCACACTGCCCATGATGTCTGAATTTACAAATAAAAGTCTGGAAATGTTCATGCTTGAGTAATTGAACATTGTGGAATGTTCTGGAAATCGCTGCTTTCTTCCTCCCCTCCTTTTCAAGTAATAAATCATCCCCACCTCCTGTCTACAGGGAGTAATTAAATTATCAGTTTATCACGATGTAAATCTTTCAGAGTGTTTTAGGCATCAACGAAAGGGTGTTCTCAAAATGTGAGCGCGGCTGCTGAATATGTTTACAGTATGTTGGAGTATCATTATGGTTCAGGAACGGCTTTAAATATGCTGGTAATCTGCTAATTGTATGATTTGTATTCAAAGCATGTGCAGAGTACACGCTGGAAGAAAAAGGGGATGAATAACCAGAGGAAAGGGGGAAAAACAGGGAACACAGGTAAGCAGGTAGGAAAATGTCAAGGGATTAAGCAAAAAGAAGAATGTAAAGTAGGAATAAGAACTGAGGAAAAAAGCAGAGAGAGAAACGAGAAAATGCAGAAATGACATATGGAGAGTGACACACTGAAAGAGAATCAAAGTCTGACTCACAATATCATCTTCTCCTGGCAGAACGGGTGTTTGGGTTTGATCTCCAGCTTCTGTACATCCTTGTATCGGATCTTGGGCCCTTTTCTGGTGCACCTGCACTTGTAAGCTGTTGAGAAATATAATGCACACATTAGACTGCTAAGACACAAATCTAATAAACTTGTCATGCAAGCTCAATTACTTCCAGTGAGACTGACAGATATTTAACTGACAGGGAAGTTAATTCTTTGCGATCTGACGGCAAACTGGCGTGGAATCGCAACGAAGTACTCCCGCTTTATCTTTGAATTATAATTCAAATGACAAGTGGGTGTTATCTGTTTCTATATTTATATCTGGCAACACACAGCTGAAATTCCATGCTTTTACTTAAGTCACAGTCAAATTAAAGGCACATTAAAATAGAAATATAATTTGGCATGCAGTTAGACCCCTTTTTATATTAAGCATGACTAAAATGGAAACATCTGCGTAGAGAGGAAATTGGCTTGAATTCCACACTGTACGAGTTTTATGCTATTGCTGATTGTTCACTGCACATCAGCAAAATTAAAGATGCTGCTTTTATCCCATTAAGCTCAGACGATGCATGGGCTCCTAAAGGTCCTAATGCCTTGCACGAAGAACTTGAGACTTCAGCTGTATTTAGCTCACTATCATGTTGCTTCTCTATCAGACACTAATTTTATAAAATTCCTGCACTACAAGCACTAAGGGAGAAACTATGCACCTCTTTAATTAAAGCTACATGTCATCTTACTTCTGAAGCATACATATATATTTAATAATGTCTGTCCATCATCTTCTGATCAACTTAAAATGATGCCTGTTCAGGGCAAGTTTTCTAGCTGTAGTAGTGAATATATTACACAGAGGAAATTAGTTTTGCTGGGCTGTATATTTGTGATGGGAGGTGATGACCTGGATAGTCCAAGGTTTCCCTCATCCATCATCTGCTATCTGTCCAGACCGCCAGGCACTAAATTTGTCACAAGCCCCCACAGTGGAGCGCGACTGAGCACCGACATATCAGACAACAAAGGCCAATAAAAATGGGCAAACACTGGTGTTACTATATTGTCAAAGGCAAACAGCTTCACCACTTTACACACTGAACTGAAAGGGGTGCCCGTTAAACCTGTTCTCAAATGATGTATATGTTTACTTTCATACATATATGGTGGTAAACACGTTATACAAAAAGTCAGTTTCCATCAGAATATAATAATGCTCCTGGCAAATACAGACATAAAGTTTTCCCACAAAGTTTGACAGCTGCAGACACGAAAGGAGAATGAAACTATGATACAGAAAGAAAAATGCATTTTAAATAATTGTTATGTAAAAACTAAAATTGGAATATTTTACTGTTAATTTAGTTAGATATGGGTGGCTTCGCTTGTCTTGCCAGAAACTGTATGTCCCAGAGGGCTGTTCAGGGTGCAAGGACGCTTGCCAACATAAGGCTCATCATAACAGCAGATTTCTTACACCAGAGTGGTATTCATTATTACAGTTCAGCTCCAAGATCTCAGTGTTTATGGATACTAGGAAACAAACAAAGTGCCTAATTGAGTGCACACTACTGGTAACACATTGTTTATGCCAACCTAAATTCATTTTTGGAGCACAGGCATGCAAGCAAACGCACCACTGAGTCCCTTCAGCAAAGTTGACTTCAGCTGTTGACTCTTGTTTCAAACAAACTGCACAGCATGAGTTGATTCCTCAATCTTTCCTTTCACGAACACAACACAACACACCAGGCGTTTGCTTTCACCTTCCACCTACCGATAATTGTTCAGTTATCACAGCTTAAGCGCCACACAGCCCATTTTGAAAAATGACAAACTTTAACTAAGATAAACAGGAAAAAGGTGTTTACCTTCTGCGCTCAGGCAGCATAAGGCCACCACTAACAAAAGCAGCACCGTCGTGCACCCACGCATGTCTTCACAAGTTCAAAAAGATTTTTTTAAAAGAAGTTCCTCAAAACCCGAGCCTTCCAAAGGAGTAAATACTGAAATATCAACAAAAAGTCTTTCGATATGTAGATAGCATCCACTACTGGGAGGCAGACGTGAAGAGCAATGGGGTTTTCAGCTTTTTGGGGTCCCTTTGGAGCGCTGATTGTGCAACTCCGTCTGTGCGTCCCGAGCGCTTGGATGAATCTCCAGTCACTCGTTTAGGTCTCTCTCTCCCCCTCGCTTGCTGTGGAGAGGCAGGCAGCAGCTCTTTTAAAAGCTGCCCGCTATCCCATTCTCATTAATATGCACAACCAGACAGCGAATCAAACACTTGTTGTGTCCTGCGAGGGAGAAGTGGAGAACGTGGAAAGGGAGGGAGGGCAGGAAAAAAACAAAAATGCACGTATTGTTCACCAAAATCTGGATGGATGACGTCTGCTGGTCTGTTCGTCTGTTGTCCTGATTTCAGGCTGACAGACAGAAAACTTGGTGGGATGAAGAAAAACGCCACAATGACAGCAACAACAGAGCCAAGACAAAGGAAAAGTTCCTCCTCGCTGACAGGACAGTGAAATTGAAGGCTGACGTGTACGAAAATACGTTACCTAACACACATTGTGGGTCAGTGAAGGCAACGTTTAAGGATCAGAGACTTAAATTGAAGAAAAAAAATCCATGTGGTTGGCTAAAAACTGACAGGTAAAAATCACATGTTTAAGAATATATATGCTCAAAAGATTCAATTCATTTGCTGATAGAAGACTGTGATCTTTAGTTAAAAGCAGTTTTATATTTTTTTAGGCATACACGCACATTGAAATGGTGGAGTATATTATTTTTCTCATTATTTTTTCCTCAATCAGATATAACTTATAACATAATAAATACTTATCAGTTTAGATAAAACATAAAAAAGCTGGAGACGACCTTTTAAGATTTCCCTCGCCTGACGTCAGCATCTAGAAAGAAAACTGGACTGATTAGTTTCAAAAGCCATTGTCACGAAAACGTAATGAAAGGCTTACAACCTCACGTTTGATCACATTTGCCACTTTCTAAAAGTCTAATTATTTTTATAAGCTTGCGTCACTGTCCTTCTTTCGTTTTTTGGATGTCACTCAGTGAAATTCAAAGCTGATATTGTTTCTGTGAATGCTTTTTGGGCTTATTCTGTTCCCTGCATATGAATAAATGCACTCATTGTATCTGGGGATGCCATCAGGCTGAACCTTTGGCCTGTAAGAGATAGCCCTGAGAAGAAGGTCTGACCCCTCCCACCTGGAACACTCTAACCACAGGATTAAACCACATTCATCACCATCCAGCGTAATAAGATTTGTGTGTGTGTGTGTGTGTTTCCCATACTCACTCCCCACTTGTGCTTGTGTTCACCTCTTTGCCCCTTGCACTGATGCAATCAGATTCTGTCATAACTCAAACCAGCAGCCATGAACTGTCTGTCCGCACCATGTACCTGTGTGCGTGCATTTGTTCATGTCTGCATGACCATATTTGTGGGTGTGTATCTACACGAGTTCTCGCAGCATGTACATCTGTCGCATGCTGCAGGATTACACGTGCGCACTGCCAAAACAGTGTGCAAATCAGCTGTGAACCTGTCTTAATATTACCACCTCTTTGCCAATTTTTTCTTTGTTCCCTTCATGAACAGCAGCGGGACAAGATGCCAGCTATCATTTTCAGTGGACTGTGACAGATTAGGATGTACATGACCCCTACAGGACATTGCTGCTGTGTGAATCTATCCCGTCTTTTTGATCTCAGGATGAAAGACAACGGTCAGCTGTCTGTTTCAGTCTTCAGCTGTAATGACTGAAAATAACTTGGACACGAGTTGTCTTCATCCATTAGATCATTATAGCTACAAGAAAGAAAGAAAGGAAGTGAAGGCAGCAGTTAAAAATACAGGAGGACTTTAGCCAAACTGAATCTGTCTTGAAAAGAAAATAACATCATCTGTCAGCCTTAATAAGCTGATGTTGATGATGCTTTGAAGAAACATTTTTTGAAGTTTAGCTAATGATTACTAACCAGAACATAATTAAAAACACTGACGATATATCAACATTTGATCTTTGTATTCACATAAAATGAACACTGGCAGCATTGGCAATGAAGCAGAGAGCATAGTAATAGAAAATGTAATTAGCGGACCAAATTTTCCACAGATGCTACATAGCAGTTGGCTCAAAAAAACAAAACAAAAACAGTAATAAACTATGGAAAGCCTTCAAGCAGTTGTTGCCAGCCTTTCTTCTGTCTGGTGTAGCTCCACAGCACTATCAGAAGAACGCTACATAGCACGTCCACATCAGTGCAATTCACACTCTAAACAGAAAAGCCCCAGCTGGACACCGTTGCTGTTAAAGTAGTTTAAAAAAAAGAGACTAAATTTGTGAAACCCCCCCCCATAATAATTCAACATTTATATGTTGTATTTCTTCTCATGATTGCATCAACTGTTTTCTTTAAGACAGCAAAAAAATCATCCGTCATTTTAGCAGTAAACACTTCATATTCTGACATCTTTTCTCAGAGTAGAGAAAACTTTTCTTCACTTGATCAAGTAAGACAGCTGTTTTCTGAAAGTGGCTGTCAAAATACTCCAGCTTCACTGCCTGCCTGCAGCTGTGGCCCTCTCTTCAGTTCTTTGGACTGGACTGAAGGACCACATGTATTTACACAGAACTGTACTGCTTGCTAGATTGTAAACATTTGTCTGTGATACTAAGTTGCACTGTGTCCATTGGCTTTTAATGAACCTGGCAGCGCTGTAAATGCAGACCTAATCCGCAGGAAAACTGTAAAGTTTACCCCAAGATTAAACATAGCAGAAGGTGGATATAGTGTAGAAGCTGTTTAGATTGGAATGATATGTAGTTAAAGAGGGAGAAGGAGAGAAAGTGGTAGACAGAGACACAGACGCAGAATATGTTTATGTTGTTGGGAGCTGAGTGTCTCAGTTAAATGCAGGCTTCTGTCTGTAACCAAAAAGCACAGAAACTTCTCAGGTTCAGCACATCTGCCTGTGTATCAGTTGTTAAGCTCTACAGCTGTTTAAAAACTTGAGAACATATGTTTTAAACTGTACAGGGTATTTTTTTTAGTTTGCTGTCATCATATCACACTACAAATGAGGTAATAAGCTGTTATGCTTGTTATAGAATGGTGTACATGTACCTGTATAACTGTGGTGAGAGCTTCACTCATATTGCAGTAAGTCTGATCAGTTCCTGGTGAGAGCTGGGCTCCACCAGGGCTGCTGTTTGTTCGATTCGATTCATAACTTTTATGCACAGAGATTTTAGGTTCAGCCAAGCAGCTGAAGATTTCTGGTCTTGTGGCCTCAGGATCATCTCTCTGCTTTTGATGATGTGGTTCTTGTGGCTTCATCAGCAGGTGTCCTCCAGCTCACTGTGGGGTGGTTTGCAGGCAAGCAAGAAGCAGTAGGAATGAAAACCGGCAAGTCTGAGTCTCAGGGCATGCTTCTCAGCTGGAAAAAGATGGAAGGCCCCTCTGGGTCATCTATGGCCATGAGGTGTGGGTAGTGACCGAAAGAATGAGATCACGGATACAAGCTTCCCCTGAAGGGTTGGACTCTCCCTTAGGCCTGGATTTTTCTCTCAGGTTTATGAACATGCTGGTTAACGAACACAAATGAGAGCGTGTATCTGTTTTTGACAGAAATGTGAAAAAATACATCTCTTTTACTACTATAAGAAAAGCACCTCCTTGCTGTTTCAGGCACAAAACAATCTGGTAGATTTCTCCCTAAATGAGTAACAAAAAAATGCATCATAGCTGTGAAAAGTGGTACTTTTAGTTTTTAGTTTTAATTGCAGTACGGACATGTAGGGACACTACATACACGCACATAGTAAGTGAGTAATTAATAACAACTGCCAGGATGCTCTGTTTTGCCATCTCCCTGCAACAGATTATTTGCAAGATTGTGAATAAATCAGTGAAACCAGAATGTTCCTGTAAGTATCTTACCATTGTTGGGGTTGTGGGCATTAAAATGTGTGTCTAGCTCTGTCTGTGTTTAAGGAACTGAGCTTCCAGCAACAGGCAGCAAAACGGACAGAAAGGTATGCATAAAGGTTTGTTCAGACAGGCAGGTATGAGAAGACAATTCCTTTCAGGTGGCTGGGGTGAGGTACAGGGTGAGGCTAACTGCCCTGGGCAGAGAGGTAATTGGTGTTTAAACTGTCATGTTAACACAGCATGATTTTCATTATCTTACACCCGTCGGGGTGTAAGGTAAGGTGGTGGCTATATTTCATGTCCAAACTATCTCATCCTTGCCTCTTTAACTCAGCCTGAGCTGTTCCTCCGATGCTCTTATTTTTAAATCTCTCCATCCTGCTTAAAATCTCCAACTCTTCCACCTCCAGTTTAACTGCTTGTCCTCTTGGTAGTGCCGCCATCTCCAAGAAACTATATTGAATCCCAGAAATATATTTGTTTTCTCCTGCTTCTTTAATTGTTAACTTTGGCTGAATGTATTTGCGCTCGTACCATGTGCATTTCTAATAATTACCCTCGAATTTCTAAATAAATATTATATTGAAATACTTCTAAAACCCAGGTATGAATTCATCACAGTACAGAAACAGCATTAGTGAAGGTAACAAATGATCTTCTTATGGCTTCTGACAGTGGACTCATCTCTGTGCTTATCCTTCGACCTCAGCACAGGATCCAGTACTGCTGACCATAACACTTTATTACAGATAGAGCACTTTCCTCTCAGATGGCTGGCTTACTTTGTGGTTCCTGGGATATTTAAAAGTAGTATGGCAGCAGACCCTTCAGCTTTCAGGCCCCTCTTCTGGGGAACCAGGTCCCAGTTTGGATTAATGAGACAGACACCCTCTCTACTTTTCAGATTACGCTTAAAACTTTCTTTTTTGATAAAGCTTCTAGATAGAGCTGGATCAGGTGACCCTAAACCCTTCTTTAGTTACACTGCAGTAAACTACTGGGGCCTTCCCACGATGCATGGAGCTTCTTCTTCACTCACTTCATTTTGCTCTCTCTGTGTATACACCACTCTGTATTTTATCATTGGTTATTAATAATGTCTGTCTTAAAAGGGAGTTTTCCCTTCCCATTGTTGCCAAGTGTTTGCTCAAACTGGGTTCCATGATTGTTTATAATATAGGGTTTTTACCTTACAATACAAAGCACCATGAGGTGACTGTGATTTGGCGCTATATAAATAAAATGTAACTGAATGAAAATACTGTCCCAAGTGAAAAAATTCCCTTAATCTTTGATAAATAAAGGATTATCTTCTTATCTTTACCTGAAGGGATCAAGTTGCTTCCAACTGGCTGCTCAGTGTCCACAAGGCTTTAAAGCCAGTCACGTGAATGTGTATGAGAGATTTCACATTATCCTTTGGAGTAAAACAACCACAGCAACAAAACAAACTAATGTAAAGCGCAGCCCATTGACAGACCGTCTCCTTAATATAATGTGGAAATCATAAGTGAATCTGGATCTGCACTCTTTGAGGCTTGACCTAAAATAGCCCGAGCTTATTCAATAACTCTAACACTGCAGACATTTCCAAAAAATTCTCAAACTGAATTATTGCTTTTGTAGAGTTTGTCCTTCCTAATACAGTCCTATGCTTAAGTGAATTTTATGAATAGCTTATGCTTCAATGACATCAAAATGACCTGCTGAGACATGAAAAAGAACAGAGGCAAGACAAGCACACCATCTGTTTCAGGTTGTTTGAATTTGCATGGCTTTTACAAGAGAAGCCTTCCACGAATATAAAAGTCTGTAAATACTTTTAGGGGCTGGGAGAGCATCTAGCAGGTGTGTACTGTCTTTCCATAAAAGTGCATTTGGGATTGCTTAAATTAATGTCACTTGGCACATAAACAGACTAGGCCATTAGTGCATAGCAGAGAGACAGAAAGACTGCTCATCTGTTTTGACATATTTCTGCAGAGAAGTATGTGAGTACTGCAGTGAAATCTTTCGCCTGAAGCCACAATGGTGAGGGTACGTGAGAGGTCACAGTGGGAGGCGTAAGTAAGCATTTTAGTTGAAATTCTGTATCACAAAGACAGACAAAGAAAAATAGAACTTGAAAGGATGAAAAAATTATCTGACAGTAAAGATAATGCAAATCTGGTGTGTAGGCTAAATATGTACTGAGGTCCCCAATGACAGGAATGGTAGGTCAGTGGGAAAATTCAACCAAACTGTCATGCACTTGCTCGAACTTCTATTCAATTCACCATGGAAAAAGCATATGTTCTTTCCCAGGACATGTCCTATTTTGATTTTTTTAATGACACTGGTCATGGCTTATGTTGGTGTTACATCATATTAAGGTCAGTTCTAAAACATCACTCACATTGTACTTACATGGGTCGCAGACATTTCATTTCCTGATATCCTGCCCGGTCTTATGGAAAGGATGTTTATGGACATATTTTGCCCCCCCTTTTTTTCTTTTTACAAACATGACATTGAATTTAATGCATTTTAGTTAGCAGATTTTTTTTCCATCTTGCACCACCTATCTTTTTGACACTCCTCAGAGTAGAGATGTTGCCATAGCAACCAAAAAAATCACGGGCAATATAAAAGATGGATGTAGCTACCGTGATAACCATTGGTATCTGAAGTCCTGTTTTGAAGCCTCCACATGGGCATTTTCGCTGTCACCATCTTTCTGTTTTAAAACTGATTCTGACGGTGAATCTTCATGCTCACTGGTCAACATAATATGACCAAGATTTATAAAACTGACTTATTTTTTTATTCAAATTAGTGACAGAGTCCATAAACTCGATAGTAAAGTGCTTACAGAGTTCAAGTCAGCAGGCCATTTTCCTATAGACTTCTATGGAACCAGAAGTCACAGGTATCACCCCCTTGTGGCCATTAAAAATAATGCAAATATTTGCATGTTGGCTTCACATTTAACAGCTACGTCCATCCTTATTTTTTTTTTATATTGTACTAATTATACTGATAATATACTGATTATATAATATTATACTGAACACTTTTACAAAAACAAAACAAAAATACAATTGATATGTAAAAGCAATCCATCCAGCCATCCATTCATCCAGGGCTGATTATCTGGGTCTGGATAGCAATTCTGACATGTCCAAAACATCATGCAAGACTTTAACTGTCTCTGGCGTCAGGGGCAAAATGACCAATCCCATAACTAACCTTTCTATTAAAAATGTACATTGACATAGATACACAGATACAAAAGCAGACCAATTAAAAATTGCGTGAATGTAACCCCCCCCCCCAAAAAAAACAACAAAAAACAAAAACAAAAATCAATTACATTTTGAAGCTATTTTGAAAACTGCAATGTGATATTTCTCCTCTAGCCAGTAAAAATTAAAACCAATATGCTGAATTGCAATATCTCTACATAACCAGTACAAAACCCAGTGACATCAAATCTAGACTTTGAGATCAAAGTTAGGTTTTACACCAGTCATAACCCAGTTTTATAGTCTGTGATTTATGCCTTCATAGATTCAGTCTGAAACTCCACTTGATCAAGTTTACCAAAATGCTTGGCTCAAGATGTTTATGTTGGTGGACGAGCAGCGATAAGAAAGGCTGGGATCCATGCTTGAGGGATCAACAGCCAATTTAAACCCAGCAATTAGGCTTCAGCAATACTTTCTTTTTGGTCACAAAATCCCTTTTTCCTGTTTGACCTACACATGTTTCAGTAAATCACATTTGTGTGCCACTACTCAAGTCAATGAGTTTGTGTACATGTTCAATGTCTATACCTGACAGCCATCAGCTGTAAAGTCAGATTTCTAACTAGGGAAAACCTACATTCACTCACTCAGTCATAACAAATGGAGGAGGCTACCGCTGGGTAATGTGATTTGGTATTTCTAACACAGTCATTATAAACCCCAAGCACTAATAATTCATCTCTTGGCTTGCAGCTTCAAACTTGTCCAGGCTTGATGTTTTCCAGGTTTCTGTCATAACTTTGTAAACTTTCAAGACTTCCAACAAAAACAGATAAATAAATCTAAGGAACAAATCATAAACCCCTAGATAAAATAAAAACAAAAAGTTATTTATCCTGAGTGAGGCAGCAGGGTTATATTTCATTAAGCTGACAAAGCTCAGCCTTCATAAACCAGAGTAAGCTGAATCTGTAGTTCTAATGTGATATAATCACGGGAACTGAAACTAGCTTTAAGTACAGTATCTTAGAGCGGTCTAACAAATAAATCCAGTCTCAGTGTGAGACTGAGTTAAACAGATACACAAGAAGAAGATAAATATATTCATACCAATTATATTCTCCCCAAATATAGCAATATGACTTTGCTGCTTTAAAATACAAAACAAAACAAACAACAACGAAAATAATTAAAGCTAATTGCAGATGTAGTTCACCCCACATCCCCACTTGCTTTTCCTGCTGAGGCAGGAATACATTCCTTAGTATGGCTCAAGATCAAAAATTGCAACATCCTATAATCTCCATTATGCAACTCTGTAACACTTTTAGATACAAAATATCTTGTTTTCTCTTTTCCCCCTCTTTTTTTCCAATTTGTAAACCAGGTTTTCTGTTAAAATGGATATTAATAAAGTCTAACCTCATTCTCTCCTAATCTCTGGCTCATAGACACCTGTTCTCACAGTGCTGCCACTGACAACTAAAGTAATCATGCATAAAATCTGCAGAATTTCTCCTCGAATCTAAGCCACGGTAATGATTAATCTTAGCGCAACCAGCCTTGGTGTGATGATATGATATAAATCTGAAGGTCTAATCTTGTAAAACAACTCAATGCAAAGTGTAACTATACACCGTCAGTACCGATATGAATGTGACAGGATTGCAGCCAAAGGAGAAAATACAATCAGTGTTTGTGAAAATGTCCAGTCGACAAAAAACCATCATGACTCATCTTGAAGTTGGAACTAAACTCGACTTTACATCAAGCGAAGGGAGCATGAAACTTTACTTCATCGTGTTACCAAACAGTGTATCTGCCTTATTTGGTTCTGCTGACAGTGTCGCCTCATTGTCTACTCGCCTGTGTTGAGAAACAGGCAGTCTGGGTCTAAAGACAAGCAAATTGTCTGAAACAATAACTTCTCTGCTGACAACATGTTATTTAACCTATAAGAATCTGAAATCCTTGGATACCTCAGAGCTGAAAATATCTGAGGACTTCGAACCTACCCGAAAAATTTACACAAAAACCTGTACCCAAATTAAAGGTGTAAAATAAAAAATGACACATAGATTATTGAAATGGATCTAATTCATCATATATAATAAGAAATGAGTCTTCCATTTGTTTCCCAGTTAAATCCTTCTTGGAAAATTACTTGCTGAAAATAGAAAAACTCTGTAATTATCAGAATGAAGTGAAGAGTGTGCCTATCTTGCAAAAGAGTTTCTTAGAGTTTCAAGATTGGTTAAATAAAGGTTTTTCAATATATATGCTTAGATTCATTGTATAACAATCCATTAATCTATACCTTTAATCCACTTATAATATAATACATATCTGTTTACTTCATGTCTTGTCTTGTTCATGTCTTTACTTTTTTCTCGCATTCCTTTTTCTCTCTCCCTCCTCCCGTTTCCAAGTCAGATGGACGGTTCAGTAAACAAATGTGGGAGAGATGTTATCCACATGTTCCCTGTGCAACGGGAAACCTGTGCTGTCCTAACATGAACCACTTTGTTCGTCAAAACACCTGGTCAGGAGGTTTCATGTTTAAAAATCTATTAAAAATATGTTTTGAATGAAGAATAACTTCAATACACCATCTTGTTTAATGCGGATAAGACAGAACATGTTTGAATTTAACCACAAGATTTTGTGGACAAAGCTGAACGAGAAGATGGCTGGTGTGCAAAAGAGAGGTGGAAAAGTGAGATATTGTTTATATGTTAAATAAAGGCTTTGATTTGTCTGTCTTCACAAAAAAAGACAGAGGTATGGGTTCTTTGACATATTCAGGTTGCACCTGGAGTGTTTTTTTAAATGTAAATTGTCTAGTGAATGAAGGAAACCTGGAAAGAAGAGCAAGGCTCAAAGTAGCAGTGACGGTGTTAAACAGCCCCTGCCCCAATCTTATCTTGGAAAAATGTGGTCAGATTTTCTAAAGGTATTCAGCTATTGGACAAGCATGTGGTACCCCTTTTATAAGAAATTTAATGAAAGGTTAGTGGCTGGTTAGTGAGGAAATTGCTCTTCTGTTTTGTTAAGTTTCTCCTTTGAGCGATCCATTTCACACCTGTCTCACATCTGGTAATTGAATCATCAAGTATGAAGAATATCCAGACTTCAGGTTGCAGAAGTTCTTTTCCAAACTGTCATGGCCAGTATGGTGAAGATTAGGCCACCTGTGTTACCTGCTCCTAGTAATCATTTGCTTTTGCTCACTAGAGCACTCTTCGATACTCATAGTTGCCTACTCAGGTACCTCCTGGAAAACCTTGCTTTCCTGGAAACCAACTCACCTGCTGCATGTGGAAATATCAGGTTAATCATACCAGCTCCAAAACCAGCTCTCTATAACCTGTCAAAGGAAGGACTCACCTGGTCACCTGCCTGCCTGCTCTCGGCATCAACTCCTGGAATTCCACCAGCTGCCCACCAACTCGCTCCAAGATTCTTAACCCTGCACACAAATAAGACTATTGAGAACCATCAAGATTCTTCTTACAATTCATACTTACCTCTTGGGCAATTGCTAACTCCATATTTTCTCCTCTGACACAGCTCAGGAGTGTGAAGCTGCAGTGCTGCTGACACCCATCCTATAAAATCCCTTCACTATTCCATCTTTGTCAGTAAACACTAAAACCTGCCAAATGTGCCCTGAGTCTGCTCCTTGAGCCTGTATTTTGCAAAAACACGACAATCTAGGGTTTATGTTACTGGCCTTTAACATGCCTCATGGTGATATACAACTGTGACATTATTTGAGTTACAGTCATTCTTGAATAATCTGCTTGATGGGTGGATAGAAGAAAAAAAAAAACCTGATGAGGCACATGATCAATAGTGGCTCAACAACCCTCTTAAGGGACAACTCCTACTAGGTCTTAAAATCTGGGACTCTCCACAGATTGGTTTTAGAGCTGAAGAAACTTTTTGGATGAGAGGTGAAATGTTTTCAAGAAACTCAAACTGTCTTTTCCTTCCAAGCTCTTTAAAGCTCTTCAAATGAATCCATGTACAGGATAAAAAGTGTGGAGCAATTTGTTTTTATTGCATGAAAAGCCAAGAATGTGAAGAATGATGATAAAGTGCAAACTGTGGCCAGGCTAGGCAGAGCTGCTGATAACAAGACATGGACCCTGTGCAAGTATCTGCAAAGACAACATACTAACACAAAGCCAGAAGTGAAGAACCCATAGTGATGCTAAGGCTGAGTGTATGTTGACCTCAGGAAAGCAGGCAGAGCCTTTAATAGGTAATGATGAGTAGTGATAAGTCAGGTGTGTAGAAATTCTGTCAGTGTCTGTTTACATTGTAGAATCACAAAGTGCTATTTGGCTGATTTTCACTAGTTTTCCTGATGACTTTATGTTCATACAAGATAGAAATTCTTCTGTGTGTTTAGTTTGCTGGAAGGGATGTTTTTTTCTAAAGAGGTAGTTTTAAGTTTGTGCTAACTTCAGGTATAAATCTTTGTATAATAAGGCAAACAAAAATGTCTCCCTAACCACTGGAAATTTCTGCTGATAACTAAACTGTGGAGAAGCTGCACAGTGAAAATGATATCAGAATTATCTGAGCTGATGCAGACTGGAACTACTCAGATCATGCTGGTAGAAATAGAGAGGAACAAATCAAAGAACTAAAAATGTAACTGGCTGAAACCTGTGGGGAAGCAGCAGCAATTATCTAAGTTGTACGTGTCTCGAGATTATCAACACTTCTTCCAGAGATAAAACACACACACACACACACACACACACACACCTGAAGATGCCTACATGTGGCCAGCACAGTGTGCAGTCCAGTTCCTCTAAACAGCAGTTAGTGTCTGATGCTAATGTAGTTATTGAGATGCAATTTTGCTAATGTCCTCTGAAATGAAGAAATGTAAATACTTTGTGAAACCACAACAGGTTTATTGCACCTCCTCCCTCGTATTTTATTGACCCTGTTTGGCTCGTCATGTCACGTTCGTACATGAGAACATTAAAGCAATAAGTGACCCGTGGTTTTTATTATCCTCCACCAGGTCTCCGCAGGAAGGTGCATCAACATAATTAGAAAAATATGAAAGCATGCAAATGTCATTTTCTAACCCCAGTACTGAGATGTGTACAAATTCAGTTGCTTAAAATTACATTCATTTGGGAAAAACCTGTGGATAATGCTCCATGTATAACAACAGAAACTAAGGCTGAAAGTAATAAATCTTCACAGTTGTTTTACTCTTTTGTCCTCTCTCCAACATGCATATATTCATGTAAAAACACCCTTGCATACAAATTGCAGTAGAACAGTATCACTGCTTATTTTTCTATCTGACTTGAAAATGATTTTATATGTTCTATGATAATGGGGGTTTATGGTGGCTCAAGTCCATCATTATTGTCTCCAATTTCTGAATTAGATCCATCAGCAGAGAGCTGTGGCGCTCCTTTTTTAGGCTTTCTTGTTTCGAATCACAGCTGTGTCTATGTCCTGTACTCATGATTCACAGTGATTATTGATGATTAGAAAGTAATTTTGGTGAGGTAATCCCAGCTATGTAAAAAAAGTCAAACAAAATTACTTCAAATTTTCTCTGACTCAGGAAATAATAATATCCAGGTGCTCATTACACAGTGTACCTCACAGAAAAACAGCTGTGTTAGCTTCCCGTGTGAAAGCTGAAGGTCACATCGTTCCCAAGCTCCTCTGAGTTTGTGTCCAGTCTTTTCCCCCAAGAACTAATCAAAAAAGTCCATGAACATATCAGCCAAGGAAACACCTACACGGCTGGGTTGGGTCTTTTGTCTTCTGCCAAAAAAAGGAAAAGCAGTGAAACACCTTATGAAATACATCATAAAAAATAGACATCATGATAAAAAGAAAAAAATCTAATGGAATACGAAGAATTTAACAGTCACTATAAAAACTCCTTAATTAATAAGCCCTTGTTTGTACCCAAAGGGGAAAGAAAACACTAGGCAAATTTCACTATAACTCAGTTTGACCCACTTTTGCCTTCAGAACAGTTTTAAATCTTTGTGGCATAGATTCAGCAAGAGATTTTGGTCCATAGCATCACACAATTACTGCAGATTTGTTGGCTCCACATCCAATATGTGACCCTCCCATCCCAGAGGTGCTCTATTGGATTGAGATCTGGTGACTGTGGAAGCCATTTGAGTACACTAAACTCATTGTCGTGTTCCAAAAACCAGTATGAGATGATCTGAGTTTTATGATATGGCACGTTGTCCTGCTGGAAGCAGTCATCAGAAGATGGGTACACTCTAGTCATAAAGGGATTGAAGTCAGCAAAGATACATCAATAATACAGGAAGGTTGGTGCATTTAAATGATCACCAGGTAATTCTAAGGGGCCTAAAGTGTGCTAAGAAAATATGGCTCACACCATTACACCACCAGCATGTCACACAGTGTTTCTTCTCGTCTTGTCCAATTTGGTGAGTTATAGCCTCAGTTTCTTGTTCTTAGCTGACAGCAATGACGCCTGGTGTGGTCTTCTGCTGTTTTGTCTGCTTCAGGGTTCAACATGTGTGTTCAGACATGCTCTTCTGCATTTCTTAGTGGTAATGAACGGGTATTTAAGTAATTGTTGCCTTCCTATCAGCTTAAAGCAGTCTTGCCATTCTTTGACACAGTGAGGTGGATATTTTCTCTCTTTTTGACCATTCTTTGTAAACCCTAGAGGTGGTTGTGTGATAAAATCCCAGTAGTTCAGCAGTTTCTGAAATACTCAGACTGCCTGGCAAAAGGAGGCATATCCCATTCAAAATGACCGTCATACACTAAATCACCTGGATATTGCTTGTTTCTACCCAATAGCAATCTTAATTAAAATGTATATATTTTTACGATGACCACGATGAAGCCCAAAAGCTGAAATGCATTGCTTAAGTGTAAGTGAAGAGTTTTCTTTTTTTTTACCGGTCCTTTTCCTCTCCATGTACCTGTAAAGTAGGTGAATTTGTGACATAAACCTCTCCTCAGGTTCTCAAAAGTTCCAGTTTCTTTCAAAACTCCCCAAAGAGCCATCATTGGCAATTGCCAAACAACATAATCTCTCTATTCCTTCTCAAGGAATAAAATGGTGTTTTGCATGAGGAACTTTTTCAGTCAGATCATACTATATAATTTTGTAATATGAGGAATAGTTACCCCCTCCACTTATTATCAAGTAATCCAGAGAAACGAATATCCTCCAGTGTTTTAGCACCATGTAACTATGCTGGAATAAAACTGAGAGTGTAAGCCTTGGTGTGTCTGGGACTTTGTTTAAAATGACCCCTCAGTGACAAAGAAAGCCGAATTTCATGCTTGTAGCCAAACATGCCAGAGTCTCTTGTTACCTTTGGAGGAGCTTAAATGTCATACGTCAGAAGCTAATGCTTTGAGCTCAAGCTCAAACATTTCTTCTGTTAAAAATGCTTCCAGGAAGTTCAGCTGAATATCAAACTATGTCAGTGTATGGTTATGAGAAATAAAAAAGGTTGTTTCAGGTTTGTGGTATATTAAAGGGGAAAAAAAATAAAATAAAAGTGTGATTGTCAGTGGTGGAGGCAGACAGTTCTTACAGGAGTGGCCAGACTGAGGGCATTTTTTATACTGAGACACAGAAATAATGTCAATCTAATTTGTTTTTTGGTCATTTGCATTGTCTGCTGATACAAACACAGCTGTAATGTAGATGTACATCACTACAGCTTTTTAAATGTAGCATTAAGTAGTTCAAAAAAAAAAAAAAATCTGGACAGTTGCTGTATTTCCATCCATTCATCCAGTCTCTTCCACGTATCCTTATCAGGGTCACAGGGCGATGGAGCCTATTCCAGCTACTATAGGGCGAGAAGTGGGGTACACCCAGGACAGGTTGCCAGTCCATCACAGGGCCAACACAGAGAGACAAACAACCAACTGGTTGCTGTATTTATTGTATTTTAATCGTTGATAATTACATTTTAAATGGATGTATGTGCTGGTAAAATGTGTTGGTAGAGAAGTAAAGCTGTAAAAGTGATTCTATGAAATAGGCTCACTAGCTGTGTTGACACGTTAGTATAGTTGATCTTGATCTTAGCTATCATTGATCATTCTTGCCTCGTGAGGGGTGGTTTCCCCAGGAAGTCACTGATTTTTACATGTAAATAATCCTGCATACAGCCTCTTTTTTTAAGGATTAATCTGATTACCTAGCAACTATTACCACAAGAGCAAATACGTCTAGTGAGGTGTATTTAAAACTTTTACAAGAAAATTGTGCTTAACTTAAAATCTGACTCCTTTTGGTTGCAAATAACTCACAGTAGCTCATAGTTATGCTATAAATAACATAGTGTCATCTCAGAAATGATATCTGCAACAATTTGTTATATTCCCGATATTTAAAAAAAACAAAGGGAAGCGCTTTGTCAAGAGTTAGTTAAAACAAGAGATAAAAAATATCTTCTTAACCAACAAATTCTGCAGTGATTTATTTATTTTGGCCTGTGATTTGTGCTATTTGAGAACATGCTGGTGGTACAACAGGTGAACAACACTGGCAGATTTAATATTCATTCTAGGCTGTACATTAAGGCCGAGACCACGATGTAGGTCACCATGCTAATGCTGGCACGAAATGAGGCGGGACACTCTTGGAAACGTGACCAGACTCCTGAATAATTCACATGCCATGTAAAGGGACACCACAGACCTCACACAAAGAAAAGCTGGAGCTTAAGGACATACATTGTGGTGTTGGTAAAGCTGAAGAAAGATAATGAGCTGAATGCCTTGAAGGCATGGATACAATTACCCACGTTAGAACATTAAGATGTGATTGTCGTGTATTTTCTGAAAATAGGCTTTTATTTAATTTGAAATTTTAATGACAAACAAAGAATAGAAAACGATGAACTATGTAACAATGGAATGAAATAATGTGTCCATTAATGGGAATCTGTAGTTCATGTAAAGCAACATGAACTTTAAAATCTAAAATGAAGCTTCTTTATAAATGAGTAAAGTTTAGACAAAAGATACAAAAAAATCTTTCATACCTTTGTAATAATATTTTAGTAATCAGTAAAAACTATCCAGATATCCACACAAAAGGGTTGCACATAATGACCTGGCCCTTAGCCCTACACGCCCAGATACTGGGCAGCAACCCTTCTTGCATTTTCTGGTCACTTTAAAAAAAAAAAAGCTTATTCCCTGACTGCTTGGTGAGTGGTTGCTGGTTGTTACTGGGTGGTTCACCAAAAATCTCCTTGTGATTGCCTCCATGGGAGCAGATTGTATTAGTCGATTGTAGTTGTATGTAAAACACCAACTCCGAAAATGGAGAACTTTTGCCTTCAGTGTAAAACCTGTGCCTTACTCTCGAAAGTTATGTTTCAAAAGGCTCAGCTTTTACTTTGAAGACCAACAGTCACCGTTTCCAGTTTGTGTTACACTCTTCACAGTAGTTGGTGAGACAGCAAGACCGTGTCTTCCATACAAACTACAGGTGATTTCGGGGCTAGCAACCATAACAATTAAAAGGAGGTTTTCAGTGTAACAAAGTGTACCTCACTGCAACTAATTTTACCCAGCAACAGCAAGGATCCTCCAGCAACCACTGGTCGGGGAGTATTTTTTATTTTTTTGACCAGTGTTTAGGGGACTGACTGGTTTCCATTAATTTCACAGTGGCTGCCAGCAACCACTTGCACCCAGTCGGGGAATACTCCCTTTTCCCTAGCAACTGGTAGTTGACAGGCAGTTGCCAGCCAATCTCTAGCCCGGTGCCACTGGGGGCTCAGTTGGCAACTTTAACAAACAGACAGAGGAATATGGGTCCTACACAGAAAGTCATGTCCACTGAGGGAAAAACACCACAATATGAAGCTGAGGGCTGAAACATGAACTTTATCTGGCTAAAAATATCACATCTCACTCAGACAGAGGATTATTTCAGCTCTCTATGTCCACTCAGCTGTTTGAGGGCCTGTGTTAGCTTTTTTTTTTTTTAGTAAGCTGCTGTGATCAACTCTTTAAACTATCCACATTCCATTATAATAAATAAAGTCAAAATGTAGCTTAATTAACATCTGGATATTTTGACTGGACTTCAGTTCATTTGATGCTTAAGTTTTTTTCAGTGTGGCAGCTTTTAAAAACTTACTTCTGGGTCTTTTTACACTGTACTCAGTTCATCTCACCACACTGCAGCTTTCTCTGTATTTTTTCACTTGGAGAATTCACAAGGAGGCACTTTGATGTGGTACAAAGTCTACTGAGGCCATGAACTGTTTTCTTCTCCTGTCTGGATGGGACTTAACTGTGCCAAGTCTCTATACGACTAAACTTTCTTTATGTGATTTCCTAACATCTTCCAAATCTGCCTCAGAAAATATCTGATCCTGTTACGAATGCTTGCATTCTGTAGCTAAGCTGCATGCTACTGCGTTTGCATTTTGTTCATCAACAATTAATAATTTCTGTTTGTTCTTGGTAAATCTGATCATAGTGATCTTAAGGTGCATGCTTCACACAATGATCTCATTCAGGACCTGTCAAACACGTGTGTAACTCACACATATATGCTTAGACAAAGCATGCAGGTAAGTTTACTCACTCATGGAGGGATACAAGTACACTGACACCTGAGCCTTCCTTTTAATGTGTTAAGCCACAGATAAGCTTCTTGTCTCTCCCGGAACTGAGTGATTCTCTCCGTCATCCAGCTTCTCCGTCACCAAATTCAACTCTGAACTTGGTGAAATGCCACAGACAACAAAAGAAAGCAATGTTGTTGCCTGCAGTGGCGGGTAGGATACACAGTTACAGTATCTGCTTTTGTCTATATGACTGACTTAACTCCTTCCACTCACGCAACGCCATTAATGAACTGGTTCACACAGGCCAGTAAAGCAGGGCACACAAAGTAGGAGGTGGGGTGGAGGGTCTAATTTCACTTTATGTAGAGACTACACTCACTTTAAAAGGTGTCATCTGTTATTTCCTTAGTTGTTTTATTTATTTATGTATTTATTTATTTTTTGTTGAATTACCTGTTGCTGAGCTTCAATTTTATTTGCAGAAATCATCCAGTGTCTACATTAGGGACTTTATAGCAGAAGCTTTCAGGTTTTGTTTTAATTAAAATAAATAATGCAACACTTCAACATTAGATAATGAATAAAATATTAAAATATTCTTGATAGTCTTTTAATGGTGGAAAGATATCCTCCCAGACCTGGATCAGGGCATCAGTGAGATTCTAGACATTTTGTGCTATTATTTGGCAGCATCAGATGCACCAAAACATAACAGAGGTTCTCTCTTGGTTTCAGGTCTGGAGAACGTGAGGACCAGTCACCCAGTGTTTACAAACCCTGACCAAATGAGAAATGAGGAAGTCAGGTGTGACAGAGAAGTATGCGAGGGTGGTACCAGACGTGCATGATGACAGCAAGACAGTGGGGAGGTGTGTGATTGGAGTGACAGATGGGTTTAATGTGGGGGTGGGACTACAACAGACATTGGTTCTGTGGCCATGGACAGGTTCACACATCAGGTCAGGAAGCAGGCTCCATGGGCTATCATGTTTGCAGAAGACATTGTGATCTGTGATGAGAGTAGGGATCAGGTGGAAGACGACGCAGAGAGGTGGAGGTATGCTGTGGAAAGAAGAGACATGAGAGTTTGCAGAAGCACAACAGAATACATATGTGTAAATGACAGGGAGACAGGTGTAACTATGAAGATCCGAGGAGGAGAGGTAGTGAAGATGGATGACTTTAAACACCTGAAATCAATCATTCAGAGCAATGGACAGTGCACAAGAGAGGTGAAGGAGGAGGTGAAATGGTGAAGGCAAATGTCTGGGCTCTTTGTGACAGATGTATAGTAGCATGGGTAAAAGGGAAGGTTTACAAAATCGTAGTAAGAACTGCTATGATGTATGGTTTGGACATGGTAGCACTGACAAAAAGACAGAAGGTATAGCTGAAAATGCTCAGTTTCACTGGGAGTGACCAGAATGGAGAAGATTAGAAATGAGTACATCAGAATGACAGATCTGGTTAAGTGATTTGGAGATTCAAGGTGCAATGGAGGAATATTGATTATAGAGCTGCCAAGCATGAGGAAAAGAGCAAGACCAAAGAGAAGGTTCATGGATGCAGTGAAGGAGGACATGCTGCAGGGTGGTGTGACAGATGAGGATGGCGGGATAGGATGAGATGAAGGCAGACAATGTGGTGCAAAGATAAAAAGTTCTAAATCCTGTTTAGCATGATTCATGTTACATACTGAAATAATCAATAAAAATGACAAGCAGATGGGCTTTAAACTATGGTTTAACCTACTAGTTTCTTTCAATTACATTTATGTACTTGTCCACTTGCAAACCTATGTATGCAAAAAGGTAAAGGTCAAGTTTTGATTCTATATTGTTTCAAGGGAAATTGCAATCTATGGCCTTTTCCATTAGGACTGAGCAGCAGGTGGTTATTACAAACGATGCAAAACTCCCACACACTCACTTCACACACATCACTCATTCACTGAAACAGAGAAATGCATGTGCACACACAGCCATGGACATGCATACAGCTCACATACAATTCTTAAACATTCTTCACTGTATGGATTTTACCCAGCACGTCACGCAGCCGACTCACAACAGAGGACACACTCTGGACCTGGTCATCACCCATGGGCTGTCCACCAGTGTGTCCTCTGTTGTTGACTTAGCTGTCTCTGACCACTACTGTGTGTTTTTTAACATCACCGGTTTTATTCAGCGGGAGACCTCGGTGCGAACTGTGAGGAGGCGCTATCTAACCCCTGAAGTGGCTGCAAATTTTACCAGGGTTTTAGACGAATGCCCCCCTGTGATTCTACCTGCACCCTGTGATTTTATTTTTAATCATTTTAACCTAAAACTGAAGAAAAGCCTTGACTCCGTTGCTCCACTCACCACCAAAAAGATTAACGTAAAACGTGTATCACCCTGGAGAAACGAAGAAGTCAAAAAACTCAAAAGAAATTGCAGGGCAGCAGAAAGGAGATGGAGGAAAAATAAAAATGAAATCAACTATCAAATACTTTGCGAGCAACTTAAAATTTACAATAATACACTAAGGAATTCAAGAAATTCATACTTCGCCAAAATAATCAGTAATAACAAAAATAATCCCAAGGTCCTCTTCTCCACCATAGATCACTTATTTAACCCTGATTTTAACAGCTCCCAAAGAAGCCCCACAGACTCACTCTGTGAGCAGTTTGCAGACCACTTCAGGGGAAAAATCAACACCATCAGATGTGATATTTTATCTTCTCGTGATATGATTTTAAACACATCTGAGGGCTCGATTGTACCTGAGGAGACACTGGACAGCTTTGTCCTGGTTAATGCTGAGAACCTTAAGAAAGTTTTCTCCACAGTGAGACCCACCACATGTCTTTTAGATCCAATCCCCTCTCCACTTTTTAAAACACTTTATGGATTTTTTGAAGCTGAGCTTTTATACATGATGAATTGCTCTCTTCAGTCGGGTGTCTTCCCTGCTGACTTTAAAACGGCGGTGGTGAGGCCCCTTCTGAAGAAGAGCAATTTGGATTGCAATAATTTTAATAACTACAGACCTGTATCCAACTTACCATTTTTAAGTAAAATTTTAGAAAAACTTGTTTTTATTCAGATTAATGATTTTCTGAATGATAAACAGATCCTAGAAATATTTCAGTCTGGATTTCGGGTGAACCACAGCACAGAGACCGCTCTCCTAAAGGTTTTAAATGATATTAGATGTAACTGGGACTCCCAAAAGCTCACAGTCCTGGTGCTACTGGATCTAAGCGCAGCTTTTGATACAGTAGACCACGCTATACTTTTAAACAGATTGAAACACATGGTGGGCCTCTCTGGTGCTGTACACAACTGGTTCACTTCCTATCTCTCAGACAGAACTTTTATGGTGAGTATGGATACATGCTCCTCTAAGATCCATAAAATGACATGTGGTGTGCCTCAAGGGTCGGTTTTAGGCCCTGTACTTTTTAATTTATATATGCTCCCTCTTGGCGGCGTCATCAGGAGGCATGGAGTGAACTTCCACAGTTACGCTGATGATACTCAGCTGTATATCTCCGTGTCTCCTGATGACACCAGACCAATGGATGCCCTTTTTAACTGTATTGTAGATATAAAATCTTGGATGGCAGAAAACTTTTTACAGCTTAACCAGGACAAGACTGAAGTTTTAATCATCGGTCCTGAGGCTCAGAGAGAGAAACTCTTGTCTAAATTACAGGCATTTTCACTATGCCCTTCACTACAAGTGAAAAACCTGGGTGTTATTTTTGACTCTGAGCTTGGTTTTATCCCACATATTAAACATGTAACCAAAATTGGATTTTATCATCTAAAAAATATAGCCAGAGTCCGCCCTATTCTCTCTCGGGCCAACACGGAGATGCTGATGCATGCTTTTATTACCAGTCGCATTGATTACTGTAATGCCCTGCTCTCTGGTCTCCCCAAAAAGAATATTTCACCTTTGCAACTTTTGCAAAACTCTGCAGCTCGTGTGCTGACGAAGACCAGAGGGCGGGCCCACATTACACCGGTTTTACAATCGCTGCATTGGCTCCCCGTGTGTTTCAGGATCGATTTTAAAGTTCTTTTATTGGTTTTTAAATGTCTTAATGGTCTTGGGCCTTCTTATCTTTCAGATCTGCTTTTACCATATGAACCCTCACGGACCCTGAGGTCCTCTGGTACTGGCCTTTTGATTGTCCCTAAAGTCAGGACACATACTCACGGAGAGGCAGCTTTTCAGTCGTATGGTCCTCGACTGTGGAACAGCCTGCCGGAGGAGCTCAGGGCCGCAGAGAACGTTCATGTTTTTAAAAACAGGCTCAAGACCCACCTTTTTAATTTAGCTTTTAACTAACGTTATTTATTTTATGCTTATTTATTCTATCCTGTTATTCTATTTATATTATTCATTTAGTTTTACCTAATATTTACTGATTTTATTCTTATTCATTTTTTATCTTCTTACTCTGTTTATACTTATATTTATATTATATCCCACTCTTATTTATTTTATCTTTTTATCCTGTTTATATTCTTATTAGGTCATATCTCCAGTGTTTCCTCGGAGGGGGTTCTCTGCACCGGGGCTGTGATCGACCGTGGCTGCTGGGGCCCTGTGGGTCCTCTGAGCCTGGCCGGGGGGCTTCTTAGCCTCCCTCCTGCTGTGTGCCCAGCCTGGAGGCTGCGGTCTGTGACCGGCTCCCGGTGCAGACAGCTCCCTGTGATAGTGTTTCCTCACTTGGCTAATACGTACCCAGCCCAATTTTACTCTTTAGGTGTGTGTGTGTGTATGTGTGTACGTGTGTGTGTGGGGGTGGGGGGGTGGGGGGATGTGTGTATCATGACCGCTTCTGTTAATGACAGTGCGGGGAATGAGTGGGAGGGTGAGGTGGGCTGCTTTTAACCATGTAAAGCACTTTGTGCTACAGTTTGTATGAAAAGTGCTTTATAAATAAAGATTGATTGATTGATTGATTGATACATACTTGACTTTTCCGGCAACCCCAATACCACTTGCTGTGCTGAGATTTTTACGAAACACAGCCACCTTTAGCCTAAGTGCAGTGTGTGAGAGTATGCATGTCAGCTGGCACACAAACCTGACCAGCATCCAAGCAACTGCTGCTGACCTGCAGTGGAAACTATTCGTGAGTGAAATGCCAAATTCTAACACACACACACACACACACACACACGCACACACACACACACACACACACACACACACACACACACACACACACACACACACACACACACACAATTTTAATCTAAGACATACAAGCAAAACTGCTTCTAGACACTTCAAATGAGAAATGCTGTCATCAGCGCTCTGGCTTGGCTACAAACACCACAGCATCCAAATGGTTGCATTTCTTCCGACACTGTGCTTTAAGTGCAAATGCACACACACAGACCCTTGTCCCGAGACTGAGCCCTCTCAGCAGGGAACGGGGCACTTTTTTTCCCCAGTCTATAAAAGCAGCTTTGTGTCCAGACTATCTGTTAAAACACACACACACACACACACACACACACACACACACACACACACACACACACACACACACACACACACACACACACACACACACCTAATGATTGTGTCCACATTTTAAGGCAAGGGCGCATTCACACATCAACACAGAGACCAGCTGCTTTGTACCCTCATTATGTAGTTGTTAGGCTCAGGCTACTTGGGATTACAAACACGGGCCAGGCAGATGTCCACTGGCCTAATAGTGCTACTGGCAGTGACACACACACACAAATACACACACACACACACACACACACACACACACACACACACACACACACACACACACACACACACACACACACACACACACACACAACAAATGTACTGACACGCTCTTCCCTCCGTCCTGTTTGCTCTTTAACCAGATCATTTGGCCTTGTTTCTAATATCTGCAACCAGGTCGATTTTCCCAGGTGAATCCATGTATTGGGGCTGATAGATAGGCTGCATCGCAGGCTACACTTTTAGTGAAGAGTGAAACTGTTTTTCATGAAACACCAGCAGGAAGAAATGTGTAGTTGTTGACAACAATTACTGTAAAATAAAATAAATCAGTGATTGACAGACATGAGAGAAAAATAAATTAAGCTTCAGCTCCCTCGCAGAGATCGAGTGTGCGTGCAAAATGTGTATGCTTTGTGCACATTCAGTCTCTGGTTGATTTCCACAAGGAAGTCCAGCTGTTACCGTTATTTATTCCCAAACCTTAATTTTTTCTTTGCAAATGTCCCTGCAGTAACGCTAAAAAATCTAGAAATGACTGAAAACATATTGCTCAAATTGAAGCATGTTAAAATGAATAGGATGGATTGCCAGTTCTGTGCCATCCAGAGAAAACGCTTGTCACTTGTGTGCGCTTCTGCACATTGACACGCTGCCTCTGAAATCCAAGCTTTTGAGGAGATGTAAACAGACACTGATTTACTCCAGGCAGCGTGAATTATGTTGAAAATGCATCCAAGAGTTGGAAATTTTTCAACACTAGGGACAAATTTACGCTTATCCCACCACTGGTTGGCTTCACTTCACAGATGTAAAAAAAAAGAAGAAAAAAGAGACGATGAATAAAAAGAACATGTGTAGAAAAACACAAGAAACAGCAGAGAAGAAGTGGATACCACGGTAGGGTTTAACATCAGGGAAATTATATTGTAGAAGGTAAACCAAGATTAAATGAATAAAATTAATCAAAGAACATCACTAGTGTTTTTACTGAAAATGTGTCAAGGGTGCATTATTTTCACTGTCTTGTAAGATAAAAGATTTTCATGTGGTTAAAATGTCACCTGATGTTAGCACTCCTTTGCTGAACCCATATATGAACCCACGAGCTGCAAAGAATACCGATGGATGTCAGCCCCACTGGAGATTGTTAAGAATAAGTTGCATCACTGCACATTTGATGAGCAAGAGTAGCAACAACAATGCAGCGTTTTCTTCCATCGCTGACGTTCACAATCGTGTTTGTTCATGAGTCATTAGAGGGCAAAGAAAACTACAAAGACGACTGAAGAATGGGAAGGAAGCACCAAACATTCATCTTCTGTGTGGAGTCAGTGCTCTGTTATTTCTTCTTTGGAATAGCTATAATAGTTGAATATGAATCTCTAAATCTGCGTCACTCGGATGCTTTCATGTGGCATCAGGCAGACTGGAAAATAACGCAAAGTTGAACAAAGCGTCTTTTTATTTCCACCCGTGACAACTGTTCATAACAACTGACGTATGCCAGGATTGTCTCACACCCACTCGGCACGCATAGTTTTTCAAGGCACACTTTTAGCTACCAACTGCGTGGGTTTTTATTTCCACTGGAGTCATTTGCTATCTTATCTTTGCTATCTTTGCATACATTTGTATGCACACTCGAGGAACTGACACGTCAGGAAGCTGAGGAACTTGACCCACATGAACGTGCGGTTCTGAGTAATCCTGCAAAGATTCTTGTGTGTGAATTTTATAGCAGGACGGGATGTAAAACAACACATACAGGCCAGCTTCAACCCACTGAGCTCAATGTTGAAATGATGAAAAACTGCAAAAACCTCCTGTGTCATAATGGTGTCCTGCTCTGACCAGATACAACTGCAGGTGTATCTGCCTATCATGTACTGAGATACACCCCCTTAAAGGGTTTGAGGCTAAGGTCAAAGTAAATAGAGTTTTGATGCTTGTGGATGCAGTCATACATCATGTTTTCCTCTTTGGTGTTATACTGAGCACCATACCTCTGCTCTGTGCGATCTCTGTGTTTGATCCATCTACTGTACATGGTGGTTTCAAAAACCATGAATTCTAACAGAAGGCACCTTAGATGCATCACTACTTAATTTCAAAGACACCCCAACCGCCTGTGGGAAGACGAGGCAAGGTGAATGAAGACTACAAACACTGGGGAGACGACAGCACGATCCATCCTGGGCTGCTGTCCCATGAAAGGGCGCCACGGGCTGCTGCTGGAGCCAGACAAGACCTAATGTGCTTTTCTGAGGCATCTGTGAAAACAGAAGCATGGACAGACTGTGACAATGACATTACACTGTTTATACACTATGCATTTGTGTAATCATTTAATATTGTGACACAAAAGTTCTATTGTATTTTTGTTTTAAAGGATCATTTCTTATTAATGAGCCATACTAGTAGATGTTTTTAATTCATTTGACAAAGTAAATTTCTGCTTACTGCTGGTCAAATTCCACATTGTTCTCCTGAGAATGGAGCCAATTCACAGTAACACCTCCAGCAATCTAAAAATGGCACCTATTATCTCGACCTTTTCTATTGACAACACAATGAAAATTGCCAGTAAAAACATTTACCCCACGGCATTACATATTTGGATTCCTCCATAGGACCCCATTTATTCTGGACTGTCATGTGAGCATCCAAGCATGCATCCATGGATGCATCTGTCCATGCTCAGACCTCCCTTACTTTAGCCACCTCCTCCAGCTATTCCAGGGGAACTTCAAGGTGGTCCCAAGGCAACAGAGAAGCATAACCTCTCCAGTGTGTCCTGAATCTGACCAAGGGCCATCTCCTTGTTGAAAATACTCCAAACATGGCAAGGCAGCTTATTTAAATGCTAGAACCACCTCAGCAAGCTCAACTTTCGGTTGTGACCAAATGAAACACAAACACACAGAATAAGAATCAGTTCTTGATTCAGTGTTGATTTCCCACATGATGAAGAAAAGGAAAAATGAAAAAAACTTAGAAGAGGTATCACTTGGGAGGCAGGTAATAGTTTAATTTCTTCAAATAAAATAAAGTAGGCAAGGAATTACATGACTAATCTTTGGTAGACACACACACACGCACACAGACACAGACACACACACTCTTGCATCTGTGACATATCCTTGTTTAGCATGGTTATCTTTACAGTGACAGTAACAACACCTATGGGCCCGTTTTGCCCACAGTCTCCTCACATTTATTTGACTTGTCGAGAGACCCAAACTCTACCGCACTATCCTGCAAGCTGAAAAATGACGCTAAAGAGGTGCTCAGTCTGTCACAGTCTGACGCCCATGGATCCTGACCAAGCATCAGTATGTGATGAGCTGGGAGTCAGAAGAGGTTGTTAAAACTATCGGGAGAGTCCAGGACAGCCTGGCTCCAGATGCCAAAACTGAAAACTGACACAAACCCAAACAGAAATCTGAGATCCCATTAGCAGCAACTTCCATGTGGAGCGTTTAGGGTGAGTCAAAACAATACAGCTTAGCTGGCTTATCTGGTGCCAGCTTCAGGCATAAAATATAGCAGCAGTAGATGGAAGACAGCAACTGGAAGTCAAAGTTGTCACATTTGTTACATACATAAAGTGCCATGTAGCACATTTGCTGTCTTCATTAACAGCTATTATTGATAATGTTTCTTATAATTTTGGCCGACTACATTTTAACCACCACCAGCCAATTTGCAAAAATTGGAAAAAAAAATCCTTAGTTAGGAAGAAAGCTGATTTAACAGCAACATGATGTCTTAGTCGATATGTATGGCAGCAATGGTATTTTAAAAACAAGCCACTGCTGTGGCTATTTATGCATCCAACCAAAAAACGTTTGAACAATATTGATTTTTATTTACTTACTTTTTTAATGGAATTACCCTACAATAAAAAAAAAATACAGTTTTACCCCATAAACAAGATGTGCATGCTGGACACCTGTGCACTCTATGCATACTCTGTGCATACTTGCAATCTGCACATTTACAAATTATGGTTCGGTCTTTAAACTCAATGCAATAAAAAAAAAATTAAATAGAAAAAGATCTTGAGAAAATTTACATCCAAAAGTCATCCTGTGCCCAGAGGAGAAAAATAAAAGAAGGATTTATGAGCGCACTGTACATTCCCTGAATAGTGATTTGCAGATATCAGTCTTTTCCTCTCAAGTAATCCTCTTAGTGACGAGATCTGAGGTTTCATTTCCCATCAGAGAGACGGGGGAAAACATGCACAAATTCAAAATTACATACACGGTGTACGTCACAGCCTGAGCTCTTATGTCAGCTGGTGTATGCCTGGAGAATATGGCACTTTGTGCAACTATTTTAGAGCATTTCACTGTTTAATGGTAGTGCAATAAAATGTTTCAGCTGTTTGGACTGATTTAGAACTTGTTAGCTACGAATACTTCTTCCTCATATTTTCAGTGTATTGTTTATGGTACCACAGTTTTTCATTGAAAATAAGAGGACAATCACTTTTATGTATACTGTTTATTATGTTTAGTGCTGATGTTTCCCCCAAAACAAAATTCCCCATGGGGACAAATTCAAGCAAAATATGAAAATGTTTCTAAATGCCAAAAGTTTAGTTAAAAGAAATACAAATAAATGTATGAATATGAGCACCAAGATTCAGCCCATACGTTCACACAGATGCCCTCAGTCAGTAATCAGTGAGCTGCAACTACAACAGACACACGCAATCAGTACAATGGGACATTAACAGTAAAGTATATCTTTAATAATGTTGTCAAATGTTGCTTCCACAGCTTGATAACTGCACACAGATCTCTGAAACCAGAATGCCTGTTGTGAAGATCTCCTTGGTTAAATGCAATTCGTTATCAAAGAAAAAAAAAAACATGGAAAAACACAATCATGCCTAAACCAAGACACTCCTTAAGTTAGAATATCTTCATAATGATGGCATGTCCTAACTGGACAAAAAATGCCCCCACACAGCAGCCTACATGTTCTTCAGGACATAGTTCAACTGAGCTGAGCAAGGTGTTTTCACACGCTCTGTTAGTCTTTCAGGCAGGTGCACGGGTGTTGATAAGTTCTCCAAAATCTTTTACTTTGAAAGTTGTGCAATTCATGTTGTAAGCTCAAATCTGCTGAATCACTTTCATATAATCAGTATTAGAGATATAAAGCAGAAAATGTTGAAAACATATAAGGTAAGCCCAATAACTGGCTTTAACACACATTTGTAGTCAGGTTGATAATACAGTTGACTTTCAACTTTACTTTAAACTTGAACAGCCAAATATTAATTCGAAAAAGCCCATCACACATTTTATGGAAATTAAAGACAGTGTTTTCACAGCATCTCCCACACAAATGCTAACTAAGATGTGGTTGGCAGTGGAAAATTTCCACCCAGCAGTTAGCGTGTCTGTGACGAAATTAAGTTAATTACAGTTCCACTTTGCAGGAATTCTTTGTTTGTCTCATGTAAGTGGAGAGTAAGAACATTTTAGTGAGGCATAAACACCTGTGCAAGATACAAGAGCATGAGTGCAACATGCAATTTAACGTCTGTAAAATAGTTAATAATCACAGGTACGTTTTTGAATGCTAGTGCAAAACATGCATTTGTGCATTTCTATATATCATTATGTTAAGCTAAAAGAAGAAAGAGAATCAGTGACTCACTGACTTACAAGTAAACATGTATTTGACTGTAAAATAATGGTAAACACATCAGACATTTAAGTCGCTGTGGTGAAAACACTATAAAAGCCATTTCCATTTAAGGTCTTTTACTAGTCCTTATCCTTGCACTCACCTGAATCAAATAAATCTGAATAGATCAGCTCTATTGGGTTAACAAATGCCAAAGGGTATCTTCTAACTGCCTGTTGCTGAAACAACTTGACATGCACGCACATGCCTGTGTGCAAGGAGTTATTTACTAAGATTTCTAAACAAAAAGCCCATGCTTCAGGAAATAATTATGCAACGTGCCAATTTCTTGGGCAGTATTCCTGAAAAGACTGAAGAATCTTACATGACGCACACACATACGGCGTATCATTACCATAGTATCTCTAAGCATTTGTCAACACCAGATACTTTGTATGCCAGAGAGGTCTTCTGAGTCATTTACTTTGTAATAGTGAATTTGTGCAGTGCGTGTGGAGCACAGATCTATTAATCTGCTCCAGGCAGAATAAAGATAACGTATTTACTTATAGTGCAGTAAAGGTCACTTACAATAGGCAACAAAATAGACAAGTGAAAACTGTGTTTTTGCGAGTCTAGAGACTCTTTTTCCTTCTACTCTCAGAGCCATTTAGGTGTTTCATTGTCAGTGTTTCCCACATGATTTCAGAAAATATCCTGGCATTTCAAAAAATTGGCCATTATCATAATGATGTGTGCTCCACTGCGTTCCTCAGAAAATTCAAAACCTTCTAAATTTTTTACTCACTTAAGCATGGTTGCACAAGGTTTTACAGGACAAAATAAAAATCATCTATTCTTATTAGGTCTTGAAATTACTTGAGGTAAATATATCCTCAGATGAACAACAAAAATTGACAAACACTCTGTCATTATTTATTTTCAGTCATGTTAAGCAGCTGGATTTGAAACAAGTTTTAGAAATATCTCAGGGGAAATTAAAGCAAATTGGAGGCACCTGTGCTTCATTTGGATTGCATCTTCAAAAAGATTTTTCAGCGTGAAAATCTGTTATTGTAGTATTTTAAATGAAGTAAATTAAATTTAAATAGTGCTCAAATCTGGTTTATATATTCACACGCATACAGTATATTAGTAGCATTTCTAGCATAAAGAGTCTTATCGCCTTTCCTCCAGCAGAAAGTAGATCAGGGCCGCTTTCATCCATCCTTTCTTCACGCGCATCCACATTTATTAGCTTCTCTTCAGTCCCAGGAGATCTCAGCTTTGTGTGCACGATCATCAAGCTCACATGTTCATGCCTGCACACACTGCTTATAGATTATTGCCTGAAAACGTGTCAATTATCTCTAAGCACACCCCACGCAGGCTCACGTGCACTGTGCTGAGCCTGTCCTCATCTTTACCCCCTCCAGCTAATTCAGCGACTATAGTGGAAACACCACAAATTTTTTCTCATGCCATTTCGCAGTCTGCTCAGACCTTCACCTCCTCCTTGTTAGTGTCTTTTCTACAAATGTTTTCTATTTTAGTGATTCGCCTTCTCATTCCATGTCAGGATGTCTTGCCAACAATCAAAGTGGTAAAATGAAACAGCATTCCTTATCACATCGTGAAACTTGAAGCTTGTCATTGGTTTAGCTACCTTTTTTTTTGCTTTAGTTATTTCAAAATCAGGTATTTTGGACCATAAACTGTGTTGTCAGCACTTTTGGAAAACAAAAGTGCTGAGATTCATTTCACAGACGTCATTCAAGAAAAAAATTAGTCTTTTTTAGATTTTTGATTTATATTTGATAAATTGCACAATATTGTTAAATATGTTGAGATAAATATTGTATTCAGGCAGAGGATTGGTTAAAGTGGTGTATTTGTTCATATAATGGGCTGGTCGAATTGGGATTTTTCCCACACAACAATTGCTGGGTGTTACAACGAATGGTCTTAAAAAAGGGAAAATATCCAAGCACAAGGTCTTGATGCATTCTCAATCATCCAGGTAAGTAAATCTCCAGAAGTTGATTCTGTTCATCTGGATGTAGCGTTTTCAGTGGGAGAAACGTTTCGTCACAAGAAGTCACTTGGATGAGTGACAAAACGTTTCTCCCACTGAAAATGCTATGTCCAGATGAACAGAATCAACTTTTGGATATACAAGGACAAGGTCAGAGGAAAATGACAAGAGTGCCTCAAGCTGATAGGAAGGCAACAGTAGTTCAAATAACCGCTCGTTAGAGTGTCTCTCGCCATACAACACGCCAAAACTTGAAGCAGATGGTCCACAGCAGTAGAAGACCACACATGGCGCCACTCCTGTCTGCTAAGAACAGGAAACAAACTACATTTCACATAAGTTCACCAAAAGCTGTGTAATGGTGTGGTGGATATTTTCTTGGGACACTTTGGGCCCCTTAGCACCAACTGCAAAATTTAAATGCCACATCCTACAAGAGCATTGCTCCAAACCACATTCATCCCTTTATGACCACAGTGGTGGCCCTGGCGTCCACATATGTGGACATGACATTTTGGGTTGTCTAGACCAAAATACTAATTTTTGCTCTACAAGGGCCTGATATCCACTTACGAGGACATTATACTGCCACTCTTCTATCAAAATTTTAAACAAATATCCTCATATGTGGCTCTCAATTTTCTTAAAAACAAAAATCAGGTAAAAAAAAAATCTGGTAATTCTTTGTTTTTACATTCATTGGGTCCCAATATGCCCAAATATCAAAGATAAATTAAATATATATGCCATGGAAGAGCTCGGGTCTTAGAAGGTTAAAGGAAGGGCAATGATGGAAAGAAGAGCGTGAATATCAAAGTTTTCTGGTTACGTCTGGTCACATACATTTGTGATTCCTAGACATGCACAAAGTGCCCCCCCCCCCAAAAAAAAGCAAAAAAAGCAAAAAAAAAGAAAAGAAAAAAAAGCAGACACCAGCTGTGAACTTAGATGAAAGGAATGAGATTTTTTGTTAATTATTGTCCGGTTTGCCTGAAAGCTGATAGGAGGAAGCTTTGAAAACCATCTTGTAAAGCTTGATTGTTTATCGACGTAAATCGGTTAAGAAAGTGATCTAATCCAAAAGAACGCACAGAATCAATTGCAATTCTCTGTCAGTCTGTCATGTCCAGTTTGGGAGAAAAAAGGAAACATTTAAGCTCATTGCCTTGTTGTAGATTAAACAGAGGTGTTAAATCGAAGGCAATTTTTAAGACTTTCTTTGTTCAGGGTTTTTTTTTTCCACATTTTTATTTTTTTTACTTATTTGAACCAAATGATCTTGGAAATCTAATCGTCCTGCTTCAAAGCATCTAGACCTTAATTACTTTGTTCATTTAAAGCTACACTGGGCCCAGCATCAGTTTGTATTCCCATCGGCTCATGTGAAGCATCCTTTTAAAACAAAGCACTGTCAGTTAGTTTGCTGCGATCCTGTAGAGCTTGCCCTGTTAGCCAACAAAGTACTTTGATGTATAGTTGTAGGGAAGATATGAGTCTAGTTAATTAGTATCCCGAGCTACCACACAGTGCTCAGCTATAACCTCGAATTAACATTTCCTCTGATAATGATTAAATAGTCAGTAAATGAGCAATGATGCAAAGACACTCAGAACAAAAATCAAAGTAAAACATTTAATTGAGGACAGAGGCAATTAACAGCAAACTACATAAAAATAATATTGTAAAGAGGAGATTCAAAGACTATAAGTGAAAGATTCCAGTACCTGGTTATAAACTAAAGGAAACATGTAGTGTCTAAATGGCCGGATTTCCCTGCATCCATAATAATGTCTAATCTAAATCAAGTCAAAAAAGTTACTTCATTTTCTACCAGTTAAAGTCAAATTACAGAGAGTAAAATAAAACGCCTGCTGCTGGGAAAACAGGCTTTCATTTAATATATATTAAAATCTGAGACAGAAAATGCACTAAGAGGTGAAAAGGGACTTGTGGTTATCTGGATGTATTTGCTTTGGCTACACTGAAGACGATTAAAAACTACCAGAAAGAATAAACCGGAAATATGCCGATCATCAGCCAGCCAGAAAGAAAAATCACAGACAAATGGAGAATCAGTGGAGAATATGAATGAGACTGAAAACAAAGACAGGTAAAAGATGGAAAAATAGCCATGCATCTCACGCACACAAACCATTACAGCGGACAGGTTTGTTTTGATGTGGAAACAAAATAGCTTATCAAAAAGTATATGCAAAATGATCACATAGAAGGACTGGACTGACAAAAAGTGAAAAAGCCTTTAGAAAGCCTGCTGAACTGTTGCTTTAGACCACTTCACAAAATTACAAGAAAGTCAGGCTCAAAATATAAAATAATGAAGGGTGTCTCAATACTTCTGCACATTAATAATAATTCTGTTAAATCAGATTATAATGTATTATGATGTAATACTGCAGTTCAAACTAACCTGACAAAAAGATCCAAATTTACTTATTGAATGATGATAACAGTAATCAGTAAATAATTATTTAGCAACCATATTTCTACTTCTTCTTTCACATCTCTTACAGAATAAAAAACAGCTGTGGAATTATTAAATGTAAAGCTCTGGCCAAACAGAGCATCTGAAGGTCATCATTCTCTATGTATGGCAGATGCATTTTGATAGATATTTCTTTTTTCCCCGCATTCTGTGGTTTGCCTAAAATTACAGGCATGTTCTGCTTTTTTAAATTCCTTTTCCGGACTATTAGAAACACAGTGTGTGGTCAAACTGTGCAGGGGAAATGTGTATGTATACACAGCTTGAAAAATAATCCAGAACAAATATTGCAAATGAAGGTGGAGGTGGATCGTCTGTTTGAGTTTGAATGAATGAAAGAGTCTTGAATGGGCTTTGACAGCTGCTCTGTAATCCATCAATAGACTACAAAGCAAGTCCTTTATTTTTAAAACATCCTTTTTAAAAAAACTTTTTTCCTCTACTGGCCCCAAACTGCAAACCTGACCTTTTAAAAAAATAACCTGATGTCGGCAGGCAGGAGCTCAGCAACACTTTTGCATGCTGTGCTTGTCCCAGCTTCCTCATCTGCATTTATAAATCCTAGTGGATTTTGTGCCATTCAATATCCAGGAAAAAAAATAATAAAAACACACGACAAAAGATAAGAGTAGAAGTCAAACAGAAAAAAAACTCCCCATGAAGTAATACTTTAGAAGAAGCAGTGCAGATAAATGTAGGGATTTGTGTCATCATTTAACTATAAATCCCTTTCCACGTGGTGACAACAGCCTGACTCTTAATGGAATAACAACACTTATAAGAGCCAGAGAACCAGTTATGTAATTCATCATCCAACTTGAAATGAGGTGGTTAGATATGACACCGACGTGCTACTGTGCTGAGCAAATGCTACGAGACTAACCTTCTTGTGATGTCAAGGAAAACATTTTGGGAAAATTGCTCGACATGCTGTTGCACTTCAAATCCTTAAAGAGTAAACATTCCAGCATGGGATATTTGTGTATATTAGCAAAAGGATGAATAATTTGTGACGGTGCTTAAGGGCTCACCACTCTTCCCTGTGCTTCTGTAGCTTAATATAATCTATCATGTGATGATTTTCTTTCTCTATCTTACTTTCTGAGAAAATATAAATGTTCCTGGGATTCTGTGAACTAAATAAATAAATAAATAAAATAATAAAAACACAATAAAATTAAATAAAAAAGCAGATGATTTGAAGTCTTCTTCATGTGCCTAATTTAACATAAGGAACTATTATAATCAGTCTGTGGATGATTATATGATGATGGATCAGTATGTAGATGACTTGCATGGCTATCTGATGCTGTCAAGTGCAAAGAAATGATTAATGCCTAAAAAAGAAAATAAGCAAAAAGGCAACTTATGTGAACATTAAACAAGATTTTAAAGACAAAGGAAAACATGACAATGGCACTAACATGGAAGGGAATGAATCTCAAGCACATCGCCAAATTCTGGGACTTTGATACAAGGCATTAAACATGAACACTACAGAACATATGAGGACCCTTGTGATCAGCTAATTTTTATCTTCATATTACATTATGCAACATCTGTAGGGTTGAGAAAAGTTATGATAAAAATGGACTAATCCAATCCATCAGCATTTAATTTATTTTTTTATTTTTGGGAGACAGTTGGCTTTTATTGATGGTAAATCAAAACCTTTGTTTTACGTCGGCTCATGACTGTCCTGTCCTCTAAATTCCAGTCACTTCAGAATAATATGTAAAAAAGATAAAAAAGAGATTTTTCTTTTCTTTTTGTTGAAAAACCTGGCTGACCTGTGCAGAGCCCTGACCTCAAATTCATTCACCTTTGGGATAAACTGTAATACAAACTGAGAGTCAGGCCTCATTGCCCAGCATACGTGTCTGACCTCAATAAAGCTCTTGTGGCTTTACAGAATTTTTGCTGCCAGAAAGCACTCCCAGAAGAACTGAGGTCGCTTTTGGAGTACATCAGTGGCCTCTAATGCACCCCAAATATCCTATGTACTGACCACATCCTTTTTTTTTTGTGTGTGTTCTTAGTCCAGCAGTTCAAGTTTCACATCAGCTCTGTACACAGGTTTATAAATCACCTCCCCTCTGAAATATGCACCGTTTAAAAAATCCTGGATGCATTCCCTGGATGAGCATGGTGCACTGACATCCCCTCAATAAAACCAGCTCTGTGTTTGCTTCTTTCATTTAAATATTTATTTAATTCTGGTCATATGAGATAGTCACAACTTTTAGCTGACCTTTCCTCTGGCATTTATAGACAAACACCCAGAAACACCCACAAAAAGACAAACACCATGGCGCTTCATTGCTGACAGAAACATAGCACTGGTTCTGCCACTGGCACGCATTAAAAGTAATCTACTCTGGTTTCACAGCACAGATTCATGCTCAAACATGCACACATACACACAAATAATACAATGGCTTTTGTCTGGGCCGTTGCCACACACTGCTATAATTAGGTCTGTTTTGTGCTGATAGAGAAGCAGTAATGTGATACACATGCATGCTTCTGTGATTAAGGACAGAGCCCGACAGCAAAACAAACAAACGAACAAAAAAACTTAAGGATGGGCCAAAAGTTAAGCTACAAAGAAACCATGAAAACTGGACTTGATGTTGTATTTGATATACTCTATATGGGAAAGGGAAAAAAATATACCAAAGAGCAAATATACATTTTTGTCTATAAAAATAAAAAAGATCCCCCCCCAAACTTTCCTTTTTGAAATAAATATAACTTCACTATAGAGATGCTTTTAAAACATTGATGAAAATCGATTTTTTTCACAAAATGTAATATTGTGCACAAATGGAAATGAACACGCAATCTGGGTGTGTGACTGGTGGCGGCGGCAGGGCCAGATGGCAGCGCCCTGGGGTGAATGAGAGAGAGAAAGAGAGTGCGAGATAGAGAGCTGTCATTTCACTTCATGCTGTTAACTTATGTTAACACTCTGCAGCTCTCCTCCTCTCTGTGCTCCCTTCAATATCTGTGAAACTGACACACTGCGAGTGATACATAAGTGAGTTATAAGTGATAAATAATAATTATGACAGCACAAAAGGAAAGTTATTTTAAATGTGAAAGAAATCATTTCAATATATGTTGATCCAAAGTAAGTAAGAAGTGCATTACCAAGTCAAACTGTGCAGATAGAGTCAGTCAACCATTTACATTGACATTTATTTTAAAGCACAAATAGACCAGATATGCATGGTTTTGGATTGAGGAAGGAAGCTGGATCTCTGGAAGCACAGAGAGAACATCCCATCTTGACAAAGTAAGGCTCCAGCAACCCAGCAGATCATAAACAAGAACCTTCTTAATGTGAGACAACAGAGCTAACCTCTAAACCTCTGTGCTCCACAAATCAACGTTCAAATAAAACACAAGACGCATTAACAGACCAAATCCTCCAGTGCCAGTGAAACCTGTCTATATACTGTAGATTATTTATCATGTGCATATATTATAGCAGCTCAGTAGCTGGTGTGTGAGTGTGTGTGTGTTTTTATCTGGGAGCTTTAACTGCAGGTCCCGAGACTACCAACGTTTAGGAGCTCAAAGAGTAAGCTCAGAGGAGGGTTTGTTTTGCAACAGGAGAGAAATAAACTGTGGTGCAGGTGTGTCTACATCTGTTTGGGAGTATACTGGATAGTGAGACAGAGAGAGAGAGAGAGCAGGGTTTGGATCTGGCAAAAACAGAAGAACATCTTGTGGAAGGCTAAGATGTTTTGCAGCAGGCCAGCGCCAATTAATTGATGAATTTTAAAGAATGGTGTGGCAACATTAGCTTAAAAGGCTTCCCTCTAGTATAGGTGGTGCTGAAAAGTTTTTATGAAGAAGACAAACTTCTTATAGTCAAACCTCCAACTAAGCAGGAGCCTCACTAGAGTGATAAATAGATACTTCAGCTGCTTGTTAATGCAGCTTATTAGCTCAAACCAATAGAGCATGTTTGGGAACAGCAAATTCACATCATGTTTCACAACAAATCTGCAGCAACTGCATGATGCTGTCATGTCAATATGTCCCCAAATCTTCAAGTCAAATGTGTACCTAATAAAGTGGGCATTGGTGCATGTTTTATCTGAACTGCAGTGTAATAACACAACCTGTTCAAACTAATGACAGTGTTTTGAGTTCAAAATTTCCCCTTTGATCCATATTCAGTCATTAGGAGCAGAAAAGAACTGGGAAGTAACAGAGCGGCAAAGTCTTTTCCATTAAAGACATCCATCCAAAATACAGCTGTACAGCAAATATATCAGAGTCTGATCCTTTTGCACTGAAACAATGAGGGGATAAAGCTTTGAACATTTCTCTTCAAAGGGACATCTAAACTGTCTCTGCGGACATGCAATCTGAATATCAGCTTTGTGCTTTTGTTTATTTTGAATTTAGTGTCATTTTACTTAAATGAATAATAATCTTTTTTAGGTTAATAGATTATTTGCTGCAAAGCTGTGTTAAACTAGTGTCACTTCTATTTTCCATTAGTGTGTTTTCTAACTTTAGGAGGAACATTGGCACTTAAGGGCAAGGAATCATCGTTCCTTTTCTCTAAAACAAACAGACACAAACAAACAAAGAAAAAAAAAAGAAAAAGCAGGAAGTCCACCTGTTCCCAGTGAGACGAATCAGGGCAGAGAATTCAGAGAATTGGCTGTGGTGTCATGGTTGCCCCAAGTAACCAGGAGGACAGTTGACAGATGACAGCAGCTAATTGGAAAACTAATGAGGTCCAGAAACCCAGCCTGGACTCTGCTGTGTATGTTTGGAGAGTGAGACAGAGAGAGTAATGAGGTCCACAAAAAAGGGACAGAGTGAGAGGTCAGCCATGTCAAGAGCAGATGCTCATAAAACAAACAAAAACCCAGTCAAAGAAAACTTCTGCGTCTTTTTCTTGTTCTTTCAGTCGAGACCTTGTAGACTCATCCATGTAGCTTCTTATAATGCAGCTTATAAGTCTCCCATTTGGGGTGTCCTTTTATTTTTTTAAAGGAAGGAGAAAAAATACAGTTACAATTTTGATTATCAGTAAGCAATATAAGTCCTAGAATATATCCTATATCATATCGTATTATATCCTTGGAGAACATCCAGAAAACAACATGAAATTTGGTGACAGCTGTCCCATCCTATAGTGATGATACCTGTTTTGCAGTCACTCACACAGATGAGACATTAATTCAGAAGAAGACCAGAAGGAATGTAATTTACAATAAGTAAATTAGTAAAGTATAGGTTTAATGTACTTGTACTTTAGATTTTTCTGTAGCATACTACATTCTGCTTCTTGTCTACATTACTTTGTTCTCTGCATTATTCATTATTAAGATTATGTTTCTTCTTAATTGCGTTACTACAGATCAAGCTCAAGATATCAACACAGTTTGCATGATGAAAATATTCTACAAAATGAATGTGTTTATTTTAGATACTTTAAATAAGTTCTTAATAACAACTTGAAGACTATTAGGAAACTTAACAAGTGCATATATGATGCTTTTATAGACAACAGACACTGGCTGGTAGAGAGATATTGTGAGAGCCACTGAATGAAAAAATTATTTCAGTGTTTTATTTTGTTGTGCTTCCTGCATCCTGAGTTTTACTGGCATAACTACATGAAAAAATGATTTCCATTAAATGTGCTTCTTTTGTCTTACAATTTTCTTCCTATTTTCTCCTAAAATATTCATTTATCACAAAAAACAAATAAACCCCCCCCCCTGAAAAAGTCCAAAGATATTGACAGGAACAGATATTCGGCCACTTGGCTGTGTCAGAGAACTGTAGGACGAGGACTCAGTAGGAAGGCAGTGTAAAGAAAAACACACCTTTTTTGTTGGAAAGTTAAAAATAACCCAACAAACAAAAAACAAATAAAAATCTAAAAGAAACAACAGAATTCAGGCAGAATGACTGGGTGTTAAAGGTACACCCAGTCAAAAAAACAAGACAGGGAAGTCAGCATTGTTTGGACACACGACGCACTAAAGGATAATCAGGGAAACTAGACACAGGTGCACATAATCAAAACAGGAACACACAAAAGTAACTATCAAAATAAGACAGGAAGTTAGAACTGTTACTAGACCAGGAACCACAGACACATAAATAAACTTAAGTTAAGGGGTCGAAGCTAGACAATGACTTGAAACCAGAAAATGCTAGAGATCACTAATCATTCAAAATCAAACAAGAACAGATTATTTTGTTCTTGCTGTTAATATCAGAATGACATGACATGTTATTTTCTGGATAACCTAAGATCACAAAACTAACGGGAAAACTTTTCGCAATGCTCAACATATGTATGGTTTAGCTTATTTAGATCTAGAGTGTATATGGCTAATCCATGTTTCAAAATTCTGCATATCATCATTCTTCTTGTAGGAATAGAATAGAAGCAAAAGTTATCTGTTCAGCAGAATAAAAGTAAAAATGGAAGAAAAGAGAAAGATAATATGAATAAAAGGGATGACGTAAGGATATATGACCCTGACCTTGACACAGATAAAAAATGCCACATTGTATTTATTATTGGAATATTATTGTGACATTGAACCAGCAGAGTAATAATAATTAAAAAACAAACAAACCACAAAAAACTCCCCTCACCTAACAATGAAAACTTTACATGCACAAACATTTTCAGCTTATCTTATGCACGAGGTAGGAGTTATCCATTGGCCATCAAAAGGCCTGCAGCCACTTTCCACTTTCAGGCAGAAGAGGATTACAGAAAACACAAAGAGTGCTGACGGGAATAGGCAGGAAGATGGTGGTGTAGAGAAAGAGGATAAGGAATGTGATGGAACAAAAAAGGACAATGGTGAAAATGAATAACGGGTGGAGCGGAAAAGTCATCACAGGCATGAGAGGAGAGAATGACATGAAGGGCAGAGAGGATTAGGTTGATAAGAATCATTATTTTATGTGCGCTACAATAGTGATGGAAGAAGAGTGTGAGAAAAAGGAAATGATTACTTAAGGGTTCTATCACAAAACACAATCTTAAACGTTGCATTTATTGTTGCAGTCGTTACTTTACATGTACAGGGTCTTATTTTAACATGCGAGTCCTACCCTTTGAAATACAGTTGCTTCTTTATCTTTATTCAAGTTTAGTTAAAACTTTAAACTTTTTTATTAATGTGAAAGCAGAAATTGTGTGGTTGCTAATAGTGAATTTGTTTATGTAACATCTCAGAGTGTAAAAACTGCTAGAAATCACACACAGACACCAAATACATCTACATTTAACAACGGCCAATTTTACCTCCTTGCCAGTCAATACAGCTAATTAAAATCTGCAAAAAAACAAGAAAAAATGTTGTCAACTACTTTTATTCATGGCTGCTGTTGTGAGATAAGGCACAAAATGAAAAGCGGCAGCAGATAAGGGCAAATCACTCCACAGCCAACGAGACAAACAATTGCTAAACTGTCGCTACAAAATCTCACGCAGAGCTCAGAGTTTACATGCATCTTGTACACAGGTGACACCTTGTTTGCTGTAGCTAAACATTTTAGATCTGGCATTTGTACAGGAACTCTTGTGGGTTTCCCAGAACAAACATTCTCATCACACCTCTCACCTTCTCCCCTCTGCCACCTAATCTTGTTCAACAGAGCTATCGCTGGTCCAATTTAATACATTCATGAGGGAGCAAATACAATCATAATGATAAAAATCAAGGGAAAAAAAATTTCCACAGAGCCACGGCGTGAAATCTCTTTACTGTGGTGGTGTCTGACCTGTGGGAATCTGTCCAACTAATCAATCATGTGTGTCACAGTTCTGCAGCCTTTTATTGCTGAATACAAAAACACACTTTAAAACCCAGTGTTAGCCACTGAAATGTGCTGTGCTGCTGGCAGTAAGTGTGTGCTTGAGCTTGTGTGTGCATTGCTGCTAAGAGGGCACAAGTGTGCGTGTGTGTATGCGTGTGTTTTTATTTGTGTGTGTTGTAAGCTCTGGGTTCATGCAGAGTGTCATACAGAGCGTGGGACTCTCTTCTATATGACAATAACATCAAAACACTGAGGCATACTCTTTGATTTCTCTCCCTCCTTTCTCTCTCTCTCTCTCTCTCTCTCTCACACACACACACTCACACTCACACACACACACACACACTTTCTTTTTGAGAAGTTGACTTTGCGTGTGTGTCTGTCAAAGCCTTCCCCTGTGCTTTAATCTGTGGCAGCACCTAAATGATGAATGACGCCCAGCCTCTCATTTTGTCTGCATTATGTTCATGTAACAAAAAATAAACGAAGCACTGAGAACTTGTTTCACATCATGATATATTAGCTCCAAACTAAAGCAGCATCTGCCTCTAATTAGCCGACTTGTTCTTATTATTAACAATTTGATATTGCTGTTCAATGCCATTCTATGAGCACTAACGCTGCCAGTATTCATGTGTTTTAATGGAGATTTGTGAAGAGAAAAGTTCTACCAAGTAATACAGGTCAGTTATTAATTCTATAATCATCGATGAGCACTGGAAGAGAAAAACAGACTTAAGTGGAGTCACCCGATAATTGAAACAATTATTCTTTAAATCTTTACAATGGTCAGGCATACACCCTAGCCCCAGGTAGGTTGACCTAGTTGGCTGTTGAGTACATGAATATGTCCCATTAAATAAATCAACTCTTTAATAAAAAAAATGTAGGGCAATGAATTATAATTCCCATATTTATGTCTATATACCTGTCATGGTCTTGGATCTAGTGAGCCAGTGTTTATGTTTTTTATTATTTAATGTTCTGTGATCTAGCGGTTTCTCATGGTCTGATCTGTTATATTTTTAGCTCCTTTAGTATTTTTGGTGATTTCTAGTCTTTAGGTTTTGTTAATGTGCCTCCCCTGTGTTCTGTGTTACATATAGATATCCTGGTTTCTATATTTGTGTATTTCCAATGTCTACTCTGTGCCTTTCCCATGTCCCACGTTCCATGTCTCTATGTTCCCTGTCTCTATGTTCCCTGTGTCTCCCCACTCAATAGTGTCACTATGTCGCAGTTTGTACTCCGTGCCTGTCTTGCATTTCCTGTTTTACTTTGATAGTCTTGTGTCCTGTGTTCATTGTTTTCAGTTTTGCTTCTCCTTTGTCTTGTTATGTCAGATTAGTCCCAGCCGTTATTCCCTGTGTTTTCCTCTGTCCGTTGTCTCGTTGTACTGTCATGCACCCTCTCTGTGCTGCGTTCCCTCCGTGCCCCTTGTTGATCATCCTCCGTGTACTTTGAAGTCTGAGCTGGAGCAGCAAGTCCTCCGTCTAAATGATCATATAAGTTTTTTTCATCTAGACCTACAGTTACAATCACCACCCACTTCATTAGTTACACCTTGCTATTACCTTTTTACCTTCAGAACTGTCTTAATAGGTTCAACAAGATGCTAGAAAGATTGGTTAAATTTTATTTAAAAATACATTTATTAACAGGTTACTACTGCGAACTAAAGTAGCACAAGGCTCAACAGAGCTTTGATTTTTGTGAGCTGGCTACAGTATTAAAAAAGGGGTTGTTCCTATTCTTCTCCATCAGTGACAAATACTAAGTAGCCCTAGTGTCATGTTAGATGAAGTACTTCTAAATTCCATTTCCTTTCCATCTTATGGATTATCTACTCAGTGGTCCATGTTTGTGAGGTTTACTAGGGAATCAAAGCTGTCTGATTTCTTTATTTGTTGTTTATCTGAGTCACACAATGTTGTGCCATATGCAGTGAGGCTGCAGCACTATTAACAAGAAAACCCACTTCTGCAGAAATGTACCTGTTTGTTTAGAATCTGTCCCCCTTTTTCCAGTTTTAATGACTCAGGAGTTCGATTATGAGTTTGGTTTAATGATGGTTATTAGCTCAGTGATAACATCCTCTTGGTCTTTTGGCCTCTATATGGTTTGTGTGTGCCTGTGTGAACATGTAATAGAGGCAGAGATGGAGAGGAAGAGTCATTGATGGCGTCCCAGGCCTGAGGGGCTGCCAAGACAGCTTGACTGGTGAGAACAGATGGCAACCCAACTGAGTGTGAGTGTGTGTGTGCACAAGCAACAAAGAAACAGTGCTCACAAGAGTGAGAGGGGGACTGTGTGTACATGCAACACTAGTTATATACAATAACCTATGTGTACGTACATGTTTCACATGTACAATGAAACATGCAAACACCCGCGAACTATCTAATTCACACCTAGACCAGATTCATGCTGACTAAAGCTCGAAAGTTCAAACTTTTTCATCATTCCTCATAAACACACACAAGCACACATTTCAATGAAATTTAGATGGATCACATAAAGTTACTACAGTCAACAGAGACTATCATATGAATATGATGAATATGGCACATTTAAGCGAACAAGATAAGAATTTTAATTGAATTTGAACAAGTTTTTTCTCATCATCTCACCAGTTTCAGTGACAATCATTTCTAACAAGGCACATTTGTTTCCTTCCAGATGAGCATTTGCTTTAAGCAAACTAGACAAAATGATAAAGAAAAAAAATCCAGATGTTGTCATAATGAAGTTATCCTGGGGCAACCCTCTGGGATCTCTCTCTTGTTTCTCATACCTCCTTTGTCTACTTCCACACTGTTCAAAAAGCAAAAATAAAGTAAAATAAAATCAATAAAAAAATAAAATAAATGAATAATTTAAAAAATAACATAACATGACATACACAAATAATAAAATTTGAAAAAAAATGCCCTAATCATCCTAATATAAATTGCAGTACTATATTGTCACCATACTTGAATGCAATATAGACACATTTTATATCGCATTCATCCAAGCAGGTCAAAAGTCCAACCTGGAGCTATGTATAGATGCAGATAAAAATCTGCTCTTGTAATAAATGGATACTAGTTAACACTATTTATAAGTAGAGAAGAAAGACAATTACCTAGCAGTTATTACATTTTATTAAAATTGGATTCATTTCACTGTGGTGGAACAAAAGCCATAAAAATAGTGTTGCAGCCTCCCTCCAGTTAAAATCTGACTGTTTACTTATTATTCTAATATTATCCTGTTTGTTATTTTCTTTTCAGTCTGCATACAACCACAAAAAGACACATAAAGTTTGTGTCCCTTCCTTGTTCGTGTCTTTTTTGCTCATTCTTGACATTTCTAGTTCTGTGAGTGTGTGTATGTGTGTGTTATTTCACAGCCTGACCTTGCATATTGGGCCAAATCAATTGCCACACTTGTGGAGCCAAAGCCCTGAGGCTCAGCTGTGGCTCTGGACTCTCTCACACATCAAAAGCAAAGACAGAGAATTATGCAATGGGCTTACAGGCAAAGCTTTGGAGTTACTGAAATACATATTTTACTAGGAGTCATTTCTAATTAAGCCAGAGACTTCTACTGTGCGAAGATAAAAATACACAGATTCAAAGTGACTGAGAGAGATTGCACTGAGGGGAAGAGGAATTCAAGATCCAGCCTTATGAGACTTTCACAGTTATAAGGCCAGAAAATATTCCTTACAATGCTTCAGTGGATAAATAAAGGTTAATGATGATTTTCTAGTTATACAGCTTACAACAACAAAGGAAAGCGACATACAGTAAGGCACGTAGAAGGTTAGCTATATATTTACGTTTTTAACAGTCAGTCAATCTCATGAAAAAATAAAGGTAATAAAATGTTGGTCTATTTGTTACTACTTTAATTCTGTCTCTTAGCCCCATCCCACATTTCCCTACTTATTGAGTAAACATTCAGAAACAGGTTCAAATATATGCTGTACTTATTACTTATTTAATCAAAGCAAAACAATTTCTTAAAATAGCAAGGGAACTTAGCCTTAATTCGTGGCTCAAGACTTGGCAGTTTGTCTTGTAATCGGAAGGTTGCCGGTTTGAGCCCCGGCTTGAACAGTCTCGGTCGTTGTGTCCTTGGGCAAGACACTTCACCCGTTGCCTACTGGTGATGGTCAGAGGGGCCCGGTGGCGCCAGTGTCCGGCAGCCTCGCCTCTGTCAGTGTGCCCCAGGGCGGCTGTGGCTCCTATGTAGCTTGCCATCACCAGTGTGTGAATGGGTGGATGGCTGAACGTGTAAAGCGCTTTGGGGTCCTTAGGGACTGTGTAAAGCGCTATACAAATACAGGCCATTTACCATTTAATTAAAAGTTGGATAGTGGCCAGTTTTGGTTCACAAACGTTCAAGCACCACTGTGTAGCAGTACGATGGATAAATATGGCACAGCAGCTGCATACATGGCAATACAAGAACATCAAGAACATCATGTGTATTTATTTATTTTTTCTACCAAAGCTTACATCACTTCTGGTAATTAACACAAACAGTGTGCACTTTTACTTACCTTTGTTGGAATAAAGTGGCTAAGTAGTCCTCCAGTATTTCTGTTGACATTCGTGTCTGCGTTCATTCCTCCAGTGTAATTATCGCTTTCATTTTTAATAAGTAGTACACTTTAAACACACTTGGACTCTGTAAGAATTCTTAGCAACGCATCACAATAAAGACCCCACTTAGCCTCCCTGTGGTAAGTACACACTACAGAGCAACTATGTGGACCACAGCTTGTTTATGTATTTCTGAATAATAAGAAAAACATAAATATCACCAAGGTTAGTGATAGGAAATGTGCCGACAGTCACACCAATGTTTTCTGTACAAACACAGAGAAAACCATAAATCAGTGACCACGGTGCTTGTAACACTGTGCACGTGCTATGTGTATGAATTATTTTTCTTGCTCCTTGGATTAAGATACTAAGGGAATTAAATCTACACCCTGACAACATTAACATGAAAGCATCCATCTCTGCAAAGTTACGTTTAGCTGCATCCGCATAATGCCTGGAAATGTGCATGCATGTGTGTACTTAAATCATGCCTGTAACTGCTGGTGCCAAGCAGAAGCTAGTGGAAGTAAGCCAGAGTATTTTCTTTGGAGTTTAAACCAGAAGCATCAAACTAAAGAGAACATGTGAGTACATGAGTTTAAACTCATCACTGGCCAAAGTATGTTATGCTTAAATGATTAGAAAACACACAACACAGATATAAATGAGTGTTAAATAAATGACATCTTTACTACATCTTTACATTGAACCCCAGGCAATCATATATGCTTCTATGCTTGCATGTGTGTGAATCTCATCCAGGCACCATTTGGGCACCATCTGCCCCTGTCGGTTCTCATGGCAACTATCACCAGTTGTGTGGTGGAAAACGTTCACTTCCCACACTGCCTGTCATACTCTGCCATCCACACACACACACACACACACACACACACACACACACACACACACACACACACACACACACACACACACACACACACACACACACACCTGTTCTCTCACACCCCATCTTATCCCATGACTCTCATACCAAATCACTTCAAGGCTCATTAGTGTGGGTTCCTAGTTGATCATTCGGGCTAGTTTGTGATTCACCTCTGCTGAAAGTTCCAAGGTTGAGTACTTTGTAGTCCTTTGGCCGGTAGCCATGCTTCTACTGGTTTGTCTTGGTGATGCAGATTAGTTTATAAATATAATTGAGCGTGACAAACAAAAATTTCTTTCTTTAGCTATAATCATGTTGTATGTTTTCTATATCAGTATCTGTATTGCAAGCTATAGCTTCTCCTGCTATAGATTTATTTGAGTGTGAAATTGTCATCTTTTAAGGTATCCTGTGTTGAAGGCAAAGCGAGGCAACATGCTATAGTATATAGCGTCCAAGAGATGTTGGTTTGTGTGACACAATAAAAACACAGATGGACTGATTCTCTGTTCTGCTATTATATATGACTACACAGATGGAATTCAAACTCAAAGACAACAACAGAAGTAAATTTATCAAATATCATTGTTCTTCTCCTATCGGCTGCTCACTCCAGCTTGCCCTATCCCTAGCATCCTGTTCTCTCACACCAGTGCCCTGCTTGTGCTCCTTCACAACATCCATGAATCTTTTCCATGCTCCCTTTCCCTCCTGGCTGGCACCTCTCTATTCAACAAGATTATTGTTGAATATTGTTGAATGTGTAAAATTGATTGAGAACCAAAGAAATCACCTGCTTTCAGTCAGTGTGTTGTTGCGGACATGTTGTTAGTCTCTGCTTTGGCCACCAGATGGGAGCCATGTATTACCTAAACGTCATAGATCTATAGCATGCAAAATGAATAAATTCATCATCCTCCTCCTTTTTTTTGTGTTGTTTTGCTTAGCAGCAGACAGAAACAGCGCACGCACATGCATACACATTCAAGATGTATCTCTTCCTGTCATTCTGCCTCCGTGTTACTATGACAGCAGGAGAAATTACATGGTCTCTTTGTCATTGCAGCACAAGCAGAAACAAACTTTGCTTCTGAGTCAAGTAAAATTCCTTTTAGATTTCTTTCTATATCAGTTCAACTGGAAACTCTCCACCGATATATTGGACATAAATCCCCTACTATAAAACTGGGTGCACATAGAATATGGATTTCCTCACACTAATTAACTAAAAATGTGTTTGTTATCTATTTTGCATTACAATTAAAATGGTATAGATAACATACACTAGTAATTGCAACATCAAGTGATCAAAATATGTTACTGCAGCTTTAATCATGTGAGCAAAGCAAGGTTATTCGAAACTCTTGAAGTCGAAAGACAGAAATATCAGTCAAACTGGTGGTGCAATACGTATAAGTTAGCTTCCAAAAAACGTTAGGAAATTGCCAAAAAAATTACACATTTCAAATGCCATCCGGATAAGTAGGAAAACGTCCAATCAAAAACTACTACTCACTGAATAAAATATGATTTACCTGTATTCTTCCTGAAGCATGAAATAAAGTCCTAGTGAAAAATGAGAACGAGTCAAAGAGAATGGCAAAATGGTTATATCGGGGCAGAGGGACAATTTGGTTTAATCTGGATAACTTGCAAATACTGCAAGAGCTATGACTCCTGCTCTGAACGGTGAAACCACCGATTCTCTGCGAGCATGAATATAAAACCTTTCTTTATAGCTGCAGTTGAGGTGTAAACGGGTCACGTGCCAAGGCTCACATCTAACTTCTATGACAGGAAGAAGTAGAAGAAATTTAAGTTTTGAAATGGCTTTGTCAAAGTCCAGACCTGAATCACACTGAATGCTTCAGGTGTTTCAAACCTGAATTTCATGCCTGCTGGGTCTAAGTTCTGAATGAATGGTGTAGTCAAAATTAATCCCATCCAGTATCCCTGCTTACTGAGACTCTATTTCTTTATATTGGGTAGGAAAAGAGACAGACAGTTTTTAAATATGTTAAATTTTTATAAATGTGGAACTATGTTGAGGGCAGTGATGTGTGTCTAAACTACAGTGACAGCAGAGCATTTATTAGAGCAACATTAATTGGTGTTTTCTTATTACTGATGAATCGAATTAGAACTGTAATCTGACTACTAAGTGCTACTTTTTGTCAGTTTTGGCTGACTTGATTCGCTTTATAGCTAAAACCCCCCACAGTTTTTATTCAGCCTTAACACTCATCAAACTAATTTCCAGTCACAGCAGGGTTCTGTTTTTAGCAGAAAAATCTCAAATAAACCCACTGTAAGCTACCTGCTCAGCACTAGACAGCATACTGACAAGGTTTACTATTGTCTGGTGAACATAATGGAGCATTTGGCAGCAAAGAGCCAGATATTCTACTCAAAACGAATAGCAACCTTGCTCCATGTCTACTGGAAATGTAAACATTGCTGCTGAAACAAAAGGTTGAACTATGCATTAGCTGATCAACAACAAATAAATAAATCTTTGAATCTATTTGGATTACTAATTATTTATCAAAATATCTTTTTCAGCATTATTAATAAAGTGATTATCTGATACCTTTCTTAGTTTTTTATAGCTGTAAGCATTTGATTAAAAATATTCTGAAGACCTCCAAGGATTTTTAAAAACAACAGTCTTCAAGTACAGCTCTTTTTTTTTTTTTACTTGGCCTGGCAGATGCCTGAGCTGTGTTCTGCTGGAGGTTTCTTCCTGTTAAAATTGAGTTTTTCTTTCCCACTGTTGCCAAGTGCTTGCTCACGGGGGATTGTTTGATTGTTGGGGTTTTCTCTGTATTATTGTTTTTCCTACAGAAAAAAAACGAATTAAACTGATTTAGTTCTCCAGAGTTTCTGAAGTTTTTCTTTGGACATTGGCTGCTCATTCACTTTCATTTCAATCCTTGTACCTGACACGTTTCACAGGGATGTCTCCTTTTGTTTGTTAAGTTAATTAACACTGACCTATGAGTCATTAAAGTACAAAACCGTTTGTAAGGCATAAAATAGTACAAGGTATTATTTTAGGCTATTAGAATAAAACTTGGCATATCTCAGCACAAGCTGCAGTGCATCTTTAAAAGAATAGAAGAAACCACACAAGGGAAAGACAAAGGAAGAAGTGCAGGCCTAAAAATCTATCTACAGCAGATGAATAGTATCTGAAATGTATGTCCTTAAAAAAAGAGAGAGAATCCAAAAACCTGACAGGACATCAGAGATGCACCTGACCCTTTCATTGATCCATCTACTGTTTACCAAAGCCCCACTGGAAAGGTTTTCAGTTGAAGGTGGCTGTGGAGAAGTCTTTCTTTAGGAACAGAAACAGGGAGAACAGGCAGAAGTGTGCCAGAATGTACAAGAACTAGACTGAAAATCAGTGGCATGGGTTTTATGGAATTCAAATGTGAAAATTTTGATTGTCTTCAGTATACAGAGGAGGTAATGAGAGAGGTTCAATAGTAAGTGTCTACATCAACCTGTAAAACACAATGGTAGCTATCCGATGATTTGGAGCAGCTTTTTAATCAGTGGTGTTGGTGATCTTGTCACAATTATTAGAATTATGAAAACAAAAGTACTGTCAGACTTTTGTCCTCATCCAGTAAAGAATGGAAAGCATCTGACTGGGAATGGCTTCATTTTACAACATGATAATAATCTCAAACACACTGCCAATGCGGTAAAAGGAAACATGGAAGGAAAAACACATAATGAAACACTATCAGTCATGGATTGGCCTCCTCAGAGCCAATCCATGACTGATAGCCTAAACACTGCTGAAGCACTGTGGGATCATCTTAACAGAAAATGGAATAAAAAACAGCCAACATCCAAAGATGCCTGTAATGTCCTTCAAGAAGCCTGATTAACTGTTCCTATTAAGACTCAGCTGACGAAGAGAGCTTTGGATTTTTAAAAGAAGTAAAGATGGTCTACCAAACATTGATTTTTACGTTTGTTGGAATTCTTGTATACTTGTTTACTATGCTTCAATTTATTCATTTTTCATGTTTTACAAAAATATAAAAAAAAATATAAAGATATGAAATGTAACTCAAGACCCTTCTACAGCACTGTGCATGCAGTGCATATCAAGTTAATAAGGCAACAATTCCCTTATGGTGGATCCTTTTTTTGTTAACAACCAATATAAGTTCATTGTTTTGAAAATAATTTCTCCCATTTTGCCCATTTCCACTCTTATTTTAAACAAAAGAGCAACACTTAGAGATGCTATAAAGGTCTAAATGCCTCTATAATGCATATCCTTTTGACTGTATCACGCTCTGGGAAACACTGAAATTATCTAAGATCAAAGAAAATTTTATCCATAGGGCATGTTTAAAGAAAAAAAACTGCAGGCAGTGTAACTATTTAGCACATTGCTTTTCTTTAAAAACCAAGCTAGAAATGACACCCACAACACACTAGAAGGGGCCACTACATTCTGTTGTGCTGCTGTGCCACGGAGACCCTCAGATCTCTTTGCAAATTATGCATTACCCTAAATACATTTGACTGCAGCTATTAAAGCTAATGTGCTGGTTGTGCTTTTTTATCCCCACAACTAGAGGCTTAATTTAAGTTGGCACTTATATCGTATTTAATGTTGCTGTTGAAAGCTAGCCCGTGTCATCTTTATAGTCTGAGGAGAGGCACTCTTTACTCGAGGCAGCTTTAAAAACAGAAATGAAACTAGGGCTGAACTGACGATATTAAACTGTCAAATTGGATTAACCTTCTGTACATTTGCAAATTAAATTGTGTTAATGAATAAAAAGTAAAAGAACTAATTAAATTAATGAACAATTAATTACCATTCATTTATTGAATAAGAACTGCTAAAAGAAGCTCTTATCACTATGGGGGGCATTTGGATGATCTAGTTCAAAGCAGACAAATCATTAATTTTGTTTACTTCATTGTTGAAAAGTGAACTATTGATCACCATCCACAGATACATAATTAATCCAATTAAGATATCTAATCACAACATTTCTGAACCTTGCTGATTGCTGATTTTGAACATTTGGACTCCAATTTAAATAATAATAATAATAATAATTGGAGTCTTTTTTTGTTTATATGGTTATTGACTCTAAACCTTAGTCCACACAGTAAATGATAAGCAGCAAAATGGTGACCTGAGACCAAAGCAAATCGATGACCCTTTAAGCCACTTCAAGCGACAACAGGAAATGTAAGGGCTGGTGACGCAAAGAAGACAGGACCTGAGTTCAGTCCAAGGCAAATCACTGAAACAACAACCATTAAAAGCGATTGACTGAGATATGACGGGATAATAAATAGAAAAGCAAAAGAAGCTTGGAATTTCTGTTAGTGCTCAACGATTGTACTTCCTGTGTAGCTTGTACTATAAGCAGGTGTCCAGACAGGACCAGAGACCATAGAAAGTCAGTCATAATAAGCAACTTTAACCAATTAGGGGGAAATAATTGGTGAGGCCCAGTGGGCAGGACCTGAGTTAAAGATTTCTCAACTTTGAGGCAAGCGATTGAAGCAGCTACCAATCACAGCGCAGTGATAAATGCATTAGAGCGTTACCTAGGCAACGAGAGCCTGGAATGTTAGCTAGTGATAAAATACCAGTGAAAAAGGAATCGCTCTGCGTGCAATTCTTCTAACTCCAATGCAGGTGTCACTGGAGTAACAAGCCTTGTGCCTGAGAGCATCATGCCATGAGAGTAGTTATCCAACCAGAGGCCTTATTTATTGTCAATTTTACTGTTTAATGGACACATCAACCAACGCCTGTAAAGCCCATCAAAGTAGGTCTGTTAAGCCAATTAGCTGTACTGATACATTCCTCTTATTTACAGCAACAGACTGTCAATTATTTATTCTGTATCTAGTTTAATCATTAAATGTGAAAGTCTTCCTGGAATTTCTTGTATACAAAGAGACAGAAAAAAAGAAGTGGTTTTATTGTTAGGATATTTATAGGCACTGGTTAGACTGGTCTGGCCAACTTAACATCAGATTATGGTGACTCATGCACTAAAATGAGTCTGACACCCCTTTTCTAGAGGGTACAGCAAAAAAAATATATGCAGTTCTCTGAACAGTCTCATAAATCCTGGATTTAAGCCTTTTTGGTTACATAACTACATCACATGCCATGGATATTTACATTTACATACATTAAATTACTTTTTTTTTGTTCTGGAAAGGAATAATTTAGGTCTGCTACTCCTCCACATATTCTGCACATGAATCATAATGTAGGGTACTGATTTGTATTCAAAAAGTATAAGTCACAGAGGAACATTTTCAGCCTTCAAACTGGTGCTCCCGCTCTCGAAGTCATCTCTTCAGATTCTGCATATCTCCCCTCTGCGTTAAAGGGGAGAGTTGGGAAATTTGTCAGTGCTGTGCCAGCGTGTGTCTGTCATTATTATTAATTTTTGTACTTTTTGTCACTACAGTTTACCTCAGCCCAACAGATGGTTTTGAACTTGTCACAGAAGGCTTTCTCTGTTTAATCTTCCTCACTGTGTTGCTGTCCTCGCCTGTCACTTCTTTCTAGCGACCGCAACAATCAGAGCGGATGCTGCTCAAATTTACCTGTATGGGAAATGTCGAGGTAGCAAGGGGGGGCTTTGAGACCTGCTAGTGCTGGAAGCTGCATTTTGCCTGAATGCAAGTCGCACAGAGAATTGTACATCTGTCAGCTTGTCTGTGTATAACAGCCAAGCAAAGCTGCCGTGAGATTTACAGTGGTAGCTAAGCGCTCTAAAGTGACAGTACATATTTATTAACCTTGACATGTACAACTAAGTCAAGCTGTGCGTTATGTTTGGTGGGAGCTTTGCTCTGTTACACATTAAACTGTACATTACACTAGAGCTTCAGAGCTACAGATTCGTTGTTCTATGTAAACTGACAAGTATTTCAGTGGTACATATGACGCCTTTTCTTGATTTGTCTTTGTTTAAGGCATTTTGATACTTGGAAGAATACTGTGCCCCAGGTTCAAAGTGGCACAGCACAGTCTGAAAACTGTTCCTGCAAAGTGGTGAAGATACTTTACTTAAGTAAATAGTACCTCAAACAAAAAATTTCACTATGCAGAAGTAAATACATTCTATTATTCAGTAATGTTTGTATGACTTTATTGTCTTAGCTGCAGATCACTTACATACATTATACTGCTAGGTAGCTTTATCTATAAAAACACACCGTAATATTAGTAGATAATATATTTTAGATCTTAAATATATATAAATGATTAAAGCTTTAATATGGTTAACAAACTGCAAAATAGTGGGGCAGAATGAAACCTTTATACTTAAGTAGTACTAATAGTACTATAACTTAGTACGAATGTACCAAGTTATAGTACATTTACCCAAGTAGTTTCGTTTAATACACCACCAACCTCTTAGGGACTATTGATGAAAATAAGATTTTGTGGCTACATAATACATGTTTGCATAATGAATTTAACTGCTCATGTTAATTAATCTGCATTGTTCCTTTAAAATAAAGATAAACATACTAATTAATAAAAGAAATGCAAAACCTCCTCTGAATATATAAACAGTCACTTGTCTGCACAAGTATCCTCGTGTGTTGTCCTTCCTGGATGAGTGCACCCTGATGACCATGTTCACCCAGTAAATCCCATGCATGTTTAACAGGAGAGATTTCGGTACTGGTTGACTGCTAGCTAAGCACGAGTGCACCAATAGCACAAGAACAGGCTGAAAGAACATTTCTTGGTATCTGTGTCCAGTCAAATTTCCACCAAGAACAATAAGATCATAGGCAGTGTTTATACAAGTCTACGTAAGCAGCCAGGATCCAGCATGCCAGCACCCTGATTCTGGTCAACTTTAGTGTGAACGTGAATGCTAGATTAAAATATGCTTACGGTGCTTGTATGGCAATGTGTTCGAGAATGAGGCTTGTAGTAAGGTGGTGTTTTGAAGCATTTCTCAGGTGCAACCTAGAAGTAGACTTCATTTGTGTTAGGTAAACAAATTACCAATCCCTCCATCGACTAAAACTGATAAACCAAAACCAAAAAAATGACTCAAAGCGTATTTTTGGATTTTCCGAAAAACTAAAAAGTATACTGGAAAATGGATTTAAAACAACATCATAAAACTGGTCTTCTCAGTGCTTTTATCCGCTGATGTCAGGCATTGTAAGATTAATTCTGATCCAGTGACATTGGCGTGTGGGTGGTGTAGAATTGTCACCCTCTGGATGTGCCCCCAGTTGTGTCACTGTATCACACAAGAGTAATTTCAGTAATTAATGCATTAGTAATTATTTCAGTCACTCTGAAAACTCATGAGGAAATGATGTGTGATACTTCTTGCAGAATTCTGGCCCAAGGACAGCTATGAGTTGCTTTTGTGTCCTTGAGTGAACTTTCAAACTGCCATTAAGTGCGAGCAAAATTACAGATCGTCACACTGCAGATGCTCGCGGCACACGATTGTATCTCTCAGTGATCGGCTGTCGCTGAAAACATCATCTGTGATTTTTCTTTTCAAACAAACAGAATGGTGATCTTTTTTTAAGGGAAAATGATGTAGCTTACAATGAAAACAAAATGGATAGCAAATGACTCCCGCCGAATGTGAGATAATATGATATAGACTAAATAAAAAATCTGAACAAAAGGCTAAACAATGTGGAAGAATCTCAAGAGCCAAGTTCATTTTTATATCTCACATATGTACAAATATACCACGTTATTTTATATTTCTTATGAAAACTATTTCTCACTAAATGGCATATTTGTGTTGTTATTATTATATTTCCTTGTCTCAAACACAACTCTATGTTGAGTCAAACTATTATATATGCTAAAAGAATATAAAGCAATGTTATGAAAATAATGGCAATGGAAACAGAAAGAACAGCATAGAAAGGCTAGTCTCAATCAAAGGATAAACTACTAGAGGCAATGAAGAGACTACTGCAGCGGAAAGACTGGGAAAATCTGAAATTACTTTATAAGTGAAGCGCCAACAGCAAGAGAGAAAAGAGGAAAAAATAGCAGAAAAGAGACACCAAAGAAATTCACAATAAAGGAAAAAAAAGTCCAAAATGAGAATGTGAAAGCTTAACTGTGGGAAAATAAGGATGAACACAACAGATGTGGAACTACTGAGGAAGAGTACTGAATGAAGTAAGAAAGAGAGAGCGAGGAATGGTTGGAGGAAAAAAAAAAAAGTTTTCTTGATGACCTCAAGACTTCAAAATCTTCAAAAAGATGAAAGAAGAGAGGGATGAAAAGAATAATAAAAACAGAGCTGAAACACGAGCTAAAGAAGGCGGCTGAGCAAATGTAGGAGATGGAGGGAGAGAAGTTCGGGTGCGGTGAAAGACGACAGAGAGGGGGGGAAACATGCAGACAGAAAATGGAGGAAATGAGGGAGATCTGTGAAAGAGAGGCTAGAGATGAAGAAGAAAGAGACCCTGATGAAGGCGATTCTCATCGTCATCGTTCGAAAGACAGATGAAGCAAAACTTCGAAAGACAGGTGGAGGAGAAAGCAAAGCAGAGAAAAAGTTCTCCCCTGCTGGAGGAGGCCAAACAGAGACCGCTAACAAGAAATAGAAACAACAAGCAGCCATGGAGCAGGCTGAATATCAAAGGAGGACTGATTAATAATTTATACATGTAACTGTAATTAAAAGTGTAAGTAAAAATGACTTTGCCTGTGATTTTCACACTAAAAACAACTCCTCCACCATATTCAGATTTTTACTGCTAATTCACGCGGCATTACTGGCAACGGCTCACAACTGTAAACCTGTTCTATCTGAAAGAGACATCAAAGGTCACCACTTCAGAGCCAGGTTTTTTTAATGGAAGGAATTGTAATGCTCAAACCTTTAAACATTCATTCCTTTTGAGGATTCTTGATGCCTTGAGACAGAGACATTTATAATACGTGCGTCTGAGGATGAAAGTCAATATACCCCTTTTTGATTAAACTGACAAGTTTCAAAGGGGCACTGTTTGAAAACAGGAGTGGTGGCAGTTAGATCATTCTCCTGGTAGGCGTGACGAGTCGAGCTTTTTAACAGTATTTTAAGTTCAGCTAATTAGATGGTAAAAACATAATCAATAATTATATGTGACTGGGGATTTACAAGCTGTAATATCAGTGATGGCGACTGAATTATGATGTTGCAGCTTGTACTTGCTGGTACTGTTTCTATATTTATTTAGATTTTGCAAACAAAACAAAATTTGGTTTGACCACCTTTATTCTTCAGCTCAGCCTGAACCCTCTTACACTCCAGGAATAGTTCCCCAGGTTTCATGAAAGACATTCAAAGCGCTTCTTTGGATGGTGACTGCCTTTTGTTCTGCTCTCTGTCAAGATGATCCCTCACTGCTTCAATAATGCTGACATCTGGGCACTGAGGAGGCCAATCCATGACTGATAGTGTTCCGTTGTGTGTTTTTCTATTCAGATGTGCTTATTGGCAGTGTGTTTAGAAACACTGTCACAGTGAAAAATGAAGCACCTGCCAGTCAAATCCTTTCCATGCAGCCTCAAACCATGACAGAACCTCCACCATGTTTTACAGATACACCTAGACACACAGTGTTGCACCTCTCTCCTGGCCTCTTCTGTACATATTAATGTCAATTTGAAAAAAAATGTTATACCTGCCAAACAGTGTCACTTTTTAAAATTTGTGTTAATTTGTCTAAAGTAATTAGAAGAAATTCATTTTCCCCCCAACAGGCTAGTAACAAAGTGCGTAAAGAATCAGGTCTTTGCTGTGTTCTCTGTTTTGTGTAGACACACCACTGGTACTTCCCAGTTTTTATGCTTTACTATTCAATGGTCAGTGTTAAGGGGCTTAACAAATAAAAATGACCTCCTGAAATTTGGTCAGATACAAGAACCGGGCTAAAAATGAGTGAATAAGCAACCAATGTCCAAAGACAAACTATGCGAGACCTTTAGAAAGCCTGAGGAACTACTGCATAAGACCATTTTAAATATTACAAGAAAATCTGTCTCCTTGGAAACAAACTATAAAGAAAGACTTTTGCACAGTTACCATGTTTTTCCTGCTGTTTTCATTGAGAATATCCATTTATTATTCTCAAAGTAGACTGATAGTGAAGTAATTAACAGCTTGGTCTGGGACATTTTCTTATCGCAGACCAGGCTGTTTTAGACACAATATGGACCTTTTTTGTCTATCGAAGATAGGTCCTAAAATTTCCAGAGAGTCACTTTTGTTGACATGTCACTGATAAGGCAAACAAAAGGAAATTTTCTGACGAACTGAGCACCATTAAAGCCTAGTAGTTTCACAGTTCAACAGGTCAGAGGTTTTGCTGTCTGACTAAACTCTCTGCTTTATATCTATCCAATTAGGGCAGAAAAATAACAACAACAAGATTGTTCATTATTTCCACGCCCCATCATCACTCTAAATTCAAATGATGCTTGGTGTTACAGATGTTGGATTTTTTAAAGGTCTTTTTTGTTATTTTTAAGCTTTCACATAGTTTCCTACTCAAACAATCCAAGTGTTGATAAAGTCATTGAAACAGTTGTTACTCTTAGTACAACCACAACCCCCACTGCCAATCAATCTGTCCACTTAATTACAAACACTAGATGGCAGCAATGTATCAAATTATTAAAGGAAAGCGGGACGTCTTAATAAACCACTCACTTGTTTACTCTAATGAGTCTGAAATTCTGTTTTGCCTCAGTCAGTGCCCAACACACAGGTAGATTGCATATTTCACTGGATAGCAAATGAACAGTTGAATCCTGCAGGATATCTATGAGAAATGGACTGATGTTTTCGCTGTCAGCCAGTTTATTGATTACCTATTGGCTTCTCAAATCAATAGACTGTACATTTCCTCAGTGACCAGAGAGCAGAAAGAAAGGTTACTTCTTGGTGCAAACACTGACACCCCCCCCCGCTGATTTGGAACAGATTGAATTAGAAACTCCATCAGTTGGAGGCTTGGCCACTTCCTGAGTGCCATGCTGTGACACTGGATTGGATCTCCCTCAAAGGAAATCATCTCCAAAAGTCTGTATTAACACCATCTTGCCCCCCTGCCAAGTTAGGCCAACCTGTTCCACTTGTCTTTTGCCAGGATTACAACTGGCACAGACAGAAGCAGGTACCTTGAAATGTGGGCCAGGGCACAATTCTCCAAAGGAGGGCTTCTGATTAATTGAACCTAAGGATATGCAGCCTATAGCTAATGACAGATACTAAGTGCAGGTGCCATGTTGACACAAAGAGCTCTCCATCTAGCTGCAGGTGAGTCATTTTGCTCTGAGGGTAGGGCAGGAATTCCTTTGGAGCTTCAGCTTGCAGAGCTATGCGTCCCATATGTACAACCTTTGAACACCGACAGTGTACAGGGAGATGTATATGTTGTGATCAATATCTTTTCTGAACAACTTTTGCAGGATTCAATTCAAATTCCATTTCATTAAAAATATTCCCATCAGCTGATCATTATCTACACTCAATTAAATGCCACTTTCTCTGTTCAGTGAAGATCGGTGACAAATCAAATGGTGGTAATGGTTAGATGGCAATGGTCTACTAACCCTGCAGTCAATTTTAATCTGCTGTCTACAAGCTAGCTATTTCATTCTGTAAACAAGTCATGCTTTTGCCTCTTTGTCCCATGCTGCTGATGGCTAATGATGTTTGATGGCCTAGTGGGAGGCTTGCAGCCAAGTACAGCGACAGTGTGAGAGGTAATTATTGTGAATATGTAAACACACACTTCACATGCACACACCTGCAGTTTATCATACAGATCTAGGTGTGTACACATTCTTCATAAAGTCATGTGCACAAGGGCATGTTCATTGTGTAGAAATACAGATCCTAAGTACTGCAGAAAGATTACACAAAGACAGTTAGGCAGAGTTTTTCTCCCTGGAGACAGAGAGAGCCTGTCTCTAGTGCTGCAGAAATGATCTCTAACTGCCTTCTGTTGTAAGTATGCTCATGTTAATGGCATTTTAGCAACAAATGGCATGCAAGATGCGGTAGCTGGAGAGTGGGTGTGTGCATATTTATACATTCACGCGTGTGTATGTGTGTGTTTGGGAGTGCATTTTGTGTGCATTGTGTGCTGGCATTTACAGCTGTGCCTGGATATCATGAGAATACATCGGTCTCTGTAGCTCAGGCAGTGCAAGCAGCTGAACCAGTCACTTCCGATTATACTTATCACCCTCTTCTGAGAGCACAGGAAGCTGGAGAGAGAAGAATGGAAAGACAGAGAAAGAGGGAAGAAGAGGCATGAGGAGGAGAGTGGGAAAGATGGAAGGAGGGCAGGGGAAAATGAGAATGTGTGTGGCTAAGTAAGTTGTAAAAATTTACAGTCAAAATGGGGTTTTTCCATGACGAGCCACACTTGAAACGATATGAGCCTCACAGAAAAGATGAGGCAAATATTTAATAGTGTAGCCAACAGAATAGAGAAGTAGAGCTGCTCCACGTGAACCTGCATGCCTTAGAGGATGCACTGCAAGTTGAACATTGAAACTGATTGAGCTTTAAGTGGTACAGAGTTATTACAGCCCAAGAGGTCTGGACTACTGCCATTTGGTGCACAAACTTGCCCCGGGATAAGTTTATGCAACAGCGTAGTAAGATTATTATTTTTTGTTAAATCTACGTTTATTCTTCTGTAGGTGATGTTGAGGTCTCTGTCTTCCCTTGGGCATTTTTTTTCTCATCCGTGCAGCTCTTGCCATTTTTAAATTATTCCAAGGCTTAATTCATTTTAAAAGCAATGTCTTGGCAGCAGAGAAGTATCCTCTATGTGGTCTTCATTATACATGGGGATTTGAAAAATATGGAGGGAGCCAGTATGTGGGCGAATAGACCAGGGATTCGAGAATACCCATAAAGATCACAGTGTTATCCTTTTATCATCTAACCTTTCCTATTATCTTTAACCTGGTAAAGTTTTATCTTATTATAGCGTTCTTTGAAATTTTAAAAACTTGACATGTTGATTGCCCTCTTATTTTTCCTCAAGTAGCACAATCTCTCTGGTGATCACAGAAATAGAAACTATGACATCCAATAATAAAGCATCCTTGTAATAACACTTAAGATTTCTCAAAGGAGATAAGACTGGGGGAAAAACAACTCATCTGCCTTGTATTAGAACCAGTGACATTTCATGTTTGATAATGGAGCTGGCAGTAGACAAATTTTATTGTCAAATACACTCACTGCTCAGTTTGCCAGGTACATTTGGTCAGTTGCTTTTTAACACCAAAATGTAATCAGCCAATAACATTGCAGCAATTCAGGTATCTTGACTTGGTCAAGACAAGCTGCTGAAAAACAACCATCAAAATGGACAAGAGAGGCGATTTAAGCTCTATGGCAAAAAAGAGAAAATATCTAGTATGGTAAATTGTTAATTGCCAGAGGTCAGAGGAGAATGGCCAGACTGCTTTGAGATCATAAGAAGGCAACAGTAACTCAAATAACAGCTCGTTACAGGAAGGTTATGCGGGAGAGCGTCTCTGAACATGCCCAACAGACTGAACTGTGAAACAGATGGGCCATAAGACCAACACTGTCAGCTAAGAATAGTAAAACAGGAAACTGAAATTACATTTCGCGCAAGATCACCAAAATTGAACATGAAAACATGGGTCTATCCTGTCCTGCATCAGTGCTTCAGGCTGTTGGTGGTGGTGATTTGGTGTGGGATACATTTTTCTTGACACACTTTGGGCTCCTTAGTACCAGCTTAGCATCATTTATATGCCGCATCCTTCCTGAGTAGTGTTACTGATCATGCTCACTCCTTTATAACGGCAGTGTACCCATCTCCTGGTATCTGCTTCCAGAAGGATAATGTGCCATGTTACAAAGCTTAGATCATTTGATACCGGTTCTTAAATATGACAATAAGTTTGCTGTACTCAAATGGCCTCCACAGTCACCAAATCTCAACCCAACAGTGCACCTACTGCATCTGCAGCAAATGCGTGATGGTGTCATGTCAAAATGGACAAACATATCAAAGGAAGGTTTCTATGTAGGTTTCCAGCATCTTGCTAAATCTAACCCATGAAGAAATAAAGTAGCTGTGAGAACAAAAAGTGGGGCCAATGCAATGTGAGGAAATAAAGTAGCTTGTTAATGTATTTCTCTTTAGATTTCTTCTTCTTCTTTAGACATTTTTGTTTAAGTAAAATTTCCAGTGTAGGATTTCATGTTTGCCAAACAAAGTAAGAGAAAAGTATTACTCTAAACTCAAAGCATCATGGCTAAATGATCTTTATGTCGAACTAAATTGAAGCCATATTGAATGTTCTAAACTGATATATCCAACGAGGTATTAGAACAATGTATCATGAACTAGTACAAGATTTTGTGTTATTGACCCTCAAACCTCCTGCACTAACTCACTGTGTTTGAGTTAACCCGGTCCTTGCATTACTGGGGCGGGACTTGTCTTGGGGTCCTACCATGTGACTCCACACACCTGGAGGTAATGAGCTCACCAGTTCCGGATCACCTAAGCTGCTGCCACTACTTAAGGTGATGGTTTGTCTTCAGTCTTTCCTGTACCTCTGAACTAACAACAGCAACTGAAGCTGGTGCTCTTGCTTGTTGTTTTGTTATGCTTTCTCTTTGTAAGTCACTTACCTTGTTGTCCTTCAGCGCAGATTGCCTGGAGATCAGAGAGCTGAGACTTTTATTCGGTGTGAGAGACTCTGAAGAGAAGAGGAACTGTGGAATTGCCTGTCTGTTTGGAACCTAGACTTCACTGGCTGACACCTTTCCCTTTTTACCCTTGGTGTTTTCAATAAACCTGTTAAACTTTTCCTCTCAAGTCCAGCCTTTGAGTCCAATCTGCCTGAGTGGCCATGACATGCTGTTTGTAAAATGTTCAGAAGTAAATTAGCGGAGTGAATTATAAAATAGAAGTCTATGGTGGTAACATTTTTGTTTTATATGTTGTTTTTATATTTTTACCTTTGATTTTCTTATATTTTTGGCCATTAGTTTAAGTTCAGGCACCAAAATTACTTTGTTAAGTTCAGTTTATTTTACTTACTTCTACTAAAAATGGGACTAATACCACAGGCTTTTAATATGCAATACAAAGATAACAGGCATTGTACTTTTATGTACAGTACTCACTTTCTGTTATTCAAAATTCAGTAAATGAACGCACATAATTGTACATTAGATTTGGAGTCTAATATATGAACCTGTGTGAATTACAGCAAGAGCTCTTTGATATAACTGGAAACTCCGCCACAGTGTTGGATGTTTACTCCTCGATGTTTTTGTCAGTTTGTGTTCTTCGCAGCTGTAATTATCTACTTCCCCTGAGGACAAATAAAGTTCATCGTACTTGTAAGGGTCTTGTTTATGGAAAGTGACTCAGTGCTCAGTGTCAACAACTCCGTTGTTGTATTCTGGGATCCAGCAATGCTAATGACATTGTTATCAACTCTGTTGACAGCTCTACATCTTGTTTGCTGAGTACTCAGATGAATTGTTGCTTGTGATTCGTGAGCTGCTCCAGTCAGCTGATTAGATCAAATAATCATGAAATGAAATCATTTCATTTTACTCAAAGTGAAATAAAGCAGTGATGTTATTAAATAAAAATTATTAATGCGATAGAAATGCTGTGGAAAAAACGGCAATAAAAGCCCCCGTGTTTTTGTCCCCCTTCACCCTTTCTTCTTCTTCTTCTTTTTTAGATAAAAACCATTTAATTATTTATCAAAGTTTGCGTTGCCATTTATAGGCACATGATGCATCAAGCAAATATGAGCTACATTAAGAATTTATATCAGATTCAGAACTGTATGTTGCGAATAAACAAGATTCTTTTTGAACAGATGCAAATAGAAGTGCATTAGAAAAATCTCTGTTGAATTATAAATTTCTTTCCTGCGTTTCAAGGATTTATATTACTTATTGTTGAATCCATTATATTCGGTGACTCTTTACTGTATGTCTTCCATTTGCTGGATTTCCCTCCTCCTATGTCTATGTTATAGTAATGTGGATTGACTCAATTTTGCGGGTAAGCTTTACTCTTATCAGCTCTTCATTATATGTCATATCATAACTCATGAATTGCCAACAATTGTAGAGCTGTCTGTACAATCTGAAAACTTTCAAATGAAAACTTTCATTCCCATCTATTACAATAATGCTTATCTTAGAGTGCAAAAACATTCAGTTTCTGTTGGGGGCTGATTTACCATGTTCCATTCATTCTCTGTGATAAGTGGAGATACAGTGAAAGCTATTCAGCTTCAGTGCTGTGTGAGGATGCCGAGACTCCAAGGAACAGTTTCAATGACGGGAGGAAAGACACGGCCTTGGATTGTACTCATTTGTATCGCAGCTGCATGCAGTACATGAAAAAGCTCTACCAGCGTGTCAACAACAAGAGCGCAGATGAAGAAGAAAGTCAAATCAATGTACAGAGTCTAGTCGATTTTTCAGAAGCAACATCTTAGTTCCTCTGCAAAATCATCTTACACCTGCTGTTCAATTTCCCTTTTCAAAAAAAACCCTCATAGTGAAAGAGCTTCAAAAACAAAGAGACCCATCATATTTTTAGTGTTATACACTTTTAATGACCTAAGTTATATGAACAGAAAAAAAAAACCCCAGCAAGACCAGTGAAAGCCCTGACCAGCACATTCAGTTACTGATGCCTTGTGTATCATTGCTAGCTAGGAGCAATGGTTTTAAAAAGCTCTGTAGCTCCCTTTATGGTGAAAAAAGAAGAAAATCATGGCTGTGGTAGCCTCATTACCAGGCAGTTAGAAAAGCATCAAAAAATAAATGGTACAAAGGGCTCAACAATTTAAGTGTGAATTCACAGTGGCAGAACAGGCCACAACACAGAACCTAAATGGCAGTTCTCCAAGCGTCTTTGTTACTAAAAATGACATATTTACACAGTCTTACAAGTCTGCAATATTTTCACAGGAACTTGAAGGCACTGAGATTATGTTTATAATCAACCTGAACACCTTTTTTTTTTGTATGAACCAATGATAAACATTTAATTGAAAAGGAAAAAATATTGACATAGCATCACATTTCAGTTTAGCCAGATATCAAGGAGAAACAAATCCCTTGGGGATTGTATCAGGAAGGGTATCGGGCTAAAGAAAAATCTGCCCAATCACACATGTAGAGCTACCTGCTGTGGTTACCTCTGGTGAATAAAGCAGCAACCAAAAGCAGATATTTTTAAACACACTTTAATATGCAGTATCTGTACTAAAATGTTCCTCAGAGATTTTGGTCCATATTGACATGATAACATTGCACAGTTGCTGCCTATTTGTTGGCTGCACATTCACGATGGGGATGTTCTATTCCACCCCACCCAAAAAAAATTCTCAAAAGTGTTCTGTTCAATCGACTGTGGATGCCGTTTGAGTAAAAAATTCATTGTTATGTTCAAGAAACCAATTCGAGGTGGTCTGAGCTTTGTAACATGTTGTGTTATCCTGCTGGAAGCAGCCATGAGAAGATGGGTACACACTGGACATGAAGGGATAGACATGGCCAGCAACAATACTCAAGCAGGCTGTGGCGTTTAAATGATGCTCAGTTGGTACTAAGGGGCCTGAAATGTGCCAAGAACACCTCTCACACCATCACCAGCCTGGGCCATCGATACAAGGCAGGATGGAGCCATGCTTTCATGTTTTTTTTTTTTACAGTAAATTCTAACCCTACCATGCAAGACTCAACCAGATCATGTTTTTCCAATCTTATATTGTTCAATTTTGGTTGGCCTTTGCAAAATGCTTGAAGCAGTCTGGACGTTCTCCTCTGATCTTTGGCTTAGAGATGAGCTATTTTTGCGCAAAGAAATGACACTCACTGGAAATTTAGTCTTTTTTTTCAAGACCATTCTCTTTAAAGCTTACAGATGGTTGTGTGGGAAAAGCTCAGTAGATCAGCAATCTTTGAAATACGCAGACCAACTCTTCAATCATCTTTCTTCCTCATTCTGATGCTCCGCTTGAACTTCAGCAGGTATTCTGGATCATGTCAACATGCCTAAATCCATGGAGTTGTAGGCCATGTAATTGGCTGATTACATTTCATTTACATGAGCAGTCAAACGGCACTCTCAAAGTCACTTCATCAGGTCACTAAAATCGACTGTCTTGTTTCTGCTGTTGGTGTTTGTTAGAATACTTATAAAGCATTTTAATAGAATAATGGCAAGAATTCAAATGCCTAAAAAGGTTTTTACTTCAGTTTTGGTGAGTAGAATTCTCATTTTATTTGTCTAACAATAAGTGATAATTAACAGATATTACCTTGTACCACCACAGTTTTCTGCACGCACCTTGATAATTAAACTTGCTAGTTATCGTTGATAACGCCTGGTTTGAAAAAACATGGTGGCAACCTAAACACTATTGCTGAGTTTTCAAAATGCCTTAGCTAATGAGAAGCAAAATGCATATTTTATATGAGACCAAGTTATTTTGCAAGCACTGTATATCGGGAATTATTCATGACAGCATGACACATGCAGGCAGGCATTTAATAAGTCATTTTACGTCCTCCTGAAGTGAATGTTTTGCATCAGTTCAGTAGGAATGAGATGTATGCATTGGTGGGTGTTCATTGGTTTTTAATATTGTTAATAGAATGTTAAATATAATGTCAGTATTACCTTTTAATTATATAGGTTTACTTATGGTAGAATGCTGCATGTAATCATTTGTGTTTAGAAGTATGTAGTTGATAGTATCCTGAAAGGATGTCTCATCCTAGGAAGCTTGTGTGCATTCCAGAGCTCTCTGGCTTTCACACCCACATCCTGGGAGCATGGGAGAGGTCGTACCTTGTCTTATTGTTTTATGGTAGGATAAACGTATCTATGTCTGTCTTACTCTAAGTGCATTTTGTTTAGATGAACTGCTGGACTTCCAGGCCAGCAGGGTTAGGAAGTCATTTTATGAGCACACACACACACACACACACACACAAGGTATTCTTTGTTCACATGCATACCTATGTTATATGTTAATGAACCTATGCATATTCATGTAACCACAATAAAAGAGCAGTGTTACGGGGGAGCGGAGAGAGCAACTGAGGTCAAGCGAAGGAACAGCGCCTGTCCAGTTCTCTCCCGTGCACGTTAATTTATAAAACCTGTCTGAGTGTCATTTATTCCAATCTGAGTTGAATTTACAGGAAAACTCCTCACAAATATGTTCTATTGTCTTTGTTTCTTCTGAATTTCCACGCTGTCAAACTCAACTCTGCTGACATCAGACTGATCTTCTTTATACCTTCTACAAGCCAGTCAGTCTCTGTTCCCTGTTCTTTAAAACTCTGCGCTGTCATTTGGCCCTTGAGACTCTCATTTTTGCAACGGTGCTGCATCTCTACCGTATCCTGGACGTTCAAAGAGCATCATCCAAGTCTCCGTCTGCCATCTGTTCTACTACCACCAACAGTGTCTAAACTACAGGGGTCCTCTCCCACTTCCTACCATTGTTGGATACACTGTTCTGCTATGTTGCTCCACTGGTGTCTAATTATCAAACCGGTTTTTAAAAACTAAAACTCTGTACATCAGTAAGTAATGCGCATTGCTTTTAACTGAGCTCCTCTCATTGATATGCATTTAAAATGATCAAACAGGACAAGTGGATCATGGGACCTGAATTTGGGGACTGCCCACTAATCTGGCTAACTGCATTTATTTGGACTTTAATCAATAATTATGACTGGCAGAAAACTGAGGAATAAGTAAAAGATAACACAATTCAGCATTATCCATGGGTTACAAAATTCTTTTACTGCCAGAGTGCAAGAATATTTAAAGAGCCATCAGGCACAATGGTGCGATCATACTTGGTACCCTTTACAGCATGTGCGAGTGCCGTATGAAGGTCAACAGCTTTATGGGACGTTAGTTTTGGAGATGGAATCCTTTAAAGGGCCCAGTTACATTTTAAAAGTTCAACTATACTTCAAAAAAAATTACCTCATTTACGAAACACATAATGAGAGCAATGGAGTGCATCCCTCGCACAGTATTTAGCTCTCTCCTCTGTACAGTATAAAGCAACACTAGAAACAGTGATACTTTATACTGTAGACTTGAACTCAAAGACGAGTTAATGTTTGTAGACTTCCCACAATAGCTCTCTTTGCTTGTTTCCACAAATATCTTTTCACGTAGGAGTTAGAAAGGAGATTCACGCACTCACATTCATAAGGTTGCAGATTTGCGTGCTTTGCAAATAGTAGCATTGCGTATCCTCACCAAATCTACAATGTGCTCAACCTGGAGTGACATACCCATCTCTACTAGCAGACATCTCAATGCATGTACAGATTTCTCCAGTTGCCTCCCACTCTATTTGATACAGACCTGTCCTCTCAGACCCTACAGAAGCATGGGTAATGAAGGCACTCCCAGCTGTGAATTCACTCATAGATCATCGGGTGATTTTATTAATGCATGAAGACTTGCTGGGTAGACCCAGTCCTCACCCTCATCCCTCAGGAGAGCATGATTAATGATGTTCCCCCCAAACTGCATCAGTTAGCCACTGCTATCTGGTATTTGTCTTTACAAGATCGTATCGACTTTTGGGAGATCATGCAGAAAATGAACTGTCATGTGTGCAGGAGCTTGCTGAACGAAGGGTGGTAATACCTCCGTTCTGTGGGCGAACAGAAACAAGGCTTAGCGTGAAAATAGACACCACGAAAGGCTTGTGTAGATGGCGGTGCACAGACACCTCCTTGGTCTCACTGTGAGAGTAGAAATCTTGTTCTGCCTTTAATAAGTGTGGCTCCCAGCTTCTTTTATGGAAATGGGTTTTAACAGAGGTCTCAGCGAGGATATTATAACATATCAAGCTGTTCCACTGTTTGGTTACACCACATAATGGCATCATTATTTCTTCCTCTGCGTACAGATGGAAAATTTACCACCGCACACTGACATCAGGCTTTGCCTTTGTACTCTGTAAATGGCTACTTAAAGTCAGATTAACATCTAAGACCAAACTTCTAACACCCTTTGATTTCAAAGAGGTTTTTCTCTTCCATTCTTGGTGGCTTTTACACATTTGCACAGATTTCAGAAAGGCATTATAACAACATAGTACAAAACTTTACATAATGACTTGTTTGTTGTTTATATGTACTTTTCTTCAAAGACATAATCTCCATATTTTTTTAATTCAATACAGAAGCAATCTTTGATCTTCCAAAGTCTAATATGACAATGACTTCCATGGCAATTACAACCGATAATTAAAGCAATACCTCTCCCTATTCCAAATTTGCTGGGCATGTGAAACACTTTAACTCGCAGTTCAGGAATTGGAAAGCTTCTTCCGGTGAGTCGGAGTCAAATATAGACATTTAGAATTTTCAAAACAGAAAATATCAGTACATCTATTATCTCCCTCTGTTTTTCTTTTTTTGGTGTGTAGTCAAGCTTAAACTTATTTTTGCCATCATTCACCTAGTAAGGCAGCCCATATCCACAAACCTTTTCTGTTTCAAATCAGATTGTATTTTTTTACTCTTTTCCTTGTAATTCAGAGTGAAATCTTAAAATCTAAAGTCACTACCTGGTCCAAGAAGTCATCCACCAGCTATGTAAGAGGCAATCTGGAAGAAAGCGATTGCATCAACCAGGCTAATAATAAGTTAAGCCTGAGGCTGATTTTCTGACACAGCAGTGCTGAGGCTATGAGGGAGATCAACAAACAACAACCAGTGGAGGGAGAAAAAAAGGAAGGCAGGCCTCTTATTGAGGCAATTCACATCTGCCCGACAGGGGGTGGAATGACTGCCTTGGGAAGATAATTGTGCCTGGAGAAAATCCAACCACAGGAACACTCAGAATTTTATCAGCAAACCACCTTCCTCCTTCGCTGATAGGCTCGGATATGAAAACTGGCAAGGTGCAGGTGGGGAAGCTGGGAGTGTCATTACTGGAGGGTCACCGCACATATGATAACCCTCACCAGTCTTTTATTTCTTTCACTTTGTTTATGCTCTCCACTCGGTTGCGTGCTTGATGAGGTAAACACATTGGTCTCCTGGCTTTTGAAATCAATTGGATTCTGGATTTGTCTCGGCAGGCTCCTGACGGACCCTGTGGTGCGGCCTGTTATGGGGCCGTAAGGAGTGCTCCTGCTGCCCTCCTTCCCTTCAAATACTGTGAGAGGAGGCACAAAAGCACTCATCACTAACTCAAAGGCGCAAGCAAAGATGCCACCACAGTCTCTCCTCACCCTGCTTCACTCAGCTCTCCAACTGTGTTGCAGTATTGGGCAGAGGCCAAAACAACGCAGTATTTGGATGAGCCTTGTTCCTGTGAGAGACTGTAAAGTAGGTTGAGAGGACAGCCGTGCACACAAGCCTCTTCCTAAGCTAATGAACATTCTGGAAAATAATTAACGAGATGCAGCCAAATGTTGTGTTTGACCTTAGCTACCTTCATCTGTCTCCTCTAAAAGCAGCTCCATTTTACAGCTCACGATGGCTTACTTATCCATTAGTTTTAGTCTATTGGTAGATTAATACAATTCATATTACATTTTGTTAATTGATGGCAAGTGTGTTTCTCCTGGACACAAATTACTTTGCATAACCTTTGGATGTGCATTGTTAACACTGTAAATTTATTTTTTTCCCCTTTTAATTCCAAACAACAATCTTTTTTTAATCTTTAAAAAAAAAAAGAAGGCTTGCGTGCATAAACCTAACCAAATGTCATGCAAAAACAAAACATTCTCAAGATTTGCACCACTTCTGCTGCATCTTTTTGTGGACTCTGTCAGTCTAAAATTGGAGTGTTTGCTTTCAGAGTTTTTTTGTTATTGAGACAGATGGTGCTTCAATGCACCAATGCCAAGGAGCACCTTGTGCTCATGTCAGGGATACTTGCAGCTTTGACAAACTGGCAGTATTTTAACACCCAGGGAATGAGAATGGGCTGGCTGTTTCTATCAGTGTTAATGGAAATATAAGCGTAAATAAATATGATATACTGGTTTGAGACCAGGCATCCAAAAATAACGAAGATACGTGTTCTTTTATTCTACCTGCATTACCGGGACAATTCCAGCTGTTCCATCTACTATTTCCATGATATTAAGCTTAGTTCACTGTTATTAAATTGATCCAATACTCTTCTTTACCTCCTTTTTTCATGCCAATAATAATCTATTTCCAGTTCTTTAAAGCAATTTTGTCATTCTGCCTTTCAAACTCTTATTTGTGTAACCCACCTGCATCCCCACCTTATCGTGGATGTTTAGAGAGTGTCATCCATGTTTACATCTACCACCTGCTCCACCACCAGTGCCTAGACTCTGGGGGTCCTGTCCTACTTCCTCCCATTGTGCGTATAATGTCAGCAAGTCATCTTCAAGCAGTGCTCAGAGTCTCTATATCAATAAATAATGTTAATTACTTTCACTTGATCTCTCTTTATTGACATCAAAGTTATTCATGCATGTGTGATATATGATGAAAAGGTGGTGATGTTTAAGGTGCTGTGTTCAAGTCAGTGTACACTACATTTCATTACTGTTTAGTTTAATTATCCATTCTTCTGTGCCAAGGTGACATATTGTAATTTTTACTCATATTTGACTGTTTGATGAACAAAATAATGACCTGCAGTTGAGTTCGGTGGAACGTTTTCTCGCAAATGGCAGATCTGTGCGCAAGCAAATATCGAACGCCATTTTTATCTGCATCTGAAGTGAGCGTTTGATTTACTGTGTGCTTTCTTTTTTATTACAGCTGTTTCTTGATTGATCAAATTTGTTTTTTTATGCAAATGCAAATGTTGCCCTCCGTGTTTGCGCAGCGGCACACATAAAGCTGTTCCAAACTTACTGTTTGAATTGTGCTGTAATATGTTTTTCCTACATTCACATCAACACAGCTCTATGTAGAATTCTAATGCTGGTCAATATAAGAAATGGGTTCAATTTACAACGACACATAAAAGTGGAAACCAGGATCGCGTATGAGAAACAAAATATTTTGCACATTTTCTTGATACAGTCATTAACACTGATTGCTTAGCTAAATGGAGATAAATGCAATTAAGTAAAAAAAAAGTATTCAGTTTCTGTAATAGGTAAATTTCTCATTTGTGATAGCTACAGTGATATATTATTAAATCACAAAGCTTGAGCCGTCTTCCCATTTGGGGGTGTCAGGCTATAATGTCAGCACAGTACCTGACATTATTTGTAAAAGGACTCTTCAGCAGGTTTCTGTCAGAAGGGCCTGAACCCAATCCTCCTGGCTGAAGGATCATCTCCTTAATTACCAGGTCACCCTGACACTGAAATGAGGTATGATTTATGAGGAACATTACAGTTCAAGTGTTCATAACAGTAATAAGAATCCAGGACACTTAAGGATGATTACAATTATTTCTGCGGTTCAATTGTTCAGGGACCAAGAAGGATGTGCACTCATGGTTCTCTTAATCAGGTCTGAGCTGATTAGTGGTTGTAAATAATCTTAATATTTATTTTAACCTACTTTAGGTAAGAGATGAGGTTGGATTTGTCTCTTTACTGCTCATATCCTATTAGATTAGTTGGCAGGTGTGAAAAAAGGCACTACTTTGCTTTTTTTTGTCCCACCAAGGTCATTGGAATTCAAAGAAAACAGACTTTTAAAGAAGATTTCTAATGTGACGAGATAGAAAGGCAGACTGCAGTGAGATATTCCCAGTGGTAGAACTTTTGTGATAGTTTGTGAAATAGCAAGGCAGTCTGTTCAAGGCTATTGCTTCTCGCTCCTGCATTAAATGCACAGGCATAAATATATCAGTTCACATGCGCTCGCTGGGAGCAGTCGAAAGGTGTCCGGGGAGATGAAGGAAATCAGTTAATGAAGCATGTGCAGCATGTGCAGCACATGAGTCTGACTGAAAAGAGATGGCCCACCCAAGAAAAATCGACATCAGCTGTTTAAGCACTCTTCTTAGCATTATTTCCATTTAACCATGACTATAATCATTCTCCAACCTCAGCACCTTTTTTAAATTTGGGAATGGTAGAATTATAATGTTTTAGAAGGCACTGTTAAAAAATGATGATGTCAACAGGGACAGCGGATCACCTGAACAGAAACAAAGACCATACAATCTCACAGTTTAATCTCAAGGACTAGTTTTAAAATGATAGATAATACAATTTTTAAAAGGGGATTATCAAATATTTCCTCTTTGTGTTTTGTCTTTTGTGTTTAAACACAAAAATAAAATAAAAATTATCATATACAAGAAGATATCTGCCCTGGTCCTATCATCTGGTTTTAGATAATACACAGCCTTATTTAATTTGCCTGTTTCCTTCGTAGCATCTTTCGTAGAAGTCCAGGAGCAGCTGTACACTTGAATTAGCTTGATTACTGCAGACACTGATAAATAAAGACCTTCACTGAAAAGTTCAACAGTGAGCTGACATGCAGCAGTATTTCTCAGCGCATGTCGAATAACTTAAGGTTGGATCAATAGGCGAGTCCCTTTCTACATCAGGCGAGTCTCCAGCAAACTACCCCTAAAGAGCCATTATTTACTGCTTGCCCACATTGCAACAAATGAACCCAGCATGGGCCCATTAATGTGTAATTAGAGAAAAGAATGAGACAAATATTTAACAACACGAGTGTTTCTGCTCATTAGATCAGCTTCAAAAGGGGAATTATTAATGCTTTCCAAGCTAGGCCTAGTGATAAGCTCGGGTTACAGGAGAAAAAGTTCAGCTGTGATTTATTCCTCTGCCGTGGCATTGTCTGTCTGTCTGTCAGCAAGATTACACAAAACCCGCCAAGCTGAACTTGATAACACCAGGAGGAGACGTGGAACACTGGCAGTTTTAAAAAGGCAAAATTGCAATCCACTCTTCAGTGCCTTACTGGTTTAGTTAGCTTACCAATGATATACTGTTGCTTTTTAAGTCTTGTTAAGCAATGCAGAAATCTCCTTGTGATGCCACAAAAATAATAACATGATATCAGATTAATTGCAAATAGGGGATTTACTTTGTTCTGTCTCCAGTTTGCCACTCAAAAGCTACTCCGTATACATATTTACCTAAAACGTGTAATGTTTCTGGTTTAAGACCAGGAGCAGATACAAGTTGGGATTGTGCCAGGAAGGGCATAAGGTTGTCATGAACTGTGTGTGGAGCAGGCCGGAGAGGACCCAAATGCAGACTCACAGAGACGGGACTTAAACTCAAAACACAGCTTTATTCGCTGAACGAATAAACAATACAAAACTAAACTGGGAAATCTAATGAACTGAACACACAGGGAAAAACTCAGAAAATCACACACAACCATGAGTGAGACTGCAACGCTGGACAGAAGAAAACAATTCCCTTCCCTCTGTATTTAAATATACAGGAAACACACGGGGAACACAGCTGAGGCCAATTACACACAACAAAACAGAGGACGCAAAGCTAAACATAACATATGAGACGAGGTACCTTCAAAGTAAGAGAAGCAAAACAAAACACAGCGCACAGGCAGGAGACTACCAAAGTAAAACAGGAAGTAACAGTGACACATGCCCAGAGACGCAGACAGACACACAGAGACATGACTGGGAAAACATGGATTAAGAATGAAACACAAAGAAGGAAGCAAGACACAAGAACTCAAGTATAAACACAGACACACACAAAGAGACACAGGGAAAACACATAAGAGGGAATCTAATAATCAAAAGCTAAACAGAACAATCTTGGCATTATAGAATAAACTCAAGACTAACAAAGTGGACTTAAACATAAACCATAATAAAAAATGACAAAAACTCAAAACGCTGGGTGAAATGACCCAGGACCATGACAAAGGTATAAAACTACCCTCTGTGGCGCTCTGGTCTTGTGAGCAAAGAAACAGCTGAAAGCAGTAGCATCTCCATGTACAAATTCAAGGCATGATTTTGCATTTATTTGTTATTTTGGAATTTTTCAAGCATAAAGTAATACTTATTACATTGCTGTAATGGTATGTTAACAATATCTTACTTTTCCCCAACTTTGTTGTTTAAAAAATTATTCATTAATACTGCAATGAGACATTTTTTCGGCCACACTGGTTTGGAATCAAGATGTGAACACACAACTGACATTATCACCTTCTGATCTGATGTGGTAAACAGTTGCTCATTTACACATCCAACAGATGCTGAGCAACATTAGCATTCATTTGAATTCATAATGAATCTAAGTCCAGTATTTACACTCTGCTCAGTCTACTCTGAATTTGAACGCCTCTCTTTAAACCGCCGCTTTGTTCACCGGATACCTTTTTCTGCTGTTTGATGCTGTGTGTGCTTTCACCAACACAGTAACAGTCAGTTAAAATACCAAGATTACAGGCCGTAATCAATGAGATGAAGAGAACTGCGAGGTTGGGTGAATTCACGGGGGGGGGGGGGGTCCTCTATATGAGTGACTGCTGAGCCATTTTCACACATTAACTTTGAACAATTTCAGGGGAGTCATGTGAGGATATTGGCCACAATCTCTCACATGCAGCCCAAAGCTGGTCAGCATGCTTCAGATGCATTTTCAGGGAAGGGAGATGCCTGGATAGAACGTGCAGGATGCAGACTTGCTAGCAATAAATGCACTGGGCAATTAACTGTGGTGACTAGTGAGGTGACAGGTTAAAAACCTACTAAGGTGGTACATTTCTGTGTCACATGCACATCTGTCAGGTGAAGTCTGGAGAAGTTCAACACTGCACCGCTTTTGTGAACACTGCTCTGTACTGATCTGCGGTGCTTTAAATATGCTGCAATAAAAAGGGTCAAATAAACAATGTGAGTACGAGTGATATTTTAAATATCACACCAGGTGTCTGGAGCGTTGGCGTTTTGATGAAAGATGCTTCCTCTGTAAGTCAGCCTGCATGGCATTAACAAAGCTTCAAACTCAGAAATTCCATTGCTATATGGATCCAAGAAATCCAACTGGCTGAGTTTCAGCTAGCTTCATCATCAAAAGTCAACATCTTTATCTGTGTAAACAGAGAAAGAAAATCTCAGTTCACAGTGAATTGCTGTGAAATACGAAACCTTGGTTTCACAGGGATTGCATTAAAGATTGTACCTGGCACTCTCTATGACTTAACAGAAGCACTGGAGTTAGTGCTGACTGAATTAAGCATACTGTAGGGACTGGTTGCAGTGGGAAAAGTGCTATCCAGCCTTAACTTACTCCTGTTGCTCTGATTAAAATTAATGCAGTAGCCTGCTTCATTTCGCAGTGGTGAAGCGTCTTCATGTAATGGTTAATTCATACGCTGGTTTTGTTTTCATCGTATTCCATATTATATTTGGGCTGTGTTTAGTCTCACCTGGGAAGAATTCCTTCCTGTCCATCCAGTTCTCAGTGGCAGTTGATCATGCTCCACAACATCCCCCATAATCCCTTGCTCTGCTTCCATTTGATGTCATCTTTTCCCGGGGATTAGCAAGGGTGCCCTGAGGGCTTGTGATAAGCATGCCTTCTTAGAACAGCCCAGTCAATGAAAAAAAGAATCAGGATACTTAAAAGTTTCACTTACACATACACAGATGGCAACGCACATACAAAAACACACAAATATGTCATACACCAGAAAACTAAAAAGAAACTCATACATGATCACCAAATACCGTCAATTATTCATCCAAATCTTTGACTGTGGATAAACCAATGGAAATTTACCAAATGAGAAAAACACTTAGAATATAATTTTGCCAATTTATTCATATATATATATATAATATAAATGTTCCCAACTGCAGTTTATCTGTGAGCAGTTGAACAGTGAGCCCCGAGGCTAGAGTGCGATGGCTGTGTGTGCAGAACTGTTTGGATAAAAACAATATTCTGTCAATTACACACTGAGTTTTTGCAGTGGTCCCTGTAGACTGGATTTTTTTTAAGCATTTGGAAGTTTGTCCAGGGCATTTAAGTTTTGAAATAATATTTGGCTTATATCCTTTCTGTCCCTCCCAAGTGCAGATTGATCTCATAAGCCTTATAGACAATAGAAATAAAATCGAAAAATTAAGCTTTTTTTCCCTCTTCTTTTTTTTTTTTTTAAAAAAATACTACTAATTTATCTCACTCAACGACAAAAAAAGGTAGCTGACAACAAACCCGAGAGGATGTAAACTGACATTTCAAAGGTAAAATGCACAAATGACAAGTGAAATAAACTCAGTGACAAGACTTTGAGGCCCGCTGTTAAAAAAAGGTCCTTTTATTCTTACACAAAGCTAATTGGGTGAAAATCAACCCACTGTTTAATGCTTTTCAGAGTAGTAAAATTCTACCACTTCAAAATGAACTGAAATAAACCACAAGTATAGTCCAACCACTTTTATGCACCTGTCAGACCACAATAGAGCAAGAAGCAGAGAGGACTGAGGACAGGTTTAATAACCAGAACACAAAACCGCATTACTACACCACCGTCATGATCTGACATCTTGGTTTTCAGTCAATATCCAGCGATCAATACTTGGACCATGCTGAAACCAACATTTTCAGATGATACCAAGCATAAATGATGTATGCCATGGCTGAGTTATTGACCCCAGAATGAGAAAAACAAAAACAAAGTATATACATAAACAACAGTCTCAGAGACCCAGATGTCCGCGTGTATTTAGGGCTGTCATTACTCTAACATGAGATGCTGCCACAATTTATAGTCCCGTCTCCTTTGCACATTCTTTCACCGCTTATGCACAGAAAAATAGGATCATCTGCATCTCTCTGGAGGACACCCCCATTGGGCTTTGTGTGGCTTATATGTGTACTACTAAAAATTTTCTTCTTTGCACTTCTAATCATTCAACAGATAAGGGAAGGGTGGGTTGTTCTCAGTGAAAAAAAATAATAATGAGAGACACACAAAAAAAGTTAATGAGGTTTTTCCTGTATTACACCTCTAGAGGCAGGGGTCCGCTAAGCAGCAATGTCATTAGACAGGAATTAAACTGGGACTGTTGTTTTGCTGTGCTATCAATTCATGTGCTTTAATTGCATAACCGAAGTGTTGTGCCAAAACAAGGCGAGCTGAAGATGCAGCAGCGTGAGTGTGACTGTTGCGTGTGTCGGTGAACAGAAGCCCTATTGCTGTTATTCTTCTAGAAAATAGGGTTTCTATACACACACACAATGCAACCCTGCTTTCTTTTTTTTTGTAAGTGCAAACTCTTAAACTGGAGCAGACACAAACTCAGTCCCAAGAGGAGCAATACATTAGCGAACACCCTTTAGCAAGCTGGGGACTATGTCCTAATAGTATTTTAAAGCAGCTACTCTTGGCAATCCATCATGGAGATAGCAATCCCAGCCTGTCCCCTCATACCGCAATCATCATACACACAGGTGGCTCTATGCACATTTATGCACCAGGTAATTCATAGGTGGAAAAAACAAAAAAAAAACCAAAACAGAAATATGCAACAAAATAATAGAACCTTTAGCTATTTTAAAGTTAAAGTAATCTATGTTTTTATCAGCCTACTAGAAGAGGAAAAAAATCCTCTTCTAGTCTACCTGGTCTGTGCACCGCAGAGCAGGTAGACAGCAATGACTTTGCTCAAGATAATGTCATTCAAAAAGAAACTGTCCCACTTCTTTAACACGCAACCCGTGTCCTCAAAGCTGAAAGCACTTTAGGGAATAAAATAGGCCACAGCTACATCTCTGGGAAATGCCATGTGAGCTGTAAGGTTAAGATATTTTGGGGGATAGCGATGGTGTTGGGGGTACGTTTGTTGAAAGAATAATGCAAGATACCAATTAAATAAAAACACAGATGGTATAAAACATAGACAGAACCACCCACTAGTTTTGGACTGTGTTTTAAAGCTTCAACAGAACAGAACACGACCTTATATGGACAAGGGTGGAATGCTAATTCATCAGCTAACCAAACGCATAAAGTTTATGAATGCAACAGCTAATTAGTGCCATATAACAAAATTCACTCACCCAAACTAAAGCACAAACATCTTGGTTGATCAGTACCCCACAACAATAATATTAGCAACATTACTTGTTAAAAGCGTATATTTATTTTCTTTTCATTTTTATATCTGTTTATTAGCTTGCTTTGCACTGATGTAACTGGAGCCTCGTTGTCTCATCTCTCTGTATGCTGCACTGGATATAGCAGAGATGACAATAAAGTTTACTTTGACTTTGACTAAAAATTCTCCAAAAGAACGTAACAGCACAAATGTAGTAAAGGACTCTGGTTTAATGACCAGAAATAATGGCCGAGGCCTAGAAGACGCTGATTAGCTCCATCTTCCAGCTGGTTGAGTTGGGACACCTGTCATTCAATGCTGTCATGCTGTCAAATCAATTATCCAGGTGGATGAAAATTCAACCCAGAGTTGTTATGAAGAGGAAAATTATCCACACACCAAAACTGTATTTTTGTACCAGACTATAAATATGGTTTTTAATGGTGTGAATGTGGGGATAGCAACTTTGCCTCAAGTGGCACCAAGAGGAACTGTAGTTTTTGCCACTTCAGCGCTGGCTGTTTTTTTCAGTCTCTATGTTGCCCCTCGCGTCAAAATGCAAGAAGTGGAACTACAGCAAAGCTACCGTTGGGTGAAATATATATGGATTTACTAAACCTACTGAGAAAAATTTATCTAAACTACTGACACTATACATGTGATGCATTTTTAAAAATGGGCTAATCTCTATGCTTTTAAGAAAGTAGTAATGAGGCTATTACAGAAAACAGAGCTGCTCAATTACCCAAATAACTAATGGCTTGCAACACCTTCCCTCAAGATTTCTTAACAAATTGATAAATCTTACTTCATAACATTAAAAAAAATTTAAAGAAATACTGCTGTCTTTTATGGCCCTAAATTATTTTTTATTATTGTCAGGCTATCTGAATAAAACAAGCAAATGTAGTTGAAGTACTAGTGGTCTCTTGCAAAATATACATATAAAAGAATCTCCTACTGTAATACATTACTCTGCATGAACTGAATGACACACATTTCAATTCCATGCAATGGATAAAAGCAGGTACATTCAAATGTCAGCTCAATAATAGAAAGCGAAACAATAATTGACAGAGATAAGGAAGAAAAGAAATCCACTGCTATGTTAGGTTCACTTATCTTGGAGTAGAGTTTGCTATATTTATTTAAACAATATAATCTGTGAACTGAAAACTGTGGTGTGGAAGTGAAAGTGAGGAATCAGCCCTAAGATTGTATTATGTTTACTGTTATTGTTGATTTGACAATATTATCCCATCATGTCTGTAGAGGCTGCTGAATTGAACACCATTGATTCGAACAGAACAGAAATGTCAGGGAGAACAGGCGCAGACAGACCAATACACAGACCAAAATCTGACAGATGTGTCAAAATATAAAAATACTACATTTTCTTTTCATCTCTCTGTTTTTTTTTCTTCCCTTTGTTGAGTGGGGGAGTAGAAATGTTTCCCTCCCTGCCACATTCCCTTTCCTTTGTTGCACTGGGATGATGAAGGCCTTCTTTATTCTCACACCGCCGCGCTGACTGAGTGATGCTTTGTTCAAAAGCGTGTTAATATTTTCATTTGCCTGATTGCATTATGAAGAAGTTCTTTCAACTCTGGGGAACAAAAAGCATAGAGAATAGTGGGAAAGAGTTTAACATATCCATCCTCAGCCCGCACACCTCAACCCTTCATGACTGCTATTCCTCCCAACCTTTGTAATTGAACCTGAGATATCAGGATGGGCGGTGCTGATGCCAGGTGCATACTAAAAATAGTGCTCTCTCATTGGACCCTCTCCTAGGGATGCCATTTTGTCATGAATTATGCATATATGCAAATACGGGACAAGAAAATGGATTACTTGAAAGGGCACCTGTGGTTCCCAGCTCAAAGATATACGCAACAGGGGAAATGAAGCAAACTGAGCTATCATTTAGCTGATGCACAGCTGTAAGAAGTGGAGAAACACTCTCTCAGACAGTTCAGTAATTCAAAAGTGGGTAATGACTGATAAATGGAGACAAAATCAAAAGCAGACAGGAGTGTATATATGTAGGTATGTGAAGGGTACTCTCATCTTTCAACTCTTTATTCACAAGATGTTTAGTGTAATTACTTTTAAAATTTAAGGAAATTTAAGGCAAGCTGGAGCACAGTATAGCATAATTTCTTACTACTTTAAGTTAACTTAAATGATAACAATTTGATTAAATGCAGCATGTAAAACACTACTACTACTACTACTACTACTACTAATAATAATAATGTCCAAGTTTTGACATAAGTGTCTATGTGATAAATAAATATTTTATGATATCAACGTTTATTAATCTGCACAATTTGGTCCAAAGACTGTATATAAAAAGATTGATGCAGGCACAATGACAGTCAGTACTTCCTGTTTTGAGGCCATGAGTTTTACAAGATACCAGTGTTAAATAGCAGAGCTATTAGCCAACACCAGCAATCTTCTTTAGCAAGGTCCAAAAATATACTGGTAATTTACACAGAAATGAATAACTGGTTATCAGTGTTTTCTGCTGATTTAATTATGAATAAAGTAGTAAAATAATATACATATTGAGTAATGTATGGGATGGGATTTTGGAATTTGGTGCTATCGACAAAAAGTCTGTCAAAAAGGCAAATTCAAGCTGTAGCACATTCAAATTCAATACCACAATAGGTACACTGAAACCCAGCTACATTATTGATCCACTGAAAATGATAATAAAAGCCTGTTGTCCTGCAAAACAAGTGGATTTTTTAAAAACAGATGAGAGCTACATAGACCATCTGAAGCCAAAACTTTAGAATTCTTCAATGCTGCACGAAAAGCACCTTTAAAGTCATATTTTCCCCATAACTAAATGCTTTTTAGGTGTTTTAAAAGCACTCCACCGGTGGCTGTGATTAAAAGTAATTACTGACTGATGTTACTCTGGTTATTCCTGTGGTATTTCCAACAGCCAGTCATATTTAGGCTTTTACTTTATCAAGTTATGGATTACTGTGTGCCACTGCTCAGGGTCTTCTACTACATAAAGGAACCTCTAAGGTAAAACTGCAGCAGACATAAATGTGCTCTGCTTTATTCAATCCCAAGGCATCAGAAAAGAAAACCAATCTTACCCAGCATTTCTCTGCTAGTGTCTCTGAATCCATCGCTTTAAATACCTCCTCTTACTGGCACCTACTTATATATGACTTCCCCGTGGTATAGTGCACTACTTGCTATCATCATGCTCTGCAGCTGCAGTCTCTGCATTTGGAAGCTTCTCTATAACCATTACAATTAATTGTTAAAATGTGAATGCAAAATTAAATCTACGATACCACTGAGAAATTATAATGTATGCACGGACAAATGCATGCAAATGTTTGCACCGAGTTGATTCAAATTTCAAAACCTTGTAGTCCAAATATGAAGCAATTCTATGACTGCATCCTGATATCTGAAACTTTCTAAAGGTCCGAGGGAGATGAATGAGGTCTAGCCTCTTGCTGTGAAATAATCCCCTTCCTCCCTGACGAAGATTCATCCAATACAAAGCAAACTAAGGCACACTTTCTTTTCTCCTTTCATGTGGGCACAAGAGAGCCACACACAGCCTTCTATAAAGTGTTGAAAGCAGATGGATGCACTGTTAGTACTGAGCAAAGGTGACAGCTCTCAGTCATCCGCTCACTGCAGGTGAAATTGGGGTCTCAGTCTTGACACAGGCGAGACCCATGTGACTGGGGCTCAGGCTTAAAAAGCCTGAATGACAGATACATAGAGGAAGCACAAGAACAGGGTAACAAGAAGCCGGGAAGCTGGGCTAATATCCTTAGTCACACGGATGTCTCTGTGCTTACATGTGCGGATATGTGAACTTCATGCTCTGCGAGTATGAATAAAAATTGATTCTGTTGTCTCTAAAGAAACAGAGCAATTATCCTCTATGTCTCCCTCCCATCTGCTGTTTTTGTTGTGCCTAAGATGTCTAAGCTATGTTGTCTAAGTGTGCTGGCTGGGGAAGACATATTTATCCCATAAGCTTTTGTCTCATTAGGAGAAGCTATACAAGCGTATTTCCCCAATGTCCTCTGCACATGTAATACAAAGTTCACCCGCTCTAAGCAATGTTTTCTTACATGTTACACAATGAACATCAGTTGACTGCACTGAAAGCATCCTTTAGTCTTTCTGTAAACTTTGCAAACAACATTGCTCTTTGTTATGCTTAGGTGCTTAATTAGAGGCCAATCTATCACTATAAATATTGGAATGACTTAAATATAGGTAAACTGTATTTACATAAACACATTACATTTCTGTACATTTTTTGTGTTTTGGTTATTAAAAGATGATGGCTGGTTATTATGACTGTCTTACTAGTCACAGTAAGTCCAACAACCAATGACTACTGATATAGTCCACTAGTGTAAATCCAATCTTGCATAGACATAGACAGAACCACCTAAATTATACAATTGAGGTACCTGAATGATGCAATCATATGAAAGATGGCTTGCAGTCTTGAAAAGAACGACCAGATGGGGATAAGATATGTTATTACTGTAAATGACGCTGCTGTTCTCATTTGCACAGCATCAAATATTGCTGTTTTGCCAGATCTGCTGGCTTTACATTAAATATACAAGTATAGCTTTCGTGTGACTCCCAACTCATTACGTTTGTACACATATAAAAGAACCCTTAGAATTACATTTAAATGCTCAGACTAAACATTGTTCTTTAATTTGGTTTGGTTTGTGTAAAGGGGAATACTTAAACCCAATTTAGCTTTGCTGCCCAAAGCTAGTCCAAGCAGTCACTGAAAGTAAAAGTAAAAAGTGGGTGGAAAGGAAACAAATTAAAGAGGAAACACAAAACTCCCAAAATGGACATGAATCAGAGCCTCCTCACTGACCTGTGACTTTCTCAACTGCCACCCCCCTACTTACTAATGCAGGCTTTATCAATCTTTGTGCATCTAATATTTCAACAAGCATTGCTTCAAACACATTTTAAGTTATAAGTTTCCACAACCTGCAACATGTGGTGGTGATTATCTAGCACAGGCTTTGGGAAATCTTGCAAGTTAAAACATTTGTTGGCCATGAGATTATAAAACGTGTCGCAGCCTTACATCACGAGAATGATCGAAATTTGTGTACATACAGAAGGCTTCAACATGTGGCTCCGTTTAGCGATTGTGCTTTGCAAGGTTATTTATTTATTTATTTATTTTTACCATATTGAATTCTCCAGGTGGCAGTCCACTAAATTAGCAGCTCGGCCAATTGCTGATAGCTGATATATTCATCCAATTGCTCAAGCCCTTGGGGTATGTGCAGGTGACTTCACAGCGCTTCATAAAAATAAACTTATTTGTGCTCTCTGGTAGCCAAATAAATAATTAAAACACTTTCTAATTAAAACCAACATTTTTGGCAAATGTGTGTTGCAGTTTGTTTGATACCCATTTTGCAGCATGATTAAACTGTAAATTCATTAATGATTGAAGTCAATTTTTAAGCACACATGTCAAAAACATTCAGTGTGTCGAACCCCTCCGATGAGAATTGGCCACTGTTTGAAAATACTCACTACTGTATTTGTGGGTCCGTGTCTCTATGTGACTTGTAACAGAAGTAATTGCGATGGTGCGGTCGCATGTCCTTGTAATGTGTGTGTATTTGTTCATGTAGGTGCTTGTGTGTGTTTGCGTCCACCTGATCTCTTGCCAGTTGTGGCCATTAGCTCAAAGCTGAGGCTGAGCGGACGTGCAGGTCAGAGTTCTGATCTAATCTGGAGGATCTGTGTCTGATGAGGTCTCCACTGTAAACAGAATGGCCAGCCAGAGCCAGCTACAGAAATCATGGAGCCACTGGGCAGCAGGGATGGAGTGGGCAGGCAGACATTAGCACAAGGGTAATTGCTGTCCCCGCGGCAGCCCACTGAATGACATCTAATATTGCTGGGGAGGGTAGCTAACCATTACCAGTGAAGTCCAATTGGGCTCGAAAATGGTTCATCATACTCCCCGGTCGACCAATTTAGCCTCCTATGTTGTTGTGTCTGAGAAAGGTATGGCAACTAGATTATTGATTGTCCTTGAAATTTTTTATACGCCAATGTTTTTCATAGACTTTGAACCGACAGCATTGTAAGGCTAAAGTGAAGAGGGTGACTGCTGCATTTATGGATGTGGTGCATTGCAGAGGCACGCAAGCCTGATAATTGGGGGCCTTTGGCGACTTAATCTAACCGTAGGCTCCCTCTGCTTTGCAGGATTTGAATTTACTAGAATAATGTGCTTTATAAGCAAAATATGGCCTCATATGTGCTTTGTGTTTGTTTGCAGCTAGTTTCATCATTCTGTAGCAATTCATTCTGACATATTGAACATGCTTTGATCGCTCTCTGAAGCAAAAAGGCTTCATTTTAAGAAGACATATATTTTTAAGCACAGTAAGTGTCACAGCTCATGCTTGCATAGCTGAAAGTTTTGTATGAAGGAGGAAGTGTCTCATGAATCCCCACAGGGAATGCGCACAATTATAAACAGATGCTGCAAAAGAAGGAGTAAGTAAATGAAGCCATATATTGGAATGATGAAACAGTTACTTCACAGCTACCGTTTACAGACGTCATCCGGACATATTTCGTTTCTCCCCATTACAGTGGAAATCTGTGATCCCAGAAGAACTTGTAAGTATTGAATTAAATGCTCCTTTTGATCATTTATTGTCGGCAGATATTTACGTTTGGATTTTTCCCCCCTATCTAATGTAACATTGCAGACCTAATTGCTCCAATTTATTTCTGAACCCAATCTCTCCTTTCTCGCATGCCAAAAAGCTTGAAACCAGGCTGGAACCCATCTGCTTCATAGCCTCCAGATCAGCTCTACAGCTGGTCTTCAGGCCCTGGCTGATGCACAGATGTGGGATTTCATTTATATAGCTTTACTTGGCCAAGAAAACACTCCTTCAATTTGGCAATTTAAATTTGCAGAGGTGAAAAGTTTACTCATGCTGGACAATTCCAACATGATTGTGATTCATACTTAAATCCCTGCAGTTGGACTTCATGAAATATTTAAGAATTTGATTGCTTTCCTAGTGTGTGTAGTTTCCACTTCCTTTGCTATGCATACACTTTCCTGCAAATTTTGTCATGGTTTGAACCTAGCTCTCAGGTCTCTGAAAGGTAGCACAGCTGCTTAAGTGACCTCAGCGTGTGGCATCTTGTGTGATCCACCTGAAGAATACTCCCTCCAGCTCTCTTTGTAAACCAAAACATTAGTCTACCAACATCTTACTCAGAATTTACACACTCACTCTTTCCTCATTTGAACTGCTCAAAATCGACTCAGCGGCAGAGTTGCTTTATCTTGCACGTGCTCGGACTCCAGTTCACCTAGTATCTTAAAAAGCAACATTGCATTGTTTTGACCCAAGAGTATGAATCAGTGAGTGCTGGGTACTTAACTCAGCAGTAGCTCTCCAGGACTAAAGGTCATTTCTGTGCAGTTGCTACTACATATATATCCTCAGTGATGCAGCTCCAGGCATCTGTGGGACGGACAATGTCGTTTGACAGTAGCATAATCTTTGTTGTGTCACATGTTAAAAGTATGACTGATTTTATTGTTACTATTAATATTATTTTTAATAATTTCAGGCTTTTTAACATATTTATCTTTCATTTGGCTGTCTCTCTCATTGCTCATCTGCTTCTGTTGGAACTACAGTACGTGATTGTTCCTCATTTTACGTAAGTTCTTAGTAGAGTGACATCAGTAGGTAGTTTTATACTGTATTAGAGAAGAAGGCATCTGCAGTATGCTTATAAATGAACCGATCACTCTGTCATTCATTTTGTCACAAGCCAGCTGGACCTGGCAGCAACCAAGCAGCAACCCAGTGCTAGAGGGGAACCGGAGGGGAGCAAGACACGGTGTATGATTATCAAAGAAAGCAGAGGGCTGTGTATCTAAAGCTTAGCAGAGGCAAACTAAACAACAAGAAGGAGGGACGTGGGGGAGTCATCTGGGTGGCAGAATGAGTGGGAGAAAGAAAGAGAAACGGCGACTAAAATAAAAGAATGATTCTGATTGAGAGGAAAACCACCGCTGCTGACAATCACGTGGGAACTGATGTTTGATTAGGTGTGTGTGTGTGTGTGTGTGTGTGTGTGTGTGTGTGTGTGTGAGAGAGAGAGAGAGAGAGAGAAAGAAGGAGGGAGGGAGGGAGACAGTGGGTGTCTGCATGTCTTTGCATCTGTATCCGCACAGCGAGGCACTCACATGGGAAGTTTCTCCCAGGGGCTGTTGTTTGTTTCCTGTCTGTCAAAATGTATACAGGAAATTTTCATAACATATTCAGACAGACACCTAGTTGGTGATGGTGAACTCTGGAGGTCACACAATCTTCAGGGGAAGACGGTGTTTACTGTGCCAAAGATTTTATGCAAAATAGTTTATTATTCATAGGAGTTCGTACATGTCCGGTATTTTCATTCCTTTTGTTTGTTCCATGCAGTGGTTCTAAATGTATAGGATGCATGAACTAAATAGATTCGCTAATAAGTCATGAGTCTGATCTATAGGTATGTAAACATAGCCTTATATGTGTCACATTAACAAGGACCAATGGTCCTGGATGACCGTTGTCCTCTCCTTCCTACATTTACTGTTGTGAGAATCTCAGCAAACCTGGGCAGCATACCAATTGGACTTTTGGTTCATAGTTTTTTTATTATCTCAAACCTGCTCTGAATGAGAATTGGGTTTACTTAATTCACACTGTACAATGAATGAACAATTCTTTGTACTGGAGATATATTAAAAATAAATCTAATAACACCGGTGGCAACTGTCAATACGCAGCATTGTTGCTAACTCGAGAATGGATCCTGAGCTACAAGCCAAACTATACTAGCTGATTCCAGCCTTAGAGCTTTTGAGGTTTTCGTATTTATACTTTGTTTTTTAAAATATGCAATCAGAAGACTTCATGATTTTATATCCCCGACTAATCGCATGGCAAAATAATAAGTAGATTGATTCACAGTGGAAATGATGACACTGTCTATAACTTGAATAAAAATTATTTTCTCAAATATGTTCTTCATACCAAACACATATTTTAGGTTATTTACTAAGTAAGTAGTCTTACTTCTACCTTACTCAAGATCTATGCTACAGAAAAGTAGTATAATTTATCACCTTTTACTGATGACTAATTACTTACAAAGTGAATGAACAGGATACAAAACATTGTTTTCATCTTCGTGTAATGGCACTTGCATTAATTAGTTTTTTTGTGTTGAGTGCTTTTAATTTATATGCTTCATGCATTTGAGAATTTTCACATGTGATACTGAATTATGTATATAACCTGAATTATTTGTCCCCAAAGATAGTCCCAGATGTTTTTTTTGGTAAATAACACATGCATTTACAGGTTTTTTTTTTTTATTTTTTTTTTTAGGTCTTTACATGGTGCAATGATTTAAAAAATTGATTCAAACCTGCACCCCCTAAAGAGTAAGTCCTCACTTGTGGGTTCAGTTTTTTTTTCCTCATGGCGAGTATGAGAGCGCTTCCTTCCAACTGCTGGCGTGAAATGATAGATAAATACATAAACAGTAAAGTGAAGCGGGACACCTGCCTCCTTCATAAAAAAGCTAAACTCAATTTCTGGTAGCAGTTAAATTTAATTTGCCAAACCAGTCTGGCTCTTTACGTTTGTTAGGAAACAGTGCTGTATTTCCCCCCCAAAGGATATATCTAATTTACTTTGGGAAATTGGAGGACATTTTAAGAAATTTTAGGTTGTTGTAGAACAACACACAAGGTAAACTGTGACAAATCTCTGTGATGAAGCATGAGAGAAAAATCTGAACCTTCACTGAAGGTCCCTTTGCTTGCAGTTACTGTTAGGACATCAAAATATACCATCATCTCTCATTGAAAATTAATGCAATTCAGTTTGTTGCCTACTACCCAGATCTAAATGTGGCAGGAGATGAGTCAAATGGTTAGAGGAGAAAGATGTCTCCTCTTCACTGAATGAGCTGCCTTGAAGCTTAGTCATCCTTCAAATGTCACACACACGCAGGCAGGAATAAAACATGTTGTTCATTATCATTGCCAGTGCATGTAAATATGATAATTAACACTGCAGAAATAAGTAATTAACATGACCATCATCAAAGAATCTCAAGCCATTTTCATCTACACACAATGATGATGTCAGATGTCACGTTTTCAGATTTGCTTGAGCATGCTTTTGCATTTGCACAGAATCAAATTACTGCTGCATTTTCTTGAGTCTGCTCCTGGTGGAATCTAGTATTTTCCTTTACTATAGCTTGCATGACAGCCAGCTAATAGAGATCAAACGCAATGCAACAGTGTCTAATTCCTGTGACATACTCACCACACACTAGCCACAGGTATTTCAAGCTGGAATTAATTTTTACCATGTCAGCATTTACCTCTTACCCCTGGGACAGCTCTTTTTCCTCGGAGGCCTCCTCTACGCCTTGTTAGCCAGAAAGCTGAACGTTCTGCAGACCCTGCAACACTGTCAACCTCTTCACAGCTGTCTAAAATCCCAACAAATCACCTCAAGCATCTCCTGACACTTTGCTCTTAAATTCAACTCCTGACAAATTTCCAGCCTATTTTACTTCATGTCCCCAGAAGAATGACGGCCTGTGGTCGGAGCAGTTTCCCTGTTAACCAACTGGGGGCACTGTTGCATTTCCAAGCTTGTTTTCCCATGTAGGACACTAAGGTGTTGAGGTACGGGCATACCACAAATATATCCTGTGTTATTCATGGTTTCAGGCAGAGCCCCACTGTTTAGGGAGACTTTGGTCAAAGGTTTGGGCACAATTTTCTGTTCACACACTTGCCAAAGACCTTTTAAGGTGCACGTCAGCATGCCGCCACACACCAGAAACACAGAGAAAAGAGGAGAGTGGGCGGGAGAGAACGAGAGAGAGAGAGAGAGAGAGAGAGAGAGAGTAGAATCCAGGAGCTGTGGGTGCTGCACTGTGTTGTCTCCTGAAGCAAATGAATATGACAAGTTCCTGCCGACTCAGTTTGCTGGCAAATACGAAATCATTCTTCACTAAGCCAAGACTTTGCGTTGGAGGTGCTCCTCTCCTCCCTTTGCTGAAATCACCCACAAACAAGTGGCTATCATTTTTTGCTTCTTAGGCTCCTGCCATTGTGACAGAAAGAAAGAAAATATGAAAAGAGAGCATTTTTCTCTGTGCCTCATCTCCCTACAAATGCTTAACTACAATAATCCCTTTTCAAAAAAGATTGTTGCTACTGAATTATTTTTAAAGCAGTGTTGTTCTCCTTCCCAGCAGGTCTGCGGAGAATCAAAACCTGCAGTCAGTGAAAAATTGATTACTCAAGAGTTCTTACTTGTAGGTGATATTTTGAAAAGTCATGTTGCAGGTATGGTGCCCCTTAATAATTGTTTACTCACACGTGAAAATATAATTAGCAGCAGAAATTAATTGTTAATTTTCAGTTAATTATACAAAAATGCAAACCTTCACTTGCCAATTATTTCCTATCTATAGTGATCACTGAGTAATTGGTATTTTTGTTGCAGCCCTGAAATTTAATCAGCTGCCCTACTGTTTTTCTGGCATTTAACAAGTTCAAATTCAGTTCTGTTTTCTGACTGGGTTTACCAGATTTGCAGACCATAACTCTTTTGTACGCATAGATAAAACCCATATGACTACAGAATACAAAGAACAAAGTGAAGCTTGACATGTACATACAAAATTTTGTAGAGTAACATCTATGTAACTGGGACCGCACCAAACTATCAGCCACATTTGTGTTGAATTTGTATTACATGCCATGCTAAACCATTTCATTTTCCTGCAGTGTTCTGACAGACAGCTAGTCCCATCAATCAGTAAATCCCATGATAGTAATTTCCTTTTTGTCTGATCAAACCTTCAAACTTGAAAGTCTCTCAGGGAGGTGTCTGGCAAGGTGATGGCTGGATGAGAGTGATAGTTAGAGAAAGAGCGAGAGAGAGAAAGAGAAAGAAAGAAGTAAAGCTAATTTAGAAATTACTATTGTGTAGTACTAGCCAAAACATTAAGCAATATATGTATGTGTTTTCCCTGTATACTAATATTTGTGAGTTTAAAGTTAAAAAAAAAAGAAAATATGGATTTAAGTATTCAAATATGTTTTAAAAGTTTATCATTAGGTGTAACACACCAAGACCTTTAATTATTTAAAAGAAACAAACCCTTAACCTTCTTCATGTAATAGTAATGTCATACTTCTTAAGCACGGTATCCGAATAAGGGCAGCAACAGAGGATGATGACACCCTTGATCCAAAACATCCATATAAAAGAACTAAGATAGCATCTTATTTGTATATGAAGCAATGGAGATCTAGTTGCCTGCCTGATCATGCTTCCAAGCTTTGCTCCATCTATGGTTGTCAGCTCTATTATTGCTTCTGTAACCTTTAAACTGACTGTAATTAAATTGCTAGAAAGAGACATAATCCACAATACGCAAAGTACAACATGGTTTTTGACCGATATGTATATATATTAAAAAATGTTCTGTTCTGTTTTATAGGAGCATAACTGAAATACAGAGGGGGAAAAAAGGCAATTAAGATCTCACACTGGACCTTGGCATATTGTACCTGGTATATTTTTACTATTTCTTTCTTAATATTTCACAATATTAATAAAATGAAACAATCTTTAAAAGAGTAATTGCATTAACAGTTACATTTAAACTTCAGTGAAATATGCAAAAAATGTAAAGAAAAAATACCTTATGAGTCTATATCATAAAAACACAGACTGGAAAAACTCTGCCAACAGTATCAGCAAATAAAGATCGCATTATCCCAGGGCTTAGTCTACACCCCCGTCCTACCTCAGAGAAAAAGAAAAGAAAGGAAAAAAACACCCTTTCTTTGGAAAGAAAGGGAAACGTTTGCCATGCATGTTGCAGTGTCTGTCATTATGCTGGAATGGCATTTCAAGAGTCAATTTGGTGCTGGAGTTAAAGTCGAAGCTTAGATGGCAGCAGCAAAATTACACTGGCATCACTGCAAGTCATGAACTGAGCCTCTGCAGCTGCGTCCCAAATCTCCCTAGCAACCACAGATGGTATTGTCATGAAGGTCCACAAGCTGTGGACAAATAAAGGTTTAACACATAACAGCTAGGAAAGAAAATGAGACTTAACTGCAAAGCAGATTTGGTGATGTGGGTGAAATTGTTTGGCTATGGCTGCTGGCATGGGTTGTGACATTATTGTAGTTTCTTGGCCTTCAACCTCTATGTCTTAACTACAGCACTGAGAGTGGCAGGACCCATTTCATTTAAAGAGACCTGAACCTATCATCATTACTAAACCTTCCTGTTTCCAGATTGATTTTTTTTTCATTAGTTATTCATAGTTTTCTCATAACATGAACTCAAAACAACTTAAAATCACTTAAAAATACACCTTTTAGAGGGACCTGATAGCTGAGTGGTTAGGGCACATACCTTACGGTGCGTTCACACCGAACGCGATAGACGCGACCAGAGCGTCAGGCCCCTGAGCAGAGTCCCAGGTCCAATATAAACCACCAAGACAACAGAATTAAATAGAATCCCTTTATTTATCACTGTAGAGGTGTACAGCAAAATTTGGACCGTCTCCCTGAAAGATACATACAACCAGTTCCTCTCGTTTTTATTCTGTACTTGCAAGTGTTAATGCTGCTGTGTCTGTGCATGTGGCCGACTAAAACTATATGCCTTTCCCCAGTAACTAAGGGTATAAGACCTACAAAAGAGAAACACCCACAGCAAGGCTATTATCACTTTATCCTGCAAAGAAAAACACCATTAGAAGTTGTGCAATAATAACAAAAAAGAACAACACTTCTAGAGGTCTCGCTGCATATTATTTTGTTGAGTTTTGAAAATAAAACACCTCTTATGCCTAGACAGAAATGTGTAATGATGTTGCATAATGGTAATATTGCAACAATAGAACAAGTTTCATTGTAGTTTTTGTTCATTAAGAAATGTCTTAAATTCTACCCGACATTGCAAGAGCTACTTTTCCACCACTGAAGAGCTGAGGATCTTTTCTATTGCTTCTGAAACTCGGTGTTCCTACTAAATGGCAGCCATTGTAAAGCTGCTGTACATGTTTTCTGATAATTAAACATTTTTAAGCTGCACAATATAATTTCAAAATACAGATAACGCTCTCTCTAAACATTTCTAAACAACATTTTTGTATCATTCCTCATGGCTACTTCACTTTTTACTCAGGAGTCCTTGGATTTTCTTTTGATTAAGTTAGATTGAAAGGAATTGAAAATACATACTTAACAGTGTTAAAGCCTACACAGTTCTATCGTTTTCACCTTTACATATGCCCTATGTGTACATTAAATGAACAATAAACAATACTAGAGGTTTCAAAGTTTTCCGTATAAATTGTGTAACAGATCGATCAAATTCATAGAGATAAATCTTCCAGATATCTGTTTTCCCTCTTTTTCAAGTGGCAAAAGTACAACTACAGTAAGTGTAAATGCCTACACAGCACAGGCATTGCCAATGTTTGTTATGCAACAACAATATTTAGCATGTTTATCGTCCAACCCCAATAGCTTAATGTATGTACTTTCAGGGCTGAGAGCAGGTATACAATAGTGGGGGTGGTTCTCCAATGCAGTGATTCACTGTTGAGAGTCCTGGAGGTGTTTTACTGTACATGCTTAACTGAACAAAACACTTGTTTTAAGAGATGCCCACTTGATGCCCACAATAACCTGCACTCATGTTTTTTAACCTCTAAGCTAAGGTTTAACTGATACAGAATGTGTGTAGTGCTATTTAATCTCCTTACTATGTTTTAAAAGTGTGTGTTTTCACATTTTACCTTTATTTTAGCTTTAAAATATCCCACATTTGGGTGGTTCAGATTGCATTTGCTCCTCTTTATGATTCACACTGACTGGCATATTCTCTCCTAACCCAGACACTTAGCCTCTTGTGGACTTACAGCTTTCACGTCTCAGAATGTATCATCTACATTCATAAGTGTTCAGCCCTGTAGTCCACAGTCTACACAATGGGATTCAGCCTTGGTGTGAGTGACTCACTGCTCAACATTATGCATACTCTACAGACTCTGCAACTGCTCATCTTTATTTTGTAGGCCTAAATCCATAAGCAACAACTTTCAATTGCTGTTTGGGGAATTAAGAGGCAGCTGTTGTAAATATGTTACAAAAACAATACTTCTGGCACTAATAGTCACTAGTATCAATAAAAATTATAACTACTAGACTAGAAAATGGGATGTAAATCAAGTCAAAAGTGATGTGCATAGATGTTTGTAATGTTCTTCAGCTGCAAGCAGAGCTTGACATTATTCCCATGTCTGCGCTTCACTGGGCTGAAAGTATGAGTCACAGTGAGTCAAACTATAGATAGGCACACATTAGAACATGACAAATCAAATGTTTAGGCATTACACTCTGAAGTTGTGCAAGATTTTAAAATAAGCTGTTAAACACAATGTAATACACTGAAATCAATATAGCAATTTTTATTCTGAAATTTCTTGTTACTCACTGGCTGACACATACACACATATCTGGAATGAATAAATATCAGATGAGATTAAGGTCAGGCTCGCCTAGATTAGCTCACTGCAGATAACCAGCATGCATGCCGTACTTCAGCTGAGCTCTTCCAAATTGTTCCAAGAAGCTCCCAAAACAGCTGGAGAAAACTGAGAGCAGAATTAGGTTTAACCAGACACATTTCTGACGAGAGGTTCCGAGACAGCACCGGTCATCAGGACACTGCTATTGATTATACACTTTGTGATTAGAACAATTGATTGACATCTGACATTTGATATATGTCATGTTCTTCTCCTATACTGTGTCTGCATGAGAATCTGAACTGTGGATGAAATTCAGCCAGATTCAGGTGATCTAATTTATCCTCTTACCATCACATAGTTTGTTCATACAGCATGATCAGATTTTTCTAAAAAAGCAAAGCACACGTGCAGTTAAATTAGTTATTAAGCAAACTAACCCACATCAGCACAGTTTTGTGGATTGTATCTGCTCTTATTGCTAATTTCTGATAATATTTCAATATTTTTCTTTGGTAAAATTTGAGTAAATAAGAAAACCTAAAAACATGAGTCAGAAACATCACAGGAAAAGCAGAAATTAGCCATGCTCAGCTGGAAGTAACTAATTTTAACAAATGTCGTTGTGAAAACCAACCGTTTAAACACTGAAACGTTGTGTAAAGAGAAGAGAGTATTTAGATCTTATGTCATATTTTGTGCATTATATAAATTCCTATTACTAGAAGAAAAGTGCTACTGTGAAATGTGGTTTCTGCTCCCTCCAAACTTTTTTTTTTGTTTTATTTATTTATTTAATTGTTTGGCTGATCATGATTTCCATTTTACAGTTTGTGCACCAGAGGGTAGTAAAATTGAATTTTAGTGAACTTAAGGTTAGGACACTAGCATCAGCACGCTTCAGCACACTCCTTTGTGCATTTACTCTTGATAAATCATATTCATTCAGCTTGGAACAACCCCATATTTTTTACCACAGTAATCTGCATGCAGTTTGAGAACAACTCGTATAATGATGCAGACTTGCACTCCTGCTGCATGAATAGCCATTTTTTACACTATCAAAAACAAAATTGCTGTATTGATAAATGTATATCAATACGAATATTGCACATTTAGGCAGTAACATAATGACATGTTGTATTTCATGAGTAGAGACTGTTAGAGAAGCTATAGTTAGTTAATATAATGATGCCAGGTTCTTTCGTATTTCCACGTCAGATTCAGTTTAGTGCATATCTGGTCCAACAAGGCATGTAGTTTGCTAAATTCTTGGCACGTAGTGGAAATAAAATAAAAATGCTCATCCTACCCAGGTTGTAAAGTTAGTCCTATATCAGAGAACATTGAAGCCATACTGTAAATGTGCAAGCTTTTTTCAATGTTTGAGAACAAATCAAACAAAAACAAAGCTAAAAGTAATGGGGGCTTAGCGAAAGCTTGGTAATCTTACATACAAAAACCCCCTAATTTGCCACAGTGACAGTGCTAAGTTCACATATCTGGACATGTGGCAGTGATAAGTTCGGGAATGTGATGCCAGTACCCTTGCACTTGCAATGAACTTCTTTTGGTGGATTACTTGCTTACAGGGATGAGAGTAGTATTAAAGAATTAAAATGGCTAATTCCCAGCAAAAGAACTTACAACTTTGCATCACCTGCATTAGTTACAGACATTAAATGCCCCAGAAGGGTATGTTGTCATGGACTTCTGCGGTGCATTACCGGTAAAAGCCTTTGGCATTTTAATTTTGAAAGCCATCCAAAGCTATTATTGTCATTGTCAACAAAGTCTTCTGAAAGCAATAGGGATCCTGTTTGAAACCTCTTAAATATACTCCTGAGGTAGAGCAGTCATCTTTGCTGACAAGAACAATCATTGCATTTCAATTGAGACTATAATTACTGCAACATTTAACCCTTTATTCGCTCAATGCACCATTCAAGAGGATCAGACGCACCGTTATTGCCACACACGCATGAAATGGCTTGATGACATTTCTAACATCTGATAGCATGACTACTGACACACAAGGTATTACACAGCACACATAGTAAACAGTGACTCACATAAAAAAAACAAAAAAAACCAAACCACACCTCACACACCGAGCAAAGGCACTGTGAAACACACCGTGAAAATATAAGCCATACATTTCATTCTCTAAACATACAGCGAGACTGCTTGTCAGCAAACAAACTGAAAACTATCATTTCATGCAGTTACTCCGTTATTCTCTTTCCATGCTTTCTATGGTAGGGTTGTATGTATAATGCTCAGGGCTGTCACTCCACTACTAAAAAAAAAAAAAAAAACCACTCAGTGATGGACCCTGGATGTCAAATTCACTTTAAGCTTCATGCGACATGTTGGTGGAGTCTCACACACAGACCTCAGCACTAGCTGTGAATGTAAACTAAGTTAGAGTATAATGTTGCAGCAGCACATGTTGTGTGGTTAAAACAAGCCCAGGTGGTTGCAGGTCAGCAGGTTGTACAGTATGAAAACATTTAACTATTCAAATAGCGGATATTTATCTTTGAACTCTGTGTGTGAGTTCTGAGTTTTAACCAATTTGTGAGGTCTAAATGCTCCCACAAGGTTTTGCTGCGATTTGCCCTGATTGCCTGACTCTTATCTGGAAGCCAGTCATGCATTTTCCCATCAAAGAATTGTGTTCTGGTTTGTCTGCTTTTTTTTGTCCTTGGTGTAAGGCCACAGTGATTCTGTTCAGCTAACTTTCCTGAGTCTGCTTCCACCCACACCTCCTTGTTTTGGGTGCAGTTGCATTGCCCTTCTCAGCCAGTGGAAGGATCAACACAGGCTGGGCGGGATAATCCCCATTGTGCTAATCTGAGAGAGTAGCCTCTGGGATGCCACAAAATTGACTTGCTGAAAAAGCGAGCTTGCTGCTCAGTATGAGCCCGGCTGACCACAAAACATAAACAAACTGGCTTTTAGTTATCTTGCCATTGTGAATGGCCTTACCTCACTAAAGCAGCAATGATACAAATTGAAAGAGACAACCTTAGGCCTAGGAAGAGGTGAGTCATTTGAGTTTTGTCCATATTTTTTCCTCCAGGTATAAACATGCCACACTAGCTCTAGGAGATGTTAAGCTGACAAACATAACTTCAGAAATAACAAAATCCTTTACAGAAGAGTAATGAATTTATTGCACCACATTTGCCTGATAGTGGACAGAATTGTCAACTCATTGCACATGTTTTACATCTTCAGTGTGACATTTCCACTTGAGGCGATATTCATAAGGGAGGGGTTTTGATTTTTCCTAACCAATTACTAGAGACCAATGTATCAGCCCAGGCTGTTATTTTTATATATATATGCTAGTAAACACTGATGTGAGCTCTGCAAAGCGAGCTCTAGTTTTTTCTAAGGGATTTTAAGAGTGAAGCAAAATGGAACAAAATCAAACCACAAAGCTGGGTGATCTTAAGAATGCATGCTGGTACACATGGCCTCCATTGCTCCATTACGTCTCTATGGTTCTGTTGCACAGCTTGACATCATTTGACAACAGCATTGCTTCCACCATTGGTACCGATTGGCTAATCGTTAGTCCTCATATGGTCTCATTTGACTGATTGTTTTCTATCTGAGAAAGCACCGTTTCATGCCAGACGATTCAGTTAACTTTAAGGAGTCAACCAACTCAATGGCGAGCAACCTAATGGACTGCAGAGATGGTTTTTGCTGATGAAACCAGTTTTCATCTGGCAACAGGAAACATTTGAGTTTGGACATGTTTGGGCTTGCATGCAGAAATATTAATAATTAAGAGGCTTATATAAGCTTAGTAAGTATGCAAGCTGAATAATTGTCAGACATCCATGTTTTGTAGTATGATTGAATTTCAGCCTTAGGCTGGTGAGCATGACCATTTCTCCCTTTGAGGTGATGTTATTCATAAATTGAGCAGTCTTTGTTATTTTGCATTAATTAGCATGCAACACGAAAACTGTACCACCACAAATTAATCATGACCTAAAAAGAAGAACAGACTGCAATTTTGCATTTGGCACCTCGCAGCAAACTAGTCTGCATTGCGTTTTAAACATGGCTTCCAAGTGTAGGCACTCAGTAATCCTTCATTATCACTTTATTCTTTACAACTCTCATTTAACAAGCAGAGATTTTTTTTTTAACAGTAATTCTGGGGGGCTTTACAGGGGTCCCTGGGAGGTTCACAACCTCACACATGCTGCCCTTCTGGCAGAGTCAGCAGGCAGATTTTCATGAGGGTGTGTGTCTGCTGTTGTCACCAGAATGGACCCGTGGCACACTCTGCTCTGCTGAACACTATTTTATGATACAGTTGTAAGAAAAATATTCCCTTACTTACAGACTATTTCAAAGACAAATACAAATGTATTTATTTTTAACTATTCCAACAACAAAGGAATACAAAATCATTACTCTTATGATTTGTGCTCTGCAATAACCCACTATAAGAATATAAAACTAGCCTTTCTTCTTCTCCTTCTGCACTAATTACTGTATTTATATGATTATCGGCCTCACAGTAAGCATAATCATTAGGAGAGACACTAGAAGAGGCTTGCAGTTTGGCATCATCAAAATTTAAACATTTTTTTTCCCTCAAGTAAATGACACTGTGCACTGAACCAAAAACAGAAGAATAAAAAACCATTAGCACCAACTTATGCATACAATTATGCTACTCCATCTTTGTCTCCAATTTGTCTGACCTACTTCATTTATCTGGCAGCTAAACTTTTCATTCTGAATCAATACGCCATGCTGTTATTCTATCCTCCACTGCTGCAAAGTACATGCTTAGCTTGTGCTGTTTCACCGACAGTACAGTCCATTTTCTTTAAGCGCCATTTGCGTTTCACCATTGTGTGGATGTGTACCTAAAATCAATCCAACTTTGTTTTGCCCAGTGGAAAAATGTCTTTTTGAGCAAGGCTGAAAAAAACAAAAAAACAAAACCCCACATAAACACACTTCTTTGTACACTGAGCTGCTGTTGTCCCATGGGATGATTATTGTTTCGAGAGGTTGGAAGGTTTTTGACTTGTTGACTGAGAAAGGCATTTCCCGTAGGACTGAATGTTGAGAAAACACTTTGCTGCCAATCCCACATGCCAGCCAATCATTTGACCACCATGGTATCCCACTGAAAATCAATGGCAAAAAAAATTGTTCAGACTTTTTTCCTGTCAGGGGAAAAATCTCATTCACAATATCACAGAGAACATTTAGTCTTACCATTTTCCCTAGAGGTGTCAATACAGGGAAAGTTGTTTGTAGTAGGAAATATACCAATAATCCAGGATGGCTTTTTTGTTGTTGTTGTCAGTTTTAAATTTGACCTAGAAAATAAAGAAAGTTAGTCTGCCATGCGTGTAAAGATGGCTCATAACATAGTGATAACTACATTTTCAAAGCATACATCGTTATTCGAGTCCCCTTTTAAGCCCTGCAGAGAAGCACCCTCAAGAGAGACATATCAATTATGTTTTGGCTGAAACACTGGTCACTAAAGGCGCTTTGTGCGTCATTGTGGATAATGTAAGTGCAATATTGCAGAGCATAGTTCTAAAGCCAGCTCATTTTCATTCGGAGATTGGGTATCCCTCATTCATACCATGATTGGATTTGTGACATGCTCTCCACTTAGGTAAAAGGAGTGTAATTATGGGCTTGACCTTTAGGGGCATTTTCTCAAAAGTGAGAATAAAGCTGTGATTGGTTGAGTTTTGTAGATTTCATGAGCCACACTTCTACTTCATGGGGTTAACTGATGTTGAAATGGTGTACGCCATCACTTGAATAGATTTCTTTTTTCCTTTTTAAATCCAACTATATTTTTCTGTAGCAAATGGAACGGTGGAGATATAGTCTAAGATGGTTGGCTTTTCTCTCCAGGCGTTCTAAATCTAACAACAGATTTTGTTAAAATTAATTGTTTTTTACTATTCTGTAGGGAAAAGAAAATAACATTTAGACCTGGTCTCCAGTTGCCAAATTTAACAATTTATATGTCTATGAAGACTTTATGTCTCATATTATTTGCTAATTTACATTTTTCTTATTGCACAATGTTCACTTTATTCATACTTAATTGTAATTATTAGCTGCTACAAAGAGATTTCTGCTATGAGTAAAATATAATGAGAAACACACATCTTATAAGACGTAAAGTACATAATAAACAAATTTCTTTTCCATATGAAATTCAACTATTGGAAAATTAATTTTCCGCATTATCACTACTTCTTTTTTCCATGTACATAAAAATGGATATATGAAATGGATATTTTTATGTGCACGGCCAGATCAGAAGAAGAGTTTCAGGTGCTTAAACTGTGAGGTAAAACCTTACTACGAAGGTCTGTTAGGGACATTATTGCTTAAACGCTCTCACTATCACTAGTGAAAACCAAGGCGTTTCAGCTGAACATGACAGTGACCAAGGAAAAACTGGGATATTTCAAAATATGGATAACACTATGCTAATGTCTGCTCAACAGCCTGCTAGTAGCCTAAGTGAAATATATTAGCCTCAGTAGAGACCATCAGAACTCAAATGCGGCAAGTGTGGATGTGCTGGATAGTCACTTAGAATCTCTCTTTCCCTCACGTCAGGATAGGAACTTGCCCATGCCAGCAGCATTTATGGCTGAGGTACTGTCAGATAGTCTTCTTTCCAGATTGTAGGTGCAGCTAACATGGTGCAGCTTAGCATGGCCAGGATGCCTAGACTTGTTGCAACAATGAGTTACTACCCTGCAAGAGTGTTTGGATGGTCACTTCCAAGGCCAGAGTAGACATCAGGGTTGTGTTAGTTGTGTATTGAAATAGGCTGTTTGTTTTCCTCACCTTCCTGTTCAACTGAAATCCTCTTGGTTTTCAGTAGTGTGTGCAAGCATTTCAGTAATTTGTGTGAGACTGTTTCAGTAGTTTGTGTGAAAGATATAATTTCAATAGTTTGTGTGAAAGGCTTTCGATACTGTGTATGAGAGCATTTCAGTAATAATGTCCCCTCATACCCTACAGTATTAGGAAGATAACCACAACAATCAGACGATCCCCTATATGCAGGGGATGATGGGAAGGAAAAACTGACTTTCAAAAGGAAGAAGCCTTCAGCAGAATCAGGCTCAGGTAGGGACAGCCATCTGCCACCACCAGTGGGGGGTATTTTGGTATTTGTACTGTTATTTCTTGTGTATCGGTTTGCTTTGGGGGGCACGGTTCTCTTAAATGACCTTCCTACTCTTCCAAATGAGTAGGTGGAAAGGCTGAAGGAACAGTGCTGCAATATGACTCAAACAGAGAACAAAGAAGGCATCAGCGACAACAGTTATGACACTGATTAATTTGCCAAGTGACTGGCAGAGGCAGCAGTTATAGTAGGCTGGCTAAAGCAACTTAATGCCATGTACTGCATGATATTTGCCAATAGGATGCACAGAATAGTATCCTGATATCTCAGCTTATATAGGATCATATTGAGAGCTTTAATAAAGTGATGTGCTGGCAGTGTGTGTTATGGTTTGGCTTTTCAAAAGGCTCAATGACAGTTATACTGGAAAAGTTTAACAGGCTTAATGAACAGTTACGGGAAGTACAAAAAGCAGGAATATCGGAATAGAATTGGAATTTCAAACTTTTCTTATTCTTAGGTTTCTTCAGCAAGGGATCGGGTTTCATCTCCAAGATTCTACAGGCTCACCACATCTCTGAGGTTACAAAAGGTCTGCTATCAGATAATTTCCTTCAACGTTCCACAGAGTTACACAGACCAGTTATGCTCTAATCTCAGGTACTGTAAGTGTAAAGTAAAAGTGTGAATTAGGCAGGTAAACCCAATGGGTAGAGGACAAGCAGGTTAAGTATTTTAGTCAGCAAAAGCTTTAGGTGGTCTGAGCATCAATGGTAAATGACTGGGCCAGAGTTTAATACTGCAAGTGAGTATAATGAGGAACAGCTGTTTCAAAGTGGAGTTCTGGGGCCACTGGGAGGGGGCAAGAGAGAGGCTGGGTCCTTGTCTGAAGAACAGAGGGCTTAGCTTGACCCCATGGCTTCTTGAACTAGCAGTATGATCAATAGTGCAATCTGTTTACCAAATGAACATGATCAAGTAAACTGACTTGTATTCAGATACCAAAAATGCAGGAATTATTCAAGTGTTTTTTGTTTTACTTTTGTTTCCTTGTAGCTTTAAATAAATTGATGTACCATAGGAAGAATACGTTTATAATTTCTGAGTGATGGACATGATGCCTCTAACATGAAGTGCTGTTGATAGCACTTCATGTTAGAAGCTTTAAAAGACAATTGTGAACATGTCTGATACTGTTTTGCTTCCAACAATATTTGATAGCAATGCTACAAAGATGTTGCAATATTCATTGCTTTGAATGGGACAATTTGCTTAAGAAGCAGAACATGTCACATACTAGATATTACAAAAGAGATGCTTGTTTGAGTGACAGTTTGTTTCTGACAACGCGCTGCTTGAGTATCGCTTTGACAGTATTTGCCGGCAAGTCGGGTGTGCCATTTCTAGTGTACTGTGACTGGATTTTGTGGCCCCATAGCCAGAAGCAGTGTAAATAAACTCCACAAAAAGAAGCCATCCTCTATCACCTGCATTTGAATTAAAAGGAAAGTGACACCTTTGCACTAGCACCTGCTACCATAGTGATATCAAAATCAATGCAAGCAGATATTTTCAGGTATTACAGAAAGATGAAACCGCATGCTTGCATGCAGAGAACACTTGATGCTCAGAGGCAGTCAGACATCACTTAAGTGTCTCTTTCTATGACAGCCTCTTTTCTGGGGGTCCTGTTGGCAGGGGGTCACTGTCCTCCCAGTTCACCACACTCATTGCCTGCGTGACTGACTCTGAGCTGCAGATCTGCACGGAAAGCTGTTTGGATAACTGTCAGCTCTACCTCTCCCTCACTGCCATCAAAGATGAAGGGTCATTTTTCTTCATCTAACTATGACTCTGCTCAAGACATCTCCCTTCAAAATGCAGAAGGATGGTTTCCTGACCTCCCACACACCAGCACGTAATAGATGGCTCATTTCTGAGTGACAGTCAATCTGGTACTTATGCTGTTTTTGTATTTTTTTGGTAGGTATGTCCTATAGAATCGAGTTTATGTTAAATTAAGTTCAAAAGCGTCAAAAGCATATCATGTTAAGGGCCACACTGATATGTGAAAAGGGATGAATATGTTCGATGCCAGAATGTAATTTACTTTTTGTCGTACTGAAAATATCAACGTTTGATGTGATGTGCAAACAAATACAAAATCCCACAGCCTGAACAGCAAAACAGACACTGGATTTCAACTATGCCTGCTGGTTTGTGAGCATACTGAAGCTCGTCTCCAACATGGAGTTAAAGAGCACTCCAGAAAAGTGCAAATGTTATGGATAGGCATGTACCATTTTATCTGCCCAACATTCTTCCTGTTGACAGGAGGCAGAGTGATAAAAGGATGAAAGACTTTAAAACAGTGAGTTCTTTATTTATAATGAAGATTTCCTTCTTTCCCCTGGCAGGGGGCACAGGATGAATGAATAACAAAGACAAAATAAACAAACAAGCTAACATTACCATCAGCTATAGGCCAAATTGTTATTTTTTAAAAAAAAGTGGTATTGGCCCAGAATTTCACTGTGCTGCATCCCTAATTATAGCAGCTTCCTCTCCTCTTCCATTAATCAACCTCAGTCAGAGAGCTGCAAAGCATTTCTCCCTTTGGGTGAGGGATTGATGGTCACCTAAGCTTGGTTTATCGACCGTGAACCTACTCTTCTTGCCTAGCGAGCACTAACCATGGTGCCTACTATTCCTGTCCAACATCCTCCCATAGCTACGAAGAGGCAAACACATTTCTGTATGGTAGTTAGACCTAGACAGATAGGATGGCACGAGCCTGTCTGATGTACTCTGGGGACATGTTTGTTTCAAAAAGCATAATTTCAAATGTATGTGCAGTAAGCCCACGGAAAACACTGCCCTCTGTTACAGCATCGTATGTACCAAAGGTTGAAAATCGTTGAATATTTCAGTTTTTATACACATGACTCTTTCCCCCCAGGTTGTTCATTTGTTGCTAAAAATATATTTTGTAAACATCTCAAAATCCCAACGGAGAATCTTCACTATGTTTCTTCAGTTGACATTCATTTCATATTTGCAGTCACCTGGAAAAAAAACACCATCAGTTGCAACACACCTGAGACATTCACACAACTCAACCTAGCTGACAAGAAATGATTGATTTTTAAATAGAGACGTTATTGATCCTTATCCAGGATGTAAATGAAAGCCTCCTCTACATCGCTCCTGACAGCCTGGGCTGCTTCTATTAGGGAGATGAGAGGAAACGTGTGAAAAATGAAGACCATCTGTCTTGATGGTGCCATGTCCTCTGTATGCTGTGTCTGATGTAAACAACTCCATTTGTCAAGATATGATGAACCTTGAACTGTCATAACATACACCGCATGCACTAAGATCCCCAGCCTACACAAAGCAAAACTCAGCAACCTCTGACTGGTTTGGGCTCAGTCAAATCTTTATGGTGATGCAACGCTATACAGCTTTTGTGGACCGATCTCTCTCAGATAACAAAGATTCAAAAGGTTAGGGTGGCAGAGGCAGAGAAATATACTTGACGTTAAGTATATGGTGAGATAATAATATATATTACAGTGTGGGGAGACCAAGCCCATTCCCCTTATTATCCCACTTTGGGCACAAGGGCAACTCCACCTTCACCACAGACACACCTACACACAGTGAGCATTAAAGCCAATGTTCTCTTCACATTTGCTCAGCTGCCCTCTACAGCAGCAGGATAGGCAGATATACTTACTATAAAAATCAGACACGATAATATTTTAAAATAATCCTGTAAAGAGTCAGAGTGACATAAATTATTAAAAATATATCAGGCAGATTCACAGTAAGTGTTTAAAAATGATCGTAATGTAAACAAAATCTGAAGTCTTTCCAATTACTCGCCAGGAACCAGAGAATCAACCGTATTTATTACAGTCAAACCAACAGCACAAAAGACTATCAACTAGTTTTAGCTTATTTTAAATATACCTACAAAACAGGCTTTTGGCAGTTCATAAATAAGAGAGCTGCAGCACTGCCATGAAAAAGGAACTGTCTGTTGTTGAAGAAGCAGTGACAGCATTACAATCCTGTTCAACAGACAGCAGTGACTGGCTTTTTTCTGTTCTTCTATAGTAATAAAGTGTTCTGTTCTGCACTAATCTTGTTCCAAAAAGCAGAAAAAGAAAATGTGGATATTGTATGGCTCAAATATAATCCTGTATTGGGTGCAGTGTTTGTAATAAAAGCCAATTACATGCTTTGGCAAATATGCAAGAATGTTATTTCTCCTACATTAAGTTTGATTCATGTCGTATTTCTGGATGCACTGATATGTCTCCAGATCTGCAGCACAAGCCAGTATTGGTGACCGACTTTAGCCGATGACTGTGGTCCGCGTTTACGTGTTCCTGCAATTTTTCCACTGGCTAAATTGTCAAAGATAGTGTGATGAAGAACTGAAAAAACCCCCAAAACCTGAAACCAACCTTGACACAAAAAGTGGAAGTAAATAACAACAAAATGAAACAAGTACAGCTGCATTCCTAGTTTATGGCTAAAGGTTAACCAACATTCAGGAATATTTGGAGGCAGTAATGGTAATATTTGTGAGAGCTTGATTTTGTACGATTGCATTTTTTCCCTGCTTTAATTATTGTGATTGCAAATATTACTTTTTAGCTTTTTGGATCCACTAAGCTGCCCTCTCAGCCTGCAGCACTACCGCAGAAAATAATTTTAGTTGGATGAAAAAATGACTGTTAGCTTAAGAGACTTAAGTCATTTAAAATTGTGTCTCTTTGATACAGAGTATTTCATAATTGTGTCCTTCAAATTTTTTACATTTTATTTTTCTTAAGCTTCTGGTTTATTTATCTGACAAACTTGACCTGTTTTGATATTTGACAACCATAGAAATACGATAAACGACTTTCCTTGAAGTAGCCCAAAATAGACAAAAATTTAAATATATGAACATTTTATATAGTTGTAACTAGGGATGGGTACCGGTTCTGACATAAACGGTAGTAACCAGACCGAAAAGCAGCGCACATTTCGGTGCTTTTTTTGTTCCTGAGCCAATTCTAGCCAATCATTTTACGTTTCCGAGGATAGTAGGCGGGGCCAGGTACGTACGTTCTTTTAGAGCAGCGCTACAGATTAAAAACGCCCAAGACAAAGTGGTCAAAAGTCTGGCTGTACTTCACAGCAAAATATGCAAACTCGGCTGCCTGCAACAAGTGCTTTAAGGTGATACTGTGATACTGTCAAAGGAGGTAACACCTCGAATCCGATGAAACACCTGGCGACGCATAGCGTTTTTTTTTTTAAAGCCGAGAAATGCACCGTATTTGATAGCTTGCTGCGAGACCTCACACCATGCACATCTACTGCGGGCGTGGTGCCTGTTATCGGACCTGGAGTTAGCAACATCCCCCAAAAACTCGAAGAGGAGAGTCCTGGCCCCTAGCCCTGCCAGTGTAGCAGAAATGATGACGGATGATGATGGCAGTAAGTAGCTTAATTCTCTGCGTGAGTAGCTTAATGTTGTTCGTGTGTAATTCACGTTGAGTAGGCTAACCACATTATTAAATTGATGCATGTAAGGTGAACTAGCAAACACCGTCGTAGTTACATGCGGCTGTCTTCTTGTTTGATGGCAGATACTCCCTTCACCCTGGCCAAAAAGGCTAAAATGACCAAAGAAAAAGTGGAAAACAGTTAAACATGAGAGGTTTTTGGACAAAGTTTGTGTTTTTTCCATTGTTTAAGCACTGCTTCCAGCCAAGAGTGATACCATATATGCCCTATAGCTGAAGAAAAGGCTAACATTGTTATCTTTTTACAAAAAAAAAACAGCTAAACATGACAGGTTTTTGGACCAATTTTGTGTTCTCCATTCTTCAAGCACCGGTTTGAGCACCGTTTAAGCACCGGCACCGTTTCAAAAGTATCGGATAAAACCTAAACGATACCCATCCCTAGTTGTAACTAAATGTTTTTACATCGAGGCTGTTCTTGATCATATGTTTACCATATCCATAGAGAAGTATTTCAGTGTAGGTCAGATTAATGAAAATGGTTGTTTTAGGGAATTTGGAAATTGAACTGATTACGTCCCCCACCACATTTGCCGAGGTTCCACAGAAGCAGGCATTTTTTTAAACTGTGAAATAATAAAACAGTGCAGGAGTGATCATATATGATCATATCACACAGGGGTCAGAGGATACTTTGACAGAAGATGCTCATATGAGATTTGCACCTAAAAGCACCTGTAATATGACTAAATACTAACAGTAAACAAATTAGAATCCTTTTACTTCCTAAACTAAGTGAGATTAAAACAGAGAACAAAGGATGGATTTTGCTTACCTGCTGTGAAATTACGCATTGGCTTCTGATGTTTCATTTTGAAGTCTTGAGATGAGCTTTCCTGCCATCCAAGTTCCAGAATATTCTTGCCATTTTCACTTTCGATAAAATATATGGAAATCATTTTAGCTGTTGTATTTTCATGCCTTAGGTAGAACAGGACATGATACTATGTCCTAGATTTTTTTTCCCAAAAAAGGAATGTTGTGAAACTAAAAAAAAAACCAACAACAAAAAAACCAAAAACACTCTCTGCGCTCTCTAAAACATTAATTAAGAATTATTCATCCTATCCCTCATGTCAGATAGGCTATTTATTCATTTTAAATAGATCTGTAGTTCCACATTTGGTATAGACACTTATTATGAGGGACCTATTAGCCTGGGTCAAACTTAACTTGAACCATGTTGTGAAAGCATGGAAATGGATAGTATGCAAGTGTTAAAATGATTACTATAATATCCATACAGCAAAAAGCAAAAACACTGAACTGAAAGAATGCAAACCATGAACAGTTACATGATGTAATGAGCCAGAAATAAGATGTGTCTCAGTTTGCTGAACTCAGACTGCACAAGGCACACAAACCCAACAATAGGAAACTGTTTTGGTTTGTCATCAAGTTACTCATGGAATTAATTAGCAGCAGCTGAAATGAGCTGCCACCAGCAACCATTTTAAATAGTGGAAATAATAGTCAGCCCCAGCTAAAATGAAAAACTACTTCCCAAATGTTTTGTACACTGATCTTTTTTAATGAGAAAGGGAGAGAAGAAACAATGGATCTGCTAAGCTAAGCAGCTTAGTGAATTTTGCTAACCTGGGATTCAGAGCAGTCAACAGTCAGTCACCATCTTATCCAGTTCTCTTTTTTTCTTCTTCTACTTCTCTTATGCAACAAATGTCTACCATTTGGAGAAAGAAAGAATCACAATTTAAAAAAAAGACTTCAGACACCCATTCATTAACATATAGCTGAAGCTCAACCACGAAGCACAACTACTCCATCACATCTTAACTATTCACCACTAATGGTTAAAGAAACGCCTATTTCATATGTAGGTGAAGAAGCACATCACACTGTTATTTCAATTGAGTTATCAATTGGTGTTTTGTGACTTTTTTGTATAGTGTGACCTCTGTAACTTATTTAGTTTCTAATCAATGCTAAGGTTATTCTAAATTGACTATGGCTGCTGCTGTCTCTGCCCTTAGCCACTCAGTCAGAAACCTAATTTTTTTATAGCAGGATAAGCAGGTGGAACAACTAACATTCAAGAGTAAGCACACCAAGAGTTCTTAGTCTATCTCCAAACCCCTGCATAAGTTTGAAAAATGTTAAAAAGTGATGTGCATGAGGCAGAGAATAGGGGTTTGGAGATGGGCTGAGGAGGGGGGATGTGGACGTGTAAGGCAAGAGTTGTTCAGTGACATCCCAAGGCCATAGGAAAATGGAGAGCAACACCGAATCGCAAGACATCTATCTATGAAAGTAAAAGGCTCTTTCGAAGTGGAGGAGTTTTCCTCCTCAAAATACCCTGAAGCAGACATTAGTGTGGCGGAGGACCATGGTGGTCCCAAGCTGTATCAATTTGAGCAATTGGTTGCAGGCCTGCAATGCCCAAAGCTGGAAATCTCTCTCTGTTTCTCTCTCACCCCCTTAGGAACTGTCTTGCCAGCTGCAACCATTGTCAGGCCATGTAATGGTCTAAAGGGAAACACTGCAGTTCTGTGGCACTTTGACAGCAGTCAAAAGTACTGTACAAGTCCAAACCATTGTGCAAAATTTTGAAAACAATGTGCAGAAGATGAAAGAAGAACAAAACTGACAAGTTTTGTTCAAAATAGATTGAAAAAAGGAGGAGGTGGTGGTAAAAGGAACTCTGTGCTCTTGTTATTCATTGTAATTTTATTTATGTAGTGCCAAATAACAACAACAGTCGCCTCAAGGCACTTTATGTTGTATGGTAAAGACACCGATAGAGGAAAAAAAACCCCACAATCATATTTGCCCCTACGAGCAAGCACGTTTCAACAGTGGGGAGGAAAAATCTCCCCTTTAACAGGAAGAAACAATATGGGCATACTTGCACTCTATTCTCTCCCTTTCCTTTATAGCATAATAACAAGAGAGCTTAGTTTAAGAGATTCAGTATGAAAGAGTTACACAATCTGAATTTTAGATATTGGAAAACTAAAATGGTATTCTTTTAGCGATTCTTATTTTAATTTGTGGTAATATTGAGGTGAAAGTCAGTAAATGTTATTTTACCTCCACCTCATTAGTGTGGCCCAGACAAAACTTTATTTATTCTTTATTCATGAATTTAAAGAGTGGTGACCTTCATAACAATACCTGGATGGTTGAAATATAAAAAAATTGCCCTTTTGATTATTACATATACTTCTGTAAATTCCAAACGCAATATATAAAAATGGTTTTTAGGGTTTTTGTGCATGAGATTAAGTTATCTTCCCTTTGGTAGGGCACTAATGATAAAATTGCTGCCACTAAGAGGATATCAGATGAACAATCTCCATCTTAATCACATGAAAATGAAAAAACAAAACAAAAAACCCAAAACAATTTCTTTTCTCAGTGGGTGAAGTGTTTGTATTTTACAATTCAGTCATTGCACAATTGAATAACTTCACTCAGTAACTACTTACTGGATTGGATGGCCTATTTTTGAGCATGCAACACTCATTCTCCTCCCCTCAAAAACATGTGATATGATCACATAGCCTCAAGCATGTTTTAATGAGTTGCTGAACAAAAATAACTCTTCTTGCTCTCCATGGTGTGTATAGATTTATTAACCAAAAATGTAAAATGTCTCAGTTCACCTCACCAGCTCACAAACATCTTGTTTTTATTTTTTTAAAGAGATTTTAAATAAAAGAAGTATACTAACACAGGTTTCAATCAGTCTTCGGATGCTTCAAACTTACAAGGAAACTAAGAAAGAAATCACCTTGTCTGTTATTCAGTCTCAAGCAATGCGAATGAGCAGTGTTTCCTCTTCACACTGGATCTCTGTTGCTTTTGATCAAGTTCCCAATCACATCTATGTCGGACCTGTTCAGACTCCAGCCCTCTGTCGACAATCATGCCATTTCCGCTAGCAATTTATACCTCCTGACAGGCGACTGGATTGAATCTGCAAGACAGTGTCCAAGTGGTTTCTGCTAGAAAAGACCTACTCCATCAGAAGGCAAACTTTTGTTGCAGGTTTTGAGTAGCAAGTGGTCATGTATTCACAGTGCAGTTTTACTCCCTCAGCACCAATATCACTCAGTGTCTAAATGAGGAATTGCCACATGTTTCCACATCAAGAAAATCCATTTAGATACACATTAGGCCAAAGACCCCAATTTCATTAGCACTTGTTCCAAACCTCCTCATTTAATATGATCTTTTTGGAGTTTTGGAACAAAATTATTTTACAATGTGTACAGAATTATTCAGCAGTGTGCACTGTGCAGAGAGCAAGAAATAATGTGGGCAATGATGCTTGTAATCTGAACAATCATCATTTTGCTTAATCGTTTCCATGGGTTTTAGGGTAATGAATAACCTTTTTTTTATGTGATTTGGTACCAGAAGACGACTCGATAGCCTAAACCTGACCCAAAAGCTAAAGATTTTACTACAAAGTCTAAAGAATACACATATCACTTGAGTGAATTACATCTCTTTTCTGATTTTGCAAAAAAGAAAAATTAAAAGGCAAAAGCTGAAAAGTGGTGGTGGTTCTGGCTTATTAAAACCACCAAGGAGAGAGTGGGAGCAGCTGTTAGTTAGGCGAGGGCAATTAATATAAATTAACCTTGAAACTATTTTCAGAGGTAGTGTAGTGTAGAAAATAATAAAATTGAAGTAGAGTGGCAAAGTGTTCGAAAAACTTCAACACATTTCAAACAGGACAGTGTTGCACTAATTATACAAGCAAAAATAAGTATATTCAGATTTGTAATAGTACCACAGCACGTTTGACATTTAAACAATAGATTTCCAATAGTGTATGTTCACACTTACAACAAGTAGTGTAACATGATATTGCTTCGGTTTCCTGTTTTTAGCAGACAGCAGTGGAACCCAGTGTGGTCTTCTGCTGCTGCTCTATAGATCTTGTCTCTTTTTCAGACCAACCTCTGTAAACCATAGAGATTTTTGTGTGGGAAAATCCCAGTAGTTCTGAGATAATTACAATTTCAGACCACCTCACATGGCACCAACAACCATGCAAAGTTCAAAGTCACTTCAATCATCTTTCTTCTCTATTTGAACTTCGGCAGGACATGCATCTAGGCACTACTCAATATTCTCAGTGCTTTCCAGTTCACTCCAGCGTGTTATATCACCAGTATCATACCATATATAGTCTATATGGTGACACAGAGTCATTGTAGGGTCCAGTTACTCTGCCCTCAGTCCAATATTAGAGGATAAGTCAGGATAAGACCTGGGGCACACTAGCTAACTTTCCCTGTGTGTGACAGCTACCTCCCTGAACTGCTGCACTCAGCAGGCATGTAGTATCTATATAGACACTGTTGCTATGGCACTATTACTGCCAGTCCACAGAAAGAAAGAATGCAGCAGAAAAGAGGACATCCTTATCTCACTGCTTCCTTAACTTTTTTGAAAAACACAATTATAGCCTAGACTGGGCTCCTACAGTGACCATATATAGTACATATGTAGGCACCCTCGTTTCCCATGAACGTATTTCTAAATGTCTGTGAAATTATGAGATATAGCTCATGCATTCAAACTTCTAATCTGCCATGATTGCATGTATTTTTTTTTTATTTTCATCCCTAAATACCCACTAACTACTAACTCAGTGTCAGTAAAACAAGAAAAAGTGCAACACAAACTATAAGTGGAGCATCACCTTCAAAATAAAAGCAGTCAGCAGTGATCAACATCTTTTAAAAATTCAGGAAACATAACAATGTTAAACAAAGGCGAATGGCTACTTAACAGAATAGAACCTTATGTGCTGTTACAGTGTGTAAAAGAAGTTAAATATTCAATTTATTTTTCATTAAACTGGATAAATGCATTCTGGATATCTTAAGCTTCCATGTTTCTTCATCTTATTTTTTGTTAGAGCTATCAGACGTGAATTTAATGAAGAAGGTTGTGGATGGTTCTTTGATGAGCAGGGGATCAATCCTCTGAGAAACAAAATAGCCCAAAAGCTCATCAAGAAATAAGCTGGTATATAATTTGTTTTCACTAGTTATTGTAATGCAAGCTTCATTTATTTCATGAAATAAAATGATGATCTGTAATCAGCAGATGATTTGTCTGAACTGTGCTGGGTATGTGGCCATCATAACACATGCACTGAGTTAGGCAAGGTTGGGGCTCTTGCAGTTGATTAATGTCTTAATTATGGAACTGCCATGCATGTGCAATGGAGTCTGGACATGATTCACTATTGTCAGTGTTTCTGTACACAATTACATTGTGTGCTCTTCTGCTTTAGGTACATTTGATTCTTTTCGGTGCTCTCTCCTGAGCACATTAACTGTACCTGTGCTGAAATAAGACATTTGAGTTTTTCAGGAGAAAAATTATCTGTCTGTACTTTTCTACAGTTTGTAACCTAGTGACACCAGCTTTTCTCTGCTGGACATCCGCAGAAACAGTGCTTCACAAACACAAGAAAAACTAATGTCATTTCTTTTAAGTTATTATCTTTCCTGCCAAGACTAAGTGCATGCTTTGCGGGATCCTGTTCCACTGGATATGGTCAACTACTTCTTATTGTCTTAGCTTTTGTTGTCTTAGCTTACATGTGCCAAGCAGATGAAGGAATTAAAATAAAGACTTCTTTGTCATACAATGTCTGTTCAATTGAATTAGAAAAGTGATAATAGAGCTAGCAAATTAATACTCAAAGCCTATTTAAGTTTAGAGTGCTTTATTTAGGGCTTGAAGCTCACCACGTAGGGCTGGTTAAACACAAATTGCTCTTTTGATCAGGGGATTTAAATCCTGCTTAATTACTTATTTTGAAATTATTGTTCTTGGTTTATATTGTCTAAAAAGGAAGTTCTACATACAGTACACACATAATACATAAATACTGCGTATACTGTAAGGTGTTTCTACATGTTATTCTGAAAATTATAGTAATAGATTAACTGATGATAGCAAAACTGCTTTTATCTGAGCTTGTTTCTGTCTATCAGGCAATAGTTGACTAGGAATATGATGTTGTTCCATTGCTTTTAATCTTGACAGAGACATCAGTGGTTTGGGGCTGACCTTCCTTCAGTTTCCACAGGGAAATCTAGCGTTTTAAGCTTTCCTTTGGTAAAACAAAAGTGCATTACAGCAAGAATGGAAAAAACCATTACAATATTTGTGAATCAAATAAACAGTAAGTTTAACTTAAGTGGACAAAAAGACAGTGGAGTTTAAATATCTGTGCTTGGAACACAGAAACTGAATCCACACAGACTACAGTTTTATTTGACTTCACTATTGTTTTCTGCACACGCACACATGCACACACACAGCAATATACTATCCATCTATACTATCCATCTTCAGATATATACTCTTTCATTACTGCTACCATTATGAAATCATTAGCATCATAATAACCAATGATGCATTAATAGATGCAATTATAACCTGTATTGATCCATTCAGCTTATTTTTGTTGGTATTTTTGCCTTTCTCTCTGATTGAAAACCGATTGTGCTTTGTGCATTTAACCAAATCAACAGTGAAATGTCTAAGCACTGTTAGTTTCTAACCTTATTAGAATCAATACCCACTACAATATTTTCCTTTTTTTTGACGGTACAAATGTGATGGTAGGCTTTGTTGCACAACTTTTGTTTTTTTTGTAGGTGTAGCAGTAACTTATCAGCTGCTTTTTTAGGCTTGAAGTTTGGTATCTTTTTAATGAACCTATGTTATGTACATTCCACTATGTTTCAGAATTAGACTAGCATAGAAATCTATATATAATTAATTCTCTCTCACCTGTGCAAGCAGTCTTTATCCTTCAAGCCTCTACTAGAGGCCTGGGAGCTTGAGGGTCCTGCACAGTATATTTGCTGTTACTAGGACTCCGGTCTTCTGAACTGAGATCTCTGATGTTGTTCCTGGGATCTGCTGGAGCCACTTGCCTAACTTGGGATTCACTGCGCCTAGTGCTCCGATTACCACTGGGACCACCATTACCTTCACCCTCCACATCTTCTTGAGCTCTTCTCTGAGCCCTTGGTACTTCTCCAGCTTCTCGTGTTCCTTCTTCCTGATGTTGCTGTCATTCAGTATCGATACATCTATCACTACAGCCGTCTTGCTCTGCTTGTCCACCACTACTGTGTCCGGTTGGTTAGCCATCACCATTCTGTCTGTCTGTATCTGAAAGTCCCACAGGATCTTAGCTTGGTCATTATTGACCACCCTAGGGGGCATCTCCCATTTTGACCTCAGAACTTCCAGGCCATATTCGGCACAGATATTCTGTATATTATGCCGGCCACTTGGTTATGGTGTTCTATGTGTGCCTTACCTGCTAGCATCTTGCACCCTGCTATTATGTGCTGGATTGTCTCAGGGGCATCTTTACACAGCCTGCACCTGGGGTCTTGCCTGGTGCGGGGTCTTGCCAGCCTCGATGGATCTTGGACTTAGAACTTGTTCCTGCCATGATTAGTGTCTCTGTGCTGTCTTTCAGTCCAGCTTTGTCCAGCCACTGATAGGATTTCTGTATGTCAGCCACTTCCTTTATCTGCCGATGGTCCAGCTGGACAGCGTAGTGGTAAGACTACAAGCCTTTGGAACGGGACTCCCGACCAGGACATCTGTATCTAGTAAGGGTCCCTAGGCTAGACCCCCTATGCTAATCAAGCCTATGTCAGATATGAGAGAGGTGGGCTAAATAAATACATAAATTTGTATCTAAATAAATGTTATGAAATCCAGACACATGCAGACTAATGACTGTGCAGAAGTTTTTTTTAACAGTCATTGATGCAGACATTTTTCATAACTTTCCCTGTAATACTGACATGATGACAACATATGGCAGGCAGTGTGTGTTCTGTTCACTCTGAAAATATAAATATTGTATGTTCTTCAATATGTTGTTTTTCTGAAGTATTTGCATTTCTTGCAGTCCTGTTCACTCAAATGGCTGGAGGGTAATTGAGTTCACATTTTATACTGAACCTTTGTAAAAGTGCAGTGAGTGGAATGGCTGATTTGACAGTAATCAGCTGATTAGCATACAACCCTCACTATACCATACCACTTAAAGTGAGTTATTAAAAATTTCCAGATCGCCTCCTGCCAACAATGTGTCACCTTCTGCTGTAGCAATTACACCCAACATACCAGCAAACTCAGATTTTTCAGCCAGAAAGCAGTCATTATCTTTCATTACACACGAAAGCTACTCACCAAGCTTAGCTTGACAACCCAGAGAAACAGGACTGTCGTCCAGGAATTTTATTTTATTTTATAAATTTACATTTTAAAAAAGTTCTTGCATTGTTTCTCTAAAATGGACATTATTGTCCCATTGTCGATAAGAGTGTTTAGTAGACAATGTGAATATATCTTTAGTGATATTTTGAGCAAGGAAGCGAGGCTTTCAAAGGGGATTGTGGTTACTAGGCAACAAGCAGCAGAACCAATTGAGGACTAAAGTTAAAAAAAGAAAAGAAGTTTCCATCTATCTCAATCATGCAGTCTCTCTCTCTTATACAGTCTCTCTCTTACACATGTGTAAGTCCGTGTTTTGCCTGCAACCAAAATCCCCTCTGAATGGGGTTTGACCATAGATGGGGACTTAGCCCATTTCTTATGCTCACGTGCAGGATTTATGTCCGGTTGACACTGACAGGAAAAGCTTAGATAACAGAAAGGGTACACAAGTGTTGGTAAAAATCCATATTGGTATGCTCTTTGTTCCCCTTTGAAAAGGCTTAAGAGACTGAAAAGCAAATGTTGCTGATACAACCTTCAATGACGAATAAAAAGAAAGAAATGTCATTGAAAAGTTTGAATGACCATTCAGGATGTCTTGTTTCTCTTTAAGCTCCTGTTGAACCACTTTTGTGTTTTGTTTTTTTGCCTTTGCTAGCACAGGACAATTAGCCACGCAATATGGGCACAGTAATTGAACATAGTGCTTTGATGATGTAGACTCTTGTCATTTGAATCTGGACATAATTTTTCTGTTGTCTCACCTGTCATAGGATGAGACTTTAAATATAAACTGATGATTACTGTGAACAAAAGTGCTTACATCGTTATCACTGAAATAACTGTTGTTAAAATAAGGAACAATACCCTACAGTCATTGTTACTAGCAGTCCCTTACATGGCTGATTCTCAACATCTATTAGGGGAAAGCCATGGAAATGATGTAACCCCCCCTTTTCCAACTTTCAAAGCATTGGTCTTTGCACTAAAAACATAATACCCATTGATGAACTGCATGCAAATGAAAAACCTGCAGAGTTGTGTGTTACAGAATACCTCAGCTTGGCTTTCAGTTAATTTCTTTCTTTTGTTGTGTTTGCACATCAATTTTCAGCAAGTCATGTCAGGTGCATGGACAGCAGCAGGTATTGACTGGTGGAAAAATCAACACCGACTCACTGCTGGGAATGGATAATAACACCTGGAGCATCCTGTAAGCATTTTTTCTCCACTCACTGCAGATGCTACAGCTGCCACAACTGCCAGTGTAACAAAAGCATAATCTGCATTCACATTGATAGGGACCTAAGCTCTCATCGCCTATCTATTCAAGTTTGGGACAGTTGATTTTTTTTCTGTTATCTTCCTCTGAAGATGTTTTGTTAGAGACTCGATTTGACATTTTAGGAAGATAGGGAAATGTACTTTTGACAAAGGCTAGAGAATGAACCTTAATCCAATTTAAGGTGTTATCAAAGAAAAGGTCTGTTTAAAAAAAAAAGAGTGAAATTGGCTGCAGAGCACACACATACATAAAGAGAATGATTAAAAGAAGTCTCATGCCAACAAAGACAAATCCTCTCTGCTGTCTGGAATCAGACAACATTGGGAAGCTGAAAAAAAAGTGTGGTTTTAAAATGAAATCTCGACTATAGCAGATTGAAAACTTATGATCAAGGATTTTTGGCTGTTTGACATCAAGGGCAGTTATAGCACAAGTTGCTCTTAATAGAAAGCCAGAAAAAGTGCATCTAAAGGAGCTGGTGTATTTTAGTATCTCTGGTCATATAGGGGTTTGATTTGGACATTTGTTTACACTGCCTCTGCATCCAAGCTTTGGAATATAAAATCCTAGTTATGTAAAAATGTTTCAAATTAAACACTACAATTAGACTGATATGATCAGACTAGTAAGGCTGAGTCAAAGTATGCCTGAGGTTAAAAGAATGAGTCATAGTTTTAAGCAGTGTCTTGTGAAATGTCAGGACTTTGGGTTGGCCTTGAGTAACTACTGTGTTTTATACATAAATGCTAAAAAATACATCTTTGTGTATGTGTTTGTTCAAAATATAAACCCGATTAGACGGGGAGGAGTAAATTAGGGACAAATCTTGTGTTAGATTTGCAGAATGGTTGAATGTCAGTAAAACAGCTTGGCCCTTTGAGCCCTGTAAAATACAGATAAATGCTTCAATGTGCGTTAGGGTATATTAATAAAGACAAAATAAATAGTGTTCGATGACATACGAAGCACTGCTCTATTTATTTGCACTTGAAGGGGTTGAAATGATGCCAGAGCATAAACTGTCTTGTAAGTCATGTATTGACACAGCTCTTGACATTTCTTTTTTTATTAGTTATTCAGGCCCAGTTTGCTAAGCACTCAAACACATTTTGCATACTACCATTTTCACACTTGTACACATTCACATCCAGGGGCTACATTAACAGTGTTTCCTATTGGCAGCTGAGAACTGACAGCCTGGATTTGAGTTCTTACCTTAAGGGGGTCTCAATAAATGTTTTTTTTTTGTTTTTAATTATTAGTGAATAGTAAAACAAAGAGTTGGTTGAACAGCCTTTTTGTTATTGTGCTGTGTTTATTCATTTCAGGTAGTTGCACTGGGGTGATGAATACTGATATTAATAGCTTACAAAACCACTTTGGACGACTGGACCCCTTAAAACAACTTAAAGCAAATTACTCCAATATCCTATAGTATATTTAAATACATTAAATCCTAATATGTTCACAAAGCCAAGTCAAGTGTTACAGAAAACCTGTCTTAATGCAAATTCTACCTTTGCAATCAGGACTTGAGCAACCAAACACACAACGGTACATTTTAGGCCCCTGAAGATTCTTATCTATATCAGATATAATAACATGACTATGTTGCATAGCAACCACCAAGCAGCAGGATAAAATGACCCATTTGTAGTTTTTATGCACCTTAGAAAAGCATTGTATCATTTTAAATTCATGACAGTAACATCTCATTTTTATCCACTAAACTTGAATTATGCATGAAATGTTATGATGTCATCATGTTGTCTAGGAACCACGTAACAGACAAAAATCACAGACCAAACAATGCAGTAGCATGAGCGCATACTAGTTAAAATGACAGACCATATTTTAGTGTTTTAAATTAAATTTCAAGCTACCCAGAGTTACGTATGGTTATTTGCATCATATCTCCTGTTCATATATATTCTATACTTAAAACAGATCATTAAAAATATTCATCTTTAGAGTTAGCCGTTTTTATTATTTCACTCATTTCAGTTTTCAGATTTTCTATAATTCACATCATTTGCATTATTAAATACTTTCTATAGCATGCATATTTATAAGATCTTGAAAAATTAAACATGCCAAAGGAATATGTTACAATAGGTTTTCATGCTTTGTTTTTAATCTCTATTAAAGAAAATACATTGTCAAAACTCAAGCCACTTATTCAGTGTGGGCGCTTAACAGGTTGGTTATACAACTGACAGCAGGTGTGACCAGTGTTTCATCTGTATGCAGGACAGTGGCCAAGCATTTTTATATTTAAAAAAAATATTTTCCAGAAAAATAATTACAGTCAGCAGGAGGATTATTTGTGTAACCTGTGGAGCATCCATTTTGAACTGACTACCTGCCTGACATGATTATACACATTTATGATTTGAGGGGATTTCTCAAATACTAACAAAACAACACTCTACAGCTAAATGATAGTAATGTATTAGAAGCTCCACCCTGAGCAACAGTTTAAATTAGACTTTTGGGTAAAACTGCTTGTTTACTTCAGCTGTTCTCAAAAACATGGGTGAAAAGGTTTCATGTGTAATGAATACCCAGTCTGAATTAAAGTAATGGGAAGCATTTCGTTCACATGTAAATTAATCTCTAATTGTTGGCCTTTAAGTACCACCAACTTGCAATTTCTAGTTAGCATTCTTGAAAGATTAATACTACGAAGGAAGAATAACCATTAGCTTCATAGTTTAAGGTAGTTATAAAGATGATATAATTCAGTACTAGTTTTCAAAATGTTTTCAGCATAAAGTAAAGGCATCAAGTTTATAAAACTACCAAGTTTACCTTAGTCCACACAGTTTGAACTCCATGCCCTCAGGTCATGTAGATATTGACAATATTTCAGACATGAATCACAAAGTGGGATGATATTTTCTTGACAGTTTGAACACTGCATTTATATTCGTGTGAAGCACTTTTGCTGATTTTTTTTTATTTTTTTATAGCTGATCTGAGAGGTGAAATTTTTTTGCACAATCTATCCTGCAGTGGATACTGCAGATTAGTTTTTGTAGCATCACATTTAAATTGTAAAAATATAAGGCTTACATTATCTTTACAGTGTCATGTTTTTCTTATTTTGTTAAGTTTTTATTTAGTTTCATTCATATTTCATATCAAACAGAGAAAAAGAGACATGGTTTGCAGATCTTAAGGTGTAGGCACCTCCTACTGGCAGTCTACCAAAAGTATTGAGGCAGACTAGAAATTAATGTTTTATTCTCTAACTGTAACATGCATTATAAATTACATTTTAGATAAGGTAGTCGAGATTCTAGCTGCGTAAATTTTAAGCACTAAAAATTTTACCTAAAAATTGAGGTCCTCACACAAAAACAGGAAAGTGGGATGTTTTTAGGACAGCAGAGCTTGTAGTTATGATTGTAGGCCAACAATCACAATTGTTTGTATTTTGGGGTATTTTCTGAATAGGAATTCTGTTTCTTCTTCAAAAGCTTTATGTTACTCAGCAACGTTCTGCTTTTAGAGTAGTGGTACATTAGAACTGTGTGGTGATCTGAAAATAATATGCATCATATTTTTAAATTGAAAGGTTTAACGTGTATGACAGTCATATCAAAAATACTACTAAAACCATATTTGCATTCCACTTTATAAATAAATCACATTATCAAGAACGAATTTGTTTCCTGTGGCTGCTTGGGGGGGGGGGGGAGCGAGTGCCTCACTCATGTTATTGCCTGGCCCTAGACGGGTCGTAACATGAATTGGGGGCTCATCCGGGAGAAAATGCAAGTTCGTAACAGATGTTTTTGTGCCTTTCCTGTTTTATTAGGAAAGGCACAGTATTAATTAAGTAAAAAGCAAATTAAAATTTCTAAAGATTTCAAAGTATGCATGAGTCCTATAGCACCTTGGCCACAGAAAAGCAAATGCACAGAGTGTAAAATTAATATAATCCTTAAAATATGAATCCTTTAAATCAATAAATGCTGAACAGTTTGGGTGCACAGGCTGAATATAATCTCTACTCTTTGAGAGCACAAGAAGCCTTAAGGTATTAATGTCTGCCAAATCTTTGTTTTTCCAAATTCATGTGTGGGGAATAAATTCCTCCTAATCATGAAGCTGTGTCAATCATGCTGTCTGTTCAAAAGAAAAAACAGCAAAAGAAAAAAGTTATTCCACATAAAGCTCCATTGGGTACATAGAGGAAATCACTCACTGTGGACCATTATCTTTATTTTGGAGCTCCCTGCAACTGGCACCCAGTCAGACGAATAAAATTGATTTTGTTAAGAAAAGGTGGCTATAGATGTCAAGCACTGATGAGGTGTGGATATCACTGTTATGCTTTTGTTTCCTAAATTCTTATGTTTAGCTTTTCCAGGTGAAATATTCTTTCTACCCATGCTAGACTGTAATAATCCCAGTGATAAGTCCATTAATTTTCCTCTGGACTCTATTTCTACAATCCACCTGAAACATCTGCAGCATTTGATTGAAACCTGTCTTGTTAAGCAGAGGAGGCACTTCTTTAATCCGTCTTCAGATAGCATTAGCTATAGGCTATTGAATCAGGACCAGATTAAGCAGTGTCAGAGGGAACAGAGTAACACAAATACTTTTATGGTGAGAATAAAAAAAATATTATGGACTTATTTATAAAAGTTGCTATGGCTCAGGAGAATATGCCGATAGTTAAGCGAGATTGCAATATTGCTGTGAATCTGTTGAGCAGTCCGACTGGAAAGCAAAATGTTGCCCTTGGAATTTCTTCCACTTAAAGCACCACATCTTTCTAGGAGTCTTTCTGTGGACAGATCTGAGCCAGGCCCTTTTTAACCTCGGACAGTTGGGCTTAACAGCCGGAAAATAAAGGGTTAGCTTCTCAGTCTATATAGTGAGTGAGTGTGTTTGAGAGAAAGAATGTGTACGTGTGTGTGTTTGTTTTTCTATTTTTCTGGGATCCATGACCTGACATATCAGTCATGCTACGGGACCAATTTTTTTTTTTTTGTTTATGTGTATGTAAGAGAAGGAGTGAGAGACCAAGATGCGTTGAGTGACAAACCAATAACTTTATGACCACAAACAGATGCTGCTTTTTCCACTTTGTTTGGCACATCTGAACAGAAAGGTATATCAAAGCCTGCCATTTATGTCGCACATGCTTTGTCTAAAATCTTATAAGGCGAGCTGATCTTACTTAAAATGATTTAATCAGTTTCTACTGTCAGCCGCAATTTGAGAGACCTGAATTGTAGTAAATAATTATAATATTTTAAGAACAAGCAGATTCTAGGTTTTCTAAAAATTCAAAACATTTAGCTGCCTGCTTGAAAAAAAAGAAGTGAAATATCAAGAGGAAAATAACAGCTATTACAGCAACTGTTATGAAAACTAATTAATGAGTGCACACAGGCTCATGAATTACAAACATTTTTATATAGCTACAAACGAAGCATAGGTATAGCATCAAGGAACTAAATTCTATCCAACTCTCTGGCTCTGCTGTATAATTGAGATTTTTCATGAATGTCCTTTTACCAGACGTTGATGCATTTGATACATTAAGTGTGATTGAAGGGTCAGGCATGGGCTGTTGCTTTCAGCATTAGCTGTTTCTGGCTACAGCTGGCATGAGTTAGCTTTTCCTCATCAATGATTTCATAGCAGCAAGGAAACTGGGGCAGAAGCACGACTGTTTTCCATACTGGCAAGGCTCCTGAATTAGATTTTGTAAGCATCTGCTCACTGGGATAGCTCAATATGTCTCCAAGTTGGGACGCGCTGTGTGAGTAGTAGCTCTCCACCCAACCACAGCAGCCTGTTCACATGTAGATGGAAATAATCATTAATGCGTCATGAAAAATCAATTGTCTCAATAAAAGAATAGAGCTCTACAGCTGAAAGATGACAAAGGAGCTGGCTTCTGATGATGAATCAATGTAAGCATGTGGTTGCACCTGCTGCAGCAGGCTTTAATGAATATCTGGATGCTGCTGTTGTAGCCCAACAGGAAAATATAATTACAAGTCTTTAATTTCCACCATCTTGAGTGTCTCACTATGTCCCAGGGAAACCAGTGTCTGGATTTATCACATGCTTATTATTATGGGTCATAGCTCCTGCCCATGCTGTTCTGCCCTCTTTTACCCTCCTTGCTTGCTTTCTGCTTTCTACATAAACAACAATGACTTCTTCTGTGTCGTTCTTAATTAAAATCAAGTATAGATTTTTTAAATTTCAGAAGTTTATGATCATAATTTGAAGCCTTATTTTTTGTTTTTTTTTTTATTTTAGGCATGCAGCATATCTGCTATACATATGTATGTCTTTTTGATGTGCTAGAAGTTGTAAAAGAAAAACAAAAGAAAAAAAACCCAGGAAATGCAGACATATGTTTGGGGGTTCATTATGCTGATATCATGATAGGCTGTAGGGAGCTGATTTAGAATATTTCACATGCTGTTTTTCTTCCCTCAACCTTTGTTTCCATTTCGGTGTATGCTATAAATTTGTTCAGCTTCTGGGTCTGATTAAGGTTGATGCCATATATTCCTTGCACAAAAAGTTCAATACTCAGTTTGGAAAGTTAATTTTGCACGGACGGACGGACAGACAGACAGACCATCCATCCATCCTCTGGATATTGTAAACTCCAACCATCTGGGACTTTATACGGATTAAAACAAATTAAAGCAAATGCCAGGAATTGTACACAACTACATAATATCCTCATAGAAATAACCTCGTTAAAGAATGATTTAACTTTTAATACCTCTGCTTTAATGATGTTCATGTCACTGATTGAACTGGCACAGTCTTAAAAGCTATGCCCAACATATTGGTGTAATCGATGCAGTGAATCCTCAGGGTGTCAGAAACTTGTAACCAAGACTCAGACCATCTGCTTCTGCAACAGTAAATGTCAAATGAATGAATAAATATGCTAAATGGTGTAGGAATACTGTTTGTCAACATGACAACACCCACACAACCCGTGCAGGAAATGTGATCGAAAGTGTCTTTGTGATAACTTTGAGAATTACAATCAGTTGACCTGTGACATCATTAAGGCTGTTTGTTATTGAGCCACTTAAAGTGGGTGGAGGAAATGCAGTTTAATCATGATTTTGTACAACACTAAAAGTGACTGACATCTTAGCAGCAAATGAATACTAAAAGCTCCAAGGCCAATATCAAATAAAGAAGTGCTGTAGATTTAGTAGGAGTGCAACCATATGTGTAAGATAACGGCGATTATATACAAGATCCCAGAAAATCATACTGAATATAAGTCAATACTGACACATCAGGATATTTTTTTCCATGTTATACTGTTTGCTTTAATCAAAGGTTTGCCAACCTTGGACAAGTAGGTAAAGAGGAAAAACAAAGCACAAATACTACATATACTAGACTTTTTTTAAGAAAGATAATTTTATCTTTTTGTATCTTGAAGATTTTTGTTTAATCTTAACCAGCTTAAAGTGGAACATTATCTTCTCTTCAAACCATGAGTTTGTTACCTCTCTCTAGCAAAAGAAAAGTGATGAAGCAAGTTTTAGGTTCCTTGAATCAACTTTAATTATTGAGCAGATAAAACTACTGTGCAGAAAACCGAATCAAAGTTTGCAATGATTTTTTTGCATTAAAACGTCTGCTGTGATTTTTTGGGATGAACATAAATTTATCCATCCACCTATCTGACACTTAGTGTGATAATGACTGTAAAGCAAAAATAAACCAAAGACCAGATTACTGTATGCATTGTTTGAGCTATGTAAATGATCAAAATAACTGGTCTGCTGATCTAGTACTTTTTTTGAAGATATTGAGTCAGCTTTCTTCTATTTTCAGAACTGCTTAATACTGGTCTAATTGTGTAAAATAAGAGATAGTAAATTGGAATGTATTAAAAACACATCAACTGCTGCTAACCTGGCCGACCCTGTTTGACTCTGCTGCCTTGGGGTCCTCGATGATGACTTAATCCAGGGTCAGTCCAGTGATTGTGACTCAGGTTTTTTTTTTTTCCTGCTATTTCATATTATTATTATTATTATTATTATTATTATTATTATTATTATCATCGTCATCATCATCGACCCTTTTCACTGATCATAGTCTGCTTACATATCCTTACCTGTTCTGTGTCCTGTATTTTTTATTTTTTTTGGGGGGGAAGAAATTTTTGAGGTGCAGCAGTATTTTTAATATCTTTTATTTATTGCAATATTTATAGTCACGTTCCTGGCCAAGATTAGAAATTAGTATATCAAAGGGACAGCTGAGGTTGAGCAGTTTGGAGACAAAGTTAGAGAGAGAAGACTGTAATCACTGGACATGTGCAGAAGAGGGACAAAAATAAATGTAGAACCTGGAGCTGCCAGGCAGGAGGAAAACCACAGGGGAGGTTTGTGGATGTAGCGCAGGGGGACATGCATGGGGTTAGTGTAACAGAGGAGAATCACTAATTAACCTAACTCCACCAACTGCATGTCTCTGGACTGTTAACATTCTGTTCTGTTATATAGAGAGAACCCAGACACAGGATTCAAAACCCAGGACATTCTTGCTGTGATCTAACAGTGGCAACCACCACCAATTCATTTACTTTAGAGTATTCTTTTATTACCATATATGTTACTTTTAATAATATTTAGTTCCTGAGATCTGCCAAAAAAAAAAAGAAAAAAAAAAGAAGTATTCAAACACATTTAAGACACAAAGTTAGGTGAGGCAGACACGGGACCCTTTTTTTAGGAGTCAGTGCTAAAAACAGCAACACTGTACAGTGGTTATACAGATGACCCCCCCACCAAAATATACATAAAAATGTCAAAAAGCAAAATTGTCATCCAGAATTCCACCAGGAATATCATCAGTTGAAGTTTACTGATGACACCTTGCAGACTAGCTGAAGTGCTGCAGGCCCAGTGTGATGTGCGTGTGTGCTGAATGTAAAATTTTATGGCAAGATAGGGGACTATCTGGCAAACACAGCCAAACTGCAACCAATTTTACATTGAGGATCAAATATGTGATTTTGAGAAGCCAGATAACAAAAAGAAAACACCTAAGCTCAAGTCTCTTTAAATGGAGAACATGCTCATGCCCAGACAGAGCTTACAGTTATAAGTCAGTTTCCTTCCTATACAGTAGTATATAGTTGCTGATATCTTCCTCTGAATGGCATCTCACACTTCAGTTCATCTACACATACTGAAGGGTGTCAGCTGGCTCTCATTTAAAATCATCTGGCAATTCTCCTGAAGCATGGGATATGAGGATGTCAAGGAGTAGAGATCAGCGACTTTGCTTGATGAAAGGAGCACTTCCTATCAAACACGCTGTAAGATTATTGCTGATGACACATCAGCCAGGTCAATAGGAGAAAAGTGTCCTCCCTGGGCCAATTGACTCACTTAATCAAGAGCTGTGTCGGAGCCCCACACTGCACATTGCAGACTATGATGATGTGAGGAGGGTTCACCTTGTATTTTGCCTTTTGAGAGGTGAACATACTCTTGATGTGAACTAATTTGAAGATCTCAAAGGGACAGTTATTGACAGATTATTTTAGATGCATGTAGTCAAATCATTGTATATAATCATCTCTATATAATCTCTTCACCTATGGAAAGCATATGGCAGGCAGTGTAAATTGTTATGTAAAGAAACTGTAGGTATTGATTGAGATTAAATTAAGATGTTACATTTTTTAATGCATTTTCTTCTTATTTTTTTCAGAACATGAGCATTTTAGTTTTTCCATTTTTTGTAGTTTTTCTGTCTAAAACGAGACAAAAGAACATTAAATCCATGTGGCTCATAGAGTGATAAATAAACAGGTTTGAGTCTTAATGCAGCCAAAACCAGGACATGACTAAGAGCTTGGAAAGGTTTTGTGGGTGATGGCCAGTGTGTAGCAGGAATGAGTCAGCTAAAGGTCATGCAGTTCAAAGATGTTGACACCGGTGCTCACTTTAAAAAAAAATAAAATAAAGCTGTATAATGTAAGTTTCAATAGGCTGCAATGAACAAACTCTGTTTCCATTATCACAGCCTGCAACATATTTTCATTTACTCACTAATTCAGTGTAGGGATCCTACACTTCAGCAGTGCCGAGTAAGGCTCACTTCCCAATACTGCTGATGTATTTCGTTTCCAAAATATATATATTTTCACCCTTTTTAGAGTCTTAGTCACTGCTTCCATACCCTAGGGCTGGGACTCCCAAGGGGTCACAAGATAAATTTGGGTTGTAACATGATGAATAACAAGGCAGGGAAAGAGAAACAACATTTTTTGCGACAAGTGTTGTTGTTTTTTTTTTTCCCTGCGTTTTCTCAAATAGATCATTTTTTCTTCTTTTACAGGTCTCTTAAACCTGACAGTGAGTGAAGGAAATATCACTCTTTAGTTGAACTGCTGACAGCTCATAAACAATCCAATGCAACTGTTCTGCCATGTCAACATCTATCTGAACAAAGTTTATAACCTGATCATTGCCAGAAGTGGTGTTTACTCTGACGTACACTAGTGATGCAGAATATTAGAAAATCTGATATAGTTCAACATTGTGTTACCTGCAACTTCAATGATGAGAAATAACTGAATTAACTCTTATTAGAACTCTTATTCCAGAGGAGCACTATAAAACTAAGCTGTATATCAATAATATAGGTTTTATGTTACTTGATACTCAAGGCTATTTCAGGATTTTCATCTTTTGGTTAGCTCATAACCACTCACCTTGCACACCAGTGACCTAACTTCTCCTTAGGGTTCCATAGCTGACTGATAAGATCTTACTGTATATGACTGGTTAACTATAAGTTTTCAAACAGATACCTTTAAATTTGGTTAATATATATGAATAAAAGCCCAGGTATCTTGGGTATGTGTTTAAAGCAAAGATGATGATTGAAGGAGGAAATTAACGAACTTTAGAAATTAGAGCTTTTCGAGACAAAGACTCAGATGGGCAGATACAGATGAGAAGCAAGATGGCCTGTCATTGGTTGCAAGACTAATTACTTTTGTGGTGATGTTTTCTACCCTACCTGCTTCAGGCACAACAATGATGGAATTCCAATGATGTGAAATGCCTGGCACGGCAAATTGCTTGGCTGTTCTGGTCTCCCCACTTACTAATGCCTGCCAGGTCTCTTCACAGTAGTGATAGGCCCTCTCCAATGAAAGCCTATCCCTCAATTACACTGGCAATAAAAGCAGGGCAAGTCCAAGCATATAAATATCCACTCCTCACACCAAGAAAGGACAGAATTACTTACCCAAGAAATATGTGTGGATGTTCAGATTAACTTTATGTATGGCAAGTATTTGTTTTTGAGCTTTAATGGGTCCTTGTGAATTTGGTTATATTGGCATCAATGTAATAAAGGAGATAATGGAACTGACCAATTGGAAACTCAGTAGAAGCAGTTATCCCTAGACCCATAAATAGATGGTGAATGATGGAGACTGCGACCCCAAATGCGATATATGGTTGCATGCTCAGAAAATGAACTTTAAACTTAACGAATAGTTTGATGCTTTTTCTTAAAGAACCACGAGTTGAAAAAATAAATATTTAAAAAATTGCATTGGTATGCCTTCACAAAGAAATCGCTCTATCAGAAAGGACATTGGAGCTGCAGCAATTTAAACATATGGTGTCTGGAAGGAGTAATTCACTAACATTGATCCCTGAGCCAAAGGAAAACCACTTGGACATTGATCAAATATTCTGGAGTTTTTCCTTTGGGAAAACACTATTTATTTCAGAGGAGAGTTGGGCAGCAATTGTCCTGACCTTCAGTCTCAAAGTGATACTATCACAAGACACGCCTTTCCTTTTACACTTAGCCTCAGCTGTGCTCTCATTTAACTGCCTTAATTCAAGACCTGAAAGATGCTCATCACAGCAGTGTCGATTTTAGAAAACATGTCTTAAAGTTGCTTTTGAAACACATCTTTGATTTTATTTTTGTTTCCATAACCCTGAAATCTAACTACTGTACATAAACATTTTATGCTGAAAGGCAATATTCAGTGCCACTCAAACTAATGTGGTGCTATGTTAAAGTATATAGCAGCTTGAGGGTTATGAATACATCAAGCATCTGCAGCACATATGCAGACAAGGGTAACCAGTCGAAATAAAAAACCTAAAACTTGATGGAATAAATTTGTATAGTGATGCTCATATGGTGAGATTTGTTTAGAGCTGACACTGTTAAATAATTTCCTTACCTTACTTAATTGCTTATTCTTTGTTCCTCTCATCTTATACAATGCAATTCAAACTGTGCTAAGTGTTTGTGTATTAACCTTCGATAGCATGACTAAATGGTACAGTAAATAAAATGTATTTAAAGCAGGACTATCTTCAGAGGATGTCAATATAGTGCAAGAGTATGACGATGAAATAAACTTTTACTGTGTAAACTTAAGCACTTGAAGTTATATTATTAAAAGTATTTTTTTTTTTAAATGTCAAGATGATTTTATGTGTATCAAGTCCACTTACTGATGGTTGACACTGTGATTTAATCAGCAGAATTTTTCACAAAGGTTGAATAAGTGGATGTGACAAAATGTTCACACTCAAAAACACAATCTGGCTGTTGTTTCTGTTTATCAAATCAATCCAGTTTTTCTTTTTAAAATATGATACTGTTCTCTGCGTTTGAAGAAACACTCCATTACATGATTTTTCATTAAATAAAACATCAAAAACTTTTTTTATCAAGTTATATCAGAATTATAGAAAAGTCTTTTAGTGTAAGCCAGCTACTAAAAGGACTTGTAGCACAATTAGTTAAGATGTCTGGAAGGCATCTACCATTATGGGAAAATGTACACACCATCAGTTCTAAGATTTTACATATCAGGACATTAAATATTTTTCTAGTTCTTACCATGTCTTAAAATTAATTAAATGTAATCCAAAATATAAATTTCACAGTTTTTATTAAATACACAATAATACCAAGTTAAACTGTAGAAGAAAGTACATCCCAAGAATCAACAGCTTTTAGCATCAATAAGTTAAATAAATTAAAGCAATCTCTCTCTCTCTCTCTCTCTCTCTCTCTCTCTCTCTCTCTCTCTCTCTCTCTCTCTCTCTCTCTCTCTCTCTCTCTCTCTCTCTCTCTCTCTCTCTCTCTCTCTCTCTCTCTTTTTTTGCAGACCTAAAGTAATTTGACCCAGTTTCTTTTAATAACATTACTTGGGGTTTGGAGACATTTATTTATGTGCAGCTATTTTTGACTGAGCTATTGCAACACCTTGGAGTCTTTTTTTCAGTCATTCTATCAATTTGATTCTCAGTACCTGGCTGCTACTTTACCCTTGAATTCCTATGGAAGCTCTATGGCTGCACGTTTTCGCACATCTCCTCATCAGTTTAGTTTTTGTCTTATGTTATGTTATAATCTGCTAAGGACCACATTACTTTTATCATGTCCTGATATGTGAGGCCTTAAAATTAATAAGCGTTCTCTCTTTTTACCATGACCATATATACCCATCATATTCATTTTTTAAACTTTATAAATGCTTTTGGCTAAGTTGTCAGTCTAAATGTGTGTGCGTGCTATGTCACCCGAACGTTGTGGTTAACCTATAACATTATAACTAAAATGTATGCTCTGTAACCAGTCTTCATAAATATGCTAGATCAGTTGATTTGCTCTATAGAGAAATAAATCCATTTACTTGATCCATCCCTCACATTATATTCTTTGTCTAGTTTCAGTTTCCATTGTGTGTGTTGTTTTTGCTGTTAAAACACAGCTACTTAATCACAGTTTGGTGATGAGTATTTGAGCTTGTGATTGGGAGGATACCAGAGTGGAGACAGTTAATGGGGCAGAAAGCAGCCCTATCACGACTCAGAAACAGACAAGGATTGGCACTTGCCATTGATTTCTTTTTCAAATTACTTTCAGGTTTTCTCAATGGTCTGTAGTGAAGTGTAAGGCTAACCAGATTTGTTATTGTCCCTGAGCATAGGTATGGAAAAGCACCCACTATTAATTTAACAAAAAAACAAACAAACAAAATAACCCATCCCAGAACAACCGAGACCATTTAGATTTTTTTTGTTCATTTGCATTTTTTCCACTGTTGATTTACATCCATTTATAAATTTGAGTTTCTTTGTTGTCTCTTTGGGGTTTCTTGTGTGTTATTCTAGTCATTTGGTGTCACTTCAAAGACACCCTGGACTTTTGGTCCCTTTGGCCTTTAACCAGTAGCCAGTCATTAGTTCATCTTTGAAGTGAAATGTTCTACCACCTATAAATTTTCTCAGAGAGGTGTGCCTTAGTTGGTAAATTCAGGTATCTTACTGTACTTCTGTACTGCACTGCATTCAATACTAACACCTTTTGCGAGTAAATACAGCATGCTATTCCTACAGATACTTCATGGCATAGCAAAGAAATCATTATAAGTGATGCCAAGGAGTTGGAAGACCTTTCTCTTGGCAGACTGTTAGACTCCATCTCTGCCACATGCTGGGTGTCTTTTTGAGATCTTAATAGCCCAATTATCACAGCTCTGGAACAGATCAATGGAGACCTGCCAGCCAGGGCTCCTTTCACAATGGGGGATGGGAAAGGTGTGACAAGATGTACGGAGACCCTTTGAAGAAGGTGACAGGTGCAGTCACTTCGCCAGAAGTCCCTCTTTCTCCAAAAAGTAAAGCTGTGACAGCAAGCCATTTATACATGAGACACAATGGATGTATTACATGCAGTAAATTTACTATGCTACTGTTATATGGCAGTATGCAGCTGTGTTTCTTGCTGTCAGTGGGGAAGTCTTGAGTAGGGTTTACAGTATAAAAACCCAGTGGCAAGATGTGTGGCATTATGCATTTTCCTAATTTGTGTAGGCTACATATTTAGATTCTTATATGTGGTAGTATCAACAGAGAAGCCCCTGGTCAGTTCTAAATACATCCTTCAGCCAGAGTCATAAGGAACAACAAATTCAACAACAAGTGGAAGAAGCCCTGAAACATATGGTATGAGCCCCAGAAAGCTCTAAGCTCAGCATAATGGAGTCAGTCTGGGGTTACATGAAGAGAGAGAAGCAGGAAAGGGAGCCTAGGTTGTCAGAAAAAAATATATATCAAAGAAGGTAAAGAACAACCTACCTACCATGAGCCTTTCTAAACTACAATATATGGAAGTGTATATGTGTGGCTGCATACAAAATTGGATTTTCCTTCTTGGTTTACTGCATTTCGTATCAATTACTCTTTGTATACAGAGAGTAATTGATTAGTGTGTGAAAACATGCTTCATTCATTCACAATACCAGGAATGGACCATTAAACCTAATATGATGTTTGGCTGTTTTAAGTCCATATAAAACCACTTACCCTGAGATCAGCTTACACTATATCGGCCCACTAATTACCTGATCCGACACAGGTCCAAAAATTTGATTAAACACAAAGGAGTTGGTGAGCTTTTGCATTTGTCTCCCAGTGGGTTCCCAGTCATCATAGTAATGTAAGGAGCATGGAAAGAAGGGACGACAACACCTGCTCAGGTTTAAATACCTGGGACTCTCCACCATTTCGTTTTAGAACTGATGAAGCCTCTTGAATGAGAAATGAAACATCTTCTTGACATTTAACCTCCTAGGACCTGGCGTCCACATATGTGGACATCACATTTTGAGTTGTCTAGAGCAAAATACTACATTTTGCTCTACAAGGGCCTGATATCCACTTACGAGGACATTATACTGCCACTGTTCTATCGAAATTTTAAATGAATATCCTCATATGGGAATCTAATTTTTCTCAGAAACAAAAATTAGGCAAAAAAATAAAATAAAAAAATCTGGTAATTATTTGTTTTTACATTCATCAGGTCCCAATCAGCCCAAATATCAAAGAGAAATTAAAAATGCATCCCATGAAAGAGTTCGGGTCTTAGGAGGTTAAAGAAGTTCAGTTGCTTTCTTGCCAAGCTTCTTAGATTTTGCATTTATGGGTTTGTCTCAAAAACTGTTAGATAAAATTACAACATGTGTTCAGTCTTTGCAGTCCCACATCCTTCTGGTGAAATACTTACATTTTGTCAGGGTGTAATTTCCAGGGGGGTTATGACCTCCCTCCCCCAATAATCAGACCCAACCAATATAACCCCCACAATAAAATTATGAATTACCTTGCATAAATAGGTTGTTGATTTTCTTTACTCATTTCAGGTATTACCAGCAAAATAGTTGCATGTCTAATCATCTGGAAATTTACCCAAATGTATTTATTTATTTAGACAGAGCTCTTGACCCCCCCAATGTTCAGCACAAAGTTATGCCGATGCATTTTGTAAAAGAGACTTACATGTCCTTCGAATTACATGTTGTGTAAGATAATGCCAATATGTCCTGTGCCCCATTCCATTACCGAAGATCAGAGAAGTCTCTATTGTATAGAGTGTACATCTAATCTAATGATGCAGTTAGTCATATCAGATGGAGCTGCAAAGTTGGTCCTTGATATATCCGTCTAGTATAAAAAACAAAGTATGCTGTGGAAGTTATGAAAGATGCACTAGTCTGTAGTCTGCCATAACCCTAACTAATAATTTTATAGCATTATGACTGCTCAAATCTAATACTGTGGCTTTATTAAGACAAAAATGTGGTGAAATCGAATCCCAGCATTATCAGACCACAAATGTTGTCTATATGCTCGCATCTTCTTCACTTTTACTTTTTGTGACTGAAGTTCTTTTATAAGCTTGTTGAAATTCACATTAGATATGTGCTAAAGAGACAGGTCATAGATTTTTTTTAGATCAGATTCACTAACGTCAGCCTTTACGCAATTATTGTTTTTTTTCCCCCTTTGGCCTATTTTTTGTTAAAGAAAACAATGAAAAAGAAGAGACCTTAAAATGAGCCACCTGTTTAATGTCTGGTATTGCATTTTTGATAAATGCAAAAGCTAAAAGTGAGCAGCAATAACTGTTCACTCAAGCAGCCTAATCCATCTTATCCTACTTTGTTTCAATCTGATTAGAGGTTGTTTAGCTCATAATGCACACATGCAAATTACCCAAGTGTATCTTTGTTCTTTGCTCATACACTGTACAAGTGGTGCACTGCTTCACAGTCACGCAGTTAGTACTAGCCCAAGGCTCTAGATGTGCTCTGCACTTAGCATTGGGAAATCAATGCTCATTGTGCATCTTATACCTGAGTACAGGGGAGCCACTCAGAGCTGTAAATTGCTGCTTTACTGGAGCTGTGATCGCACACAGTGAGGACCTCTACCACCATTTTCTCTCACATTTGGCTTCAGTTCATTAGCAGCAGAGGGAGGTCATCATAACCTAGGACTCTCATGAGTGGCATTAGCTAGTATTCATATGGTTTAAGAATCTGCTCTGGCTGATAGTATTATTGGACGGGCAGAAAAAAGTTATCCAGCTGTAATTATAATCTACCAGCTTAGCTTTTGTTTTTATGCGAGTGCAGTTCAATGAAAAAAAAAAAAAAAAAAAAAAAAAAAAAAAAAATTCTGTCCCTACTCCCACTCTTTGTCCTGAGGGATTATTCATCACCATTAAAACTGAGCTCTTCAGCTCTTTATTTGTTTCTTCTAACTGAAAGACCTGCTGACTAATGAAGGCTGTCATCGCTGCTTTTCACCCATCGTGATTCCAAACCACTTGAGACCAAGTTTTACCCATTTTTCTTTAGTTGTGCATATTGTAAGTTGAAACAGCCACAGAGGCAGCCTGGCACATGGTTTAACAGCAACGCTTTGAAAAATAAAGACTAAATGTATATAGGATGTGTGATTTTTCAAGCTGCACCAGTAACCTCCAGTAGACGTAAACACGTCCAAAAGAAAATTCCACCAATTTCTCATTTAGTAGAGTAACAATGTCAGACTGATCTTGGACAGCTAACAAAAAAAGGGGGAAAAGGATCAAACTTAAAGCAGCAGAACTAGAAAGAGCCTACTAGCAGTTTTTTGTGTCAAAACCTGACACATAGCACCTAGTAACCCACAACATGTCTAGATCACTGACGGTTTGATTGGAGACTACAGTGTTTTATGCTAGGAGAGAGGTAGCTTTTTGAATGTCAAAAGAAGAGATGGTGAGCAGGCTACAGAGCTTTTGTAACTTTTCCCCCTCTTTATTTTTATCTAGCTCTACATTCAGATTTTTTTTTTTTTCCAAGGAGACTTCAGTCCCAATTATGACTCATGTGACAGGGCAAAAATCAGACTTTGAACAGCTCCTTCTGCAGCCACAAATTGCTTTATACAATGTATTTCACATATGTTCTCCTTTAAGATCTGTAATTAGACTTGATGTGTGAAATCTGTCATTCTCTAAGGCTTAATGATCATAATTTTGCCTGGTGTTGGTTTTGTAGAATTTGAAGTGGTAATTAAAGCCGCAGTATTTCTTCATACTTCTCTAGGAGTAATGCTCCATGTACACTAAGAAGCTTTGCAGCCATTTCATTAGCTGAACATCTTTAGGTGCCATCATAGCTACAATGAACGCATTGTGCAGCAAACAAGTTTTGCCCTCGGGCTTGTCAGAGAGAGAAGGATGTAACTGAGTCAAAACTCTGTAAAATCTTACCATTCTCAGCAAATGCAGAATATTGCAGCTCTCTGGAGGATCAGACATCACCCGTACAAATGCTGATTATAACAACTGGAATTGGATTCTGAGCAAAGCATCAATCTGACTTAGCTTTATGTAGCGCTCATTCTCCCCAAACCTCCACCGGAGACCCAACTGGGTTATAACTTGAATCTCCAGATTACTACCTACAGTTTCCCGATTCTCCCTAAATGGAAGGATGTTGAAAATTAAAACATAATAAAAAATATTATTCATGATTATGTTCAGAAGTTACAGCATCTACTAACACCCACAGTGACAGTTTGCAATGCCTTGTGGGCCCTAAATGGGTCAAGAGTAAGGAAAGGAGGGCTAAAAAGGAATAAAAGGCATTTCTAAATGTTGCCTGTCCTCAATGCTAATTTGGCCTTTGTGGCACAAGAAAACAATGGGGTGAAAATAATTTAACTGGCTGTCTTCAGCCAGAGGAGATGAGAAATAATGAGCAAATAGCAACAATAAAAGTAGAATAATACCAGGATTAGCAGTGGCCTCACAGGCTTCTGTCCAGCTTGGTTTATTATTTACAAGTTGTGTGCTCTGAGGCCTGCAGCTGCAGATAATAATATTGTCTTCGGTAGCAAAAGCAATAAGGGTAAGCAAAAAACTTCAGGCACACCCCACATCACTCTCCCACTCCCTAGTGAAATATGTGGAGGAAGGAGGAGAGGATCATGGGTAGTCATTAGTGAGCTGGAGGTGATGCTTTTTATTGTTTATTGCTAATTCATCTAGTTTGAGAAAAAGATGCATCCTGGTGTGATGCTTGGTTGCAGAAATTTAAGTGTGACTTCCTTGAATAATTTGGAGGAAGCAGAAATTTGTTTTTGCATAAATGACTTGAGAATGAAGCTTTTTCTGTTACAACTTGCATTTAAGCTTTTTCAGAAATGTTATGCAGTCGGGGAAGATTGAAAGTACTTAGAAATATCTGAACAATAGATGTTTCATAGCTATTAAAACAAAAAAGCTTTTGCGTTCGCTTCAAAATGTTGGATACATGGAATAGCTTGTGAAACTGAAGGTTTGATAGTGTACATATTGTTCATCAATGCTTTGGACCCATCAATCAGATGTCTGCTTTGTTCTTTGGACTAATGCACTAACACATATTCCCAAGACAATGGTCTGAAAATTAAAAAAAAAAAAAGAAGAAGAGATAAGCTCTTTCAGTATTTTAGAACACAACAGTGCTTCAAAAGCAGGTCATACATAGATTTTTGGCTCAGTGTGTTGCATTGATTTCTGTTCCCTTAAGATAGTTTTCAGCTCCATGGTGAAGTCTGGCACCTTCGGTCTCGAGAAGAACTTGAGTGTGGTGATTAGTTACTCGCAGCGCATGCAGCTGCTCCTCTTCTTTGACTGAACCCACTTTAAAATCCCTTTGTGTTAGAATCTTTCTCTTCACGAGAAGTTCATTTGCTGGCCAGTACTCAGGGGTCACATAGGCCCTGCTGGCTGCCGAGGGGATTGCTGCAGGGCTGGGGGAATGGGGAAAGAGCACACACAAAGCGGGGGTAGCTCGTGGGCTTTCACACCTCTGCAGCAAGTAAAATTAGATACACAATGACCCCTTTCTTTCTGATTCTGTTGACTGTTAGAGGCTTCTTTCAAAACAACAGCGATATGTACTAGTAGGATTTTACTTGCTAGTATATCTTATGTTACAATTCTCCATATTTTTCTAGAAATGTATAGTAAACATGCATTCATTAAACTGCATGAAGTCTGTAACAAAGTAGAACTTGGCTAATGTTTTTAAGAACTGTAATGAGACTTGTGTTGGTTTTCCCTACAGGATAGCAGGTTAATAAATGCATCAGGTAAGCACAGTTCTAATAAATACACATCTTTTGTTTCCAAGCAGAGATTCATTTGTAATTTCACAGCATGAACCTAAACAAAACAACCCACCAAAAATGCAATGAAGAAAGCATATATTCAGAAAAATTAAATAACTAGTTTTAAACATGCTTTTAGTTTTGCCTCCGACTGTGCAATTTAAGGTTAAAATGCGCATGCTGATATTGTAATTTTGCTTGCTCCCAGGAAGCTGTACAAGTCAAGACTTGCTTTTATTCACTAATTGAAAGGTAAGTACATTTAAAAAGAAGTGAGGACTAGAAAAGAAACTTTAATAGGTTTTCCACATATATATATACACACAAATCATAACTGTTTTACCCTTAAGGTTTGTGCTTGATACAAAAGTGTCTAAAAACAACTGAACAAATAACTGAGAGGAAATAAAGGACAAAATTAACACTTAGTTAATTATAAAAATCTGTACTGTGAAAATAACATGAAATGCTATTTTTTCCTCAAATACTGAAGAGGTAGTTGTAATTGTGACAGGCAACTTAAAATCTAAACTAGGGAACGTGCAGAGCACTACCTATGCCAGAAGAACACAGAACTTATGGATTGGACAGAAGCCAAAATAAATTCTCTTCTGGGATTTGGAAGAAGGCTCGAGCAAAAAGGAGAAACCTAGCAGAACCAGGGAATTTATCAGAACATGTGCTGCAGCATGTAAGAAACTAGTATTGTTTTAGAACAGCCTATGCAGAGAGGTTGTTCGTGTCTGTGCACACCAATTTGATCTTATTATTTGCAATTAACTGTGGTTTTGACTGTCTTAAAGATGTTATTTGAGAAACAAATCTGATTTGTTTCTCAAATCTGTGAATTTGAAAGTTGTTAAGGACAGTTGGGCACTTAAATATCTAAAATCAGGGAAGGGAGTTTTTTTACAGCCCTGCATTTCTAGACCTCACAAGGTATGCATTTATGTGGGATCTCTGGAAAAGTTTTTTTTAGGATCCCTTCTTATTTCTTGCTGCTGGTTTGACAACACACTTAAAAACACCACTTTGAGTTTTACTAAATTACACTCAGTTAACTAGAAAACAAATTCGCATCAAACCACTCCCTTCATTGTCTGGTGTAAGATGTAAACATTGGGAATCTTTCATAATCCGCCATCTAGTCCAAAAACTTTAAATAATATGTTCAGTATGGCTTAGAGAACGTTAACATCAAGACCAGAAGCAGATTGCTGTTTTCTGACAAAGCTGATTAAATAATAGTGATTTTTCTTTTTGACACTGTTGCTGAGATGCAGTAACAAAGAGCGTAGCAAAGACCATTACACATGTTACAGGGCCAGCAATATTTCACATTTAGTGGACAGTGACTTTGATAAAGCACGTTGTATATAGATTCCTCAGATATACATTAAGCATGGTCTTACATCATCTTGGGACTTTATATAATCCTATCTTCTCACAGCTCTTCCCTGAACAATTGTATGAAAATATTTTTCGGTGTGTGTGTTTTATTTTAATCAGGCATTTCACAATTCCCATATTTGATTCAGGAAGTCTCAAATGAAAGGAGTGTTTCTTATTTCTCATCACAACTGACAGACAAAGTAAAAATGCATCTCACTGAGGCAATCCACTCTTGACTGGCTATGGCTCCCATGAGAGAGCATTCTCCCCACAACAATGAGCTACTTAGACTGCCAGAGGACACAATGCTTGTGCAAAGAATAGAGATAAAAAGACAAGTTAGATGTGGGGAGAATAGATGAGGAAAGGGAGGAGGAAAAGGAGGTTATGAATTTAGCATAGAACAGCTGTGAGACATATTGCACTGGCTTCAATGAGATTTACAGCATTCAAATGCTGAATGAAAATGTACATGATATTACGTCATGAAATTAAGCTACAGTTAAACTGATAATTAATGGTATGTAATTAATGGTATGTCAGCATAAAGTCCAACAAACTCATGTCCACAAGAACGTTTTCACAAGCCTGTGCAGGCCTGTGAAAAACTATGATTCAATAATTTGTAGAATCACCTTTAGCAACAATGACAAAGTAATAATTTTCTGTACAACCATCAGTCTCTTACATCACTGTGGAAGACTTTTGGCTTTCTCTTTTTTTCCTAGGCATACTTTTTTGTTTACTCTTTTTGTTTTAGTTAATTGATATTTGTGTTTATCCACAGCTCTTTTAAGGTCCCACCTCAGATCACAGTTGGGTTGAGATCTGGACTTTGCAACAAGTCTTTTCATTTTCAATGGCCCAGAAAGACTTTCTGTTGTAGTTTAACTGATGTCCTTAGGACAGGGGTGTCCAACTCCATGCCTCAAGGGCCAATGTCCTGCAGGTTTTAGATATCACCCTGGGTCACCACATGTGAATCTAATGATTAGTTCATTACCAGCCTCTGGAGAAGTTCAAGACATGTTGAGAAGGTAATTTAGTCATTTAAATCAGCTGTGTTGGATCAAGGACACATTTAAAAACTGTAGGACAACATCCCTTGATGCCTGGAGTTGGACAACCCTGGCTTAGGATCATTGTCGTGTTGCATGACCCACATTCTGCTACAATTAAAATTTTTATACAGATGGATTCACATTTGACTCTGGAATGTTTTGGCATAAAGAAGAGTTCAAGTAGACTCAGTGACTGCAACATACCTACTGTAGGTCACGCTTATGCAAACATCACCCCTCCACCAGCTGGTATTTGTGCTGGCGTGCTGTGTTTGGCTATAATGCATATTGCCACATTTGGCTAAAATCAAACTCCACCTATTTCATTGAGGTCACCTCAGTCCAGTGTTTACTGTCCCAGAAATCTAGTATTCTTTTTCTAAACCATGTTGCCATGGTCTTTCTACAGAGACGGGGTTTTGTCCTCACAATCCTTCCTTACTTGTTTAGTCTTTTTTGAAATTCTACTACCATCCTCTAACATTTAACATGCTAACTGAGATTTGGCAATTTCTCTGAGCATTGCATGGTCTGACCTTAGGTTGAATTTGCTGTGATGTCCACTCCTGGAAAGATTGTAACATTGTGTTAACACACATCTGAATGCTCCAGACCATCAAGCTGTCAAAACTTCTGCTTCAGAGGTGATCACACTTTCTGATGATCTCTTAATCAAGAACATTTGATCAGCAGCACCTGGCTGCTGCTTACTTTCTTAATTCTTACTGAATAAGAATGAGTGAGTAAAGGTGTGCTTACTTCATGGAGCTGCAAAGAGTCCTGTGAAAACTCTTTTTCAAGACTGCACAGCTTTAAAAGTTTGAAAACAAGCAGTTTAATGGGATGTTATTGTCTAATTTTGTCAATCAAAAAGCAGTTGAGACCAATTATCATAACCTTTTACAACATAGACTCCAAACACATTTAACAGTGTGTTTTAAAGAGAAGTATACAATGGTTTAAACTGACTAAATCCATTTTTTCTAGAAGGACTCCGTATATTTAAATGATGAACCAAATAAAATTGATCCTAATGAAATGTTCATACAGGCAAAAGAAAACCAACAGTCTGCTTTTGTGAGGACTCAGTACGATCTTAAAAAATATGAATCACGATTTTTAAAACTTATACAAAACATATACAAAACAATGGAAAATAATTTACATGTCAACTAATTATATTATTTGGTTTTAATTTTCTTTTTATTATTTCATCAGCTAAGATCTGTTTTTGGAAATAGTGTTCACAAGTAATTTTAAATTACAGATGGTCATGTTTGTAGTATTTTGGGTTTCTGTCACATTTACTGTTAGGTTTGAGTTAAAAACAAATTAAAAAATAAATATATATATATAAAAAGGTTAATTGTAAAAATGGCTGCGTTAATACTATCTGAGAAGTGATTACTGAGCTAGGCAGAGTGAACAGCCAAGCAAGTGTAAATGCCATAGCAAGATGCTGAACTAGAGATAATCAGAAGGTGGTGAGCACACAAAGAAAATCAGAGGTGCAGAGAGAAGTAGGTTAACACTGGTAAAAACAAAACACCAGAGGAACTCAGTGGAGAGCTGGCCCAACGTGACCATGGTGCTGATGATAGGATGATCTGGTATAGAAAGGGTTCCATGTCTGGGATAGATATACTCTTTATGATTAGATGTTGCAGAACAGGTTTGCCAGCAGAGGAATGTAGACATGATACATACAGGTTGGCTGACACACACACACACACACACACACACACACACACACACACACACACACACACACACACACACACACACACACACACACAGTGGAGTAACAGTGGAGGTGTGGGCAGTCAACAGTATGGTGTCTGTCTATACTGAAACCAACCACAATGCTAAACATGGTCAACACTTAATGTAAAGATCCATTTATCAAAATACTCAAGAGGGCAACAGTTGAAGCATTTCCTAAACTTTGACGGTGCTTCATTTCTTCTAAATCCATTAAAATTATGACCAACTTTAGTAATTTCAAGCTTACTGTGATGACATCAGTCATATGGATGTGTGTGAATGAATCAATAAATTAGATGTAACAGCAAGATGCTAAACCTTATTATTAAATGTGCTTCTCCACTGAGCAGCACAAGTGAATTCTTTTTGCTTGTCTGAACTGAAGATCTATAGTGACCTTGTGAAGGACTATGGAAGCACAGAAAATTAATGAATTCATTCATTTCTTGCACGGCAGGTTGAATCAGCATTTTTTTTCTCCACATAATATGAACGTATTTAAATGTTTAATCTCTGTACATATTACATTTTATTGCCTACTCCTTGGACAATACATCAATAGCCAGCAGTGAGGGTTATCTCCTCAGGCTGGTCTCTGGACCCTCTCATGTACCCCACACTATTTTAGTGGGTCCATTAAAGAACTTCAATTACAGAGTCATTTCAATGACCTTGACATAGTGAGGTAAAAATCAATAGATGCCCCCCATTTTTTCCAACCTATGCAGGTCACTCCTCTCCCTTGGAGTAAACCCAGCTCCAACTCTTTGTTTTACAAAGGATTGCTGAGCTTTATCTTCTCGCTGACAAAAATACATGCCCGTAAAAGTTGAACAGATTTATTTAATCTCCTTCTTGATAATTTGATCCATACATCAACCCTTCTGGGCACCAGTGCACTGTGTAACACAGACATATTGACAAATAAAAGGGTATTGTCACCTGCACATTAAGGAGTTGCTTTGATATTGCCTTGCTCAAAGCAATGGCTTAGTGTTGTTGCAATATAGCCACTTTTCTGTAATTTTGAGGGAGAATCACTCATTGATCATAAATAGGGTTATTGGATTTTTACTGAAAAAAAAAAAAACTGACACAAACAATCCATTCAAAACATTTCTCACTGTGTGGGCAGAAGTTCTCAACACTTGTGTAAATTGGCCCATCTGAGTTTAAGTTACAACAGAATACAACACCATGGAAACAAGCACCATACAGAGCAGCCACTCATCATCACAACAGTAACAATCCAAAAACATCTGTGTGCCAAACTAAACTGCCTTCATTAAAAAATAAATACATTTAAAAAAGAGACTTGGCTTTATTTAACAGAACCAGTTTCTTCTCACAGGCTAATGTCTGCCAATTTTAGGAGACTGGCATTTTCAGACTTATTATTGCAGTCATTACAGACTCCCTGGACAAACTAACAATGTGAAAAAACTGCCAGAATGCTGTCCAATGTTCCTGGTGAATTAACCCCCAAGGACTCATTACAGCTTCGTGGATTTGTTCCTATTTTTCATTTTGAGATGGTCCTCATTTAAAAAAAACAACCCCCCCCCCCAAAAAAAAAGCAGCTTGCTTAACATGAACTCTGTGACCCATGTTTCCTCATACTGTATGTCACCTTTCGTCACCTCTTGTAATTGTGCAAATAACGACTATCTTACTTGATGAGGGAAAAGGACAGTGGGAGGATATCACTAAAAGATTAGGGACGGATGGCAGGATATATGCACAAATGGATCACTTCAGCAATAGGAGATTAGTTTGCACCCATTGTTAAAACCTTGGCTGCTGATCTTAACCACACTGTTACTGTGATTTTGAAACCAATTTATCCACAATTTTGACACCTAAGTACAAAAATCACTAACTTTATGGAGCATTTTAGTCTTAGTAAGGCAGCTGTTTTGCATCAAAACCTCCTGCAGACTTCCTCCGCAGACCAAAACTAAAAGCAGACATATTTAACAGCTTGATGGTGGAAAAAAACAAAGCAAAACAAAACAAAAAAAAGTTTAGTCAAACAGGTTGAATATAATTTTCCCAGCTGTTGGTGTAGACCACGGAGAAGACTAAAAATTAAAGGATTATGGAAATTGGACCTTTTTCTCTTTTAAACAAAAACAATTAAAAATGAATGATTTACTTAAACTGATGTCAACTATAAGTAAAGCCAAATCTGGGCAGAATCTTAAGCTATGGTATAACATCTGAGCAGTTGATTTGAGCAGAATGTTTTCTGCCCCCTTGTGGCCAAAGGTCAAAGCGTTTGTTTAAATAACAGCGTTTTGACTTTAGAACTCTAAAAGCATGAATATATGCTTTTCCTGCCATCTTGAAACAGTTTTCAAGTATGTTTGATGCTTTTATGTGCATCATGTTGGTAATCTTCATGTCATTTTACCAACATGAATGATCACACATGTATACATGATTGTTGATCTTGTTTTGTCGTTTCTGTGTTGAAGTCAAGACACACACACACACACACACACACACACACACACACACACACACACACACACACACACACACACACACACACACACACACACACAGAGGTTATTATAGAGCACTTTATGTTCAACTTTTGCATTTTTATTCAAATTCGCTGTCTACTCATAAAAATGAACCATATAAATATTAATATGTTTACATTTATTTCGAGATCTGATAGTAACATGCAAAGAATAATTTTAATCTGAGTGGCTTCATTTATGTAATCTCACTTAAGTATCACAAATCCAACATATTGCCCTGTTTTGATACGCATTTCTTTTTCTGTTTGTAGATGGGGTTATTTATTTATTTATGTCTCTGTTTTTTACTCGTGCTGAACCCAAGTCCTCATTTGACCATGGAGTTACATGGGGACATAAGCTGTACTTTGCCCAATTTATGTTCAGCTCTGAGGCAAATGAGATTTTTTTTTTTTTTTAAAAAAAAGAAGAGAAGTTTTAATATGATGCTTATTTGTTTAGTCAAGAAACACCATAATTTTCTAAAATACTGCAGATGAAAAAAATGTGAGAGTGTTCATCAATTATACTGTGGGATATGCCCACAGTAAAAGAAGATACAAAATTATCAAAACGATATGTTGTCATTTTGGTTTCTTCTGCATGGAAGAAAAAGTAGTCTGATCTGCAAGATAATTAGCATTAGACAATTTTGCATTTCAGATACCAACTCTCAATTAGTTTTATTGCCTACAGTGTTTACCTGTGGACTTTCCTGACTTTGTTCTCTAACTGCAGTAATTTAACAAAGATGTAAAACATTTTGGGGATTTTTGTTTTCTTGTTATTAATGTTTGTTTATATATTTGTAAATCATTCCAGTAGTTCACATCCAACAGCTTCTGCAAAGAGTCTAAATTTCTTGGGACACTACTGTTGACTTCCCCATTTAGTATTCATCTATGTGATGCTCCTTTCATTTGAATACTAGGTGCCAAGTGCAGTTCCTCTGTTCATGAATAACTCATGTGGTACCCAGGGGTTTTTGTCTAATCTTAGACATTTAAGGGAAACACAGTGAAACAAATGGAATGTGTGGATTTAGTCTAATTTAAATGAGCAGCCTCATTCCTCCTTCAGAACAGCTTCAAAGATAAATTATATTTACAGTTTCTTAAGCACAGCTACCTTACGTTAGCACAGAGTTGAAATATTACAGGGCACCAAGCAGTCACTATTTGTATACCCAACGTATAATTTTTGATATAGCTCTTTGACTGCAGTAGATTGTAATCAGGGGTGGACTTTACTATGAGGCGAGGCAACAGCCTGCAGCCCTTAATAAAAATATTTTTTTTATAGAGTGATAGACATAACTCAGCCTCCTGGAGAGTTTATATACTACTGATTTTTAGCAGTAAAATGGTGAAGTAGAAAGCTGCACAGATTTAGTTTTTATCAACATGACACAGTGCTGAGAAGACTGAATATTTTACATTTAAAGAATATGTGCATTCACATGAAAGTAAAAACGGCAGGGGGAAAATCCACTGTGATGTGAAGACTATCACAACATGCTTATTTAAGAAGAACACAGAACACGCAACTGACTGTATGAAAAAAATACTACAGTTAGTTCCTTTTTCAGCTTAAGTCAATAGAAATATTACTGACCTCTTTCTGAAAAATGAGAATATGACATCACATTTTATAATACTGTTGAGTAGAATATTACACTTCCACACCGCTAATTTAATATTGCTGTCACACAATTTCTGTTCCCACTGCTCACAGTTTACATATTTGTGGTAGATGTTATAGCTTTGTTGGATGAAAATATAATGTATGAAAGATCAACTTAAGAAACGGCTAATTTCTTGGTTTTTTTGTGAAAGTCAAAGCAAATGCACACCACACAGACATGTATTTCAAGCACTGAGTTTGAAACATTCTGGATACAGGACATATAAAGCACAGTAAAAATTTAGCCTTTTGGAAATGATTGTGTCATTTATGGGGTTCTTTTTTCAATTAATTCAATTAATTAAAAAAAAAATTGTGGCATTTAACAACCTGTCTGTATTCATGATTTAAGTGGTAACCAGTGAAAAGCTATCAAAAGATATGAGAGTATTTAATTCATAAGGTCAAGCAGGAATCACATCCACTGAATTTGAAAATTCAAACATTTATCTCCTCAAAGTAGTAAAATATATGGCTGTTGAAATAATTTTTTTCAGGTATGTAAAAAGAACTGAAACCAGTAACTGCCCAGAAATAATATGGTCAGCAATAGGGTGGATTTCTTTTAACATATAAGAAGTGCTACCACAAGGTAACACTCATAGTATGATCCTTTGTAAGTTGCTTTACAACCCTGACCGGTCACTGAACCTGAACTAGAAAAAGGTTGTCTTCTGTTCTGGTTGACCATGATGCCTGGTGTTCTCATCTCTAGCTGTGGGCAGCAGCCTCCTTGCTCTGCACCAGTCTAAACCTCTTTCTGCTTCATCTTTCTAGTTAGGCAGCAATATTCATGAATCAAACGCCTCTCTAAAGGTACCTCATGGCAATGACTGCAAGTCTTCCAAACGGGTGCAGCTGTCCTGGCAGGGTGCCTGATAGTTAAGCTCTGATCTGGCTGCACAAGAGGCCTTTCTCTCTGTGGTTGGTTCCTTAGATTTCTGCTCACGACATGACACAGTGCTGGTTTTTGTCTGAAAGGAAATTTAGCCTGAAAGGGTTCAGAAGGTCCTTGGAATAGAAATAGCATAGTGTGTGCTGTATACAGCTATACTTCCCTTTATATCTTGTGGCCAAGATATAAAGGGAAGCAGTGGTGTAAAGATATGTGCGCGTACATTAGAATTATCTCACTGGGTATTAGCACCGTATGGAATTTATAGGTTAACTACCTGTAAATTGTGATCATGTTTGTTTATGTGACAAGAGCAGACAAGCATAATGCACTTGAAAGCCAAATGCAATGTAATATTTAAAAATGTAACTGCACCTTGTTTGTTTCGATTACTACTGAAACCTCCTTTGAGAGAAATACCCTCAAGAAAAAGTGTTTCTGGTTGCTACACAAAGTTCAGGAATCACTTTGGAATACTCTTCCTTACAGAACTGCTTCAATTCACTTTTATTTTTAGGGTGTCTGCTGTGAACGACCCTTGAGGGAATTCCACAGAATCTTTATGGTCTGGACTCTGATTGGACGTTTCCAAAGGCATATTATCTTTTAAGTCAGATTTACCTTGATACCTTGGGGTCATTCACCTGCCTCAGCAATAGAAGTATACCCAACTTACTGAACTTCATGGATGCCTGTCTGGCAGGGTTTTTTTTTTATGCATTGCTGGATTATAAAGAGATGAAGGTTCCACATATTAAAGCTTTAGGCTGGTACCCTGTGCCCTTTTTATTAAACCTGGGTGTCCACTTAGAGAAGTCATGCTACTAAATCATTATATTATTTCATTATCAACTATATATATTTTTTACTAACATTATGTCCAAATGCAGGGCATCTCAAAAAACCCAAAAAAACCCACACTGGCCTAATAAAATGGTGGCATAGTGTTGCAGCTATTGGCACTGTTGCCTTACGGCAAGAAGGTCCTGTACCCATCTGAATTTGCACACTTCCCTGTGCCTGTGTGGGTTCTCTCTGGGAACTCTGGCTTCATCCCACTGCTCAAAGACATGCTTGTTAAATTTATTAGTGATTCTAAATTGGTTGCAGGTGTGAATGTGACCATGAATGGTTGTTTATCTTTGTGTCAGCCCTGCAACAGACTGGCTGACACAGAATTGTCCAGGGTGTATCCAGCCCCACTGTGACTCTGAACTGCATATGTGGAAAAAAAAGTGGATAACAACTAATAACAACTAGATTAGGGTGTTTTAAGACATGAAAATTGTGTGCATGTTCCCTAAAGACTATTAATAAATTTACAGAAAACAAAATCTTAAATGAAACTGTTGCCAGATATATTTTGAGATTTCACAGCTCTTAGTTTGAAACTTAACGTGAGGAGTTATAAAACATTGTTTTCCTTTTTAAAAAACATTGCGGTGGAATAAATTCTTTTTTACCCAGTTATACAAAAACTAACATTATGTTAGATATCTCAGACAACAGAGTCTTAAAAGTTGTTCACAGTTTCATCAAAATGAGAAGAACAAAGTGCATTTGAACCTTTTTATTAAAATTTGTGTAGGTGAATGGGAGGAAAAAATATAACACATACCTAGATATGTGGTTCACTATGTGAACAGATAAGTTTTAATAGTCATAAGAATAAGTGCATTACTAATCCTTACAAAAGCACAAGAAAGGAAATTATTAAAACATTTTCTAAGGCTCTCAGACTTCTGAGGAATGTGTCAGGAGTTCAGCTAATTTGTGCTGTGTTCACTCACTTATTAATAATCAAAGAGCTTTCTTTAAATGGATAATATAGCTACAGTTTTTAAACTAAGAGATACTTCTGCTACTTCTTTTTCTTGTATCATTATCACCAAAAGACTCTATACCACTGGAGAACTCTGAATATTACATTATAATAAGATCCTGTATATTGAAAAAAAAAAAACCAAGCAAAAAGTAAAACAGTTGTCTGACAATAGCATGTACACGAGTTTGATAGTAATAGTGAAGTTACAGTTAAGTCAAAAAAGCAATTCACAGTACAGCTGTGATGTCTTCAGCCACATTAGATGGTTCACTGAAAAGTGGAAAAGCGCCCGAGGTGTCATTAAAAACCCATAATGCACAACACCAAAGTGGGAATAAAAACATGAGAATGACTATCACACTGAATTTTGTGCAGTCAGAATAAACCATATTTGTCTTCAGTATATAGGGAAATACATGCAAGTCTGGGACTTCTTTCATCCATTCAAATTTGATGTGACCTAAAACATAATATCTGGATTTGCTCCATTCTCACCCATGGAAATGGTTATTGAAAGAATCCACTATAGACCACCGCTATAGTGGTCTTCTACCACTATAGGCGGTAGAAGACAATTTTATCTGCATGTTGCATGTTCTTTTATAATTAATCACAGTCATTCAGCTGTAGAGGTGGACATTTGATAGCAAAATATGAATTATATTACCAAATGAATAACAAACAGATTAGATGTGAGGCGGTGATCTGCCTAGAAATCATACCATCCCTTGTCTGTGAGCTACTTTGCCAAATTTAGAATTAATGTGATGCTAGCTTTAAACCACTGAGGGCAAATACAGAGTTGCTTCCCATATCTTGTTCAAGTAACACAAGAGGACAACCCAAGGTTATGCCCATTGCCCACTTTGTTAGATACACCTGAACAGCTGTATCTTAACCTAAATATCTAATCAGCCAGTCACAGGGAGGCAACACAATGCATGAGGCATAGTAAAGACAACATGCTGAAGTGCAAACTGACTACCAGAATAAGGTGATTAACATGACTTGAGGAGTTTTCTGAGTATTTTAGAAAGTGCAGATCTACTGGGATTTTCCTGCACAGTCATCTCTAAGGTTTGATCTGAAGAGATGATCTGAAAAGAGAAAATATCCAGTGAGTTGCAGTTCTGGGCAAAAATACCTTGTTGATGGCAGAGGTCAGAGGAGAATGGTCAGACTGCTTAAAAAATCTCTGCATGTACAACACAAAGCTTGAAGCAGATAGGGTACAGCAGCAGAGACCACATTGGGTGCCACAACTGTCAGAACATCTGGCCTAAACAGCATCGAAGTATGGCTCTATTTTGCCCATCAGTAGTTCAGGCTGGTGGTGTAATAGTGTAGGGGATATTTTCTTGGCATACTTTAGGTCTTTTAGAAGTCAAGCATAGTTTGTCCATCTTTTCATGTCTAAGTGTAATAAATTTCTAATGGCTGCCTCCAACAGGATAATGCATGATATCACAGTGCTCAGATCATCTCAAACTACTTTCTTGAACATGATAATCAGTTAACTGTGCTCAAATGTCTTCCACAGTCTTATAGTTATTGTAGAGAACCAGTTCACAGTAGTTAGTTACTTAGTCTACTTGCACTTATTGGTTCCACTTGCATTAGAATCAGCCAATTTCAATTCATGTGCTGGAGAAGGGGAATAGAACAACCTACTTTGTGGATATGTACATTACTTTATTTACTTTTATTTATTTACATTATTGCACAAAAGGATGACAGCGTGATGGCAAGGTTCAAACTGCATCCAGGACAGAAATAACTGCATTATGTTGCTAACACAACTTCAGCTCTTTGCAAACACCTGCACAGACAGCATGCTAATGCTAAGCTTGTCAAGAAACCGAAAGAAAGAAAGCTAGTCAAGCTAGTCAAGAGATATAACAGCTGAGTGATTACCGACATCTCTTTGTGCTGGTTTTCATCTTTGCTTTGTGTTGTTGGCTTTGTGTTCATACCTAAATACTAAGAGAAATATCATAAGTGTTTTTATTAGGATAGGGAGTTGTGTGGTGTGTGGGACTGTGGCCTATAGGTTTATATTGTTAAATGGAATTATGAGATAATGTGAAGGTAATGTAACGAGTTGTATTACAAAACAAACTTTCTTCTGAGAGTAATTAAGGATGTGCTGTATTACTTTTAAGAAAATAAATGGGTAATCTATAATACATTACTTCTTTTTAAGTAATAACCAACAATGATCACAACAAAGAGAGGAAATACCTCCAACATGCAGAAACATTTCACTACACAGCATGTACTTAATTTTTTACAAATGTAATGTCTTAGATATGCCGTTTAGAGGTGACAACTCTCAAAACGGAGCTATTGAGAACCCAAAGAGAATTGATGAGTGATATTGATAATGGAACTGGAATAGCTAAATTCTTATCAATTACCATCCTTAGCAGCCATGTTGGTCAAGAATAAAACACTAGCTGTACTTATTTTGTACATTTACATAAGAAGATCGGTGTTGTTAATTCCTTACGGAGCTTTATTACACTGTGGTAGAAAAAAGATAATTGTGAGTTTCCAGAACAAAAGATAAACAAGTCTTTACTACCAAAGCCAGGGCAACTGCCAAAGGTCAATATTTATAAAGAAAGTAAATACATACCTATTACCACCATTACCTATACCTCTGCAAAGTCACTGTCAAACAATAAATAGAGAAAACAAATTCAAAATGATGATTCTATAATATATGGGGAAAACTCATTTGAAAAGGAATATGATCTCATCATACGCCCCATTAAATTAACAAACTGCTTTCTTCTGAGAGGGAAAAACAAACAAACAAACAATGGTATCACTTACTGTAGTTTAGTGCTACACATGTAACTCGACATGAATCTAACTGCTCCACATGAATCACTTCACCACACACTGTCTTGCTGAACATTATAATAGAGAGCTCTGCTTGAATAGGCATTGGAAAACAGACACAACTGTGCTGTTAAACAACAGCACAGTTGTGTGTAGTTATGTTGGCCAGTCACTGGTATTTAATGGAATGCATGACCAAGGCAAAAAAACAAAACAAACAAAACTAGTAATGATCTTGGTATAGTTGTCAGTGGACATAAACAAGCATTAAAGGCATTTTTAAAGGGGTCTGCTCTTGATTTGTTAAACTGATCCTCCTGTCCATACTGACTGCCAAAATATCCTTTCTTAAATGTATTCCAGTATAAAAACAGTGAACAAACCCATTCAAAGCTGTGTCACCTCAAAAACAGTTATTTTCCAACAGTGATCAGTGGCGGTTTTGGAAGGTTGAGACAAATAATGCTCCTGCTGATATTGTTGTTAGAGCAGGTAAAAGCTGCATGTACTATTCTGCAGAGCAATTAGAAATTCTATTTCATGTTTAAATGGATGGACTTGTGGAAATATGCTGGTAATGGCTTTATGGTAAGAACAGGTTATAGTGTTTGAGGCTGGCCAAATAACACACTAAAAGACAGACACTGCAATCAGCAAGTAGCCTAAAATGCGTGTCTGAAATGTGGAAGGAAGCAAATAGAGGAAACATGGAAAAAAGGTGTGGAGAAGAAAAAAAAAAAGACATCATGTATAAACTAAAAAGAAAAGGCACCGGCAGGCTCAGACCCAGAACCTTGATGACGGAGTTCCCTAGTTTTTAATGTGCACTTTTGAACTGCCTGACTTGGCCTTTGAATGTGATTAAAGAGCTGTTGCTGTAGTTTATTAAACTGAAATCATGTCAAGTAAATATGGAAGAAAAATTGCACTCAGGCGCTGTATGTAGGCCAGCCTTTAAAAGCTACAAGGCATCAAGCACAGGTGACCCTCATTTGACCAACGAACAGTCGCACTACCAGGTCACTGCAAGAAAGGAAAAAGAACCACACATTATAGTGATTTTCCTGCCACAATCAACAATAGTGCAAGGTTACAAAAATGTATGCAGTCAGAGGCTGGGAAACGTTCTTTTGTAAAAATAGATTTTTTTTTAAAACCAACCAGTATCTTTAATTGGTGTAAAGGTTTCAAAATTCAAGTGAAAATGTGAAATGAAGTGAAAATGAATCCAAATTGAAGTGCAAGGGGGGCATTTTACAAACCACTTTCCCCAGGGGAACTAATTATTTGTGGCACAGTTTGTTTTTCAGGTGAACACATAAATTGTTCACCCTTTTTCCATGTGACATTAAATCCAAGAAATCAAATACAAGGCAGATACAGAATGAACTAGCCTGGCCTTTTCACAAATACACCTCTTTATAATCAAAGTAATTTTTCTTCTATTTTTATTTGTAAGCCACATATGTACAGTGTGTTTCACCATGCCCTTATAATACTGTGTGTACAAATCATTCTGAGGGGGAAAAAAAAAGCTATTTTTCTTGTTTGTGATTATAATTGCACTTTTTACCTACAACTTTCTGTTCCCTGAAATCACCTGTATGTCTCACAAAAAGCATATTTATTTAACTTCTATAGATTTCCTACATTTCCATTCATGCATCTACTCAGAACAGCTTTCTAGCACAAAGTTGGACCCCTTATTACCTTAAATTCTTCATGGCATCGCTTTATCGTGTGCTGGAAAGAGTCTTTAGAGATTTTGTTCCATATTGACATGATACCATTACATAGTTGCTGCAGAACATCCATGATGTGATCTCCCACTCCACAACGTCCCAAAGGTGCTCTATTTTAGTTCAGTGAAATGCACTGCCATGTTCAAGAAAGCAGTTTGAGATAATTTGAGCTTTGTGACATGGCGTGTTATCCTGCTGGAAGCAGCCAGTGGAAAATGGGTACACCGAAGTCATAAAGGGATGCACATGGTCAGCAACAATTCTAATAGGCTGCAGTGTTTAAATGATACTCAGCTGGTACTAAGGGGCCCAAAGTGTGACAATAAATTATTATTATCCACACTATTAAACCACCAGCAGCAGCCTTAATCACTGATACAAGGCAGGGTGAATCCATGATTTTATGTTGTTTACACCAAATTCTGACCCTAATGTCCCAAGTTGCAGCAGAAATCGAGATATATCAGACCAGACGATGTTTTTCCAACCTTCTATTGTCCAAATTTGTGAGCCTGTGCAAATTGTAGCTGTCCTGTCAGTCAAGAACAGGTTTCTATTCTTGGCTGAGCGGAGTGGCACCCAGTGTACCCTTATGTAATTTACATCATGGTTTGATGTGTTGTACATTCAGAGGTGCTCTTCTGCATACCTTTGCTGCAAAGACTAATTTCTTCAGTTACTGTTGCCTTTCTATCAGCATCAAGCAGTCTCACCATTCTCCTCTGACCTCTGCCATAAATAAGGCATTCTTGCTCACTGGATATTTTCTTTTTAAGACCATTCTCTATAAAACTTAAAGATTGTTTAACCAGCCAGAGGCAAAAAGAAGTGCTATATTTCTTACACAAGAATATAGCCAGGTGTTGACCGCACTGTAGTACATTCTAGTTAGTTCAACAACATGAACAAAAAAGTGTTAACTTCTTTTCTTTTCTTTTAAAAACACTGTTCTTTAATATGAACAGGAGTTCACAACATGTGGGATGTCATCTCAGCCAGACATCAACTGCTGTCGAAAATCTCTATTGATAATGTGTCTACAGGAAAATAAACAGGAAATTCAGTTTTGGTTCAGCTATTGTGTTGAGTGACAAACTTGAATGTGAATTAAAACACTTCACTCTCGATGTATTACGTTTATTTCAATGAAACAAAAGATAAAGATTATTTGAAAATGCCAAGAATCTGTCTTGTAATGAAAACGAGACAACAAAAAGAGAAAGCAACAGCTTGTTTCACCGCTAAAAGCATTACGTGGTGGAGAGGAAAATGGATTGGACGACCGTTTTACTCTGTTCAGTGGAAAGTAGGAAAGTGGAGGTACAAGGAGCAGCAGGAGAGATACATTTACTTTTAATCATCTCGGGTTAAATGTCACCATGGTGTGGTTGCTCAGTGGTTAGCTTTGTCACCTTACAGCCAGCATATTTCATGTTCTCCCTGTGTCCGTCTGGGTATCCTCCCACAGTCTAAAGACATGGAGGATAAGGAGACACACAAATTGTCTCTAGGTGTGAATACTTGTCTCTGCTTCTTTGTGAGGAACCAAAACCGAACCTATACTTAACTGTAGAAGAATTCTGAAAGAAGTTCTGTTTTAAAATCCAGTACAGAACACAATACTGCTGATTATTGTGTTGTCTAAGCTGAAATGTATCAAAGCATACAACAGAAAAACTTCAAGCTTCCCACCTCTCAGCATGTTACTGCCACACTACAGTTTCAGATTATGATAATTTTCCATTAACGGGATTTTATTAGAGCAGAAGCCAAGGATTAGAACAACTTGAATAAGCACTTATCCACATGTTGTACTTCTTTGGCAAGAATCCTGTGCTGTAATTCTGATCAAGCAAAGACAGTTTAAGGAGGTTGCCACTATGAAGACACTGTGAGGTTGAGAATGGAAGTTTTCATTCAGTCAGATAACAAAACATTTGTTTTTGTAATGGTTGTTGTTTTCACCAAAAGCGTTTAATTTGACTTTACACATTTTTTTTTGTTTTTTGCTCACAACTCATTGTGTTTTGTACTGCATCACAGTAGCACATGCAAACTCTAACTCATCAGACATTCCTATGGATTTTGTCAGAGGGTCCGGACAAACACTGCAACAGCAGCATCACATTCAGGTTCACATAATTTAGGCAACTGTCTTACTTGTAGCAGTTTTGTAAATGATAACTTATCTTCTGACTGAAACTGTGCAAGAGATGTTACAGTTTAACCAGATTCCCATTTTATATGTGTGTATTCAATACTATCTGCATTTTGATACAGAAATGATGTTTGTTTACTAGGTAATTGTTGGTTAATGTACTGTTCACAACTGTTCACTCATTTGGCCTGGAAATCAGAAACGTCACTCTAATGTCACTCTCTAAGAGACCATACCAATATGTGTGACACTGACGTTAAAATTTATAAAGCAGTTTAACAGCAGGTGCAGATGGATTCATGTGTTTGAAAGTCAAAGTACACACACAGAGGCTAAATAACTGACAGCTTTCTGAATTTTGGGTAGATCATCACTCCTTTTCTTTTTGTGTGAGCTTTGTCATTGCCAGGATGATTCAGTTTCCTCTGTGTCAGACAGGCTAAATTAAGAATGCTTGAAATAAAAAGGGTTGTAACGGTCTAATTTATATGGAATAATCTGACCTTCCAGTCATGATAAAAAGAGCTCGACGCACATCATGAACTGACAACTTTGCTTTCTCCTCCTCTCTCAGTGTGACAAATGCATTGCTGAAAAGATGTGGTATTGTAAGAGACCTTGAAGTCTAAGCAACAACCCTGATGGTATGAACGAGCCGTGGCAAACTCTGTTGCTTGGTTTCAGCTCACAATACAGTAACAACTGCCTCTGACGCATTCACAAATGAAGACAGATTGCGTATGATGACACAAGTCGAGTTTAATTCACTCTTTTGCTAAAAGGGGACAGAGATGTATCACATGGG